>NC_091253.1:60390000-61018333 GCF_042477335.2 Ovis canadensis | reverse complement strand
CCAGCAATCTTGATTCCAGCTTGTGCTTCTTCCAGCCCAGCGTTTCTCATTATGTACTCTGCATAGAAGTTAAATAAGCAGGGTGACAATATACAGCCTTGACGTACTCCTTTTCCTATTTGGAACCAGTCTGTTGTTCCATGTCCAGTTCTAACTGTTGCTTCGTGACCTGCATGTAGGTTTATCTAGAGGCAGGTCAGGTGGTCTGGTATTCCCATCTCTCTTAGAATTTTCCATAGTTTATTGTGATCCACAGAGTCAAAGGCTTTGGCATAGTCAATAAAGCAGAAATAGATGTTTTCCTGGAACTCTCTTGCTTTTTCAATGATCCAGCGGACATTGGCAATTTGATCTCTGGTTCCTCTGCCTTTTCTAACCAGCTTGAACATCTGGAAGTTCACAGTTCACGGTTTGCTGAAGCCTTGCATGGAGAATTTTGAGCATTACTTTACTAGCATGTGAGATGAGTGCAATTGTGCGGTAGTTTGAGCATTCTTTGGCATTGCCTTTCTTTGGGATTGGAATGAAAACTGACCTTTTCCAGTCCTTTGGCCACTGTTGAGTTTTCCAAACTTGCTGGCATATTGACAGTTTCACAGCATCATCTTTCAGGATTTGAAATAGCTCAACTGGAATTCCATCACCTCCACCAGCTTTGTTCATAGTGATGCTTTCTAAGGCCCACTTGACTTCACATTCCAGGATGTCTGGCTCTGGGTGAGTGATCACACTATCGTGATTATCTGGATCATGAAGACCTTTTTTGTACAGTTCTTATGTGTATTCTTGCCACCTCTTCTTAATATCTTCTGCTTCTGTTAGGTCCAGACCATTTCTGTCCCTTATTGAGCCCATCTTTGCATGACATGTTCCCTTGGTATCTCTAATTTTCTTGAAGAGATCTCTAGTCTTTCCCATTCTGTTCTTTTCCTCTATTCCTTTGCATTGATCACTGAGGAAGGCTTCCTTATCTCTCCTTGCTATTCTTTGGAACTCTGCATTCAAATGGGAATATCTTTCCTTTTCTCCTTTGCTTTTCACTTCTCTTCTTTTCACAGCTGTGTAAGGCCTCCCCAGACAGCCATTTTGCTTTTTTGCATTTCTTTTCCATGGGGATGGTCTTGATCCCTGTCTCCTGTACAATGTCATGAACCTCTGTCCATAGTTCATCAGGTACTCTGCCTATCAGATATAGTCCCTTATATCTATTTCTCACTTCGACTGTATAATCATAAGAGACTTTACTTAGGTCATACCTGAATGGTCTAGTGGTTTTCCCTACTTTCTTCAATTTAATTCTGAATTTGGCAATAAGGAGTTCATGATATAAGCCACAGTCAGCTCCTGGTCTTGTTTTTGCTGACTGTATAGAGCTTCTCCATCTTTGGCTGCAAAGAATATAATCAATCTGATTTCGGTGTTGACCATCTGGTGATGTCCATGTGTAGAGTCTTCTCTTGTGTTGTTGGAAGAGGGTGTTTGCTATGACCAGTGCATTTTCTTGGCAAAACTATTAGTCTTTGCCCTGCTTCATTTCACATTCCAAGGCCAAATTTGCCTGTTACTCCAGGTGTTTCTTGATTTCCTACTTTTGCATTCCAGTCCCCTATAATGAAAATGACATCTTTTTTGAATGTTAGTTCTAAAAGGTCTTGTAGGTCTTCATAGAACCATTCCACTTCAGCTTCTTCAGCGTTACTGGTTGGGGCATAGGCTTGGATCACCGTGATACTGAATGTTTTGCCTTGGAAATGAACAGAGATCATTCTGTTGTTTTTGAGATTGCATCCAAGTGCTGCATTTTGGACTCTTTTGTTGACCATGATGGCTACTCCATTTCTTCTAAGGTATTCCTGCTCCCAGTAGTAGATATAATGGTCCTCTGAGTTACATTCACCCATTCCAGTCCATTGTAGTTCGCTGATTCCTAGAATGTCGACATTCACCCTTGCCGTCTCTTGTTTGACCACTTCCAATTTGCTTGATTCATGGACATAACATTCCAGGTTCCTATGCAATGTTGCTCTTAAATCATCGGACCTTGCTTCTATCACCAATCACATCCACAACTGGGTATTGTTTTTGCTTTGGCTCCATCCCTTCATTCTTTCTGGAGTTATTTCTCCACTGATCTCCAGTAGCATATTGGGCACCTACCAACCTAGGGAGCTCCTCTTTCAGTATTCTATCATTTTGCCTTTTCATACTGTTCATGGGGTTTTCAAGGCAAGAGTACTGAAGTGGTTTGCCATTCCCTTCTCCAGTGGACCACATTCTGTCAGACCTCTCCACCATGACCCATCCGTCTTGGATGGCCCCACCTGGCATGGCTTAGTTTCATTGAGTTAGACAAGTCTGTGGTCCATGTGATCAGATTGGCCAGTTTTCTGTGATTATGGTTTCAATGTGTCTGCCCTCTGATGCTCTCTCACAACACTCACCATCTTACTTGGGTTTCACTTGCCTTGGACATGGGGTATCTCTTCACAGCTTCCCCAGCAAAGCACAGCCGTTGCTCCTTACCTTGGATGAGGTCACCTCTCCTGACCTTGAACACAGAGTAGCTCCTCTTGGCCCTCCTGCGTCTGTGCAGCCACAGTTCCTTGGACGTGGTGTTGCTCCACTTGGTCACTGCCCTTGACCTCTGAAAATGCTAGTTTTCAGCTAGCATTTCTTAAAATAAGATTCCTTCCCCTTTCTGTCTCCTGGGATCCCACAATGTAAATACTCATTCACTTTATGCTCTCCTTTAATCACATAGACTTTCTTCACAGTTTGTTCTTATATTTGGTGTTCCTCTAATTTCAAATGATCTACCTTCAAGTTTTCTGATCCTCTCTTCTACATAATAAAGTCTTTTGCTGAAGCTCTATTAAAATTTTCAGTTTTGCATTGCATTCTTCAGCTCTAGTATTTCTGTTTTGTTCTTTTCATGATTTCTTCTTTATTAAACTGATTTTGTTCATGCATTGTTTTATTATTTCATTTAGTTATCTGTGTTCTCACATTTCATTGAGTTTCTTTAATATTATTTTGAATTCATTGTGAGGCAAGTCAGATTTCAATTTCCTTGGGTTCAACTATTCGAGCTTTATTAGTTCCCTTTGGGGCATCATGTTTGCTTAACTTTTCATAATGCATGCTACCTTGCATTGGTGTCTGTGCATATGAAGGAACAAACACCTCTTCCAATATTGTCATTATGGTTTTGGGAGATAAGGACCTCCTTTCAGTTCTCCAGGCTGATGGGATTACCTCCAAAGTTGCAGTTGTGCTGAGCTGGAGCCAATTTCAAGGCTATCTCTTGGTCTGCTGTGGAGTACACAATTGACAGACTTCTTATCAAGTGTTTGATTGGGTGTGGATCCTGTCTGGTCCCTCAGTAGATGTGACCATCTCCAGAATCTTATTAAGTATGATGGCACTGGGACAAGGATATGGCTTCAGAATACACACTTTGGTCCTCATGGGTTCTATTACCAAGTACACAGGTAGATATAGCTCCCACAAGATCCCTGGGAGTAGTTTCACTGGGTTGTTGGGTGGACCCCTGAGTAAAGAGGACTAGCACTGGACTGTGGCTGAGATGAGCTGGAACCAATCACCAGGGATGTTTTTGGTTCCATAGCCCAAATCTGCAGATCTGGACCTGGAGGCATTAAGAGCATTTCTCCCACCATATCTCTTGGCCTCGACTGCACCAGGGTATCACAATTTGGATCCCAAAGTTCCCATAAGACACTTTTTGAATGAATGTCAAATTATTGTTGTTCACAGGGAACATGAGAGGAAGATCTCTTACCTGACATCTTGCTGATGCCAGCTTCCTAAGTAGTCCTATAAAGCAGATAAATGCATGCAGAAAATATACTGTTGCTTCCTGAAACATCATGTCCTGTAACCAGTCATAATGGTGGAAGTGTAGGTTTTACTATATTGAACCAGATAAGTCTTCAGTGGGATTTAGTCCCAAGATTAAGCACTGAGTAAATGTTACACGAGTTGCCAAACTACTTGAACTCAAAAAAACTTGAAAATATATTAAGATTATTTTCTAAGAGCTCCAGATTATTTTTGACAGAATATCAGCACCAAGATATGTTATAAACTGTCAAATACTACATATTAGCAACAGATTACTCTTACCTATGGCTCAGCTATGACTTTATGCACAGATTGTGGTATACAAATTTTTACATTGTTTTCTATGCCTAATGATAATGAACATGAACATGATAATGATAATACTGGTAATTTGGGCCTTCTGATTCTGGAAATTGGCCATTCTTGTCAATCCTTGTGCCTTCTCAAATCTGTAGACCCTTAGCTGAACACTGACTCCAGATAGTATTAGTCCCTGATGTCTCCAATACCATACTCTTCCAACCTTTTAGAAAACTTAAATGTAAAAAGCAAGTTGTTGTTGTTCAGTTGCTAAGTCATGTCCCAATCTCTGCGACCCCATGGACTGCAGTGTGCCAGGCTTCCCTGTCCTTCACTGTCTCCAGGAGTTTCCTCAAACTCATGTCCATTAAATCAGTAAACCCATACAACCATCTCATCCTCTGTCACCCAGTTCTCCTCCTGCCCTCAGTCTTTCCCAGCATTAGGGCCTTTTCCAATGAGTTGGCTCTTCAGATCAGGTGGCCAAAGTATTGGAGCTTCAACATCAGCCCTTCCAAAGAATACTCAGGGTCAAATACTACATTACATGGCAAAATGTCAGTCAAGCTTACTACACCTTCAGTTCAGTTCAGTTAAGTGGCTCAGTCGTGTCTGACTCTTTGCGACCCCATGAATCGCAGCACGCCAGGCCTCCCTGTCCATCACCAACTCCCAGAGTTCACCCAGACTCATGTCCATCGAGTCAGTGATACCATCCAGCCATCTCCTCTGTCATCCCCTTCTCCTCCTGCCCCCAATCCCTCCCAGCATCAGAGTCTTTTCCAATGAGTCAACTCTTCGCATGAGGTGGCCAAAGTACTGGAGTTTCAGCTTTAGCATCAGTCCTTCCAATGAACACCCAGGGCTGATCTCCTTCAGAATGGACTGGTTGGATCTCCTTGCAGTCCCAGGGACTCTCAAGAGTCTTCTCCAACAACAAGTTCAAAACCATCAATTATTCGGTGCTCAGCTTTCTTCATAGTCCAACATTCATATCCATACATGACCACAGGAAAAACCATAGTCTTGACTAGACAGACCTTTGTTGGCAAAGTAATATCTCTGCTTTTGAATATGCTATCTAGGTTGGTCATAACTTTCCTTCCAAGGAGTAAGCATCCTTTAATTTCATGGCTGCAGTCACCATCTTCAGTGATTTTGGAGCCCCCCGAAATAAAGTCTGACACTGTTTCCACTGTTTTCCTATCTATTTCCCATGAAGTGATGGGGCCTAATAAAATGATTTATATACTGTCTCTCCCATTAGACTTCTAGATCAAGAAAGGAAGTGTCTGTTAATAATTATTTGCCCCCGCCAACTTATTTAAAGGGGCATGGCACATCCAAGATTTTTGATTTCTGGATGAATGAATTAATGAGTAGCTACATTAACCAGCTTATAAATATACAAATCATCTGTAAGTTTACAGAACATCATCTCTCCATTATGTTCTTTATTCTTCAAGGCTTGTACTCACATCTCCATGTCATTTATGTATGATCTTGTGTATTTCTTTATATTTCCAATGGGGCTATCAGGATAATCAATAAGAGAAGCCTAAAACAAATTTATTCCCATTAGTAAGTAGAACCCCAATGGGCAGTACATGTGCAATCACATATCCAGAAAGATACAAGAAAATCAGCATACTCTGGACCCAGGAAACAAGTTTTCTAAAATATGTCTGACAAGTCAGAATGCCTAAGTAATTCCACTAGGGTTATCACAATGAATAGTAATATGAAGATGGCCCCAGAGGAAGATATATCAAAGTTGAGCCCAGATTGCACAAATTAATGTTGGGAAAAGGTAAGAGCCAGGCAACAGATCAAAGAACTGGAGAGTAATTGGTTGCCTCCAAAAACAGACTATTTTTCTAGATTCCACATATATGCATTAATATACAATCTTTTTTTTTCTTTCTGACTTACTTCACTCTAAATAACAGGTCTAGGTTCATCAGCCTCACTAGAACTGACTCAAATTCATTCTTTTTCATGGCTGAGTAATATTCCATTGTATATATGTACCAAATTATGTTGATAAATCTATTTGCAGGGAAGAAATGGAGATGCAGATGGAGAGAACAGGCTTGTGGACACAGTGGGGGAAAGAGAGAGTGAGACAAATGGAGAGAGTAGCATCAAGATGTACACATTGCTGCTGCTGCTGCTAAGTGACTTCAGTCATGTCCAACTCTGTGCAACCCCATAGATGGCAGCCCACCAGGCTCCCCCGTCCCTGGGATTCTCCAGGCAAGAACACTGGAGTGGGTTGCCATTGCCTTCTCCAATGCATGAAACTGAAAAGTGAAATCGAAGTCGCTCAGTCATGTCCGACTCTTAGCGACCCCATGGACTGCAGCCTACTAGGCTCCTCTGTCCATGGGATTTTCCAGGCAAGAATACTGGAGTGGGTTGCCATTGCCTTCTCTGGATGTATACACTACCATTTGTAAAATAGATAGCTAGTGGGAGTTGCCAAGAAGGTGATGACACCCACTCCAGTACTCTTGCCTGGAAAATTCTATAGAAAGAGGAGCCTGGTGGACTGTGGGATCACAAAAAATTGGACACAACTGAGCACACACATATTTTGCTTTAGGTGTACCTGTTTACTTTTATTTTTTCTTTATTAAATTTACTTATTCCTTTATATTGAGGTATAGCTGATTTACTTTTTTTCATTTTTTATTGGTGTATAGTTTATTTATAATGTATTAGTTTCAGGTGTACAGCAAAATTGTACAGTTATACATGTAGCCATTCTTTTTTAGACTCTTTTCCCATATAGGTTACTACAGAATATTAAATAGAATTTCTTGTGCAATATGGAAGGTCTTTGTGGATTATCTATTGCATATATACTAGTATGTGTATATTAATCCCAACCTCCTAATTTATCCCTCCCCAACTTTTCCCCTTTGATAAATATAAATTTCCTTTTGAAATCTGTGAGTCTGGTTACTTTTGAATATAGATGAAAGAATATGAGTAAGTATATGAACTCGAGAAAATCACTGAATCTCTGGGCCCATTTTCTCATCTTTGATTGATCAAATGAGGTGTTGTACATAAAGTGCCTCACAGAATGGCTGACTTATAAGTGCCACCAAATGATAATACCACAACATTCTCCATTCTTATTTGTCAACTGTTGGTGTAAGACAAAATAGAGAAGATTCCTAAGAAGATACAGATTGGCTGTCTTTTCTCCTTGCTTATAGTTTCCTTTGTTGTGCAGAAGCTTTTAAGCTTAATTAGTTCCCATTTGTTTATTTTTGCTTTTATTTCAATATTCTGGGAGATGCGTCATAGAGGATCCTCTGTGCTTTATGTCGGAGAGTGTTTTGCCTATGTTCTCCTCTAGGAGTTTTATAGTTTCTGGTCTTACGTTTAGATCTTTAATCCATTTTGAGTTTATTTTTGTGTATGGTGTTAGAAAGTGTTTCAGTTTCATTCTTTCACAAGTGGTTGGCCAGTTTTCCCAGTACCACTTGTTAAAAAGATTGTCTTTAATCCATTGTATATTCTTCCCTCCTTTGTCAAGGATAAGTTGTCCATTCAGTTCAGTTCAGTTCAGTCGCTCAGTCGTGTCCGACTATTTGCAACCCCACGAATCGCAGCACACCAGGCCTCCCTGTCCATCACCATCTCCCGGAGTTCACTAAGACTCACATCCATCGAGTCCATGATGCCATCCAGCCATCTCATCCTGGGTCGTCCCCTTCTCCTCCTGCCCACAATCCCTCCCAGCATCACAGTCTTTTCCAATGAGTCAACTCTTCGCATGAGGTGGCCAAAGTATTGGAGTTTCAGCTTTAGCATCATTTCTTCCAAAGAAATCCTAGGGTTGATCTCCTTCAGAATGGACTGGTTGGATCTCCTTGCAGTTCAAGGAACTCTCAAGAGTCTTCTCCAACATCACAGTTCAAACGCATCAATTTGTCGGTGCTCAGCTTTCTTCACAGTCCAACTCTCACATCCATACATGACCACAGGAAAAACCATAGCCTTGACTAGACAGACCTTAGTCAGCATAGTAATGTCTCTGCTTTTGAATATGCTGTCTAGGTTGGTCATAACTTTTCTTCCAAGGAGTAAGCATCTTTTAATTTCATGGCTGCAATCACCATCTGCACTGATTTTGGAGCCCCAAAAAATGAAGTCTGACACTGTTTCCACTGTTTCCCCATCTATTTCCCAGGAAGTGATGGGACCAGATGCCATGATCTTTGTTTTCTGAACGTTGAGCTTTAAGCCAAATTTTTCACTCTCCTCTTTCACTTTCATCAAGAGGCTTTTTAGCTCCTCTTCACTTTCTGCCATAAGGGTGGTGTCATCTGCATATCTGAGGTGATTGATATTTCTCCTGGCAATCTTGATTCCAGCTTGTGTTTCTTCCAGTCCAGCGTTTCTCATGATGTACTCTGCATAGAAGTTAAATAAGCAGGGTGACAATATACAGCCTTGACGTACTCCTTTTCCTATTTGGAACCAGTTTGTTGTTCCATGTCCAGTTCTAACTGCTGCTTCCTAACCCGCATACAGATTTCTCAAGAGGCAGGTCAGGTGGTCTGGTATTCCCATCTCTCTTAGAATTTTCCACAGTTAATTGTGATCCACAGAGTCAAAGGCTTTGGCATAGTCAATAAAGCAGAAATAGATGTTTTCCTGGAACTCTCTTGCTTTTTCAATGATCCAGCGGACATTGGCAATTTGATCTCTGGTTCCTCTGCCTTTTCTAAAACCGTCTTGAACATCAGGGAGTTCATGGTTCATGTATTGCTGAAGTCTGGCTTGGAGAATTTTGAGCGTTACTTTACTAGCATGTGAGATGAGTGCAATTGTGCGGTAGTTTGAGCATTCTTTGGCATTGCCTTTCTTTGGGATTGGAATGAAAACTGACCTTTGCCAGTCCTGTGGCCACTGCTGAGTTTTCCAAATTTGTTGGCATATTGAGTGCAGCACTTTCACAGCATCATCTTTCAGGATTTGAAACAGCTCAATTGGAATGCCATCACCTCCACTAGCTTTGTTCATAGTGATGCTTTCTAAGGCCCACTTGACTTCACATTCCAAGATGTCTGGCTCTAGATTAGTGATCACATCATCATGATTATCTGGGTCGTGAAGATCTTTTTTGTACAGTTCTTCCATGTATTCTTGCCACCTCTTCTCAATATCTTCTGCTTTTGTTAGGTCCATACCATTTCTGTCCTTTATCGAGCCCATCTTTGCATGAAATGTTCCCTTGGTATCTCTAATTTTCTTGAAGAGATCTCTAGTCTTTCCCATTCTGTTCTTTCCCTCTATTTCTTTGCATTGATCACTGAAGAAGGCTTTCTTATCTCTTCTTGCTATTCTTTGGAACTCTGCATTCAGATGCTTATATCTTTCCTTTTCTCCTTTGTTTTTTTCCTCTCTTCTTTTCACAGCTATTTGTAAGGCCTCCCCAGACAGCCATTTTGCTGTTTTGCATTTCTTTTCCATGGGGATGGTCTTGATCCCTGTCTCCTGGACAATGTCACGAACCTCATTCCATAGTTCATCTCTATCTATCAGATCTAGACCCTTAAATCTATTTCCCACTTCCACTGTATAATCATAAGGGATTTGATTGAGGTCATACCTGAATGGTCTAGCGGTTTTCCCTACTTACTTCAAGTCTGAATTTGGCAATAAAGGAGTTCATGATCTGAGCCACAGTCAGCTCCCGGTCTTGTTTTGTTGACTGTTTTGAGCTTCTCCATCTTTGGCTGCAAAGAATATAATCAATCTGATTTTGGTGTTGACCATCTGGTGATGTCCCTGTGTAGAGTCTTCTCTTGTGTTGTTGGAAGAGGGTGTTTGCTATGACCAGTGCATTTTCTTGGCAAAACTCTATTAGTTCATAGGTGCATGGATTTATCTCTGGGCTTTCTATTTTGTTCCATTGATCTATATTTCTGTCTTTGTGCCAGTACCATACTGTTTTGATGACTGTGGCTTTGTAGTAGAGCCTGAAGTCAGGCAGGTTGATTCCTCCAGTTCCATTCTTCTTTCTCAAGATTGCTTTGGCTATTCAAGGTTTTTTGTATTTCCATAGAAATTGTGAAATTATTTGTTCTAGCTCTGCCTTATGACCCAGCAATCCCACCGCTGGGCATACACACTGAATTGAAAGAGACACATGTGCCCCAGTGTTCATCACAGCACTGTTTATAATAGCCAGGACATGGAAGCAACCAAGATGTCCATCGGCAGATGAATGAATAAGAAAGCTGTGGTACATATACACAATGGAGTGTTCAGTTCAGTTCAGTCGCTCAGCCATGTCCAACTCTGCAACCCCATGAATCGTAGCATGCCAGGCCTCCCTGTCCGTCACCATCTCCCAGAGTTCACTCAGACTCACGTCCATTGAGTCTGTGATGCCATCCAGCCATCTCATCCTGGGTCATCCCCTTCTCCTCCTGCCCACAGTCCCTCCCAGCATCAGAGTCTTTTCCAATGAGTCAACTCTTCTCATGAGGTGGCCAAAGTACTGGAGCTTTAGCTTTAGCATCATTCCTTCCAAAGAAATCCTAGGGCTGATCTCCTTCAGAATGGACTGGTTGGATCTCCTTGCAGTCCCAGGGACTCTCAAGAATCTTCTCCAACACCCCAGTTCAAAAGCATCACTTCTTCAGCCCTCCGCCTTCTTCACAGTCCAACTCTCACATCCATACACGACCACAGGAAAAACCATAGCCTTGACTAGACGGACCTTAGTCGGCAAAGTAATGTCTCTGCTTTTGAATATACTATCTATGTTGGTCATAACTTTTCTCCAAGGAGTAAGCGTCTTTTAATTTCATGGCTGCAATCACCATCTGCAGTGATTTTGGAGCCCAAAGAAATAAAGTCTGACACTGTTTCTACTGTTTCCCCATCTATTTCCCATGAAGTGATGGGACTGAATGCCATGATCTTTGTTTTCTGAATGTTGAGCTTACTCACCCATTAAAAAGAATACATTTGAATCAGTTCTAATGAGATGGATGAAACTGGAGCCTATTATACAGAGTGAAGTAAGCCAGAAAGAAAAACACCAATACAGTATACTAACGCATATATATGGAATTTAGAAAGATGGTAATGATAACCCTGTATGTGAGATGGCAAAAGAGACACAAATGTATAGAACAGTCTTTTGGACTCTATGGGAGAGAGAGAAGGTGGGATGATTTAGCAGAATGGCATTGAAACATCATATGTGAAACATCATATCATATATGAAACAAATCGATAGTCCAGGTTCAATCATGATACTGGATGCTTGGGGCTGGTACACTGAGTTGACCCAGAGGGATGGTATGGGGACGGAGGAGGGAGGGGGGTTCAGGATGGGGAACACGTGTATCTCTGTAGCTGATTCATGTTGATGTATGGCAAAACCAGTACAACATTGTAAAGTAATTAACCTCCAATTAAAATAAATAAATTTATATTTAAAAAAAAAAGAAGATGCAGATGCTATGATACGTTCTCCATAACTCATTGCCAGAAATTTTCAGCTGACATTTTCTCCTTTCATTTCCAGGCTGCTTGTTTCTGAAAGCTAAGTTGTATGTTTTCTCTAGCTTTCTATCCCTAGAGGATTGCTTATCATCAAGGCTTGTAAGCCGAAATGTCCTTCGTTTTTTCCTCCTAAGAAAAATAGTTTTTACACATTTGTCCTCTCTCTAAAGATTCCTTCCTCTTTTTGCAAAGCAAAGGCTTGACCAGGTTTTCTTAACCACTTCCTCTCAGCTCCTCCCCTTCTCTGTGCATGGACTGAAAGGTGGACATTGGCAGATATCAGGATATCCTGACTTGTCCCTGCCCCTACCAACCAGAGCCAGCAGCAGTCTACTGCCTGAAGGAGAAAAGGGGAACTTGACTTTCTGTCAGCTAATTTATCTCTTAGAAACAAAATGGGTAGGGAGGAGAGGGTTCTTGAGGGCTTATCTAGATTGTCCATTTTGAGCTGTGCAGGACAAAAAATAACTGTTTTGATTTATACTAAAAAATTAATGTGTTAATTATTACTATCAGATACAACCAGAACATTTCACCTTTTTATCATCCTGATCAGATTAGAACTGCCAGTATAAATTTATTGCCCCAGCTTATCCTCCCTTCCTTCATGCCTCTAAACAATTTCTTTCCTCTGCCTATAATGTGCTTTTCCTCCTCCTTCAGCTGGATAAATCCTAGTACATTTATTCACTCAACAAGCCTTTATTCAGGGAGTTGCCTGGCTGGATGTGTGGGTGTGTGAATCTCCAGGACACAGAAGGTGGTGATGAGTTACAGCTGAGAATAGCAGACATCGCCTGGAGAGAAATGTCAGTTGTGAGAACGAGACCCAGGATGTTTCCTGGGAAACATCCTTATTCAGGCTTCTTGAAAGAGAGGTCAACACTTGATGTCTCTATTACTCATCTCCCTGCACCCCTGTGGTCAACTGATACTGACTTTGCGCATCAGCCAGACCGCCTCCTCCAGGCCAGCGCACTAGCCCTGGATTCTGTGTGTGTTGGCTGCTGAAAGCTCACAGCTGCTTCCATTTTCCAAAGAACTGCCCCGCAACCGACAGGAGTCACTTTGCTCCCTGGGGTTTAAACTGACACCCTCAAGGAGAAGCCCACATCCTATGACATGCTACACAAAAGCTTGGCCTCCTTTCAGTTCCATGTTTCCAGTCCTTTTTTTAAACTCTCTCATCTTCCTAGACCTACCTTCACCACTCCTCATCCACCCTGGTATCACAGCTAGAGAACACATTCCTGAAAAGGAACTTAGCCACCGAGGCTAAGTTCCCCCTTCTTGTTCCTTGGCGCCCTTCTCTCCCATCTCTCATTTCTCTATGTTGCAATTATCTCATCATGGGTTTGTTTCTATATTAATGTGGATGTGCCTTGATGGCAGGAAAGTGTGATTCACCTTGGAATCGCTAAGTCAGGAATACTTCATGGCTCATGCCTTTTGTTTAATCAAAAATTGCCAATGGCACCAGCCCTAAACCCCTCCCCAGCTGCCCTGAGACCCAGTCCCACATATCAGCAGGCCAGCAGCTGCCGCAAAAGGCAGAGTCTATCTGTCAGAAAACTGGGTTGGGGGCCAGACCTGGCTACCAGCATACTCGCAGTAGTTGCCTCCTCCATAGCAAGGGCCTACACAGTCCTAACAGGGCACCACTAGAGCACACAGCCTTGGTGATCAGGGGAATGTGCTTCATTCCCCATAGGATGTTTCTACATAATGCTACTTCTCCAAGATCAGGAAATGTAACTAATCTTCCTAATACATATTTTAAAAAAAACTCAAAAAATTAGGCAAAATTGGGAGACATGGGAATATGCTTCAAATGAAAGTGTTAACTGCTTAGTCATGTCCAACTCTTTGTGACCCCATGGACTGTAACACACCAGGCTACTCTGTCTATAGGATTTTCCAGGCAAGAATACTGGAGTTGATTGCCATTTCCTCTTCCAGGGATCTTCCCAACCCAAGAATCAAATCTGCATTTCATGCATTGGCAGGTAGATTCTTTGCCACTGAGCCATTTAGGAAGCCTGATATAGGATGAACAGCATAGGGAATATAATCAATAATATTGTAATAAGTTTGTGGGGTGACATATGATAACTAGACTTATCATGGTAATCATTTTGTAATGTAAAAATAAATGTCAATTCATTGTTTTACACCTGAAACCAATATAATATTGTATGTCAATTATACATCAAAAAATTTGCTGAGTCAGGAATGAGGAAATAAGTGATTCTTTGCTAAAGTGCTGCGTATGTATTTAGTAGCTTGCTGCTACTGCTGCTAAGTCGCTTCGGTCGTGTCCGACTCTGTACGACCCCATAGACGGCAGCCCACCAGGCTCTGCCATCCCTGGGATTCTCCAGGCAGGAACACTGGAGTGGGTTGCCATTTCATTCTCTACTGCATGAAAGTGAAAAGTGAAAGTGAAGTCACTGAGTCCTGTCCAACTCTCAGCGATCTCATGGACTGCAGCCTACCAGCCTCCTCTGTCCATGGGATTTTCCAGGCAAAAGTACTGGAGTAGGGTGCCATTGCCTTCTCCATTTAGTAGCTTACTTTGGCCTAAAAGACACAGAGTCTCTATCATTAGATAAAGTACTTGACAACATCTTTAATGTTTTAATGTTTATGTGATGTTTAAACAAAAGAACATGCTAAGGCAGTAAATTAATTTAATGAGAAAATGCATATGATCACAATGAAGATACTGGCTGGCATAAGAACTCAGTGTCAGTTGAATAAATCACTGAACGGGAGGTGATTCCCCATAAAAATCTTTCACAGAATTTTTTTTCAATTAAAATATCTGTGGGATTATTGGAAGATTATGTAGCCCCTTCCTATATCATCAAAAAAGATACACATTTTTTTCTTTCCCACAAATTCTTTGCTTCTTGGGTATCCATAGTCTACACTGTACATAATTGAGACAGTTTTTAGAGAGAAATCATCACCAAAGATTCCATCACATTTATACATTACCACCATCCCTGAATTGTGCCTTATGCTTCTCTAACTATAACTGTACTGAAGCAACTTTCTTATCTCACTACTGAACTCCTCGAAAGAAACTTCCATTCTTATAGAGCTGATAATCCTTAATCATCACCCAAGACTCAAAAATACCTTCTAAGCATTTTGGAACCAGAATTGTAGAGATTGAGACAGTGAGGAGATTTGCTGATACTGAACACCTTTCATGTTGTTGTTTAGTTGCTTCAGTTCAGTTCAATTCAGTTCACTCGCTCAGTGGTGCCCAACTCTTTGGGACCCCATGAATTGCATCACGCCAGGCCTCCCTGTCCATCACCAAGTCCCAGAGTTCACTCAAATTCATGTCCATCAAGTCGGTGATGCCATCCAGCCATCTCATCCTGGGTCGTCCCCTTCTCCTCCTGCCCCCAATCCCTCCCAGCATCAGAGTCTTTTCCAATGAGTCAACTCTTCACACGAGGTGGCCAAAGTACTGGAGTGTCAGCTTCAGCATCAGTCCTTCCAAAGAACACCCAGGACTGATCTCCTTTAGAATGGACTGGTTGGATCTCCTTGCAGTCCAAGGGACTCTCAAGAGTCTTCTCCAACACCGCAGTTCAAAAGCATCAATCCTTTAGCACTCAGCTTTCTTCACAGTCCAACTCTCAAATCCATACATGACCTTGGGAAAACCATAGCCTTGACCAGACGGACCTTTGTTGGAAAAATAATGTCTCTGCTTTTGAATATGCTATCTAGGTTGGTCATAACTTTCCTTCCAAGGAGTAAGCATCCTTTAATTTCATGGCTGCAGTCACCATCTGCAGTGATTTTGGAGCCCCCCAAAAATAAAGTCTGCCACTGTTTCCACTGTTTCCCCATCTATTCGCCATGAAGTGATGGGACCAGATGCCATGATCTTCATTTTCTGAATGTTGAGCTTTAAGCCAACTTTTTCACTCTCCTCTTTCACTTTCATCAAGAGGCTTTTTAGTTCCTTTTCCCTTTCTGCCATAAGGGTGGTGTCATCTGCATATCTGAGGTGATTGATATTAGTCATGTCCAACTCTGCGACCCCATGGGCTGTAGCTCCACCAGGCTCCTTTGTCCAGGACATTTCTCAGGCAAGAATACTGGAGTGGATTGCCATCTCCTTCTCCAGGGAATCTTCCCAACCCAGGGATTGAACCTCTGTCGACTGCATTGGCAGGCAGATTCTTTACCACTGAGCAACCAGGGAAGCCTAGCTTTCACTTTAAAAGATCCGCAAAATGGAAACAACTAAATGCAGACTTTCTCTGACCCAAGCAGTTCACAGAGCTAGGTTGACAAGAGGTTCCCTCCACCATTTCAACATTTCACATCCACTAGTTTTTGACAAAATATTTTTTAATTCTGACTTTCATCTGAGCCACATGAACAAACCTTTATATTTTAACCTTCATTAAGAGAATATCATGTTTCCCTTCCTCTCATTTCTCAAAGTAGTTCAGGTTTATTACTTTGGACCATCCAAGTCCTTAAACAAGTGTTTAGTTTTACTTTCCTACAAAGGCCATTGTCAAAAAAAGAGTTCTTGTGTTCTCCAGATGCCTTATTTCCTTTGGTTTTATGTATCCATCATCTCTTCTTTCTCCAGTGCCCCAAGGCCAAATCTTTTGTAATAGATTCATTCTAATTTTTAACTTATCATTAATTCAAACATGAGTTATTCTCTTTCTCTTGACTGGCAACAATGATAACAAGCAAAACAAGGCAACCTGAAGGCATTACTCTCGCTTTACCAAGAGTCACATAAATCCTGCTCTAATGGACAGGAAGGGAGCAGTCCTTCTCACCATGTGGAAATTTAAGCCAGCAATCAACTCAATCTCTTGGCAAAGTTGCATGGCTATTAAACTTGATAGATCTAACCTTAAAGGCTTTTCAAATCCTTCAGATCCCTGATTGTAATCATGTTAACATGTAAACAGATCACTAGGAAATTGGAGATTTAATAGTTTTACTGAGGGTTTTAATTTTTTAAATGCTTATTCCGTACTTTAATTACATTCAGATGCCATGGTGGATTTCTAGTGTACTCAGACATGCCTGAAACAGCAAACACAAAAACACTCAGTTACATTGACACTCATAATGGTAAATGAAGAACTGAAACATTTTTCAGGTAGTACTGAACAAATTCACCTTCACCTCTCCCTGTCACTGGGGCTTCCCTGGTAGCTCAGACGGTAAAGAATCCTCCTTTAATGCAGGAGACCCAGGTTTGATCCTGGGTTGGGAAGATCCCCTGGAGAAGGGAATGGCTACCAGCTCCAGTATTCTTGCCTGGAGAATCCCATGGTCAGAGGAGCCTGGTGGGCTGTGGTCCATTGGGTCGCAAAGAGTCAGGACATGACTGAGTGACTAACACTTTTCTCTGTGTCATTAACTATGTCATGTAAAATTAGAATATGACTTTTTTGAAATCTGTGATCTGAATTACCCAAGTAATAGCTTCAATTTTCATTTTTGAAATCTGACCCAAAAACAAAGGTGTTTATTCAAGTTTTCAAATAGTCATTAAATACACGTTCTACTGGCTTCCCTTGTGGCTCAGCTGGTAAAGAATCTGCCTGCAATGCGGGAGACCTGGGTTAGATCCCTGGGTGGGGGAGCTCCCCTGGACAAGGGAAAGGCTACCCACTCCAGTATTCTGGCCTGGAGAATTCCATGGACTGCACAGAGTCACAAAGAGTCAACATGACAGAAGAACTTTCACTTCATTCTACTGGCATTTTTTCAGGATTCTTCTGGAATATCCAAATTATTTATATAATAATTCATTCTGGTGGACATTTTGTGAACCTGTATTCTCAGTTATTCAACAACATTCACCAGCCACTGGTAAGGTTATATATAAGTGCCAGTTCTAGAGATAGAATGATGAGTAAAAAGAAGAAATTCTCTTGTTCTCATGCAGTTTCAGTAGAGAGTGGGAGACAAATAATAAATGTATGATGACATAAATTAATGTATACTGGTCAACTGCGATGTTTCCTGAAGAAAAGGCATATGTCTTCTTCAAGATATAAAACAGAGGAACCTGACTAAATTGGGGATTTTTCTAACATGGCATTTGTTCTGAATTCTAAAAGATGCATGAGAATTTAACAGACAGTGGGTTTGGGACTTCCCTGGTCATCCAGTGGGTAAGACACTGAGCTCCCAACACAAGGGGCCTGGGTTCAATCCCTAGGCAGGGAACTAGATCCCACATGCCACAAAGAAGCCCCAGTGCAGCCAAATAAGTAAGAACAAATAAATATTTTAAAAGGGAACTGTGGGTGAAGGGAGAGGCAAAAGGGGGGAGCAGGTCATAAAATTAAAAAATTTTTTAAAGGCCTGACAGACCACTGTGGCTATAGAACAAAGAGAAAGAAGAGTGGAATGTGTTTAGCAAAAACTGAAATGTAAAGACCTTAAAGCCATGTCAGTATCTGTACAAGATCTGGCTAGCTGCAGTGTAGAAAATGTGTTGGGTTGCAGGGTAAGATTTGGGATTTGGGTCTGTCAGTGTGTGAAATGATGGTGACCTTGGCCTCATTAGCAAGACTCAAAAATACTGATGACTCAAAAAATATGGATGGGGATGTCTCCAGATGGTGACAAGACCTTTCCTATCATGGGCAGACAGTGGTAGTATGAGTAGTTGATAGAAAGAGAAAAGTACCTCACGTCAGTGCTTAGAACCCTGAGACTCAAACTTATATTCTGGAACATTTGTAATAAATCTGAATCCTGTTTTCCATTCTGTAACCTGAAGACATTCTCTACACTCTCAAGGAAACTATACAACTTTGCAGGCACTTTGCCTGGGAATCTTCTTCATTTCCATCTACAGAGGAGGTATTCCTAATTGGGAATGGCCAGTATCTGTAGTCTAGCAAACTAGTGTGCCATGAATGAGTTATAGTCTGTTGCAAGAAAATGATCCACTCAGCCCTTCCTGGCCAAACCAGGATCTGGAAGGGTGAGAAGTAAGGGCAAAATCATGTTGATGCTAGCACTCTCATCTGATGGTCTTATGGGAGCACCCAAAAGGGGTGGTTTTAAAGGGGGTGTCTAATGATTCCTGCTAACAGCAAAGTGGAAGCAAAGTCCAGCACTTGCTGCTTCATGTTAAGGTTCTGAGTGAACCAAAATCTGCTGTTCTACCTGGGCACCCATTTCAGCAGCCAGCTGCTCAGTACTGCCATTGCGTACAAGGGGTCATGAAGTTGCTGGAGAAGTTCCTGTTCCAGGTGCCCAAGGAATATGCATACAGCCCAAGAAGCATTAGTCTGAGGCTAGGCAGAATGAAGGAAGCCTCATTTGGCCCCCTGTAAAAATGATTATGGGCTTCTCTGGTGGCTCAGACAGTAAAGAATCAGCCTGCAACGCGGGAGAACCAGGTTTGATTCCAGGATCAGGAAGATCCCCTGAGAAGGGAATGACTCTCTACTCCAGTATTCCTTTCCTGGAGAATCCCATGGATAGAGGAGCCTGGTAGTCTACAGTCCATGATGTCTCAAAGAATCAGACATGACTGAGTGAGAAATGGTTATAGGAGGTGGACCCAAATATGTATCTTTGCATTTTATCTAATTTTAGTATTTAAAGTCATCCAAGGCTGATGTAGGGTAACTGTTCTATAATATCTGTGTGAAAATTATGAATTCATCACTAATTTGAAATACTTGATATAGAAGAGGTCAACTGGACCCAAAATCAATTTGTATTAATACAAGAATCTTTAACATGGTGTTCATAAATGGAAGGAAAAGAAGTTATAATAACAGGTAAAATATAGCATCAGGTTTTTTTAATTTTTAGATGATTCCAAGAAAATTTTTTGTATGTTAACTGATTTTGCAAACTGTTTTTCAATACTGATATCATTGTAGAGATAATCACTGAAATATAAATGATCTATTTAAAATATCTAAATGGTCTATATAACCTATCTAAAATTTAAATAGAAGAAAGCTCAATTTTCTCCAAAATTTGTGATGTTTTATCAAAATCTCATAGTCACATGTTCCTTAAAATTTGTAATTATTTTTATAATTATATGTCAGTCAGTTCAGTCACTCAGTCATGTCTGACTCTTTGTAACCCTGTGGACTGTAGCATGCCTGGCTTCCCTGTCCATGACCAACTCCCAGAGCTTGCTCAAAGTCATGTCCATTGAGTTGGTGATGCCATCCAACCATCTCATCCTGTCATCCCCTTCCCTCCTGTCTTCAATCTTTCCCAGCATCAGGGTCTTTTCCAATAAGTCAGTTCTTCACATTAGGTGGCCAAAGTATTGGAGTTTCAGTTTCAGCATCACTCCTTCCAGCGAATATTCAGGATTGATTTCCTTTCAGTTCAGTTCAGTTCAGTCGCTCAGTCGTGGCCGACTCTTTGCGACCCCATGAATCACAGCATGCCAGGCCTCCCTGTCCATCACCAGCTCCCGGAGTTCACTCAGACTCACGTCCATTGAGTCAGTGATGCCATTCAGCCATCTCATCCTCTGTCATCCCCTTCTCCTCCTGCCCCAATCCCTCCCAGCATCAGACTCTTTTCCAATGAGTCAACTGTTGAGGTGGCCAAAGTACTGGAGTTTCAGCTTCAGCATCACTCCTTCCAAAGAAACCCCAGGGCTGATCTCCTTCAGAATGGACTGGTTGGATCTCCTTGCAGTCCAAGCGACTCTCGAGTCATTTCCAACACCACAGTTCAAAAGCATCAATTCTTCAGCACTTAGCTTTTTTCACAGTCCAACTCTCACATCCATACATGACCACTGGAAAAACCATAGCCTTGACTAGGTGGACCTTTTTTGGAAAAGTAATATCTCTGCTTTTGAATATGCTATCTAGGTTGGTCATAACTTTTCTTCCAAGGAGTAAGCGTCTTTTAATTTCATGGCTGCAGTCACCATCTGTAGTGATTTTGGAGCCCCCCAAAATAAAGTCTGACACTGTTTCCACTGTTTCCCCATCTATTTCCCATGAAGTGATGGAACCAGAAGCCATGATCTTCGTTTTCCTTTAGGAACAACTCAGACAGTAAAGCGCCTGTCTACAATGCGGGAGACCCGGGTTTGATCCCTGGGTTGGGAAGATCCCCTGGAGAAGGAAATGGCAATCCACTCCAGGACTATTGCCTGGAAAATCCCGTAGACAGAGGAGCCTGGTAGGCTACAGTCCATGGGGTTGCAAAGAGTCAGACACGACTGAGCGACTTCACTTCACTTCAAACACTATATAGAGGCCTCAAATCTCTTTCAGCTTACCTCAATGTGCTCTATCATTTTATGCACTTCCAAAAGTTTGTTTAGATCCCTTAATGGAAGATGGTAAGGTAAAACAAACAAACAAAAACAAGTTTTTATTCCTGGACCCATATAGTTTGAAAATACGTGTATTTGTCTTTGCTACTTCCATCTATGCTCACCCAACGTTTGTCGATTTCCTTCCATAGGTCCCTTAAACTCCCAAAAGAGTTTAAACTCCATAGCTTAAACCCCAAAAAGAGAATTATACTTCGATCTTCCTTAACATTTCTGATCAAATTATATTTTAGTGATTGAGAAAAGTGTATGAAATCCCATTGGCAGCTACAATCAGAATTGAAGTCAGAAATATATAACACAAATGCAATGCAAATACAAAAGTTTCATGATGGCTACAAAGGAATTTTTAAGGGAAAATGCTTTATAAATGTGAGTCTAAAAAAAGAAATATCAAGAGATTATTAAGATGCCTTTACTAACATTTTTGTGAATGAATAAATAATAGTTTTCAATATAAATATTGGAGTTTGTCAAGTATACAAGCTCAAGAAAATTCATCACTCTTACAGAAGTTCAGGTAGGAAATAGCTGGAGATCTGAATTCTAAAAAAATATAAGTGAAGAGCCAGTTGTGTCCTTAATAGGACACAACTCATTAGTACCAAATACTTCATTTCAATAACAGACAGGTTCCACAAAATACTCCAGTCATTTAAAGTGAGCCAATTTAATCACACCATACTGGTTGCCCAGTAAGAAAGATCAAGAACGCGACTGAAGTGAAATCAACCTCTCTTGGAACTTTGGTCAAAGTGACATAAGCCCAGGAATTTGGCTGTGGCAACAATGATGTTGAAAAGAATGATACGCTTTCAATGTGAAGAGAAACATTTGGCCATTGGATGGTACCCTAGAAACTATATAAAATGTTTGTGGCTAATTGTTCCCAGAACAAAATGGAAAATCAGTTGGACCAAAATGTTCATGATTTTCCTCTTTGCCAAAGTTCAAGTATATATTAGTTCTCTACTAAACATTGCCAATTAGTCACAAGCTGGATCTTTTGGGTAGTGCTGTAAATAGTTTTTGGAAAGGTAATACAGCCAGAGTGCCAAACATAATGAGTATAACCAGAGCAGGCAAGGCTTGGCTCTGGTGCTTCTGAGGTGGTTGAAAGGAAGTGCTATTCTAATTTTATTATTGGAAATTGTACTTTTCTAATTTGATAACTCAAGCAACCTTGAGCAAGACTTCTCTTTCCCTGGCTTGATCAATGTTCATATAGATCACCAAGCAGTTCGTTTAGCAGTTGAGATAAATCTCTCCTATGAAGAATTCTTGGAGAAGGAAATGGCAACCCACTCCAATATTTTTGCCTAGAGAATCCCATGTATAGAGGAGACTGGCCAGCCACAGTCAGTGGGGTCACAAGAGTCAGACATGATTTAGTGACTAAACCACCACCACCACCACCACCACCACCACCACCACCACCACCACCACCATAAAGAATTCTATTCCAAGACCCAAAATATATGAGTCACAGACCCAATTTATTTCTTTTCACATATTTGTGCTGTTAACAACAATCCCTAACTTCCCTCAAGTCTTTGATTACTTATCACGTTTAAAGTATGTTGGCCACAATCCTAGACATATGGCAAGTTTTATGTTAGTACCTAACTTCAATGAAGGATATGATATGTATAAGATCCTAAAAGATGAGGAAAATTGTGATGTGCAGAAATGTAGAAGAAAGTTATTCTTAAAGGAAGCTTTGAAACTTATGAACACAAATGGTGAGAAAAGAACCAGTGGTCTTGCTTGGTTCTGTTGGATCAGAAGACTTTGTCTTTGCAAAGAAAAAATTAAGAAGTGAAGATGGAAAAGGAGGATAAAGCTATTTTGAACCAAGTTCTAAAATCACCAGGCTAAGGAATTCATTCTTTAGGCTTTGAGAGATAGTTTTTACATAAAAATTAACAATGATTAAATCATATTTAAAAGGTTGATTTGGCATAGATATGTAGGATAAATAAAAAGATAAACTAAAAGCAAGAATTTAAGTCAGAATGTGTTCTTTAAAAATCCTAATGTGATACAATGAAAGTATAAATTAGAATAGTATAAACACTAGAGAACAAACATTGGTTGCAGAAGAGATTTGAAGTAAGAAAATGAACAGGATGTAGCAACTGATTGGATAAGATGAAGACATAAAGAATAAAGCACGATAGGTATTCAGCCTCAGAAGCTGGGAAATTGGTGAAACCATTAACGCAATAAGGAAAATCCAAGGGATCTGGTTTGGGAGATATTAACAAGGTGATGACTCTTCTAGAGACTCTAAGTTGAAGGTGTCAGTGCTCTTTGAAGGTGCTTAGTAGGTAGCTAGATATTTATACCTGTAGCTCAGAAAAATGATTCTGCTGCATTAAGGTGGTGATCGCTGTTTTGAAGTAGAAGGGATCCCTCAAGGATACAGCCTTGACAAACATGTATTTGGATCAGGAAAAAGTAGAGCTATGGAACATTACAGAGACACTGTGATCAGAAAAGATGCAGAATTCACTGTAGCAACACCTATAAATTCAAGAGGTAATGGACTGAACAGTGAGGAAGCCAGATAGCATGAGGCTAAGCTTAGGTGTGTACCAGAGAGTAATGAAAAATCCCAGATATAGACTTCTCCTTCTAGAAGTTTGGAAAAGGAAAAACTTGGGATAGGGCAAGGTTTGAGAAGACGGCAAGTAAGTGAAAAAGTTTTGGAGTGATTTTTTGAAGAAAGAGAAAGAAATAAGGATTGAGAGATATTTTATCATATATCCCCAAAAAAGAGTTGAGAATGTCCAAAATTGACATTCATGGGTAGCTCCATCACCTTGTAAGCAGGTACTTCCCTCCATCACTCTGTAAGCCCTGTCATTTTGTGTAACTCCTTGTCTCAATGAAGGTGAACGTGAAGTCGCTCAGTCGTGTCCTACTCTTTGCGACCCCGTGGACTGTAGCCTACCAGGCTCCTCCATCCAGGGGATTCTCCAGGCAAGAATACTGGAGTGGGTTGCCATTCCCTTCTCCAGGGGATCTTTCCGACCCAGGGATGGAACCCAGGTCTCCTGCATTGCAGGCAGACGCTTTAACCTCTGAGCCACCAGGGAAGCCAAAAACCTAGTAGTCATTATTGGTATTTCTCCCTCGTTCATGTCACATATCTAACTCCTTACTGTCACATATACCTCTTAGATAGCTCTCAGATTCATCTATTTCTCTTTTTCATCACACATCCAAGTCTCTATGATCATAATTTTTCTTCTAGACCATCTCAGTATTGTCTTAAATAGTTTCCCTATGTTCATTTCTATCCATCTCTAGTTTGTTCTGTATACATCAGTCAGAGTAAATATGAAATCCAACTCTAACTGTGTCACTCAGATGCTTAAGATACCTAAATAGATTAAGCTTTAGAATAAATTCTAAAATTAACATCTTTCATCTAAAAAGTCCTGAGTAGTGCATCTTCTTGCCTATCTCTTAGTCGCATCCCATTCTCCTCTCCCCAACACCCTGTGTGCTCCAGCTACATGGGCCTGTCTTCTGTTATTCATATTGATCATTCCTTTTCTTGCCATATGGCCTTTGCACATCTTCTCACTGTGTAGAATGCCCCCAGTTCGCCTAGTTGTTGCCTCTCCATCCTCAATTTAATTATCATTCCTTCAGGGAAATTTCACTGATCTTTCCAAGTCAAACATAACTTTTATAGTACCAGAAGCCTCTCCCTTCTGGCCCTTATTGATTATTCATTCTTCCAACAAGTCTCTACAGAGTGCCTAATATTACCAAGTGCAATTCTGAGGACTTGGGGCTTAACAGTGAACAAAATAGAGTCCCTGTCCTCCTAGAGCTTTTATTCTGATAGGAGATAGAAATTAATAAATTGGCAAATCGCTATGTAAGAAGAGATAATGCTAAAAAATGCTATGAAAAAATAATAATAGAGTCAAAGGATGAAAAATGATAGGAGCACTTTTGGGTAGAGCGGTCAAGGAATACTAACTGATAAGACACAGTTGAGAGAACTCTGAGGGAAGTGTCTAGATAGTACTTTAAGATATAGGACTGTGTTATATCACCTGTTAAATAGATGCAGATGAAGGAACAGAGAAGAGGCCCCTAAGGAATAAAAACTAAGGCCCTCCTCTGCTTAGAAATGGAGAACATGAATCTTGAGCAGCAAGTGAAATTGACAAACAGAAAGGTAGGAGAAACAAAGTCATATTCCAGGAGCAAGAATTAATAAGACAGTATAATCGACTGTTTCAAATAATTCTTATGTAATGCAAACTCCATAAGGGCAGGAATTTATTATCTCTTTGTTTACTTTTCTAGCCCCAGTCTTGAAATGGAGCTGGCACATGGAATTTTGCTCAATAACATTTGTGAAATGATAAACCGTCAATAGGATGAAAACTGAGATAAGGCCATTGGATTTAGCAATGTGGAGGTCAGGTCATGCATGATCAGGTCAAGTGCACTTTAGGTAGTGTAGTAGGATCAAAAGCCTAAATGGAATGAGTCTGAGACACCTTGGGAGGGAAGAAAGCAGAGAAATTGTCTTTATCTGTGATCTTCAATGTGTTTTTCCTTCCTTAATTACACAAAGGCTTGCCATGTATTCACAGTGCCTGGCACATAATAGGCATTAGATTATATTGATATTTTTATATGAATCAAGTACAAAACCCAGAAACAGGGACAGAAAAGAAGACAATTCTGCACTTACATAAGCATAAAATACTCAGAACATATGGGAAGGTGGCAATGAAAAAGAAAGAAAAGTAAAATATGGTATAAGCAAATAACTTAGCAGACATGGTAGATAATTGTGTATATGAAGAAAAACATAATAGAGGACATATGAGAATTACGAAGTCAACATGAAAAAGTGTAAATGAGAAGCTGGTTATTACAGAAAACATAAATTATGTTTTGAATCACTGAGTTTAATTGATGCCATAAGATGTGATTTTAAAAAGAGCATGGGACCAGTTGAAGAGAGGCCTGGATACTATGTCCAGCTCTGTCATTAATTTGCTGTTTGACTTTAGAACAAACATTTTCTGCCAGACCTCAGGTTTCATCATCTATAACATATGGTGAGGTAGGGTGGAATCTGCTTCTTCTTGCTGCAATTATCTTTGATTCTATGTGTATGTAAGATGACCTACTCTCAGGCAAAGCTAGTGCTAGAGTGTAAATGTGGGTATAATTATCAGGAAGGTAATAGTTGGAGTTCAGAGACTGAGTTTGGATGGTGGATAGAGCTCCCTGTGTCATTCACTGGCTCCACATGGAGGTCCAGCCACACCCTAGGCTTCCTTCCCATTGTTCTCTGACCTATTCACTTGGCCGGTGCTGACAAAGAGGAAGCCCATGGTCAGAGAGCAGCTGTTGTCAGGAGGGGTGGGGAGACCACAGCAACGACTGAAGGAAGTAAGGGAATAGGGAATGAACACTATACCTAAAAAGAAGTAACATCGAAAATGGTTCTCCCTTGAAAGATCTGAGCTATAGAGGAATTTTTAAACCTTAAGAAGAACTTAATAAGAATATTTAGCCTATGGCAAAAATCATATTCAATCTGTTCCCCAAAAAGATGAAAATATCTTTTCTGTATGTGTGTCATTGAGATACTCATAGGATTTTCTATTACAGAGAATTTGTGGATCTTGGTTTGATATATATTTCTGTGACTGAAAAGGATGTATATTGAAATTTGATGAACACAGATATAGACTAGAAAAATTTTCAGGTTGTAGCAGCCTGGTTTTCTATCAATAATTGAAACCCAGCTAGTGAGTAAAGTGAGCAGTAAAATGACCAAAAGAAATGAGGACAATAACAAGGATAGAAAGGAAGGGAGATGTAGAGAACACCCTTGGAATAACTAAGGGTTGCCTGCGTTACATGACTCCTGACAGTGCACGTTCTACAGTTCACTGTGTTCCATTAGTAATTATGTTTATGTATTGAAAATGGAAATAACCAGCTGATAGATAATTGTAACTATTCACCAAAGTATATTTTAATAAATTATATTTTTCATATATTTTATATATATATAGCTTTGATGTTCCACATTCAGAGAAGCAGAACCAGTAGAAATAAAAAGGAATAGAAAGCTTCTCTGGGAAATATGTCATGTAATTGATTTTTTTTTTTTTTTAGGAAAAAACTATTGAGTACTCTATGGGAGGTGTGTGAAAGATGTTTGTGGGAATTAATATAACAAACTCCATCCCAAAACATTACCTGCACATATACATAACTGGAAACAGTCACTTGCAATGAGGTTACTGAACAAGATGAGCAGCCAGGAGCTTTCCCTATTACAACTTTTATTATACTAAATTAATAACTCACTGGGATTCCCTGCTAGCTCAGCTGATGAAGAATCCACCTGCAATGTAGGAGTTCAGTTCGGTTCAGTCGCTCAGTCATGTCCAACTCTTTGTGACCCCATGAATCACAGCACACCAGGCCTCCCTGTCCATCACCAACTCCCGGAGTTCACTCAGACTCATGTCCACTGAGTTGGTGATGCCATCCAGCCATCTCATCCTCTGTCGTCCCCTTCTCCTCCTGTCCCCAATCCCTCCCAGCATCAGAGTCTTTTCCAATGAGTCAACTCTTTGCATGAGGTGGCCAAAGTACTGGAGTTTCAGCAATGTAGGAGACCCCGGTTCAATTCCTGGGTTGGGAATATCCCCTGGAGAAGGGATAGGCTACCAACTTCAGTATTCTTGGGCTTCCTTGGTGGCCCAGTTGATAAAGAATCTGCCTGCAATGGGAGAGACTTGGGTTCAATCCTTGGATTGGGAAGATCCCCTGGAGAAAAGAACAGCTACCCACTCCAGTATTCTGGCCCAGAGAATTCCATAGACAGAGGAGCCTGGCAGGCTACAGAGTGACTTTCACTATAAAAAGGGCTTCCTAGGTGGCACTAGTGGTAAAGAACCTGCCTGCCAACAAGAGGTATAAGAGACTTGAGTTGGATCCTCAGTCAGGGATCCCCCTGGAGGAGGAAATGGCAACCCCTTCAGTATTCTTGCCTGGAGAATCTCTATGGACTAGGGAGCCTGGTGGGCTATACAGTCCATGAGGTCGCAAAGAGTCAGACATGACTGAGAGAGTAAGCACAGCAGCTTATAACTACAAAAATTATAGTAAAATGATTAAAATTCAAATGATTATTAAGATTAAAGAGAAATTTTGAAAAATACAGAAATGAGACTAGAGAGAGCACTGAGAAACAAAGTTATTCATGAAAAGTAAAGATATCAGGATAAAAGAGAGCATGGGAAGATTACAGTTCACCCCAACATCTCTCTTTATTCAGCAAACATTTATTAAACATATATTAAGTTCTAACCTCTGGCTAGAGGCTGAAGTTGTAAAGATGAACAAGATACAAGTTCTACATTAAGGAAAATAAGATTTGGTACCTATACTGAGTACAGCCTCAAAAATATTGCTAAGATAGAATTGAGAAGCCCTAGAGAAAGGCAACCACTGTCAATCTTTTTGGACACAGAAGAAAAATCCGGATACTTATAGATTTAAGAACTGAAGATTGACTTCTGAGTAGAATTGGCAGAGTGAATCTGGGTCAGAGAAACTCCTCCCAAGAGCTACTGAAAACTAAAACAAAGCTGTCAAAATCCACAAGCAGTTTCTAAACAGTGAGAAGGTCAGAGTCATAGTCTTTGGAGAGTCATAGTCTTTGGAGAGAGATGAAAGAGCTTCAGCTCCTTACCCAGCACCTATCACTTTGAAGAAACACTGGAGAGAGAAAGTGAATTGACAAGATTGAGATGTTTCACCCATCCCCTCTATCTGAAAGAAAACTAATGGTTTGAGTAGAGAACAGCAATGTTGGGAAGAAATATTGAAAAAACATCATGAGAATAGAAATATCTATGAATCATTCTGGAATCTCAGCAAAGGCAGGAAGGGTACAATGCCTGCATTTCATTTTCCAGGGCACTATATTAAACTGAGAGAATTTGTCAAAGCCAGTGAGAGTGGGTTATACCCCACCTTCAGGGAGTGGATCTTGAATATAAAACATTTGAAAGGATCCCATGAGTGATCAGACAGGGACCTTCTCAGTGGGCTCACTCCACACCCCCAGAGATGTGATATGTATAGTCTTGATCCCTAGTGTGCCCTGGTGTACCTTGACTTCCTTGAGAGCAGAGATTTTGTCTCTACTTTTTGTTGTACTTGTATTCAGTTAGCCTGTTGAATATCACCCCTAGAGTCAAGAAATAGTTACCTACACTATGTTGAAACAAATAGTTGGTCTGGAGAATTCCCATTCTTAAAATATGGTAGATTTTTTTTTTAAGTGATGTATATTTTATGCACGGAAAAGAAAAGAAATGAAAAAAAAGAATAGGAATCAGAATAGGAATAAGGAAAAGGCATAGAAATAAAGGAAAACACTGCAGAAAGAATGGAAACACTGCACCGTGCAGAAAAATTACCCAAGAAATAGAAGAAACTTGCCCTTGAGAAGTTCAAGCTATAAATAAACTTAATGAAAGTGAATTCAATAAATCTGAACTCAGATATATTATTTTTAAAATGATAGGATAATAAATTGAGCATACCACAATGAGGTACCACTTCACACCAGTCAGAATGGCTGCGATCCAAAAATCTGCAAGCAATAAATGCTGGAGAGGGTGTGGAGAAAAGGGAACCCTCCTACACTGTTGGTGGGAATGCAAACTAGTACAGCCACTATGGAGAACAGTGTGGAGATTCCTTAAAAAATTGCAAATAGAACTACCTTATGACCCAGCAATCCCACTGATGGGCATACACACCGAGGAAACCAGAATGGAAAGAGACACATGTACCCCAATGTTCATCGCAGCACTGTTTATAATAGCCAGGACATGGAAACAACCTAGATGTCCATCAGCAGATGAATGGATAAGAAAGCTGTGGTACATATACACAATGGAGTATTACTCAGCCATTAAAAAGAATTCATTTGAATCAGTTCTGATGAGATGGATGAAACTGGAGCCGATTATACAGAGTGAAGTAAGCCAGAAAGAAAAACACCAATACAGTATACTAACACATATATATGGAATTTAGGAAGATGGCAATGACGACCCTGTATGCAAGACAGGGAAAGAGACACAGATGTGTATAACGGACTTTTGGACTCAGAGGGAGAGGGAGAGGGTGGGATGATTTGGGAGAATGACATTCTAACATGTATACTATCATGTGAATTGAATCGCCAGTCTATGTCTGACGCAGGATGCAGCATGCTTGGGGCTGGTGCATGGGGATGACCCAGAAAGATGTTATGGGGAGGGAGGTGGGAGGGGGGTTCATGTTTGGGAATGCATGTAAGAATTAAAGATTTTAAAATGTAAAAAATAAAAAACTAAAAATAAAAAAAAATAAAAAAGAAAAAAGAAAAAAAAATAAAATAAAAGTACCATTATGTATCAAGTAAATCAATTAGAACAGCAAAGAGCAAGATATCCCATAAAAACTTAAATTACTGCTTTGGAAAATAGGTGAAAGATGGTAATTGTGAATGTGGAGAAAAAACACAAAATGATCAAAATCATTAGATTTTTATGGTATAGAGCCCAGTTGCTAGATAAGAAAAAAGATTCAATGATAAAACACATAGTTCTCTTAAAGTTATATGCACCAGTTTTGAAGCCAAAGAAGATAAAAAAGTAATTTAAAATGTTAGGCAATTCAGTAAAAGCACAAAATTTAAATCGTTGGAACACCTATTTCAATCCTCTATTTCACTTTGAAGAAAATAGGAAATTATTTGTTTAGACGTATCCAGTGCTTTCGCGACCCCGTGGACTGTAGCCCACCGAGGTCCTCTGTCCATTGGATTTCCCAGGTAAGAATATTGGAGTGGGTTACCATTTTCTTCTCCAAGGGATCTTCGTGACCCAGGGATCCAACCCATGTCTCCTGCATTGGCAAGGAGATTACCACTATCCACCTGGGAAGCCCAATTATTTTTTAGGATGTCTCAAATTAGAACAAAAAATTAGATGATAAAGATTGAAGACCAACTATCTAAAACTACTGTCTCCATCAACAAAATGCAAACATCTAAAATTCAGTGACTAACCAATACATACTTAATCACAGGCTGGAACTACTGAATAGATCTGACCAATAGATTTTTTTTTTAAACCCTCAAAACCAGATCAAATCCTGTTAATGGCTTGAAAATCAGATCACTGCCATCAAGTCTCTATCCCTCACCTCTTTCCATTCAGCCTAGTGTCCCATATAGATGAGAAACATAGTCATTGCTGCTAACCTAAGCACATGTCCTTTCTCTTCATGAATGTTAAGGAATTGTTTGTGCTTAAAATAAATGAACACAAAATAATATTATTAATCATCATTTTATTTCTTACAGCTCTTGAATACTAAACTGAGATTAATGGCTTTCTACAATACTATGTAGAATTCATATAGTGAAAGTGAAAGTCTCTCAGTCATGTCTGACTCTTTGCAACCCCATGGACTATACAGTCCATGGACTTCCCCAGGCCAGAAGACTGGAGTGGGTAGCCTTTCCCTTCTCCAGGGGACCTTCCCAACCCAGGGGTCAAACACAGGTCTCCCACATTGGAGGTGGATTCTTTACCAGCTGAGCCACAAGGGAAGCCCAAGAATACTGGAGTGGGTAGCCTATCCCTTCTCCAGGGGATCCTCCTGACCCTGAAATCAAACTGGAATCTCCTGAAGCAGATTCTTTACCACCTGAGCTATCAGGGAAGTCATATAATACCAGTTATTAAAAAGTTGCTTAAGTGTATTGTGAGACCCAGGAGAAATACAGTTGCTATATTTGAAGATCTCAGTCTCCCGTCCTTCAAATATCAAACTAACAGTTTCCATCTAAGCTTTCACAGACCTCTGAACTGAACTTTTACTCAAGAAACCAGCCATAGCCTGTTTCATCAGCAGTGGTCTCCTTTGGCTCCCTTTTCTGAGATTTTTGCCATCTGATTCCAACAGCTGTTTGTCCTTTATGAGACTTTCCTTCCCACACAGCTCAGCTGGCTCCCAGATCTTTCCAACCTTCTGCCCCGGCTCTGAATCTTTCTCTTGGCTCTCCACTGGATCCAAAGTCTGCACCTGTGTCTTTGGACCTTGGGATCTCACAGGAACTGAAGGGGAACATTTTATTTTTAATAAATACATCTTAAATTATTTTCCTGCTTCTTTTATTCCATTGCATGGGAAAAAATAACAAAGCCATGTCAAGAGAAATATGTTTTAATACCTTGAAATGACTCAATACTTAGGTAGAACTAATAATTAGATCATTTAGACAAACCGTTTCTTTTCCAAACTTTCTAAAGGGCAAAGAGGTTAAGAAGAAATGCTTCTCTTTTCTTTTATGGCTAGCCAGAGCATCATTCATGCTTACAACTGCATGTTAGTTTTTCCAGACCAATTTATGTATTATATGTATATAATACATATATCACCTAGTAGTGAGCATGACCTGTGTCCACATAGAAGGTAATTTATTAGAGGAGATCACTCATCTACCCAACTACCCAATTCTCAAAACCCAAGCTAAGGTGTTTCAGCTCACCATTAGAACCCCAGCCCTCTCTCTTCAGAGTAAGCTTAGACAGGAATGGCAGAGCCAAAGGCAATAAAATGCAGTGATAGGAGAAATGCTGAAACAGACACCTCAAGAAATATCTTCTATTGGCTGTCAAAATTAGTTGAAAGTCCATCAACATTTCCTAAATTTTCCTAGTTTTTGATGATTCTATCAAAACAGCATATATGAAAATATGAATACACAATTTTTAATTTTACTGATTTGAGAAACCCAAGACTGGTGAACTGATTTTGAATCAAATTTTATCAGGCATAAGAACTACCTGGAAGGATTTTTTTTTCCTTTCTTACACTTCTATTGAGATATAACTGACAAACATTGGCATGTTTAAAGTGTGCAATTATGCTCATGTATGTATAGATTTACACATATATGAATACATGTACATATATATATATATATATGCACACTTACATATATGTGTCTATGCTGTGTTGTGCTTTGCCTGACTCTGTGGACTCAGCCCAGCATAGACATATATACACATATATATATTGTGTGTGTGTATATATATATGTGTGTGTGTGCGTGTATATATATATATGTGGCAACCCACTACAGTATTTGTGCCTGGAAAATTCCATAGACAGAGGAGTCTGGTGGGCTGCAGTCCATGTGGTCGTAAAGAATTGAACACAACTGAGCACTCACACATATTTTACGTTCCTACCTGTGATATATGAAATTTCCACTCTTCCACCTCCTTTCCAGTACTTTACATGATCAATCTTAATACTGGACATCTGTAATAGATATGTAGTGGTATCTCATAGTGTTTTTATTTTGCATTTACCTAATGATAATTGACATTTAGTATTTTAATATGTTTATTTGCCACCAATAGATCTTCTTTGGTAGTGTATATTCAAATATTTTGCTCATTTTTAAATATTTTTGAGTTTTGAAAGTTTTTTTATATGTATTGAATATAAATCTTTTATCAGATGTGTAATTTGCAAAAACTTTCTTCCAGTGTGTGCTTGTCTTGTCCTTTGAGTCTCTTAAATAGTGTCTTTCTAAGAGCTTCATTCTTCATTTTGTTGAAGTTCAACTTACCAATATTTTTTTCATGGAGCCTGTCTTTGGAGTTGTGTTTAGGAAATCTTTCACTTAACATAATGTTTTCTTCTAGATATTTAAAAATTTTAGGTTTATACTTTGATCTATTCTCCATTTTGAGTTAATTTTTATACATGCTATAAGGTAGACATTGAAGTATTTGGATTGTTTGCAAAAGAATAGCCCAATTGTTAGTCAACACTTATTGAAGAAACTATCCATTCATTGAATTGTCTTTGCATCTTCGTCGAAAATCAGTTAACTATGCATATGTGTGTCTGTTTTTGGACTCATCTTTTTTTATCCTGATGTCAATACCACACTGTTTTGATTGCTATGGTTTTATAAAAATTACTGAAGACAGGAAGTGTAAGTCCTTCAACCTTGCTTTTCCTTTTTAAAGTTGCTTTTGGGTATTCCAGCTTGTTTGCATTTTCATATGAACAGAATAAACATGCAAATTTCTATTTTTTAAAAAAAAGTCCTTCTGGGATTTTGATAGTGATCACACTGAATTTATAGATTAAACAAAAAAGACATCTGAAAAATATTAAGTCTTCCAAACTATGAACATAATAAAGGTGGCTATCCAAAAAGTTTGTCTGGGTTTTTCTGAAAGATCTTATGGAAAACCCAAATGAACTTCTGGCCAACCTAATATCTCTCCATTTTTAAGTTTTCTAAAATTTTTCTCTCAGCAATACTTTATAGTTTTCATGGTAAAGATCTTAATTTACAAATATTGGTTCTGAGCATATAGAAATTCAATTAAAATTTGTATATTAATCTTGTGTCGTGCAAACTTGCTAAACTTGCTAACTAACACTAGTGTCTTTTGTAGATTGTATAGAATTTTTGGTGTTTATTTTGTCTGCAAATAAAAACAGGTTTACAACTACTTTTTCAACCTTAGTACCTATTATTTTTTTTGTTTTAGTATGCCAGCTAAAACTCAGTACAGTGTTGACTATAAATGGTGAGAGTAAATATTCTCACCTTTTTCCTGATCTTATGAAGAAAGAATTCAATCTTTCACTGTTAGAAATCATGTTACCAGTAAGTTTCTCATAGATGTCTAGAGCAAGTTGAAGATGTTTTTTTCTCGTCCCACTTGATGAGAATTTTTACTCAGGAAAAGACTGTATTTGTCAAATGTCTTTTCACATATAGTAAGAGACTATATTCTTCTTTTTTTGTCTGATTATTTGATAAATTAGATTGATTTTCAAATTTTAAACTAACCATACATGCTTGGGATAAACTGTATGTGCCCTCTATGTATTATCAGTGTTACAAGTTGTTGAATTTGATTACAATATTCTTAACATTTGTTTTATCCATGAGGAATATTGGTATGCAATTTTTTCCTTGTAATGTCTTTGTCTAGTTTCAATGTCAGAATAATGTTAAAATTGTGGAACGTATTGGGAAACTTTCTCTTTTTTAAAAAACTTCTGGAAGGATATTTACACTACTGGTATTATTTCTTCCTTACATGTCTGACAGGATCCATAGTGAAGCCATCTGGGTCAGGAGTTCCTGTGTGGGAAGTATTTTAACTTCAAATTCAACTCTGCCACTATTTTTCAGTCACTAAATCATATCTGATTCTTTTGCAACCCCATGGACTAAATTCAGTTACTTTACTCCTTTTGGGACTATTCAAGTTATCTATTTCTTCTTGAGTAAACTTTTGTAGTTTTGTCTTTCCAGATATTTATTCAGTTCCTGTAATTCGTTAAATTTATTAACATACTTTTAAGATAATACTCCTTTATAACACTTTTAACATGGATAAATTCTGTGGTGATGTCATTTCTCTCATCTTGATGCTGGTAATTTATATCTTCACTCTAATTTTCCTGATGATCCTTGTAAAAATTTAATTTTCCTCATCTCATACAATCAGCCTCTGATCCCTGGGTCAGGAAGATCTCCTGGTGAAGGGAATGGCAACCCACTCCAGTATTCTTGCCTAGAGAATCCCATGGACAGAGGAGCCTGGCAGGCTATAGTCCATGGTGTTCAAAGAGTCAGACATGACTGAGTAACTAACACACACACATGTTTTAACTTTTTCATTCTTTTATTTTTGCTCGTCTTTATTACTTATATTTTATAGCATAAACAGTACTTAAATCAGTTTTATTTTCTTCTATTCTTCTATTTTCTTAAAATTAAGCCTGAGATCATTGATTTGTGTTCTTTATTCTTTCTAATATAGGTAGATAGTACCACAAATTTCCCATTTAGTATTGCTTTAACTGAATTCCACAAGGTATGACACACTGCATTTTCATTTTCATTCAGTTAATAACACTTTCTAGTTTCTACTGTCTTTTTCATTGACACACACTTTTTTGAAAACTGTTTTAAATTTCCAAATATTCAAAGGTTTTTAGAGATTTTTTTCATGATTGATATCTAATTTCGGTCTGACAACATATGCTGTTATGACTTTAATCCTTTAAACCTATTGAATCTTGACTTATGGCTCTTGAAAAGAAGGTTTACACTGATTTTTTTTTTTTTGACATGGAGTACTCTATAAGTGTCAGTTAGGTTGACCTGCTTGATAATTTCATTAAGACTCTGTATTCTTACAGATTTCCTTTTGTCTCTCTATTCCATGAAAATAAAGGAGAAGAATCAAATCCCTGAAAGAAATTGTGAATTTGCCTATCTCCTTGATATTCTGTCAACTATGGCTTTCTATATTTTGAAATTCTGTTATTAGGCACATAAATATTTAGGATTATTATGCCCTCCTGAAGAATTTACTCTCTTTATCATTGTTATGTAGTGATCTTATCCCTGGTATTATTCTTATGCTCTGAGTTTTCTTTGTCTGACATTAATATAGCCACTCCAGCTTTCTTTTTATTAGTGTTAACAGGATAAACATTTTTCCCTTTTAATCTACTTTGATCATGATATTTAAAGAAATCGTGATAGACTGTATATAATTGAGTTTTGCTTTTTTAATCCATTTTTTTGCCTTTAATTGGGATTTTTAGGCCATTTACTTTTACTGAAATTATTGAAGTTCAGTTCAGTTCAGCCGCTTAGTCATATCCAACCCATAGGCTGCAGCACACCAGGCTTCCCTATCCATCACCATCTCCCAGAGCTACTCAAACTCATGTCCATCGCGTCAGTGATGCATCCAACCATCTCATCCTCTGTCATTCCCTTTGATCAAGTTTAAATACATCCTTTCACTATTTGTTTTCTTATTGTCCCATCTGTTGTTAATTTTTCCTATTTTTCACTTTCTTTAGGATTGATTGAGGATTTTCTTTTTAATGATTTTATTGAATCTCTCTTTTGTTCCAAGTAGCTATATTCTTTGTAATTTCAGGGGTTGCTTTAGAATTTATTATATAAATTTTTAACTTATCACAGTGTACCTTCAAGGGATATTATACTAATTCACATATAACATAAGAACCTTAAAATAGCATTCTTTCACTGTTCCCCTTTTGACCTCTGTGCTTGTTGTCACACATTTTATTACTATATCTTTTATGAGTGGCACAATACACTAATACAATTTATTCAAACAATCGATTATCCTTAAATGGATATAAATATTTAAAAAGTAACTTTATATAATTTACTCTCATTGCTACAATTTTCAGAGCTCTTTTCTTTGAGTGAGTCCAGCTTGTGATTCATTCAAATCTTAGTTTTTGACTCTTAAAAATGTTTTGTTGTTGTTGTTGGAGCTCTCTTTTGGTACAAATTACTTAATTATTTACAAAGTACTAAAATATTTTCTTCCAAAGTCATGTTGCAGCTATTTTCTTCAGCATGGCTTCCCCAAAACAAAGATGTTATTTTCAAACTGTCTTATTTCCAATTGTTTTCTTCTCAAATAGCCCTACTTTAGATTTCCTTATAAAATTCATGGAGAAATCATACTTATAAAATTAGAGGGGAAACTCTTAAATAGGAAACTCACAAGCCTATTTCTCTCCCAAATGTCACAAGACCACAACAAATGGGAAATATTTCAATGATTCATTGTGAAATGCCCTGAGGAATCAAAGCAGTAAGCAGTGATGTTATGCATTCCCCTGCTTAGCTCCAGGTTAACTCCCATCTTTCTTCTTAGTCTGTATTTTGCCAGTAATTTTGAAGTGAAGTTCTTGTTTCAGATTACAGGTTTCCTCCCTCATCAAACCTTGCTGCGTCTCTGCCGTATCATCAGTAATTAATATTAAAATCCTGTCTGATTGTATAGTATCTAGTCAATTAAAAATAGTATATGTCATGGTAACTGAAAATGTAGACTATGTATCTTTAGAGAGTAGAGAAATAAGGCCCTAAGGGACCCAAAAGGAAGAGTTGTCCTCCAGAGCAATAAAATTAGGATGCAACAAGTGTTTCATTTGAGTGAAGATCAGGAGAATCAGAATGTGGGTATTAAGTCAAGGTGACCAAAAAGACACACTGGTTTCAAATGTGAACTCAGGAAAAGGTATAAAAGCAAAAGTTTCAAAATACAGGTATTCATTTGTGATCAATCTGCTTTTTACGTAGTTAGTGGATGAGAATATGCTGAGATTTACTTATTTAAATATGATTAATAATGCTCCTGAGTAATACAAGAGAAGTCAGTCAGAACCAAGTCAGAGTTCATATAGCCAGCTAATGCCAGGTTGCAACCAAATCACACATTAAACATATGCTTTCTTCGGCATTTTGCTATGTCCCAAGGGACACAAAAATTATAGTTGAGCTTAGTAGATTAAAAAAAAAAAGGTCTTATGCATATTGTTGCTGTTCAGTTACCCAATCACGTCCAACTCTTTGCAACCCCATGGACTGTAGCATGCCAGGCCTCCCTGTCTCTCACCATCTCCTGAAGTTTGCCCAAGTTCATGTCCATTGCATCAGTGATGCCATCCAGCCATCTCATCCTCTGATGCCCTCTTCTCCTTCTGCCCTCTATCTTTCCCAGCATCAGGGACTTTTCCAATGAGTCAGCTGTTCGCATCAGATAACCAAAATACTGGAGTTTCAGCTTCAGTATCGGCCCTTTCAATAACTATTCAGGGTTGCTTTCCCTTAAGACTGACTGATTTGATCGCCTTACTGTCCAAGGGAATTTCAGGAGCCTTTTCCAGCACAACTCAAAGGCATCAGTTCTTTGACATTCTGCCTTCTTTACGGTCCAGCTTTCACATTGGTACATGACCACTGGGAAAACCATACAGACCTTTGTCAGCAAAGCAATGTTTCTGCCTTTCAACACACTGTCTAGGTTTGTCATAGTTTTCCTGCCAAGAACCAATTGTCTTCTGATTTCAAGGCTGCAGTCATCATCCACAGTGATTTTAGAGCCCAAGAAGAGGAAATCTGTCTCTACTTCCACCTTTTCCCCTTCTATTTGCCAGGAAAATATAGCAGGAGTTAAATGTTTCTCAAAAACTTTAATCAATGTTAGCCAATTTTAGTGTAATACAAATTTAGATCAATATCATATCAGAAGATTTATGGGGGAAAAGAAGTGATAGAGATTTTTTCCAATTGAAAGCACTAAAGTGAATTTCCTGAAGGATATTGAAAGGTGGGGTGATTTCACATGTGTCAAAATAGATGAGGCAGTAGGAGAAAGGCAGATGCCTACCCTTCACAGCCAACATTGTGTCGTGGGCTCTCTCTACTGTATAGAACAGCAAGAACAATGGCTCCAAAACGAGAACAGGAAGAACAGTTTCCAGGAATGGGGAAATCACAGTTGGAATCCTTTGAGACATTATAAAGTTAATAAAGCTCGAATGATTGATTACAGTTGAACAGTAGTAGATTATGAATTTAAGATGAAAAGATTGAACCTCTACTCTAAAGAAGCTTCAGTTCAGCTCAGTCGCTCAGTCGTGTCCAACTCTTTGCGACCCCATGAATCACAGCACACCAGGCCTCCCTGTCCATCACCAACTCCCAGAGTTCACTCAAACTCATGTCCATCGAGTTGGTGATGCCATCCAGCCATCTCATCCTCTGTCGTCCCCTTCTCCTCCTGCCCCAAATCCCTCCCAGCATCAGAGTCTTCTCCAATGAGTCAACTCTTCCCATGAGGTGGCCAAAGTATTGGAGTTTCAGCTTTAGCATCATTCCTTCCAAAGAACACCCATGACTGATCTCCTTTAGAATGGACTGGTTGGATCTCCTTGCAGTCCAAGGGACTCTTAAGAGTCTTCTCCAACACCACAGTTCAAAAGCATCAATTCTTTGGCACTCAGCTTTCTTCACAGTCCAACTCTCACATCCATACATAACTACTGGAAAAATCATAGCCTTGACTACACAGACCTTTGTTGGCAAAGTAATGTCTCTGCTTTTTAATATGCTGTCTAGGTTGGTCATAAGTTTCCTTCCAAGGAGCAAACATCTTTTAATTTCATGCCTCCAGTCACCATCTGCAGTGATTTTGGAGCCCAAAAAAATAAAGTTTGACACTGTTTCCACTGGAAGTGGAAACATCTATTTCCCAGAAGTGATGGGACTGGAAGCCATGATCTTTATTTTCTGAATGTTGAGCTTTAAGCCAACTTTTTCACTCTCCTCTTTCACTTTCATCAAGAGGCTTTTTAGTTCCTCTTCATTTTCTTCCATAAGGGGGGTGTCATCTGCATATCTGAGGTGATTGATATTTCTCCTGGCAATCTTGATTCCAGCTTGTGTTTCTTCCAGTCCAGCGTTTCTCATGATGTACTCTGCATAGAAGTTAAATAAGCAGGGTGACAATATACAGCCTTGACATACTCCTTTTCCTATTTGGAACCAGTCAGTTGTTCCATGTCCAGTTCTAACTGTTGCTCCATGACCTGCATATAGGTTTCTCTAGAGGCAGGTCAGGTGGTCTGGTATTCCCATGTCTGAAGAATTTTCCACAGTTTAGCCTAGACTAAATGCTATTCTGGCTCTCATTATCAAACTTTAAAAGGAAGACCCACGAGGACCAGATCATTTCTAAGTAGCCTAACTATATATGTATGTATGCTAAGTCACTTCAGTCATTTCTGATTCTTTGTGACCCCATGGACTGTAACATGCCAGGCACCTCTGTCCATGGGACTCTCCAGGAAAGAATACTGGAGTAGGTTGCCATGCCCTCCTCTGAGGATCTACCTGACCTAGGGATAGAACCCATGTCTCTTAAATATCTCCTGCATTGCCAGGCACATTTTTTTTTACCACTAGTGCCACTTGGGAAGCCCCAGGTATTTAGAGCAAAGCTTGGGATATATGTAAGAATACAAAAGTATCTAGCACCCAGAAAGATATTAATAAAAGTCATAGTAGGAATAAAATCAGAGATTATCATGTTTATTCTTAATTTTTTAAATGAAATTGCTGTTTTTGATAATTACCATTCATATGAATTTTATGTTGTGCTGACCTCATCTTAAAATGTGTTTAAAGTCTTAAACTTTCTGAAATTAGTGATAGTTTTTTTTTAATAATTCTCATCTCTCCTTTTCTTTATGATGTCTTTCATTGCTCTATAGTTCTTTTGTCCAAAAATTCCTCTTTAGAGGTATCCATTACTTTGCAAGTGTTTTCAAAAATTTTATTTCTATCAATAACATTGCCTGTCTTACTAACTTCATACAATAACTTATTATTTAGTTGTCTAAATCACAGAATGATATAGTAGAAGCTATAACAATCTCATGCTCACATCAAACACAAATTTCATTCTTAAAGCAATTGACCCACCACAGTGGTTCCCAAACTGGACTTCACACTAGAATAACTTGGAGAACCTCTTACAATATGCAGATATTGACACTCTACTCCAGATCAATTAAATCTGAATATTTTGGAGTAATTGTGTCATATTTTTTTAAAGTTCCAAGGCAATGTCCAATTCTGATTAAGATTCCTGAGCCCTAATTCTCTAGTTCTCATTTCAGGATAATAGAAGTGATAATACCTGTTCACTTTTTCATAAGGATCAAAAGATAGAATATATGTCATGCCTCAAAACATTTAAAAGCATTTCTCATGACAAGTTTCTTGAAAAAGAGAAAACCTTTGGGAATAAGTCATTCCTCTATTTGACAAAAGACATGAATTTTCCTCTTGTCTCCTAAAAAACATTCAAGTATGTCTAAGAATAGCCAAAGCAGTGATTAATCCTTGAGAGGTGGCAGAAAACTGATAGATTGGACAGGCAGTAAGTAGTTTGGACAGCAGAGATCCAGTTGAGAATCTGGGAAAACCTCTGGATGTTTTTTCAGAAAAAATACATGGACACACACAACAAACCTTGGCCTATGCTTCTGGGGTGTTCACATATGCCCTGAAGCCCAGCTACAGTGCAGAGCAAAAAACTTTACCCTGGATTCCAAAGTTGTGATAGCAAATCTTGTTTTGATCTTTTTGCTTCCTGAAGGCCTGAACACCTAAGGCAAATATTAAGACTTCAGGGAATTTTTCACACTTCTTTTATGGTTATTGGAATGTCGCTCAAACTAAGCTATTCATAGAATGCCTCTTTCTCTGGTAAACAAGCTCATTCCTGATGAAAAGAATTAATAAAGCATTCCTTCTCATCGGCCAGAAGGAACAAGAAATGACCTACAGAACACAGTGCTTTGCTTCTAGGGATTCCCTCAAGCTCTAGTCTTGCAATCTGTGCTGTTTTAAGTATGAGCTCTAGTCCGTGAGGAGAGTGAGCAATTCATCATACAGAAGCTTGCCCTCTGCCTTCTCTAGTCATAAAGCACACCATGCAGGCAGTTCCTTCAGAAGAAGCAACTAACAGTAGCTCATTCCCTCTCCCCCAAGACTAGCAGCAATGTGAACTATGTGTTGGCAGACCTATAGGCTTTTATGACAAGCTGTTATGTACCACAATAACTACTGCTCTTTACTCATGGTTAAAACTTGTTATATGCTCCTTACTTAGATTTTTCTATCATGTCGATGTATGCCACACCACCAGTGTTAACCTCTTTTCAATTTTGTGTTTAGTGCAATAGAAGACACTTTATGACTTTTATCTCACCTAATAAAATGTTCTTATTTTCAACCAACTTGAGAAGGCAATGGCACCCCACTCCAGTACTCTTGCCTGGAAAATCCCAGGGATGGAGGAGCCTGGTGGGCTACAGTCCATGGGGTCGCTAAGAGTCGGACACGACTGAGCAACTTCACTTTCACTTTTCACTCTCATGCATTGGAGAAGGAAATGGCAACCCACTCCAGTGTTGTTGCCTTGAGAATCCCAGGAATGAGGGAGCCTGGTGGGCTGCCCTCTATGGGGTCACACAGAGTCAGACATGACTGAAGTGACTTAGTAGTAGTAGTAGTATGTCTAATTAAGTATTAAGAGTCTCCTTCAAAAGAGTAAAAGCTGTATCAACACCTAATAACATAAAATGGATAATGCTGAGCATCTGGTATTCAAGGCCAGATGGATCTAGCAGTATGTTGGCAAATGTTTAACAACCAGCTTTCTGGATGAACCATCTCTAGCCCTGACTTGTAGCACTTGACAATTTCCATGGTGTAAATACTTCCTCCATCATGCCTGAGTTTAAGCCACCAAAATGATGTCAGCTGTTTAATAAAATTTTCAAAAATTCAACGGCTCTCTCAAGCCAATACCAGCCAACTCAAGCACATCATTGTATTAATCGAATCCAGTCTCCTACCTCATCTTCCCATATTTGCTTGAAGAATTTTTCCATTTTTCCCCCTCTGGAGAATTCCATGAAATTCTTTTGCCTATTCTGCTTTGCCCATTCCACTTATGCAACTAGAAATCCTACTTGTCTCATCATCAAGACATTGTTTTATGCTTCCAGGTGAATTGAAATCCTCTCTGTTCTGATGTCACCTTACATTTTATGTTACGTTTCATTATCCATTTGCATTAGTTTTATTGGTACAAATCTTATTTTCCCTAAATGCTGTGTACACTTTGACAGCAGGATCCATGTCTAATTAATCTGCAGAGTTCTTAAAATACCTAGGAAATTGTCTTGTTCATAATAGATGCAACACATATCTTTGTGGTTTTTTTAAATTTACTGTGTATTTTATTGTATTTTCTTAGTCTCATTTTGTATTAGGATATAGCCAATTAACAATGCTGTGGTAGTTTCAGGTTAACAGCCATACATATACATGTGTCCATTCTCCCCCTAATCCACCTCCCATCCAGGCTGGCACATAACATTAGATAGAGCTCCCTGTGCTATACAAAAGATCACTGTTGGTTATCCATTTTGAATATAGCAGTGTGTACATGACCTTCCCAAACTCCCTAACTATCCCTTCCCCCTAGCAAGCATAAGTTTGTTTTCTAAGTCTGTGAGTCTCTTTGTTTCATAAGTTCATTTGTATTATTTATTTTTAGGTTCCACATATGAAGGAAATAATATGATATTTCTCCTTTTCTGTCTAACTTAATGACACTCTCTGGGTCCATTCATGTGGCTGCAAATGGCATTATTTAATTCTCTTTAATGGCTGAGCAATATTCCACCATATATCTGTACAATATCTTCTTTATCCAGGCCTCTTTCAATGGACATTTAGGTTGCTTCCATGTCTTAGCCATTGTAAACCGTGCTGCAATGAACACTGGGGTGCATGTATCCTTTCGGATCATGTTTTTTTCCGGATATATGCCTAGGAGTGGTATTGCAGGGTCATATGGTAGCTCTATTTTTAATTTTTTAAGGAACCTCCATACCTTTCTCATGGTGACTGTACCAATTTACATTCCCACCAAGAATGTAGGAGGGTTCCCTTCTCTCCACAGCCTCTTAAGCATTTGTTGGTGGGTTTTTTTGATGATAACCATTCTGACCTGTGTGAGGTGATATCCTACTGTAGTTTTCATTTGCATTTCTCTAATAACTAGAGATGTTGAACATCTTTTCATGTGCCTACTGGCCATCTGTATATCCCCTTTGGAGAAATGTCAGTTCAGGTCTTCTGCCCATTTTTGAGCAAGGTGTTTGTTCTAAGGCTGTTAAGCATCATAAGCTGTTTATAAATTTTGGAGACTAATCCTTTATTGGTCACATCATTTGCAAATATTTTCTCCCAGTCCATATGTTGTCTTTTAATTTTGTTTATTGTTTCCTTTGCTGAGTTTAGGTAGGTCCCATTTGTTTATTTTTGTTTTTATTTCCATTATTCTGGGAGATAGATTAAAAAAAAAACCCACATATATTTCTTAAACAAGCATAAGTAGGCAAACTTTTCCTGGAGGAGGGCATGACAACCTATTCTGGTATTCTTGCCTGGAGAATCCCGATGGACAGAGGAGCCTGGTGGGCTACAGTCCATGGGGTTGCAAAGAGTCAAATATGACTGAGCAATTAAGTAGAGCACATGCAAAATTTTAACTACTGTGAGACATGGTAAAAAATATAACATTGCCAATCTGAACATTAAATATAAGCTAAAATTGTGAAGTTTAATCATATAGGATAAATTGAAGTCTAATGAATCCTGAGTAAGATAAAACTAAAACTGTGTTGTTATACCATTTGACTAACTAGAAAAATAATAAAACCTACTCAAATAATTTTTAAAAATATAAAACTTTGGTATAAAAAATAATATCAGTGTGAAACGCCAAAATGAAAGTAGTCAGCACAAAATACAATAAATATACTAAGGAACTAAAAAATGAGACTTTGTCTTTTCATTTCATTCAATATTATATATTATATATAAAATAATATTTAAATAAATGATGCATAAATATTTGTATAAATTATATATTTCCTGAAAATTCCTATTTCAACAATTAAAATGCCAAATACATTTGGAAAGAGGTTATATAATTTTGTCAAAAAAGTTCAAATTAAATTTAACTGAATTTTAGAAAGTCAACTTAGGTAGAAAACTCTCGCATTTTTAGTAATAGGTTAATCAAGTCTCTTGTTTCTGTTCTTTTTATTTCTTCTGTATTACCTTCAACAAAATTGATTTTTCACTTTTGAAAAATCTACTTTGTTGAAATCAAAGTTAAAACTCTTACCAAGATCCAGTCAAATTAATTTTGCTCCTTTGAATCTTATTATAACAAGAGTTTAGACTGATGGCATTAGCTAAAACAGAAAATAATTTTTCACCATAACAACCACTGAAATGTTGAGAAGAGAAAACAAAGCAAACAAAAACCTTGGAAACAAATATTTCATCCAGAAGAAATGTTGATTTGGCCAATGATGAAAATATTATATTTTTATATTATATATTAATTCAGCATATTAATATTTTGAGCCTAGACAATCTATATTAAGCCCTATAATGCTGCCTTTCAATAAAGGGTTAAATTCCAAGGCAATGATCCTAATGTAGTTAAAAGACTTAAAGTTGGAGCATTTCAGAAGAGATGATTTACAATGTTTGAAATGTCTTTGTGAAAAATATTTTGTGTACACTTCAGGCATTTCCAAGAATTCTCTTTTGCATAGCTTATTTGAGGAAAATTTCAGCAATCTAGTAGATATTTGGGCCTCTGAATTATTTATTGGTTTACATTTATCTGGAAAGAAAAGTTTACAGTTTTAATGTATTTATTATGCTGCATTTACTTTTCCTCTTTTGGATTTACGTCTTTGAAATTCAGTACCCTTTTTTAAAAAAATGTTGTTTCTAGAGTTTTTGAGATATAATTGGCATATAGTATTATATAAGCCTCAGGTATACAACACAATGATTTAATATATGTATATACTACAAAATGATTACCCCAGTAAGTCTGATTAACATCCATCATTTCATAAGATCTACTCTCTTAGCAACTTTTTAAAATAAGTGAATGTGTGTGGTGTTAGAAAGTGATCTAGTTTCATTTTTTTTACAAGTGGTTGACCAGTTTTCCCAGCACCATTCGTTAAAGAGATTGTCTTTACTCCATTGCATATTCTTGCCTCCTTTGTCAAAGATAAGGTGTCCATATGCGTGTGGATTTATCTCTGGGCTTTCTATTTTGTTCCATTGATCTATATTTCTGTCTTTGTGCCAATACCGTACTGTCTTCATGACTGTGGCTTTGTAGTAGAGCCTGAAGTCAGGCAAGCTGATTCCTCCAGTTCCAGTCTTCTTTCTCAAGACTGCTTTGGCTATTCGAGGTTTTTTGTATTTCCATACAAATCTTGAAATTATTTGTTCTAATTCTGTGAAAAATATCGCTGGTAGCTTGAGAGGGATTTCATTGAATTTGTAGATTGCTTTGGGTAGTATACTCTTTTTCACTATATTGATTCTTTCTTTTTTTTTTTTTTTTAGTTTTTTATTTTTTACATTTTAAAAACTTTAATTCTTACACCACACACAAAAATAAACTCAAAATGGATTAAAGATCTAAATATAAGACCAGATACTATGAAACGCCTAGCGGAGAACATAGGCAAAACACTCTCCGACATAAATCACAGCAGGATCCTCTCTGATCCACCTCCCAGAATTCTGGAAATAAAAGCAAAAATAAACAAATGGGATCTAATTAAAATTAAAAGCTTCTGCTCAACAAAGGAAAACATAAGCAAGGTGAAAAGACAGCCTTCTGAATGGGAGAAAATAATAGCAAATGAAGCAACTGACAAACAACTAATCTCAAAATATACAAGCAATTTATGCAGCTCAATTCCAGAAAAATAAATGACCCTATCAAAAAATGGGCCAAAGAACTAAATAGACATTTCTCCAAAGAAGACATACGGATGGCTAGCAAACACATGAAAAGATGCTCAACATCACTCATTATCAGAGAAATGCAAATCAAAACCACAATGAGGTACCAATTCACACCAGTCAGAATGTTTGCGATCCAAAAATCTGCAAGCAATAAATGCTGGAGAGGGTGTGGAGAAAAGGGAACCCTCCTACACTGTTGGTGGGAATGCAAACTAGTACAGCCACTATGGAGAACAGTGTGGAGATTCCTTTAAAAATTGCAAATAGAACTGCCTTATGACCCAGCAATCCCACTGCTGGGCATACTGACCCAGGAAACCAGAATTGAAAGAGACACATGTACCCCAATGATCATTGCAGCACTGTTTATAATAGCCAGGAAATGGAAACAACCTAGATGTCCATCAGCAGATGAATGGATAAGAAAGCTGTGTACATATACACAATGGAGTATTACTCAGCCATTAAAAAGAATACATTTGAATCAGTTCTAATGAGATGGGTGAAACTGGAGCCAATTATACAGAGTGAAGTAAGCCAGAAAGAAAAACACCAATACAGTATACTAACACATATATATGGAATTCAGAAAGATGGCAATGATGACCCTGTATGCAAGACAGCAAAAGAGACACAGATGTGTAGAGTGGACTTTTGGACTCTGAGGGAGAGGGAGAGGGTGGGATAATTTGGGAGAATGGCATTGAAACATGTATACTATCATGTAAGAAATGAATCGCTAGTCTACGTTCGATGCAGGATACAGGATGCTTGGGGCTGGTGCACAGGGATGACCCAGGGAGATGTTATGGGGAGGGAGGTGGGAGGGGAGTTCATATTTGGGAACGCATGTACACCCGTGGTGGATTCATGTCAATATATGGCAAAACCAATACAGTATTGTAAAGTAAAATAAAGTAAAAATAAAAATTCAATAAAAAAATAAGTGAATGATGTATATCTTTACTTTGTTACTTATCTGGATATTGCTATGTGTGTGAAAGTCACTCAATCATGTCCAACTCTACAATCCCATGGACTATAGCCTGCTATGCTCCTCTGTCCATAAAATTCTCCAGGCAAGAATATACTGGAGTGGATTACCATTCCCTTCTCCAGGGTATCTTCCTGACCCAGGGAATGAACCCAGGTCTCCTGCATTGCAGGCAGATTCTTTACCCTCTGAACCACTACGGAAAACTACACTTTGCCATACCATCAACCAAACAGGCCCTCCGTAATAATATTTGTGTCTTTGATATTTTATTGATTTGCAGTCATATAAAAATCAGTTTTGTGCATGCTAAGTCACTTCAGTCACGTCTGACTCGTTGCGACGCTATGGACTATAGCGGTATTTTAAAATTTCATTAGATAAACGTATCAAAGTAGAAAGACAGAATATGTTTTACTTTACAGTTTGTTTGATTTGATTGATTGCTTCTTACTATTTAGACATTCAGAGACTGGAGCTCCACTTGCGATTTTGCCCTGGGCCCCACCCATATTGGGGTTGGGCCTGTTACTATGGAGGCTGAGGGAATTGAAGAGCATCTTGAGTCTGCACGCTAAAGGAACAACAGCCAGTCTAGCAAGTATTCTGATATTTTGATCAGGCCTGGGCCTGGCATGCTGCGATTCATAGGGTCGCAAAGAGTCAGACACGACTGAGCGACTGAACTGAACTGAGCTTTAAATCTGAAATAAGAAATAGAAATAGCATAAAGTCAAGTTGGAAGTTTCCCAGACACAATGCTAAACATTGTTCCATCATTGGAAAAGAGCACCCTGCCATACTGCTAAGTATTAAGTGGAGGGATTCGGAAAATGCAGGGTCAGCATGGCCATGGCAGGGAGAAGATCCTGGCCACAGGATCTTCTTATTCTGACTATTAGAACATGAAATCAATGGACTCTGAGCTCCCACTCTGGAGAAAAATGCAGTGGCCCTCTCCAGTGGGGTTGCATCCTCCTTCCTAGTACAATGTTGTACTACTCTGATTTTGAAAAGGGCCACACAACATAACGGTGTCTGTCCTGTAGTTCCCATTTCTGATTAGCAATGAACTAAGACCCTTCAAGAGTATGTCTACAGAAAGTTACAGACAAAACATGGAGGCCACCTGCCTACATTGAGCTTCCCTTGTGGCTCAGCTGGTAAAGGATCTTCTGTGATGCAGGAGACTTGGGTGTGATCCCTGGGTTTCGAAGATCCCTTGGAGAAGGGAAAGGCTACCCACTCCACTATTCTGGCCTGGAGAATTCCATGGACTGTGTAGTCCATTGGGTCACAAAGAGTTGGACACGACTGAGTGACTTTCACTTTCACCTGCCTAGGTTAATGATATCACCTTCAATTATTCAAGTGGGTACTGAAAATCAGCTGAGTAAAGATGAAACCTTAGGGAACACAGAAAGTAACCTAGGTTCTACTTCCAGTTTCTAGTTTCTATATTAACCAGCTGTACAACATTCGATTATTTCTTTTTACACCCCTAAACTTTTATTTTTTTTATATTTATATATTGTGAAATGATCACCAAAGTAAGTCTAGTTAACATCTGTCACAATATGCAGTTAGGGAATTTTTTTTCTTGTGATGAGAACTTTTAAAATCTACCTTCTTTCACAGGCAGCATAGTATTGTCACTGTAAGGCAAGTGAGTGCAGAGTAAAAGAGAGCAAGCCAGGCAGTCAGGTGAAAAAAGAAATTTATTAGAGGGAAATGTGAGGGTGACTGGCCCTTAAGGAGAACCAGTGTCCTCCCTTTCTGACAGGGGTCTCTCTTGTACCCCGCCAATGAAAAGTTCTCTAAGTTCAGTTCAGTTCACTCAGTTGTGCCCGACTCTTTGTGACTCCAGGAGCTGCAGCATGCCAGGCCTCCCTGTCCAATGCCAACTCACACCAAAACTCATGTCCATTGAGACGATGATGCCATCCAACCATCTCATCCTCTGTCATCCCCTTCTCCTCCTGCTCTCAATCTTTCCCAGCATCAGGGTCTTTTCAAATGAGTCAGCTCTTCTCATCAGGTGGCCAAAATACTGGAGTTTTAGCTTCAATATCAGTCCTTCCAGTGAACACCCAGGACTGATCTCCTTTAGAATGGACTGGTTGGATCTCCTTGCAGTCCAAGGGACTCTCAACAGTCTTCTCCAACACCACAGTTCAAAAGCATCAATTCTTCAGGGCTCAGCCTTCTTCACAATCCAACTCTCACATCCATACATGACTACTGGAAAAACCATAGCCTTGACTAGATGGACTTTTGTGGCAAGCTAATGTCTCTGCTTTTGAATATGCTGTCTAGGTTGGTCATAACTTTCCTTCCAAGGAGTAAGCATCTTTTAATTTCATGGCTGCAGTCATCATCTGCAGTGATTTTGGAGTCCCCAAAAATAAAGTCTGACACTGTCTGCACTGTTTCCCCATCTATTTCCCATGAAGTGATGGGACCAGATGCCATGATCTTCATTTTCTGAATGTTGAGCTTTAAGCCAGCCTTTTCACTCTCCTGACTTTCATCAAGAGGCTCTTTAGTTCTTCTTCACTTTCTGCCATAAGGGTGGTGTCATCTGCATATCTGAGGTGATTGATATTTCTCTCAGCAATCTTGATTCCAGCTTGTGCCTCTTCCAGCCCAGCGTTTCTCATGATATACTCTGCATAGAAGTTAAATAAGCAGGGTGACGATATACAGCCTTGATGTACTCCTTTTCCTATTTGGAACCAGTCTGTTGTTCCATGTCCAGTTCTAACTGTTGCTTCCTGACCTGCATACAGATTTTTCATGTTCTCTGAAGAGATGGTTAATTTTTAGCCTGTAGTTGAGTCCTGCCGTCATATAGCTGGAGGTCTGGAATCTGGTGGTCTCATAGCCTTGAGAAGGTAGACACCATTGAGAAAACAGAATGTTGCTTGGGCAGTTTGGTCAGTCTCAAGGGTCACTGTGATTTTATTCTTTGTTTGCGGGTCAACATAATGAGCCATTTATACTATGAGCCCCTATCTAGGCCCTATCAGTCACCATGCTGCAAATTACATCCCCAAGACTTTATTATTTTATAACTGGAAGTTTGTACCTTCACACTTTCTTTACTCATTTCACCCATACTACACCGCCTTGCCTCTTGTGCCTGATTGCTAAGTCACTTCAGTCATGTCCAAGTCTTCGCCACCCCATGGACTGTAGCCTGTCAGGCTACATGCAAGAATACTGGAGTGGGTTGCCATACCCTCCTCCAGGGCATCTTCCCAACTCAAGGATCTAACCCACATCTCTCATATTCTCCTACGTTGGCAGGTGGGTTCTTTATCACAAGCATTACCTGGGAAGCACCCCCTGCATCTAGAAACCACCAATTTCTTCTCTGTGCCTGTGAGCTTGTTGACTGTTGGGGGTTTTGTTTTTTGTTTTTTGTTTTTTTTTAATCCAGATATTGAGATTGTATATTTGTCTTTCTTTATCAGACTTTTTTCCCTGGTGGCTCAGACTGTTAAGCATCTGCCTACAATGCGGGAGACCTGGGTTCGATCCCTGGGTTGCGAAGATCCCCTGGAGAAGGAAATGGCAACCCACTCCAGTATTCTTGCCTGGAGAATCCCATGGATAGAGGAGCCTGGTGGGGTTCATGGGATTGCAAAGAGTCAGACACGACTGAGCAGAAACTTTATCAGACTTTTTTCACTTAGCATAATGCCCTCAGGGTCCATTCACGCTGTCATGATAGGATTGTCTTTTTTTTGATATTCAAAATATCAAATGGAATATTTGATAATATTCTATTACTTGTGTATGTATATGTATACACACACCCCACATTTTTTTTTAATCTGTTCATCCCTCTATGGACACAAGTTGTTTCCATGGCTTGGCTATTGTAAATAAAGCTACAATGAACATGGAGGGAGGTGTTATAGATATCTTTTCAAGTTAGTGTTTTCATTTTTTCAGAAAAATACTCAAAAGTAGAGCTGCTGGATCATATGATCCTCCTGTTTTTTTATTTTTTGAGGTGCTTCCATACTGTTTTCCTTAGTGGCTGTATCAATTCACATTTCCACCAATAAAGCTCAAGAGTTTCCTTACTCCACATCCTCCCCAGCTCTCGTTACCTCTTGTCTCTTTGATGCTAGCCATTTTCACAGTTGTGTGGTGCTATCTCATTATGGTTTTGATTTGCATTTCCCTGATGATTGGTGATTCATGTACAGTAATATCTGTGTGCAAAAATGTCCCCTCAGACACTCTGTTAATTTTTAATTAGATTGTGGAGACAGAGAATTGTTTTGTTTTGTTTTGCCATTAAGTCCTATGAGTTCTTTATATATTTTGGATATCAACCACTTACCAGATAAATGCTTTGCAAATATTTTCTCCCATTAAGTAGATTGCCTTTTCATTTTGTTGATGATTTGCTTTGCTGTGAAGAAATATTTTGGTTTGATGTAGTCTCAGTTGTTCATTTTTGTTTTTGTTACCTTTGCTTTTGATGCCAGATCCCCCCCCCCAAAAAATTTATATATATATATATAATCATCAAAAATTACAGCTTATGATTCCAACAAGCTTACTGCTTATGTTTTCTTCTAAAAGTTTTATGGTTTCAGGCCTTAAATTCAAACCTTTAATCCACTTTCAGTTAATTAAGTTACCAGTATCATTCTTCTGTATATGGTTGTCCTGTTTCTCTACTTGTGGAATAACCCACCCTTTCTCCATTGTATATTCTTGCCTCCTTTGTCATAAGTTAATTGGCAATATATTCATGTGTTTCTTTCTGAGCTCTCTATTCTGTTTCATTTATCTATTTTTATGCAAATGCCATAATGCTTTGGTGACTGTAGCTTTGTAATTCAGTCGAAAATCAGGGAATGTGATACCTCCAGCCTTGTTGTTCTTTCTCAAGATTGCTTTGGCTATTGGCGATCTTTTGTATTTCCACACAAATTTTTGGGTTGTCCTATTTCTGTGAAAAATGGCATTGGAATTTTGGTAGAGATTTTTATTGATTCTATCAGTAGATTGCTTTGGTTAGTATAGGCATTTGAAAAATATGAATCGTCCCAATTCATAAGCATGAAACATCTTTCCATTTATGTATTCTTTAATTTCCATCATTAATGTCTTACAGTTTTCAATATGGAGATCATTTTTACCTCCTTGATCAAATTCACTTCTATTATGCTATTCTTTTGTTACAATTAAAAATTTTTTTTTCTTAATTTCTCTCTGTGATAGTTTGTTATTAGTGTATAGAAATGTGACAGATTTCTGGGTATTGAGATTGTATCCTGTAAGTTTGCTGAATTCATTTATAAGTTCTAACAGTTTCTGATAGATCCTTACCTATCAAATAGATAATTATCAGGCATTATATTATCATGATATAATATCAGATATTATCTGACACACTATCATGGCATGATAATAATATCAGATATTATCTGACATGATAATATCTTGTCATCTAAAAATAATGACAGTTTTACTTATTCCTTTCCAATTTGGATGCCTTTTTTTTCTTTTTCTTGCCCAGTTGCTCTGACTAGGACTTTCAATAGTGTGATGGATAAAAGTGATGAGAGTGGACATTTTTGTCTTGTTCTGGAACAATTTTTCACCATTGAGTATGTGTTATCTGTGGGATAATCATATCTGGCTTTCACTATATTGAAGTACATTCAGTCAATACTCACTTTGTCGAGAGTTTTTATTATAGATAGGTGTTGAACTTTGTCAAAACCTTTTTCTTTATCTATTGAAATAATCTTAAATTTTTTGCTTTCATTTTGGTAATGTGGTGTATCACATTGACTGATTTGGAGATGTTGAACCATTCTTACATCCCTGGAATAAATCTCACTTGATCATGTTTTATGATCTTCTTAATGTATTGTTAAATTCAATTTGGTAGTATTTTATAGAGGATTTTTGCATCTATGTTCATCAGGGATATTGGTCTATAGTTTCTTTTTGTTGTGGAGGCCTATCTGGTTTTGATATAAAGGTAATGCTGGCCTGGTAAAGTGAGTTTGAAACTGTTTCTTCTTTTCAGTTTTTTGGAAGAGTTAGAGATGGATTGATATTTATTCTTCACTGAGTGTTTGGTGGAACTCACCAGTGATGCCATCTGGTTCTAGACTTTTATTTCTGGGAATGTTAATTGAAGTATGGTTAATTTACAATGCTGTGTTAGTTCTGGTGTATAGAAAAGTGATTCATTTATACATATTTTATATATATTCTTTTTCAGATTCTTTTCCTATATAAGTTGTTACAAAATATTGAGTATAGTTCCCTGTGCTATATATTAGGTCCTTGTTGCTTATCTATTTTATATATAGTAGTATATATGTGTTATTCCCAGATTCCTAATTTATCCCTACCCTCTTTCCCCTTTGATAACTATAATTTTGCTTTCTAAGTCTGTTTCTTATTTAAAATAAGTTTATCTGTATTATTTTTTTAAGATTCCACGTATAAAGTGATACACATATTTTTCTCTCTCTGATTGACTTCACTCAATATGATCATCTCTAGATCCCCCCATGTTGCTGCAAAAGGCAATATTTCATTCTTTTTATGGTTGAGTAATACTCCATTTTGTGTGTGTTTGTGTGCATGTGTGTGTGTATATATTACATCTTTATCCATTCATCCATTGATGGACACTTTGGGTTTTGTCTATATCTTGGCTATTGTAAACAATGCTAAATGAACATTGAGGTGCATATATCTTTTTAAAGAAGTGTTTTCATTTTCTTCAGGTAGATACCCAACAGTGGAATTGCTGAATCATGTAGTAGCTATGTTTTTAATTTTTTGAGGAAACTCCATACTGTTTTCAGTGGTGGCTGTACCAATTTACATTCCCAGTGTTGATTTGAAACAAATAGATTGCCAGATATTTATCCAGCAAAGAAGGGTTTACTGGGAATCAGCAGAGAATTGTAATTCAGGGTCTGCAATCATGGCCAGCTACATGCATATCCCCACATGCCAAAGGAAGCAGAGAATTTTTATAGAAAGGAATAGGATGTTGGGAGAGTTATACTAAATAAGGAGCTCATGGCTTATCATTGGCTGAGTCCTTGTCAGGAGAAGAGAAGATTGTCTTATCACAGGGCATGAAAGCTCCCCATTCTGATCTCCAAATGCTATTTAATTTAAATTTCTGTTTATTAATATTTTATACCACCAACAGTACAGGGGAGTTTTCTTTTCCCCACATACACTGAAAAAGAATGGAAAAAAAAATAAATGAAAGAGAGAAAGAATAAGGCAGCATGCATCAGCTTAGTAAGTCAAAAGAAAAGTATAGAAGATGGTGCCTGCTGACTGGAACATAAAAAAAAAAAAAAAATAGTATCTGCCAGAGAGGGAAACAAAAGTACCTGCCAGCTTCAGGAAGGGAGAGGGAGATCAGGATGATGGTGCCCACCAGCTTCCATCACAGAGATTATCCCAGCAGGCCTCTGCCACTCAACACCTTAGAATTAACAAATGAGTCTCTTTCCCGTAAAGTCCAGGCACTATTAAAAGGGCTGTTTCTAGCAGGGCCCTGGGGTGGGTGAGTCTACAAACAAGCCCTTTAAAGAGTTCTCAGTTTGTACAGTGCTGCAGTTCTCATGGGCAGAAGTTCCATTGATCTTTAAATCAGATGTATTAGAGGCTCATCCTTAAGTGCCAGTTTGGCACCTAAGTAGTGGTGGCTAATGTGAGGTAGCCCTCACTTCTTGGGGAGAAGCTCTGATTTTGAGTTTCTTCTAGATTGTGGGTTACTGCAGCAGGAGTTGGGTTTATGGCTGTGTCCTAGTCTTGCCTAGCCACTATATGTGGTTTCCCTCTTAAGTGTCCAGTGTGAAGGGGTTCCATGACAATTCTTAGGTTCCTTCAGAAGATACTGTTCCATACATAGCTATAGATTCAGTCTGTGAGAGGATAAGTTCAGGATTTTTCTACGTTTCCATCTTGAATCAGAACTAGAAACTTTCATGGATACAACACAGTAGTGTTAACTATTGCCATGTTGTACATTACACCCCCAGAACTTATTTCTTATACAGAGAAGATTGTACCTTTTGACCACCTTCACCAAATTCCGCTACTTCCTTCAACCACACATCTGAGCTTTGTTTTATGATATAGATTTTAGATTTCACATATAAATAAGATCATACAGTACTTGCTTTTCTGTTTGACTTTTTTGACTAGGCATAATTGCCTCAAGGTCCACCTGTATAGCAGGACTTCCTTCTTTATATGAATAGGTGTATATCACATTTTCTTTAACCATTCATCCATTGATGAACACTTAGGATTGTATGTCTTGGGTACTATAAATAATGGTGTAGTGAACTTAGAGATGCAGATATTGGGGACAGAGATTTTATTTCCTCCAAATATATTCTCAGGAATGAAATTGCTATATCATATGGTAGTTCTATTTTTAATTTTTTAGGAACCTCCATTTTATCCTCCATAGTAGCTGTACCAATTTACATTCACACCAACAATGAACAAATGTTCCTTTTTCTTCACATGCTCAGCATTTGTTATCCTTGTCTTTTGATGACAGCCATTTAACAGGTGTTAAGTGTTGTCCTTCATGAAGCCTTCTCTTTTATACCTAAATTCTAGATTATCTACAGTATTTTATCATTGGAATTTTTCACAGAATAACATAATTAGCTCTGTACTCCTGGCATGGGAAATCATGAAAGGCTGGAGCAGACATTTTCTGTAATGTACACAATTATAAAACCCAGACTGACTGAAGGGTAAAAGAAATTGAGGCAAAAAAAGTAGAGAAGAGCAGTTATAAATAATCATGTCACAGAGAAAGTAACTTCGATTCTTGACAGCCTCCAGTTCCTAATGCCAATCCTTTGTGAAACAGATGGTCTTTCTTGAGTCTGATGCGGTCATTCTCTTGAATAAATCTTTGCCTCTCCCCTCAATTAAAAAAAAATGTTTAAGCCAATCTGAACAAATTTCTGTGATTTACAAGAAGTTCAGTGTGGCAAATATATCAAAATTATTACATATATATATATAACATAATCAAAGTTCTAAAATAATTTTCAAAAATTAATTTCCAAAGAACATTCGAAATAGATCTTAATATATTTAGAGAAACTGTAATTACCACTTAACAAAATCCTCATTTTTGAGGTACTTTACCTCTATCCTTATCTCCAAAAGGCTAACAAAATAAAGTAATAAAATTTGAAAGACTAAATCCTTAGTGAGAACTTGACCTTACCCGTTAAGAAAATGACACATTTCCTCTCTCAATTAGTTTTTCTAATGATGGTTCTGTTTTCAATATGATATTTAAGGAAAGGACGTAAGTTAGTGACTCAATTCTAAATGACTAAAGTCCAAGTTAGATGAAAATTGGACACATGACAAAGTGACCCAAACAAGTAGAAAGCCATGGGAAAGAAACAGAAAGAATGAGCTGAGAGAGCTAGCAGTAATAGAATGGAAGCATAAATAGGTGGATATGTGATCATAAGGAGGGAATGGAGAATTCTTAGGGAATATTCAAAACTCGGGGGACAAATTAGAATGAATATTTTTCTGGAAAAGAAGATCAAAAACACAGATGGTAGACAAGATGGTCTTGTTTCTTTGAGAAATGGACTCTGGTTTAATATATAGAATCCTCTGAGACTTGGGGGGAAAATGAGTAGAATGGGAAATACACAGTTAACACAGGCAGGGATTTTAAGTAAAATGTCTGCCACCTGTTACATGATGCAGCTTAACAAGATTTCATGGGACTTTTTTCAGACATCAAGCAAAGACATTCTATTTGAACTGTTTCATGGGAGCTACCATGAGCAGCCTCACAACGAGAAAGCATTCTTCATAGTAGTTGAAATTCATTTTTGGTAATTTAAGTATTTTTTCTGAAAAATCCATAGTTTTTCACATGCATGTGCTGTGTTCTTAGTTGCTCAGTTGCATCTGATTCTTTGCAACCCAATAGAGTGTAGCCAGACTACTCTGTTGATGGGATTCTCCAGGTAGGAATACTGGAGTGGGCTGCCATACCCTCCTCCAGGGGATCTTTCCAACCCAAGGACCAAACCCAGGTCTCCCATATTTCAGGTGGATTCTTTACCATCTGAGCCATCAGGGAAGCCCTTTCACATATATATTCTATGGAAAATTAATACCTTAAAAATAATTTTAGTTCAGCTCAGTTCAGTCGCTCAGTCATGTCTGACTCTGCAACCCCATGAACCACAGCACGCCAGGCATCCCTGTACATCACCAACTCCCGGAGTTCACCCAAACCCATGTTCATTGAGTTCGTGATGCCATCCAACCATCTCATCCTCTGTCATCCCCTTTTCCTCCCACCCTCAATCTTTCCCAGCATCAGGGTCTTTTCAAAAGAGTCAGCTCTTTGCATCAGGTGGCCAAAGTATTGGAGCTTCAGCTTCAACATCAGTCCTTCCAATGAACACCCAGGACTGATTTCCTTTAGGATGGACTGATTGGATCTCCTTGAAGTCCAAGGGACCCTCAAGAGTCTTCTCCAACACCACCGTTCAAAATAATCAATTTTTAGGTGCCCAGCTTTCTTTATAGTCCAACTCTCACGTCCATACATGACCACTGGAAAAACCATAGCTTTGACTAGACGGACCTTTGTTGGGCAAGTAATGTCTCTGCTTTTTAATATGCTGTCTAGATTGGTCATAACTTTCCTTCCAAGGAGTAAGTGTCTTTTAATTTCATGGCCGCAGTCACCATCTGCAGTGATTTTGGAGCCCCAAAAAATAAAGTCAACCACTGGCTGTTTCCACTGTTTCCCCATCTATTAGCCATGAAGTGATGGGACTAGATGCCATGATCTTCGTTTTCTGAATGTTGAGCTTTAAGCTAACTTTTCACTCTCCTCTTTCACTTTCATCAAGAGGCTTTTGAGTTCCTCTTCACTTTCTGCCATAAGGGTGGTGTCATCTGCATATCTGACGTTATTGACATTTCTCCCAGCAATCTTGATTCCAGCTTGTACTTCTTCCAGCCCAGCATTTCTCATAATGTACTCTGCATATAAGTTAAATAAACAGGGTGACGATATACAGCCTTGACATACTCCTTTTCCTATTTGGAACCAGTCTGTTGTTGCATGTCCAGTTCTAACTGTTGCTTCCTGACCTGCATACAGGTTTCTCAAGAAGCAGGTCAATAAAGCAGCAATAAAGCAGAGATAGATGTTTTTCTGGAACTCTCTTGCCTTTTCAATGATCCAGCGGATGTTGGGAATTTGATCTCTGGTTCCTCTGCCTTTTCTAAAACCAGCTTGAACATCTGGAAGTTCACAGTTCACATATTGCTGAAGCCTGGGTTGGAGAATTTTGAGCATTACATCTTTTATACATCAAAGCAGTCTTAAGAGACCCTACCCATAACTTCTTACCATATCATGAAATTTATTCCAAATCTCTCTTTACACTATTGGTTGCCATTCAGAATATATCCAGAGAAGTTAACTTAAAATCAGTATACCCTATGTGTGCTCATAAAGAATTCATTACCCACAGATATTTTTCCTTAATCTTATCACCAAATCTATTTATGGGAGCTTTCCCAGTGGCTCAGACAGTAAAGAATCTGCCTGCAGTGTAGGAGCCCTGGGTTCGATCCCTGGATCAGGAAGATCCCTTGGAGAAGGGAACAGCTACCCACTCCAGTATTTTTATTTGAAAATGGTATGGACAGAGGAGCCTAACAGGGTACAGTCCATGGGATCTCAGAGAGTCGGACATGACTGAGTAACTAACACTTTCACTTTTCACTTTTCATCTGTTTATTCAGTTCAGTTTACTTGCTCAGTCATGTCCGACTCTTTGCAACCCCATGAACCTCAGCACGCCAGACCTCCCTGTCCATCACCAACTCCCGGAGTCCACTCAAACCCATGTCCATTGAGTCAGTGATGCCATCCAACCATCTCATCCTCTCTCATCCCCTTCTCCTCCTGCCCTCAATCTTTCCCAACATCAGGATCTTTTCACTGGGCACCTACTGACCTGAGGAGTTCATCTTTCAGTGTCCTATCTTTTTGCTTTTTCATACAGTTCATGGGGTTCTCGAGGCAAGAATATTGAAGTGGTTTGCCATTCCCTTCTCCACTGGATCACATTCTGTCAGACCTCTCCACCATGACCCATCATCTTGGGTGGCCCCACATGGCATGGCTTAGTTTTGTATCTGATACAAATTAGTCAAGAACAGAAAACCTACATGTGCAGTTTTGTACTTCTTCTAATGAACTATGTCATTTCATGCATATATACCTTTGTTTATAAGATTATGCTTATAGAAGAATCTCTATCAACACCACCTTCATTTCCTTCTGTCTGGTAACAACACCTACTCAGATCACTTTCTTTAGAAATTCTTTCCTGTCTTCTACAACTGAATGATCACTTAATGCCTCCTTGGTTAATTGTATCCTTTTCACACACATTTGTAGTAGGTTGCTTTTTACATGTTTATTTCCATATACACAGACCATATAAAATCATAAACTTTTAGAAGGCAGATATATTACTTACATTTGTTTATACTAAGTCTGTTAATACTAGCACAGTGCTTCACAGATGTTCTACAAATGCTACTGGGTGAATATATATATATATATATATATATATATATATATATATATATATATAACTTCATGATTTGTCAAACACATCATCACATTTTGACCTATAATACAGCTAACTAGGAAAGATACTTTTCATGTTGACAGAGAAATGAAAGTTCAAAGTGTTATCTCCTGTCCAAGGTCCCAGGGTTAATATGAAGCGTTTTGCAATTATCCCAATGCAAACTCCCTCCCTCCCTCTCTCTCAGTTCAGTTCAGTTCAGTTCAGTGGCTCAGTCATGTTCAACTCTTTGCGACCCCATGAATCGCAGCACACCAGGCCTCCCTGTCCATCACCCTCTCTCTCACACACACACAAATTGTTTCTCATTGTTCTAAACCACCTCTCATTGGAGGGTTACGTACTTTTTTAAGTTGTCTTTCTTTTCATTGCAAATGGTTTGGACACAGCTGGCTGTATATTATCTCCTACATACATTTGGATCTGTAAACATGCCTTTTAACCCTACATTTAAAGTAAGCCTTGCAGGTTCCAACCAGTCACATGTCCATGAATTAATCTCCATATAACTTTGCATGCTACATTATCTCATATATATGAAGGATGCATACTCCAACCCAAAATGCTTCATCTGCTTTGTTTTGACTTTTGGTTTGTTTAGAATTTGCAACAGATGGTTTCTTTGTTTCCACTCTAAGTTGAATTCCATGTGCCATATAAGAGAAAAGAGATCCCAAGACATGGTTCTTAGTTTTATTAACAGACCCAGCTCAAAATGAACAAAGTTCATATTCCTGAATCAGAGCTTAAGCTTTGACCAAAGACTGTGTCTTAAGTAATGAAGATTTGTTTTAGAAAGTAATAAATAAGAAATGTCTCAACATATGAAAACCATTTCATTATATAAGTGGAAGTGAAACTGTGATTCACCCAAATAAACGTATGCCATACTGACCTTAACTGATTGTGGTGGGTACACAGAGAGGGAATCATTAGCAAATGACTTTGAAAGAAAAAAAGTTCTTTATGACAACTTTCTCCCTAGAACCTGGTGTAATTTGTCCCATGAGAATGAAGAGATAAAGAACAAATCTTGGATTTGCTGATCCAAGTAATATACTGTAGATTTGTGTTTAGAGGCAAATTCCCAACTAACAACCCAAGATTATCAGAAGTGTTTAGTTGTCTGAAATTTAAGACTGAAGCACGAACTAGAAAACTTAATATGAAAGGGTTCATTTGTTCTTTTCTCCTTTTAAATGTTTTCTCTGCTTAAACCTCACCCTAAGACATGCAACTGATAATGGGAAAGAGAAAAAGTAAAAAGCAAAAAGAGTGGATAAATATGCCTCAAATTAAGAATATCCAATTCAAAAAATTGGTGGGAAAGCATTCAAAACAGGTAAATTAGAGGGCTTGATTTACTTTCCAAGTAAATTTTCTTTTTTACTCTGTTAAATACTTTAATTGGAGGAGAATTGCTTTACAATGTTGTATTAGTTTCTGCTGTACAACAATGCAATTCAGCCACAATTATACATATATCACCTCTTTCTTGAGCCTCCCTCCTCTCCCCCAACAAGTGAATTTTCTAAAGAATTAATCCTTAAATTACTATTCCTCTAGTAGATTTAAACACAAAGTTCTATTGACTTAGGGTTTTTGGTATAGGAATATACTCATTGAATAACGTGAAATCCGTAGAGAATATGAGCAAAGAAGCAAGAATAACGGCAACAATTTAGAAATTTTATGGACATGAATTGCTAATGCTCCCATATGTTTCTGTCATTTATCTACCCCAAGTATGAAAGCATATTACAAAGAAAAAAATACCTACTCAAAAAATTTCTCATCTGTGGGCCTTCCCTGGTGATTGAGAGATTAAGAATCTGCATGCCAGATGGGTTCGATCCCTGGTGTGAGAAGGTCCCGCACACCATGGAGTGATAAGCCCATGCACCCACAACTACAGAAGCCCATGTGCCTACAGCCTGAGCTCTGTAACAGGAGAAGACACCCCAGTGAGAAGCCCCCCTCACTACAGCTAGAGAAAGCCCACGTGGAGCAACGAAGACCCAGCACAGCCAAAAACTAAAAACAAATATAAAGATCTCCCAGTTGAGACAGCTTAGATAATAAATCCAAAAATAAAATATGAAAAAAATATTTGCACTTAAGAATTTCCTTAAATAAGTGGCACCCTAGATCCATGATCTTGCTGAGAGAAACCAAAATCCATGCTAGGATGCTTGGCCTTTAAAATAAAACAAAAACACCCAAAATCCACTTATCCCTGAAACATTAGTTTCTTTAAAAGTATATCCCCCCCCCAAAAAAAAGGTCTGAAATAAATACTAAGCTGAAATAAAATTACTAGGCTGTCTGTCAGTTTCTCTCTTCCTTCCCTTCCCTCCAGTCTTAGAAACTGTATTTCCAAATGGAGCCTAGACCATGTACTGTGTGCCCTTCATCTTTCTATCAGATTCTTCTGTGGTAACTCAACTTAATTACCATCTCTCATACATAAAATCATGAAACTCTTCCCCAGACACTGATTTATCTTTATAACTACTATATTTCCTTTATGATCGCTAACCATTCTTTTTACCTTTATCCAAAGATCAATAACCTATGACCAGTAGCCTGAATTCTACCTTCTATCTCTTTGTACATGAAGTCTTACAGAAACACAGGCTGGGCTGTTGGTTCATGGATTTTCTATGGCTTATTTCACACAACAATGGCAGAGTTAAATAGTTTCAGCAAGGACTTTGTAGCCCACAAGGTCTAAAATATTTTCTATCTAGTCCTTCACAGGATAGTCTTGAGCCCTTAGAAATCAAACATCCTGAAAGAGTGGGCTAGACACTGATCCTACTTCTGTACCTCTCATCAGTCTTCCACCCACTGTGCCCTGGTTTCCATGACAACCCTTCAAAAGTAACACTACATTAAAAACATCAATACCCTTCTTCTTGAGACTCTCCAGAACTAAATCCTCTTGTTTCTGAACCTAAATTTTAAGCGCCCTTTTATCTCTGGCTTCTCTTATTCTTCTCATTCCTCAGTGCCATTATTTTCTTTTTTTGCGGGGAAGGGGGCACATGCCACAGGGCATGTAGGATCTTAGTTCTTGGACCAGGGATCGAACCCACACCCCCTGCATTGGAAGCACAGAGCCTCAACCACTGGTCGGCCAGGGAAGTTCATCAGTGTCATTATTTTACTTTATTTTTTTCTGTTGCTGTCTTCTTTCTGTACATTCTAGTTCTGGTCAATCTTATCTATTTTAATGACTTTGATTGTTGAGTCTATGTGGACAATTTCAAATTACTCTCAGCCCTGATCTGCCTCTCAAGCTCAACTTTGGTTAAGTCAACAGGACACTGAACATCACATGGAAAATTCTAAATGTCAAACAGAACATTTTGTTCTCTTGTAATCCCTACTTCCTCTTAATGATGTTACTGATCGCCTAGTTCCCAAGGCTAGAAATTTTGGAAATATCACGCTCTTTCATTCTGACCATCTAAATGCTTACTAAACACCATGACACTGATCTATTCTGCAAGCACAACTGCTTTTACTCCTATTGCCCCTTTCCTTCCCACAGCCTCGCCTGCAGCTTTTCCCGGGGTGGTTGTGGAGTCTCCTTATGGTCTCATGCCTCCTCTAAAACAGTCTATGTGTGCTTCCCATTCTAGTCTTCCTATAACACAGTTTAGTTTACAGCCCTCTCCTGACACTTTTTTTGTTGCCTAATAAATGAAATCCCAAGTCCTTAACTGCATTAGTCAGAGTCCCAGCAGGAAATAGATGACACAAACTGAGGAGAGTTCTAAAAAATTTTACTAAGTGTGGAAGGAATGTAAGGAAACCAACCAAGTGTAATGTAGAATCTTAAACCTAGCAAGAATGGAAAACCTCATTGTTTCTAATCCTAAAAAGGCAAGAGGAAGGAGAAATTACCAGAACCTAGACTTAGTAATATGTACAAAGGGCTGCTTTACACGTGACCTTTTGTAGAGAGACTCAACCTGTAGGGAAGGAACCCAGAGAATAAATCCCTGACATCACTCCCCTCCCCCATGCTCATCACCCCCAGTGCTCCCTGTTGGCTGAACCCAAATAGAACCCAGAGACCAGAACAGAACAATCCATACACTGCAGCTTCCAGGGGCAAAGAATAAACAAAAGCAGAATGTGGATTTGGAGGGAAAATATCCAGCACATTATCTTACTATCAGATGGCATTCTGATCTAGCCATTTTACTTTATTCACCATCGATCCCCTTTATACTTTCTTTAATGAAGACAAACTATCTTCTCTAAATATTGAGGTTTTTTTCCCCTCTGTAGCTTTTCTCCTTAAGTTCAAATTTTAAAATCAAATTCTATCATCTTCCCATATCACCAGAAACTTAGATGCCATTAGATGTGAATTTCCTTACAGCCTAACAGCTCTGCTTCCAAATTTGCCCATCATTTTGGTATGTTGTATTGATGGGGTCAGTTCTTCACCGCCTCCACATCTCTGTGGTGCCCTTGTTCTCTGATACTGGGCTAGACATGTGACCCATATGGGGGCAATAGAATAAGGTAGAAGCGGCAATGCCCCACTACCTGTGTATCTTGTTTGTGCTTATGTGCCTCTACTATGTCACTGTGAGAAGGACTTGCCTGGTCTTTCCTACTACCAGGAAGAAACCAAGACAAGTGTGGAGGAGAGCCAACACGCAGACACGTGACTGGGCCAACTGAGCCACAGATGCAGGAGAGAGCCAGGCCAAAACCAGCTGGACCCTGCAGCTGCATGAAAAATAATTGGTTTTTTTTGTTGTTGTTTTTTTTATGCACCACAAGTTTTGAGGCTGTTTGATAAACATCAAGTAATATAGTGAATATATGTTCTAACCACCTTTTCTACTGTCTTAGAAATGTCTCTGCTCCTCCCCAGTGTTAACCCATCCAGCTCTGTCCTCAGTCCCATGTGTAACCATTTCTTTTCAAGCCATTACACTAGAAAAAAAAAAAAATTCATCTTTGTTTTCTATTGTCTTTAACGTCTCCTTCTCCACTGGTTATTTTCTCCTTAACCTTCAAAGATAGCAACCTAACCCACACAAAACTTAAACTTCTGAACTGTGACAGGCAGAATTTCTAAGATGAACTCTAATGTCCCAAGCTTTTTGTATAATCTCCCATCTGTGTATGGAAGAGACCTGTGACCTGTGGACCAAGGATCCATTTATGTTATACAGTTGACTTTAAGAAAGGAAGATTATCCTTGGTGGGCATGACCTAATCAGATGAGCTTTTAAAATTAAGGGAGCTCTTCCATGAAAAAGGGATTTGAAGTGAGAGAGACCTAATGTATGAATTCTCTATTACTGGCTCTGAAGATGGAGAAGACCACATAGCTAGGAGCTAAGAATGGCCCCTGACTAATAGCCAACAAGACAAGAAGGACCTTAGTCCTTCAACCACGAGGACTTCAATTCTGACAACCTGAGTGACCTTAGAAGTAGATCCTTCTCCAGAGCATCCAGAAAGAAATGCAACCCAGCCAATGCCCTGATTCACAATTGAAAGAAAGAATAGAAAGCTCATTCAAGCTCCACCTTGCCTCCTGACTTTCAGAACTGTGAGATAATAAGTGTGGCAATTAAAAACTAATACACTTCTCAACTTTCCAGGTTTAAAATGTGATCATGAGAACTGCTAACATTTTTACATGCAACACTTAACTACAGACCAGGTACAATTCTGTTTTTTACATACAAAATAATACGTTATTTCTCATAACCATGACTACTGCCATTTTCCAGATGTGAAATTTGAAGTTCAAAGGGGTTACTAACTTGCCCAAGGACACAGCTACCAAATACAGAGCAGAGATTCAAATCTAGGCATTCTGGTTTTTAAATCTATACTCAAAACCCTTATATTCCTCTCTCTCCTTCCCTGCTTAACTATTTACACATGTACCACCAGATTGAGAGAAGGAAATGGCAGCTCACTCTGGTGTTCTTGCCTGGAGAATCCCAGGGATGGAGGAGCCTGGTGGGTTGCCGTCTATGGGGTCGCACAGAGTCAGACACGACTGAAGTGACTTAGCATCATCAGCACCACCACCACCAGACTGCAGATTTTGCCTTCAAATTTCTACTGAAATTTATCTGGCAGAAACATAGGATATCACTTTCAAATAAAAAATAATACTTCTCATCCATTATCTTAAGTTCCTCATGGTATTTAGCATTGTTTATCACTTTCTCCTTTCTAAAACTGTAAATTTTGATTGTCTTCGTGTCGTGGAAACGCTTTGTGTCTGACACCACTTCCATTACTCACCTGGTAAGTGCTGCTGTTACTCATGTTTATCCCTCAGGAATTTCTTGAATGCCTCAACTTCTTTCCTGACCTTAGCTGCTGTTTTGTACCTGTGGTAGCTACCTAGTATGTCTTTCTCTCCAGAATTCAGGGCTCACTTTTCCAGGAAGCATTTTAGACAAACATAATTTGATGTACCAGCCAAAACACATGATATTCAAGATACCCAAAAGCCCCTTATATCTACCCAAACGTCACTCTCATCCACACCACTTCATCTTGCATCGTTCCCCAGCCCCCTCCTTTTGAACCTATGGATTTCCTGTCTTTTCATGACTCTTAGTTTTTTCTCAGAACCTATTCTGTTCTTATCTCCGAATGATGGCCCACTTCAAAACTCCAACTTCCCCAGAATAATTTCCCCAAGATGTATCTTCAAGACCCTTAATTCTATTAGGTGAGTGTCTATAAAACATTCAGATAAACCAATTTCTTCAAAAATGATACATATTATCATTAGCTACACATTAAGAAAATAATAAAATTCAGCCTTCCCATTAAACATCCCAAAGAAAGAAAAAGGATGCTAAGTTTTAATAAAGTAGAGATGTATTTGCGGAGACAAAGAATCTTTAGTATGTGGTTCTGAAATCAACCTCAGTGATTCATTTGCAGCTTGCCTTATCCAACAATCCGGCAAGACTAAGCAGTCTAGAGCTTGGAATTCAGCTTCAGATATGCCCATGTGTGCTAAGTTGCCTCAGTCTTATCTGACTCTTTGCAACCCTATGGACTGTAGCCCGCCAGGCTCCTCTGTCCATGGGATTTCCCAGGCAAGAATAGTGGAGTGGGTTGCTGTAACTTCTCCTCGGGATCTTCTCGATCCATAGATTGGACCTGTGTCTCTTACGTCTCCTGCTTTGGCAGGTGGGTTCTTTACCACTAGAGCCACCTGGGAAAACCTAGATATCCCCAGATCCCTGATCTCTTTTATCTTGTTACAGCCACTATGAAGAAGGCTAACTGAGATGAGTTAAACCCAAACTTATGTCTATTGCCACCTGGTAATAAAAGTTTGAAATCACTTTTTCCATTTGTAGTTCCAGAGACATCTCTGCCCTCTCAGAATTCTCTATGTCTGGTATCAGGCCTAAAAGCATATATCTAATTTTTTAAATGAAATTACTTGAGATGTGATTCAAGTTATTTTCTCAGTGCTCAGATATGCCACTGTGATAAGTGCAGTGAAGTCATTGCTTTTACTTCTGGCCTTCCCCCAGTGCACCCACACGCTCATTCTATACTGCCAAAGGAAGAGAATCCACATCCTCCCATAACAGCAAACTCTTGACGGCTCAGAATCCTTGGGCTGTGGCTGCATGTCTCAAGTGAATGCTGCCCCTCAAGATACATAACAAACTGAAACCAATATTGGTGTGTGCTATGCTAAGCCACCTCAGTCATATCTTTGCAACCCCATGGACTATAGCCTGCCAGGCTCCCTTGTCCAAGGGATTCTCCAGGCAAGAATACTGGAGCGGGTTGCCATGCCCTCCTCCAGGGGTTCTTCCTAACCCAGGGTTCAAAGCCAAGTCTCTTACATGACCGGCACTGGCAGGTGGGTTCTTTACCACTAGCACCACCTGAGAAGTCCCATATTGGCTCCTGCACTTTTAATACTACCACTACTAATAATAATATTGGTGAAAGTAGTATTAAAAGTGCAGGAACCCAAATTAGTAAACCGTGGACATAAACTGGTGTAAGCTCATTCATTCTTTCAGAGCCTCAGGTGAGCACTTGGTATATAACAACACATTGACCAATGAATAAAATTTTTTTAAACAATTATTAAAGATTATAATTGTGCAGTATTGAGAAGTATAGAACAAAATGCAATTATCGGAGGACAATTCCTCTACAATATCATGTTGGCCTCTGCCACACATCACAATGTGAATTAAATGTTAACCAAATGCTTTCAAAGGACTCTAAATCACTACTTGACTCTAAGAAATTTCCAGCTCTGTAGGAAGTAGGCTAAGGAACTACAGGCTGAGGATTCTGATCGATAATCTGTCCTTACTGAAAAATTATAATATTTAGATTCTTTTTTCACTTTCTCTCACAAACATCTTTTTGAAGTACAGTAAAAAAGGGAGAGAGGGAACAACTAAAATAAGTATATAAGACAAGCCAAGATATTGTAATGAGGTTGTCTTAGCATTCAGAAAACATATTTTCTTTATTGTAATCAAAATGAAGTACTGGATTCTAGTCCTATGTCTATTATTTATTAGCCCAGTGATCTCATCCATAAAATAAGCCCCATCTATTAAAACAGATTGATAATAAGAGTTCACAGTCTTACTAGGAAAAAATGAGGTCATGGAAGTGAGAACATTTTAATCCTCTGTAAAGCACTCTACAAATGAAAGGCATTATTATTATTATTGGTTAACCCAAAAGCAATATAATCTGTGTACCTGTCAAAAGTTAAGAACTACAGAACAGTCCTGTTGTACTACCCAAGAACAACACAAACTAGAGTGATTATGGCTGGGCAAGTTTGATTTTTTACATCAGTGGGAAAGATTTTTAAAGTCAGATTTCCTTTCCACTTCATCAAAGTATAGCTGAATTCAATGGTAATGGAGTAGTTAATTCTTTTTTTCGTTTGTTCATTTGTGTTTGTTTTAAATTTTTATTTTTACTTTATTTTACTTTACAACACTGTATTGGTTTTGCCATACATTGACATGAATCCACCATGGGTGTACATGAGTTCCCAATCCTGAACCCCCCTCCCACCTCCCACCCCATATCATCTCTCTGGATCATCCCCGTGCACCAGCCCCAAGCATCCTGTATCCTGCATCAAACATAGACTGGCGATTCGTTTCTTACATGATAGTATCCATGTTTCAATGCCATTCTCCCAAATCATCCCACCCTCTCCCTCTCCCTCAGAGTCCAAAAGTCTGCTATACATATCTGTGTCCCTTTTGCTCTCTTGCATACAGGGTCATCATCGCCATCTTTCTAAAGTCCATATATATGTGTTAGTATACTGTACTGGTGTTTTTCTTTCTGGCTTACTTCACTCCGTATAATCGGCTCCAGATTCATCCATCTCATTAGAACGGATTCAAATGTATTCTTTTTAATGGCTGGAGTAGTTAATTCTAATCCACACTTTAAGTTGCTGCCTAACTGAGGTCAGTTGTAATAATACTCTTGAATGTACAGATAGGAAATTTTGGTTTCTGAGTTGATGTTGCCTGCACACCTTGTTTAAGCCTCCATTCCTGTCTCTCAGTCCCCTACTTGCCACATAAACATCTCCCACTTTAGAAGGGACTAAAATCAGAAGCACTTTCTATGTTCACAGCAAGTCTAAAACCATCTGAGAAGCTCAATACTCATCTTCACAGTTTCACTTTCAATTTGACCTTCAGTCCTCCTGGGCACCCATCCTCAATTATGCTTCAGACTCTTTCCCCCATTTTTTACCTAGATCACCTGTCCAGGTCAATTCTGACCTCAGAATCCCTTCATAGCACATGCCAGTTGGCAATGGCCTTCCTTCCAGATGACAACAGACTCGAGAGTGAACCTGAGCAGATCAGCCAAGCTACATGAATGGTGTTGCTAAGTGGTACTCATGGTTTTCACAAGAAAACTCATCTTATTCAGTCTCACCTACCCCAACTTCTGGGTTTCCCAGTTATCTCAGTGGTTAAAAGAAAAGAAAAAAAAAATCCACTGCCAATGTAGGAGAGATGCAGTTCGTTTCTTGGGTCAGGAAGGTCCCCTGGAGAAGGAAACGGCAACCCACTCCAATATTGCCTGGGAAATCCCATGGATAGAGGAGCCTAGTGGGGCTATAGTCCAAGGGGTCGCAAAAAGTCAGACACGACTTAGCAACGACAATGACAACAACACCCCAACTTCTGCTTCCCTGTGCTTTTCCCAGGCCTCTGTATGCACTTGTTGCATACACACTGTTACAGCCAAAGTACACAGGTGGCCACAGAATTTCCCTCTGTTGACGTGGGCTTTCTGCAAGCTTAACCCCAAGGCCAATGTCTATCTGCCAAAACACTGTAAAGCCTCCAAGCTAAGGGTGAGGTCATAACTCTCTTTTGTTTCCCTTATGAGATAAACCACATCAAGCCTTCCTGACCCGCCCTTTTGGCCTACACTTGTAAGTTACATTCAGGCTTCTCTCTGCCAGAGGTATTGGTGTCAGATGCTGGCTTGGGGAGAGTGGATCCTGTAAGCTTGCCTCATCAGTAGGCTTTGAGGAATTACCCCAGGGAGCCAGATATTTACTTGCTGCTAGCTTGTTTTTCACAATTATTGTCCTCCTGAGAACATCCAGGATTTCAGCCTCAGAGATAAGACAGCTCTGTCTCTCACTGGCTGCACTCAGTGCTGACAGTCCTAGGGAAAGCAGAGGACAGCATGGCCATGCCCTCCACCACCTACTAGTCACCTGAGGCAATGCTTCTAAGTGATGCCTGAAAATCTAAAGGGAACTCTTCTGTTTTAATGACTATCTTTTATTGTGATTTATATTGTTAACTTATTATTGTGGGCAATTCTGTCACAAGCTTTCTCTTTTTCCTGATTTCTTTACTGCCCTGCCTTGGGTTCACCATTGTTAAGTATTGCTGTTGTCAGAACAGGGAACATCCCTGTGCTTTGAATGAATGGATGTGATCTCACCCCAGTTCACCTGTGATCTGATGTACCAAGTTCATAACATGGGGCCTGAGTACACTGAGGTCACTCAGAGGCACTTGGACGCAAAATATATACCTCGATGGCTCTTGTAGTTCCAAACTAACACAATCCTCCGAGAGATTAAATGCTGCTTCAAATAGTACTGCATGTCCAGAGACTTTTGTTTTCTTTGGAAAGTAATTTGAAGAGGTTCTGGATATATTCCCTGCTTAATACACTGTCTTAGGGCAGAATCTGTTAGTTTAGAGAGAGCCCCAAATAAATATTTAGGTTTCTTAAAGAAGTAATGTTCCCCAGTTAATAAAAGGAAATGACAAGGGCTCCTCGGTAATCCAGATTTAGCTTAATTCCCAGTTAAACGTTTACAGAGGTTCTAGAACTCCTTTGTATAACAATATTTATGGAATGTTTATCATGTGCTAGACATTGTTTTACATGTATTACCTCATTTAATTCTCAAAAAAATCCTCTTAAGTTACCATAACAGTTTTAATGGATAGGTACTGCCATTGCTCCATTTTACAGATGAGAAAACTGAGAAGTTGGGTTAAATAAGGGGTCAACTTACATACTTAGCAAATATGAAATCAGGATTTGAATTACAGAAAGGCTGAGTCAAGAGTTAGCCCACTTAACTAAGCCATACCTTTGCTCATTCCATTTACTTTTCATACCAGTCCCTCTGCTAACAGTGGAGTACCAGATGGCATAGACTTTTCTTCCTTGAGGCCAAAGATAACCCACTGGATTCAGAAATATTAATAGTAGGGAAGCAAGATTCTTTCCATAGTCCAATCAATGAATGCCGTGGATGCTAAAAATAGGAGAAACCGATAGGTATGGTTTTATATTTAGTAGAAATTTATAAACTCAAAATTTATCATAGCACCTAGACATAATTGCTGTTTTCTTCATATGAAAAAAAAAAAAACAACTTCTTTCACTTTACCCCAACAATGTTTAAATATCACAATCCCTATAGTGAAATATCTTTACTCTCAGCTTCAGATTGTTTCTATATTATTCACCAAGACTAAAATTACCAGGCTGGAGATCAAAGGAGGGCACAGTGTGTGCCTCACACAAGCTGAGAAGACCAGAGCTCAAGAATCCTCCTAAAACAGTCAGAGGGTATTGATTTCCACCAACAGGCCCTGCTAGCTCAGTTGGTAAAGAATCTGCCTGCAACGCAGGAGACCCCGATTCGATTCCTGGGTCAGGAAGATCCCCTGGAAAAGGGAAAGGCTACCCACTCCAGTATTCTTGGGCTTCCCTTGTGGCTCAGCTGGTAAAGAATCTGCCTGCAATGCTGGAGATCTGGGTTCAATCCCTGGGTTGGGAAGGTCCCCTGGAGAAAGGAAAGGCTACCCCACTTCAGTATTCTGGCCTGGAGAATTCCATGGACTCTATAGTCCATGGGGTCACAAAGAGTCAGACATGGCTGAGCAACTTTCACTTCACTTTCCACCAACGAATATCCTCAGAGTTCCTTCACAAATAAAAGGCTGTCTCCCAGGAGTGGTGAAGAGGATCCCAAGCAGTCTTTACTCTCTCACTTCATTCATTTCTTTAATTTAGTTCATTTTTTAACTTAGAGTATAGCTGATATACAATATTGTATTAGTTTCTGCTGTACAGCAGTGAGTCAGTTACACATACAGCCACTGTTTCTATTCCCAATATAGGTCATTACAGTGTACTGCCTAGAGTTCCCTGTACTATACAGTAGGTTCTTATTAGTTCTCTATTTTATACATAGTAGTGTATATATCAGTCCCAGTCTTCCAGTTTATCCCTCCTACTTCCCCTCGCTTTCCCCCCTGGTACCCATAAGTTTGTTTTTACATCTGACTCTCACTCCATTCTTTTTTTTTTTTTTAACTTTTTATTTTTACTTTATTGTACTTTATAATACTGTATTGATTTTGCCATACATTGACATGAATCCACCACGGGTGTACATGCGATCCCAAACATGAACCCCCCTCCCACCTCCCTCCCCATAACATCTCTCCGGGTCATCCCTGTGCACCAGCCCCAAGCATCCTATATCCTGCATTGGACATAGACTGGCGATTCGATTCTTACATGATAGTATACATGTTTCAATGCCATTCCCCCAAATCATCCCACCCTCTCCCTCTCCCTCTCCCTCTGAGTCCAAAAGTCCGCTATACACATCTGTGTCTTTTTTGCTGTCTTGCATACAGGGTCATCATTCCCATCTTTCTAAATTCCATATATATGTGTTAGTATACTGTATTGGTGTTTTTCTTTCTGGCTTACTTCACTCCTTATAATCGGCTCCAGTTTCATCCATCTCATCAGAACTGATTCAAATGCATTCTTTTTAATGGCTGAGTAATACTCCATTGTGTATATGTACACAGCTTTCTTATCCATTCATCTGCTGATGGACATCTAGGTTGTTTCCATGTCCTGGCTATTATAAACAGTGCTGCAATGAACATTGGGGTACATGTATCTCTTTCAATTCTGGTTTCCTCGGTGTGTATGCCCAGCAGTGGCATTGCTGGGTCATATGGCAGTTCTATTTGCAATTTTTTAAGGAATCTCCACACTATTTTCCATAGTGGTTGTACTAGTTTGCATTCCCACCAACAGTGTAGGAGGGTTCCCTTTTCTCCACACCCTCTCCAGCATTTATTGCTTGCAGATTTTTGGATCGCAGACATTCTGACTGGTGTGAAGTGGTACCTCATTGTGGTTTTGATTTGCATTTCTCTAATAATGAGTGATGTTGAGCATCTTTTCATGTGTTTGTTAGCCATCCGTATGTCTTCTTTGGAGAAATGTCTATTTAGTTCTTTGGCCCATTTTTTGATTGGGTCGTTTATTTTTCTGGAATTGAGTTGCATAAGTTGCTTGTATATTTTTGAGATTAGTTGTTTGTCAGTTGTTTCATTTGCTATTATTTTCTCCCATTCAGAAGGCTGTCTTTTCACCTTGCTTATATTTTCCTTTGTTGTGCAGAAGCTTTTAATTTTAATTAGATCCCATTTGTTTATTTTCTCACTCCATTCTTGAAGAGATCCATCACATGTGACAGAGGCAGGGAGAATGGGATACTTTGTTTGGGTGAAAGTGTAAAATTTGTTACTGTACGAAATCCTAGGATAATCCTAAGAAAAGAATTATCATATTGTGATCTAAAGTTATTAGGAATTCTTTTTTAATCTTTTGTGGTATGCTGGTTTTATGCCAGGTACTGGGCATACCTAAGAATATGTAAACAAATCCCCAAAAGTATTTTTATTGTATATTATATGTATTGAAACGTTCAGCTTCAGCTTCTTCAGCATTATTTGTCAGGGTATAGACTTGGATTACTGTGATATTGAATGGTTTGCCTTGGAAATGAACAGAGATCATTCTGTCATTCTTGAGATTGCATCCAAGCACTGTGTTTCACACTCTTTTGTTGACTATGATGGCTACTTCATTTCTTCTAAGGAATTCTTGCCCACAGTAGTAGATATGATCATCTGAGTTAAATCCCATTCCAGTCCATTTTATTTCGCTGATTTCTAAAATATCGATGTTCACGCTTTCCATCTCCTGTTTGACCACTTCCAATTTGCCTTGATTCATGAACCTAACTTCCTATGCAATATTTCTTTTTAGAGCATCAGATTTTACTTCCATCACCAGTCACATCCACAACTGGGTGTTGTTTTTGTTCTGGCGTCATCTCTTCATTCTTTCTGGAGTTAGTTCTCCATTGATCTCCAGTAGCATATTGAGCACCACTGACCTGGGGAGTTCATCATTCAGTGTCCTATCTTTTTGTCTTTTCATACTGTTCACAGGGTTCTCAAGGCAAAAATACTGAAGTGGCTTGCCATTCCCTTCTCCAGTGGACCATTTGCTAAAATCTCCACCATGACCTGTCTATCTTGGGTGGCCCTACACGGCATGGCAGCTAGTTTCCTTGAGTTAGACAAAGCTGTGGTGCATGTGATCAGATTGGTGCAGTTCAGTTCAGTTCAGTCACTCAGTCGTGTCCAACTCTTTGTGACCCCATGAATCGCAGCATGCCAGGCCTCCCTGTCCATCACCATCTCCAGGAGTTCACTCAAACTCACGTCCATCGAGTCAGTGATGCCATCCAGCCATCTCATCCTCTGTCGTCCCCTTCTCCTCCTGCCCACAATCCCTCCCAGCATCACAGTCTTTTCCAATGAGTCAACTCTTCACATGAGATAGCCAAAGTACTGGAGTTTCAGCTTTAGCATCATTCCCTCCAAAGAAATCCCAGGGCTGATCTCCTTCAGAATGGACTGGTTGGATCTCCCTGCAGTCCAAGGGACTCTCAAGAGTCTTCTCCAACACCACAGTTCAAAAGCATCAGTGCTTCGGTGCTCAGCTTTCTTCACAGTCCAACTCTCCTATCCATACATGACTACTCGAAAAACCATAGCCTGGACCAGACAGACATTTGTTGGCAAAGTAATGTTTCTGCTTTTGAATATGTTGTCTAGGTTGATCATAACTTTTCTTCCAAGGAGTAAGCATCTTTTATTTCATGGCTGCAGTCACCATCTGCAGTGATTTTAGAGCCCCCCCAAAATAAAGTCAGACACTGTTTCCACTGTTTCCCCATCTATTTCCCATGAAGTGATGGGACCGGATGCCATGATCTTCGTTTTCTGAATGTTGAGCTTTAGGCCAACTTCATCACTCTCGTCTTTCACTTTCATCAAGAGGCTTTTGAGTTCCTCTTCCCTTCCTGCCATAAGGGTGGTGTCATCTGCATATCTGAGGTTATTGATATTTCTCCCAGCAATCTTGATTCCAGCTTGTGTTTCTTCCACTCCAGCGTTTCTCATGATGTACTCTGCATAGAAGTTAAATAAGCAGGTGACAATATACAGCCTTGACGTACTCCTTTTCCTATTTGGAACCAGTCTGTTGTTCCATGTCCAGTTCTAACTGTTTCTTCCTGACCTGTTTACAGATTTCTGAAGAAGCAGGTCAGGTGGTCTGGTATTCCCATCTCTTTCAGAATTTTCCACAGTTGATTGTGATCCACACAGTCAAAGGCTTTGGCATAGTCATTAAAGTAGAAATAGATGTTTTTCTGGAACTCTCTTGCTTTTTCCATGATCCAGCGGATGTTGGCAATTTGATCTCTGGTTCTTCTGCCTTTTCTAAAACCAGCTTGAACATCTGGAAGTTCATGGTTCATGTATTGCTGAAGCCTGGCTTGGAGAATTTTGAGCATTACTTTACTAGCCTGTGAGATGAGTGCAATTGTGCAGTAGTTTGAGCATTCTTTTGCATTGCCTTTCTTTGGGATTGGAATGAAAACTGACCTTTTCCAGTCCTGTGGCCACTGCTGAGTTTTCCAAATTTTCTGGCATACTGAGTGCAGCACTTTCACAGCATCATCTTTCAGGATTTGAAACAGCTCAACTGGAATTCCATCACCTCCACTAGCTTTGTTCGTAGTGTTGCTTTCTAAGGCCCACTTGACTTCACAGTCCAGGATATCTGGTTCTAGATGAGTGATCACATCATCGTGATTATCCAGGTCGTGAAGATCTATTTTGTACAGTTCTTCTGTGTATTCTTGCCACCTCTTCTTAATATCTTCTGCTTCTGTTAGGTCCAGACCATTTCTGTCCTTTATTGAGCCCATCTTTGTATGAAATGTTCCCTTGGTATCTCTAATTTTCTTGAAGAGATCTCTAGTCTTTCCCATTCTGTTGATTTCCTCTATTTCTTTGCATTGATCACTGAAGAAGGCTTTCTTATCCCTTCTTGCTATTCTCTGGAACTCTGCATTCAGATGCTTATATCTTTCCTTTGTTCCTTTGCTTTTTGCTTCTCTTCTTTTCACAGCTATTTGTAAGGCCCCCCCAGACAGCTATTTTGCTTTTCTGCATTTCTTTTCCATGGGGATGGTCTTGATCCCTGTCTCCTCTACAATGTCATAAACCTCATTCCATAGTTCATCAGGCACTTTATCTATCAGATCTAGTCCCTTAAATCTATTTCTCACTTCCACTGTATAATCATAAGGGATTTGACTTAGGTCATACCTGAATGGTCTAGCGGTTTTCCCTACTTTCTTCAATTTAGAACTCCAGCCTTGGCTCAGAGGTTAAAGCATCTGCCTCCAGTGCAGGAAACCAGGGTTTGATCCCTGGGTTGGGAAGATCCCCTGGAGAAGGAAATGGCAACCCACTCCAGTATTCTTGCCTGGAGAATCCCATGGACAGAAGAGCTTGGTAGCCCTCTGGTGGAGAAGGATAAGAGGCTTATGGAAACTTCCTGATGGGAGAGACTGAGGGTCTTATTCTGATGGGCAGGGCCATGCTCAGTAATTTTTTTTTTTTTTACATTTTTAGAAATATATTTATAAATATTGGTGAATTATTTTGTAAAGTACAAGATTATCCTTGATATGGTTTTTTTTTAATTTTTTATTGTTCTAAAAAACCCAAACATGAACCCCCCTCCCACCTCCCTCCCCATAACATCTCTCTGGGTCCACACCGTGCACCAGCTCCAAGCATGCTGTATCCTGCGTCGGACGTAGACTGGCGATTCGATTCTTACATGATAGTATACATGTTTCAATGCCATTCTCCCAAATCATCCCACCCTCTCCCTCTCCCTCTGAGTCCAAAAGTCCGTTATACACATTTGTGTCTCTTTTGCTGTCTTGCATACAGGGTCGTCATTGCCATCTTTCTAAATTCCATATATATGTGTTAGTATACTGTATTGGTGTTTTTCTTTCTGGCTTACTTCACTCTGTATAATCGGCTCCAGTTTCATCCATCTCATCAGAACTGATTCAAATGTATTCTTTTTAATGGCTGAGTAATACTCCATTGTGTATATGTACCACAGCTTTCTTATCCATTCATCTGCTGATGGACATCTAGGTTGTTTCCATGTCCTGGCTATTATAAACAGTGCTGCGATGAACATTGGGGTACATGTGTCTCTTTCATTCTGGTTTCCTCAGTGTGTATGCCCAGCAGTGGCATTGCTGGGTCATATGGCAGTTCTATTTGCAATTTTTTAAGGAATCTCCACACTGTTTTCCATAGTGGTTGTACTAGTTTGCATTCCCACCAACAGTGTAGGAGGGTTCCCTTTTCTCCACACCCTCTCCAGCATTTATTGCTTGCAGATTTTTGGATCGCAGACATTCTGACTGGTGTGAAGTGGTACCTCATTGTGGTTTTGATTTGCATTTCTCTAATAATGAGTGATGTTGAGCATCTTTTCATGTGTTTGTTAGCCATCTGTATGTCTTCTTTGGAGAAATGTCTATTTAGTTCTTTGGCCCATTTTTTGATTGGGTCATTTATTTTTCTGGAATTGAGTTGCATAAGTTGCTTATATATTTTTGAGATTAGTTGTTTGTCAGTTGCTTCATTTGCTATTATTTTCTCCCATTCAGAAGGCTGTCTTTTCACCTTGCTTATATTTTCCTTTGTTGTGCAGAGCTTTTAATTTTAATTAGATCCCATTTGTTTATTTTTGCTTTTATTTCCAGTATTCTGGGAGGTGGATCATAGAGGATCCTGCTGTGATTTATGTTGGAGAGTGTTTTGCCTATGTTCTCCTCTAGGAGTTTCATAGTTTCTGGTCTTACATTTAGATCTTTAATCCATTTTGAGTTTATTTTTGTGTATGGTGTTAGAAAGTGATCCAGTTTCATTCTTTTACAAGTGGTTGACCAGTTTTCCCAGCACCACTTGTTAAAGAGATTGTCTTTACTCCATTGTATATTCTTGCCTCCTTTGTCAAAGATAAGGTGTCCATATGTGTGTGGATTTATCTCTGGGCTTCCTATTTTGTTCCATTGATCTATATTTCTGTCTTTGTGCCAGTACCATACTGTCTTGATGACTGAGGCTTTGTAGTAGAGCCTGACGTCAGGCAAGTTGATTCCTCCAGTTCCATTCTTCTTTCTCAAGATTGCTTTGGCTATTCGAGGTTTTTTGTATTTCCATACAAATCTTGAAATTATTTGTTCTAGTTCTGTGAAAAATATGGCTGGTAGCTTGATTGGGATTGCATTGAATTTGTAAATTGCTTTGGGTAGTGTACTCATTTTCACTATATTGATTCTTCCTATCCATAAACATGGTATATTTCTCCATCTATTAGTGTCCTCTTTGATTTCTTTCATCAGTGTTTTATAGTTTTCTGTATATAGGTCTTTAGTTTCTTTAGGTAGATATATTCCTAAGTATTTTATTCTTTTCGTTGCAATGGTGAATGGAATTGTTTCCTTAATTTCTTTTTCTACTTTCTCATTATTAGTGTATAGGAATGCAAGGGATTTCTGTATGTTGATTTTATATCCTGCAACTTTACTATATTCATTGATTAGCTCTAGTAATTTTCTGGTGGAGTCTTTAGGGTTCTCTATGTAGAGGATCATGTCATCTGCAAACAGTGAAAGTTTTACTTCTTCTTTTCCAATTTGGATTCCTTTTATTTCTTTTTCTGCTCTGATTGCTGTGGCCAAAACTTCCAGAACTATGTTGAATAGTAGTGGTGAAAGTGGGCACCCTTGTCTTGTTCCTGACTTTAGGGGAAATGCTTTCAATTTTTCACCATTGAGGATAATGTTTGCTGTGGGTTTGTCATATATAGCTTTTATTATGTTGAGGTATGTTCCTTCTATTCCTGCTTTCTGGAGAGTTTTTATCATAAATGGATGTTGAATTTTGTCAAAGGCCTTCTCTGCATCTATTGAGATAATCATATGGCTTTTATTTTTCAATTAGTTAATGTGGTGAATTACATTGATTGATTTGTGGATATTGAAGAATCCTTGCATCCCTGGGATAAAGCCCACTTGGTCATGGTGTATGATCTTTTTAATGTGTTGTTGGATTCTGATTGCTAGAATTTTGTTGAGGATTTTTGCATCTATGTTCATCAGTGATATTGGCCTGTAGTTTTCTATTTTTTTGACATCTTTGTCAGGTTTTGGTATTAGGGTGATGATGGCCTCATAGAATGAGTTTGGTAGTTTACCTTCCTCTGCAATTTTCTGGAAGAGTTTGAGTAGGATAGGTGTTAGCTCTTCTCGAAATTTTTGGTAGAATTCAGCTGTGAAGCCGTCTGGACCTGGGCTTTTGTTTGCTGGAAGATTTCTGATTACAGTTTCAATTTTCGGCTTGTGATGGGTCTGTTAAGATTTTCTATTTCTTCCTGGTTCAGTTTTGGAAAATTGTACTTTTCTAAGAATTTGTCCATTTCTTCCACATTGTCCATTTTATTGGCATGTAGTTGCTAATAGTAGTCTCTTATGATCCTTTGTATTTCTGTGTTGTCTGTTGTGATCTCTCCATTTTCATTTCTAATTTTATTGATCTGATTTTTCTCTCTTTGTTTCTTGATGAGTCTGGCTAATGGTTTGTCAATTTTATTTATCCTTTCAAAGAACCAGCTTTTGGCTTTGTTGATTTTTGCTATGGTCTCTTTTGTTTCTTTTGCATTTATTTCTGCCCTAATTTTTAAGATTTCTTTCCTTCTACTAACTCTGGGGTTCTCCAATTCTTCCTTTTCTAGTTGCTTTAAGTGTAGAGTTAGGTTATTTATTTGACTTTTTTCTTGTTTCTTGAGGTATGCCTGTATTGCTATGAACTTTCCTCTTAGCACTGCTTTTATAGTGTCCCACAGGTTTTGCGTTGTTGTGTTTTCATTTTCATTAGTTTCTATGCATATTTCTATTTCTTTTTTGATTTCTTCTGTGATTTGTTGGTTATTCAGAAGTGTGTTGTTCAACCTCCATATGTCGGAATTTTTAATAGTTTTTCTCCTGTAATTGAGATCTAATCTTAATGCATTACGGTCAGAAAAGATGTTTGGAATGATTTTGATTTTTTTTAATTTATCAAGGTTAGATTTATGGCCCAGGATGTGATCTATCCTGGAGAAGGTTCCATGAGCACTTGAAAAAAAGGTGAAATTCATTGTTTTGGGGTGAAATGTCCTATAGATATCAATTAGGTCTAACTGGTCTAATGTATCATTTAAAGTTTGCATTTCTTTGTTGATTTTCTGTTTAGTTAATCTGTCCATAGGTGTGAGTGGGGTATTAAAGTCTCCCACTATTATTGTGTTATTGTTGATTTCCCCTTTCATACTTGTTAGCATTTGTCTTACATATTGCGGTGCTCCTATATTGGGTGCATATATATATTTATAATTGTTATATCTTCATCTTGGATTGATCCTTTGATCATTATGTAGTGGCCTTCTTTGTCTCTTTTCACAGCCTTTGTTTTAAAGTCTATTTTATCTGATATGAGTATTGCCACTCCTGCTTTCTTTTGGTCTCTATTTGCATGGTATATCTTTTTCCAGCCCTTCACTTTCAGTCTGTATGTGTCCCTTGTTTTGAGGTGGGTCTCTTGTAAGCAGCATATAGAGGGGTCTTGTTTTTGTATCCATTCGGCCAGTCTTTGCCTTTTGGTTGGGGCATTCAACCCATTTACATTTAAGGTAATTATTGATAAGTATGATCCTGTTACCATTTACTTTATTGTTTTGGGTTCGGGTTTATACACCCTTTTTGTGTTTCCTGTCTAGAGAATATCCTTTAGCATTTGTTGGAGAGCTGGTTTGGTGGTGTTGAATTCTCTCAGCTTTTGCTTGTCTGTAAAGCTTTTGATTTCTCCTTCGTATTTGAATGAGATCCTTGCTGGGTACAGTAATCTGGGCTGTAGGTTATTTTCTTTCATCACTTTAAGTATGTCCTGCCATTCCCTCCTGGCCTGAAGAGTTTCTATTGAAAGATCAGCTGTTATCCTTATGGGAATCCCCTTGTGTGTTATTTGTTGTTTTTCCCTTGCTGCTTTTAATATTTGTTCTTTGTGTTTGATCTTTGTTAATTTGATTAATATGTGTCTTGGGGTGTTTCGCCTTGGGTTTATCCTATTTGGAACTCTCTGTGTTTCTTGGACTTGGGTGATTATTTCCTTCCCCATTTTAGGGAAGTTTTCAACTATTATCTCCTCAAGGATTTTCTCATGGTCTGTCTTTTTGTCTTCTTCTTCTGGGACTGCTATAATTCGAATGTTGGAGCGTTTAATATCGTCCTGGAGGTCTCTGAAATTGTCCTCATTTCTTTTAATTCGTTTTTCTTGTTTCCTCTCTGATTCATTTATTTCTACCATTCTATCTTCTATTTCACTAATCCTATCTTCTGCCTGTAATCCTATTATTCTGCTATTTGTTGCCTCCAGAGTGTTTCTGATCTCATTTATTGCATTATTCATTATATATTGAATATATATATATTTTTTCATTATATATTGACTCTTTTTTATTTCTTCTAGGTCCTTGTTAAACCTTTCTTGCATCTTCTCAATCCTTGTCTCTAGGCTATTTATCTGTGATTCCATTTTGATTTCAAGATTTTGGATCATTTTCACTATCAATATTCGGAATTCTTTCTCAGGTAGATTCCCTACCTCTTCCTCTTTTGTTTGGTTTGGTGGGCAACTCTCCTGTTCCTTTACCTGCTGAGTATTCCTCTCTCTCTTCATCTTGGTTATATTGCTGCGTTTGGGGTGGCCTTTTAATATTCTGGTAATTTGTGGAGTTCTCTTTATCATGGAGCTTCCTCACTGTGGGTGGGGTTGTATCAGTGGCTTGTCTAGGTTTCCTGGTTAGGGAGGCTTGTGTTGGAGTTCTGGTGGGTGGAGCTGGGTTTCTTCTCTCTGGAGTGCAGTGGAGTGACCAGTAATGGGTTATGAGAAGTCAAAGGTTTTGGAATAACTTTGAGCTGCCTGTATATTGAAGCTCAGGGGTGTGTTCCTTTGTTGCTGGAGAATTTGAGTGGTATGTCTTATTCTGGAACTTGTTGGTCCTTGGGTGGAGCTTGGTTTCAGTGTAGGTATGGAGGCATTTGATGAGCTCCTATTGCTTAATGTTCCCTGAATTCAGGAGTTCTCTGATGTTTTCAGGCTTTGGACTTAAGCCTCCTGCTTCTGGTTTTCAGTTTTATTTTTACAGTAGCCTCTAGACTTCTCCATCTATACAGCACCGATGATAAAACATCTAGGTTAAAGATGAAAAGTTTCTCCACATTGAGGGACACTCAGAGAGGTTCACTGAGTTACAAGGAGAAGAGAAGAGGGAGGGGGTAGTTAGAGGTGACTGGAATGAGATGCGGTGAGATCAAAAGAGGAGAGAGCAAGCTAGCCAGTAGTCACTTCCTTATGTGCGTTCCATAGTCTGGACCGCTCAGAGGTATTTACGGAGTTATACAGGGAAGAGGAGAGGGAGGAAGTAGACAGAGGTGGCTAGGAGGATAAGAGAGAGGAATGAGAAGGAGAGAGACAAATCCTGCCAGTAATGAGTTCCTTAGGTGTTCTCCACCGTCTGGAACACACAGAGATTTACAGAGTTGGATAGAGAAGAGATTGGGGGAGAAAAGAGACAGAGGCCACCTGGTGGAGAAAAAGGAGAGTCCAAAGGAGGAGAGAGTGGTCAAGCCAGTAATCTCGCTCTCAGGTAAAATTGGATAGTGAAGTTTGGGTTTTTAAATGTACAAAATTGACAACAAAAACCAAAGAGCAAAGATTAAAAATCTGTTTTTGAAGACAATGGTCTGCTTTTCTGGTTGCCTGATGTCCTCTGCCAGCCTACAGAAGTTGTTTTGTGGAATTTGCTCGGCGTTGAAATGTTCTTTTGAGGAATTTGTGAGGGAGAAAGTGGTCTTCCCTTCCTATTCCTCCGCCATCTTAGGACCGCCTCAGTAAATTTTTAATCCAATTTTCTGTTAAAGGGCAGGGCTGTGTTCCCTCCCTGTTATTTGACCTGAGGCCGAACACTATGGTGAGATAGTGAAGATAATGGTGGCCTCCTTCAAAAGGTCCCATACATGCACTGCTGCACTCAGTGCCCCCAGCCCTGCATCAGGCCACCACCAACCCATGCCTCCACTGGAGACTCCTGGACACTCACAGGCGAGTCTGAGTCAGTCTCTTGTGGGCTCACTGCTCCTTTCTCCTGGGTCCTGGTGCACACAAGGTTCTGTTTGGGCCCTCCCAGAGTCTTTTTCCCCGGTCCTGTGTAAGTTCTGGTGGCTCTACGGTGGGTTAATGGCAATCTTCTCCAAGAGGGCTTATGCCATACCCAGGTCTACTGTACCCAGAGCCCCTGCCCCTGCAGCAGTCCACTGCTGACACGTACCTCCTCAGGAGACACCCAGACACAGTTCTGTCTTGGTCTCTGTGGGGTCTCTGAGTCCTGGTGTGCATAAGGTATGTATGAGCCCTCTGAGCCTCACTAGTGGGTATGGGTTTTGATTCTAAATGCTTTTTCCCACCTCCTACTGCCGCGGCCAGCACAAGCAAGAGTCGCACCTGCACAGGGAGAGAACGGAGCGTCCCCGCTAAGAAAATCAGAGAGACAAAAGATGGGGTTGAGAGGATCAGCCCCAAATGGCTGATACCTTGCTTTATTGTGCTGCGGTATATATAGGGTAAAGTACGTGACTTAAGGCACTCACAAGGTTGTTTTTTAATCTCAGGATACAATCACCAGACCCTTACCATTGTATACAGAACACAATCAGAATATCTATCTTCTATGAAATATACACAATAAGATAATCTATCTTCTATGAAATGTTGCCGAAACCAAACATCTTGGAGCCTTAAGGGTTATAAAAACTCTTGAGGGTGGCGGGACAGGGAGCTTAGGCACGTGTCCTAGGGCCCGGCATACCTGCCAGGGAGCTCCCAAGACTTAACCCTTCACGGGTCGTCCCCCGCAGCTCCCCTCTCTTTATTTTTTAAAAGCTCCATAAGATGTTGGTGTTGCAACATGTTTTTATGTATTAAAACTCTCATATGTAGAAATTCTTTAACAATGCTACGAATAAGGCAAGGAGCTAAACAAATTATGATAAGCACAACAGTCAGAACCGCGCCCATAGCAATTATACTTCGCCACAGTGAATGAAGGCTAGGAAAGTTAGAAAATAAATTTTGTAAAAAATTATCAACGGTATCAGCTATATTCAAAGTAGCTTTTGGAGAATTTTCGATGTCAAGAATTTCATTGTGCAATTGTAAAAGATCTAAAGAAACATTAGTATTAAACCAAATTCCTTGCAGATGTTTTTTCACCTTATCCCACGGAAAGTCAGAAGTATTGTAAGGCTTTTTTGTAACACAAATCCATTTATAATTAGCATGGCATTGAATTTTCATGCGAAAATTAATGCTCTGAACTTGTTCTCCTAGAACTCTAACTACATCATATAAAGCGGATAATCTATCTTCTATTTTTTTATCTATATCTTCTTGAGTTCCCATTACTTTAGTAACATTATATGACAAGGAATCTACAGTATGAGCAGCTTGAATGGATTGTGCTAAAGATACAGAAGCAGTAACAGCAGTTGCTATAAGGGTGATTAAAGATACTATACCCAGAATAATCAGGCTCAGACCTCTTTTAGGACGGCTAAGAGCCGTATTAATGCGTTGTAACAATTCTAAAGCAGTCTCATCATACCATTCTTCAGTTATTTCAACAGGTAGCATTACAAAAGCAGGTTGTTTTACTGTTATAACTTGTTCTCCTTTGGCTACACCTCTAATGCAATTAGTAAGTATGCAATTAGAACAATTTAAATGATAAATATTCAATGACAGTGTTATTTCCATATGGCCTTGTATCAACATGAATGGGTAAGGAACACAAGCTCGGGGGTATAGAAACCCCGTAACTCCTACATTACCATATTTGCTCCCACTAATATTGGGTTGTAAATATAGACTATTGCCATGACCAAAAGCAGCCAAAAGTTTCCATAGTTCTGTCTGATATATAGGAGCAGTGTTTACAGAGAGAATGGGTGGATGCTGTCCTCGATATTCGGGGAAATCAGGTGTTCCTCCAGGTGCCCAGTCCCATAAAAGGGTGGTATTGGCATTGTTGATGTTATACACCGATGCAATTCGTGCTCGACATAAAGTCCAAGGAGTGTCTATTCCTATGCCGATGCTTAAATGTTTGTCACAAAACGGAATGTCGAGGGGTCCGGTTCCGTCACGGTACGATCTCTTTCCGGTTTTTTCATCAATGCCTGAAATAGTCACTCGAGGATAGGATATATCAGCTGACACCTGTATACAATGAGGATGCTGTGATTGATAAGAAAAGCACATAGGGTATTGAGTAGTAAGACCATAAAAGGAGATATTGGCTTGCTGAGGAGAAATGTGAATATCTGATTTTCCTCCTAAAAGACTTGTATCATTAACATATACAGGTACTGTTTCTTTATCCCATCCTAAGGATTGAATCATAGGCGGATCAGGAATGTATGCCCAAAAAGCCGCAGCTGCCCCGTTTTGTATCCGCTGTAACAATAATAATAATATGATCAGTATATTAGGAGGTGTCACTGGAGGTTGTACATGAGCCTCATTCCAAGCATATCGCATCAGCGCCTCAATTTGCCTCTGAGTAGGCAGCTCACTCGTGGGCTCGCTCAGTGTCATGCGTTGCATTTGATGTGTCAGGGAGTTCCTCTGCCGCGCGTACCAGCCTTTCCGGAATCCAGCGCGGCGCTTCGGCATCCTGTGGAAAAACACAAACATGCCCTCGTCCCCATATTAGTACAGGGTCTGGCCCATACCACAGATTGGTAAGTGGATCCTTCCATCGTACAAGTGGTTTTTTGCATGAGGATCGTTCTCCCCAAAAACGCTGGGCTGCTGAATTGCCTTCTGCGTCTAAAGTTAAAAAATTTAAAACATAAAGAGCATGGTTTAAGGCGTTCTGCGGTGAGGGGCTATACAGTTCATTCCCCTTTTTTTGTTTTAATAATTGATGTTTAAGGCGTTGATGGGCTCGTTCCACAATACCTTGTCCCTGTGGATTATAAGGAATTCCTGTTTTATGATGAATTTGGAAAGAAAGACAAAAACGTTGAAAAGAACGGCTAGTATAACCAGGTCCATTATCTGTTTTAAGGGTTTGTGGGATTCCTGAAGTAGAAAAGCAAAACAGCAAATGTTGAATACAGTGACGTGTTGATTCTCCAGTGTGAAGGGAAGCCATGAGAAAATTGGAAAAAGTGTCAATAGAGACATGAACATATTTAAGACGCCCAAATTGAGGAATGTGAGTAACATCTGTTTGCCAGAGGTGATTAGGGCGTAAACCTCGAGGGTTGACACCATATTGAGGGAGAACAAAGAATTGAGGACAAGTAGAGCAAGATTTAACAATTTGCCGTGCAGCTTCACGAGAAATTTTAAATTGCAAGCGTAAAGAATGACTATTTTGGTGATGTAAATCATGGGATTTTCGGGCTGCATCAATAGCTGATTGGAAAAACACTTGTTTAGTAAGAACGTCCGCAGTGTGATTGCCTTGTACGAGGGCACCAGGAAGGGTGGAGTGTGCACGAATATGTCCAAAGAAACAGGGGTGTTGGCGGCAATGGAGAACCTGTTGAATTAATGTAAATAAGTTAAGAACTTCAGGAGAGGTGGTGCCGATAATTGGAACAGTTTCAATCATCTGTAAGGCACCGACCACATAGGAGCTGTCTGTAAATAAATTGAAGGAAGTAGGTACAGTTAGCAACGCTTGGTGGACTGCAAATAATTCCACAACTTGAGCAGAAGAAAAACTGGTTTGTGCGTAATAGGTTTGATGGTTAATGATTAAAGCTGCAGTTCCATTAGAAGATCCATCTGTAAATATAAGTGTCGCTTGGGGAATAGGTTGTCGGCGAACTATTTTTGGAAAAATAAAGGCATGAGAGCTAGCAAATTGTAACAATTTATCAGAAGGGTAATGATGAGTAATCCGTCCCAGGTAATTTGCAAAAGCTATAGACCAATTATCTGAAAATTGAAAAAGCCAATCTTGTTGTTCTAAAGCATAAGGAACACAAATGAAGGGGGGTTCCATACCAAAATATTGGATGGCCTCGTGACGTCCCTTTGCTACAATTTTTGCAACAAGTTCATAGTAAGGGAGCAGATGTTTAGTTGGAGTAGCAGATAGATATATCCATCGCAAAGGTTTATCTTGATAAAGTACCCCTGTGGGTGCTCAGGGGGTAGGAAGTATATACAAACCCCATGATCGTTGGTAATCACAATAAGTAATCTGTTGTTGTCTAATAGCTTCTTCTATTGATTGTAAAGCAGTTCGTCCTTCTAAAGAAAGTGTTCGGGGTGACGCAGGATCAGAGTCACCTTTAAGGATGTCAAATAATGGCTGCAAGGTATAAGTGGGTAATTTTAAATAAGGACGTATCCAATTAATGTCTCCTAAAAGTTTTTGAAAGTCATTTAGAGTTTTTAAATGGTCAGTCTGTAATTTTACTAATTGGGTATTATAAACGCGAGGATATAAGGAGAAACCCAAATAATTATAAGGAAAATGAGTCTGAATTTTTTCATCAGCAATAACAAGACCATTAAGGCTTAAATGTTGTTTTAGAATCGAAAAAGCTTGATACAATAGATGTTCGTCAGCATGAGCTAGTAATATATCATCCATATAATGAACCAAATATAGCTGAGGAAAACGTTGACGAACGGGAGCTATTGCTGTAGCAACAAATTTTTGGCACAGCGTAGGGCTATTAGTCATTCCTTGCGGGAGAACTCTCCATTGATAGCGTTGCATAGGCTCTTTAAAATTAACAGAGGGTAAACTGAAAGCAAATCTTTTACAATCTTGAGGTGCAAGAGGAATAGTGTAAAAACAATCTTTTAAATCTATAACAATGATATAGGATTTATCAGGTATAGCAGAAGGAGTGGGCAACCCAGGTTGTAGGGCTCCCATATGCATCATTGTTTCATTTACCTTACGAAGATCTTGTAGCAATCTCCATTTCCCAGACTTCTTTTTAATAACAAAAATTGGGGAATTCCAAGCAGAGGTAGAGGGTTCAATATGCCCAAGTCTCAGCTGTTCCTGCACCAGCTGTTGTGCGGCAGAAAGTTTTTCCTGTGTTAGGGGCCACTGATCGACCCATACCGGTTCCTCAGATTTCCAATCAATAGGATCGGCATGTGTCACAGGAGAATCAGAGGTCCCTAGGGAAAACACCCCAAGCCTTTTCGATCTTGATTAGGTTTTAAATCAAGGGGCAAAATGATGCCTTGATGTTGTTTACCTAAACCTTGATTTGGAAGTAAGCCCTGATCTAACATCAAATCTGTCACAGTGGGTGAAGGACTATATAAATAAACACCCATTTTGCTTAATATATCACGCCCCCATAGATTAACTGGAAGATAGGGCAGAATATAAGGTTTAAATTGGCCTGTATGTCCGTCCTTATCCGTCCAAGTAAGAAGGGACGAACTTTGTTCTGGATTGGTAGTTTGGCCAATACCCTGGAGAGTGGAAATAGCCATCTGTTTTGGCCATGTAGTAGGCCAATATTTATCAGAAATAACACTAATATCGGCCCCTGTATCAAGCACTCCGCGGAAAAGCTTACCATTAATGCGTAGCTCAAGTTCTGGTCGTGCCTCGGTAACATTTTGCACCCAAAAGGCGTCAGAGGACCCGAAACCTTTATCTTGACGGTCTCGGTTAATTGTTTTTCCTTGTATGACTAATGGAACTAAAAGAAGTTGAGCTATACGCTGTCCTGCATTGATCACAATAATTTTGTTAGGAGCGGAGGCTAATATTTTTATCTCTCCTGTATAATCAGAGTCAATCACACCAGGATGAATAAGTATTCCTTTTAAAGATGCACTGCTGCGCCCTAAAAGCAGTCCAGCTGTCCCTGGAGGTAAAGGCCCAAACACTCCTGTGGCAAGGGTTTGGACCCCCATCTCGGGAGTTAATACTGTGTAGGAGGTGGCACAGAGGTCCAATCCCGCGCTGCCTCTTGTGGCTCGACAGAGGTCTGCAATGGTCCTTTTGGAACCTGCAGTGTTGCCCCATAACATTGTTTCGGGGCCAGGGGCTGGCCCCTCACCCAGTTTCCCGAAACCGGGGGCAAAGGATTACCTTGAACATCCGTTTTGGAACGGCAGTCCCGCGCCCAATGCTTTCTTTTTTTACAGCGTGGGCACAAATTAGGAGTGTTAACAGGGCTTTGTTGTTTTTGAGGGCACACTGCAGCCCGATGGCCAGGCTGACCACAAACAAAGCAACCCGAATTACCTGACTTTTGAAGTCCTTTCTTGTTCCGGGCTTGCTGCTGGAAAAGTACCTCCTTTATGCTTTTTCCTTGTAATGCTGCTGCCATAGCAATGCCTTGCATGTAGGAGGGTCCAATGTCAGCACAAATGCGAATAAAATCAGACAGATCTCCCTTCTTTCGATAAGGTCTTAAAGCAGCTTGACAAGCAGAGTTAGCGTTTTCAAAAGCCAATTGTTTTGCCAATACCATCCCAGCCTTTTCATCTGACATTATCTTACCTATAGTATCTAAAAGTCGTGCCACGAAGTCCTGGTAAGGCTCATCAGGTCCCTGCCGGACTTTTGAAAGATCCTCTGTCTTAGTACTGGAGCTAGGAAGTTTTTTCCATGCCTGCCGAGCCGCATTTGATATTTGTGCATATGCACCAGGTAAGAAATTAAGTTGAGTATCAGTAGCCTGGTAAGGGCCTTCACCAATCAACATTTCATAGGAGGTCTGTATACCTTGCTGTCGGTTAACATCAGCTATACGAGCACATTGTTCAAAAAATTCAGATTTCCATAATAAATAATCTCCCCCTGAGAGACATGCCCTAGCTGTCTGCTTCCAATCATTTGGAGGTAAAGCTTGAGTACCCAAATTTTCTATCATAGCAATGGTGAATGGAGCGGTAGGACCGTATTGTGAGCAAGCAATCTTTAACTCTTTCAGTTGTTTAAAAGGCAGTGATTCATAATAACGCTGGTTGTTATTTTCAAAGACAGGAAAAGCAAGAGAAAAATCAGAGACAACCTCACCAAGTCGCTGTGCCTGTCTCAATGCCTTTTGCAGCGGAGACATGTTCTCAGACGGTGGAGGGGGCCCTGGAGGGGGATCGAGACCAGCCACAACAGAAGGAGCATAAGTAGGGGGAAGAGGCGGAGCAGAAGGAGATTTGGCATTGTTACTAGGAAGCTTGATTCCTGCGTTCTGTAAAGCAATAGTGAGGTTTTTAAAGCATTCAACCAATTCATCTTTAGATGTTAACGCCCCTTTTTCTTGTGCTAAAAAACCCCAATCTTCTTGATGGTATTTAGCAGCTTCTTCGTCTAATTCTGCCTCATCTGTGGATGAAAGTGAATCATCATTATCCGAAGGACGCAATAAGTTAGAAAACGGAGGGTCGCTTTTAACCCCCTCGGGAACAGCATATCTGGGTTCCGAATCAGGAACATGGAGAGGATCTTCTTCCTGTTTTAATAAATTTCCTAAACGTTTTAATTCATCATTATCAAAGTCCAGGCAGTCACGAATTAGTGTCCAAAAGGATAAGGTTTCGACAGGGATTTTTTCAGGGCCATGTAACGTATAATGAGTCCGAATTTGTTCCCCTACCTTCTTCCATGTCTCTAAATTTACTGTACCTTCTCTGGGGAACCAAGGGCAAACTTCCTCGATGAATGAAAGAAAATTGATTAATTTAGGTTTAGAAACAGTAATTCCCCTATGTTTTAACATTACAGATAACATATGCACAAACAACTGGCGACTATGCGTCTGTCCCATATTTATACTCTCAACTATATACCTTACTACTCCTCCTCAATTTAATTCACTTGTTTACTCATATACTCACTCTTTTCAATTAATAAGAGTAGTGGCGAGGAGAACTGTCGAGCTCGAGCCCCACGTTGGGCGCCACCTGCCGCGGCCAGCACAAGCAAGAGTCGCACCTGCACAGGGAGAGAACGGAGCGTCCCCGCTAAGAAAATCAGAGAGACAAAAGATGGGGTTGAGAGGATCAGCCCCAAATGGCTGATACCTTGCTTTATTGTGCTGCGGTATATATAGGGTAAAGTACGTGACTTAAGGCACTCACAAGGTTGTTTTTTAATCTCAGGATACAATCACCAGACCCTTACCATTGTATACAGAACACAATCAGAATATCTATCTTCTATGAAATATACACAATAAGATAATCTATCTTCTATGAAATGTTGCCGAAACCAAACATCTTGGAGCCTTAAGGGTTATAAAAACTCTTGAGGGTGGCGGGACAGGGAGCTTAGGCACGTGTCCTAGGGCCCGGCATACCTGCCAGGGAGCTCCCAAGACTTAACCCTTCACGGGTCGTCCCCCGCATCCTACCATCTTGCTGGGGCTTCTCCTTTGCCCTTGGATGTGGGGTATCTCCTCAAAGTCACTCCAGCACCAAGCAGCTGCCACTCCAGTGCCTACCATCTTGCTGGGGCTTCTCTGCCCTTGGACATGGGGAATCTCCTCAAAGTTGCTCCAACGCCATGCAGCCACTGCTCCAGGACCACTTTTTCATTATAGGGGACTAGAATGCAAAGGTAGGAAGTCAAGAAATACCTGGAGTAATGGGCAAATTTGGCCTTGGAGTATAGAATGAAGCACGACCAAGGCTAACAGTTTTGCCAAGAGAACGCACTGGTGACAGCAAATAGGCTCTTCCAACAACATGGGAAAAGACTACACGTGGACATTCCCAGATAGTCAACACCAAAATCAGATTGATTATATTGTTTGCAGCCAAAGATGGAGAAGCTCTATACAGTCAGCAAAAACAAGACTGGGAGCTGATTATGGCTCAGATCATGAACTACTTATTGCCAAATTCAGACTTAAATTGAAGAAAGTAGGGAAAACCACTAGGCCATTTAGTATGACCTAAATCAAATCCCTGACTATACACTAGCAGTGACAAATAGATTCAAGGAATTAGATCTGATAGAGTGCCTGAAGAACTATGAACAGAGATTCTTGACATTGTACAGGAGGCAGGGATTAAGCCCATCCACAAGATAAAGAAATGCAAAAGGGCAAAATGGTTGTCTGAGGAGGCCTTACAAATAGCTGTGAAAAGAAGAGAAGTGAAAGGCAAAGGAGAAAAGGAAAGATACACTCATTTGAATGCAGAGTTCCAAAGAAGAGCATGGAGAGATAAGAAAGCCTTCCTCAGTGATCAAAGAAATAGAGGAAAACAATAGAATGGAAAAGAGTATAGATCTCGTCAAGAAAATCAGAGATACCAAGGGAACATTTCATGCAAAGATGGGCACAATAAAGGACAGAAATTATATATATGGACCTAACAGAAGCAGAAGATATTAAAAAGAGGTGACAAGAATCCAAAGATCTATACAAAAAAAGATCTTCACAATCCAGATAATCACGATGGTGTGATCACTCACCTAGAGCCAGACATTCTGGAATGTAAAGTCCAGTGGGCCTTAGAAAGCATCACCACAAACAAAGCTAGTGGAGGTGATGGAATCCCTGTTGAGCTATTTCAAATCCTAAAAGATGATGCTGTGAAAATGCTGCACTCAATATGCCAGAAAATTGGGAAAAGGCAGCAGTGGCCACAGGACTGGAAAAGGTCAGGTTTCATTCCAATCCCAAAGAAAGGCAATGCCAAAGAATGCTAGACTACTGTACAATTGTACTCATCTCACAAGGTAGCAAAGTAATGCTCAAAAATCTCCAAGCCAGACTTCAGCATTACATGAACCATAAACTTCTAGATGTTCAATCTGGATTTAGAAAAGGCAGAAGAATCAGAGATCAAGTTGCCAATATCTTGGATCATTGAAAAAGCAAGAGAGTTCCATAAAAATATGTACGTCTGCTTTATTGACTATGCCAAAGCCTTTGACTGTGTGGATCACAACAAACTGTGGGAAATTCTTCAAGAGATGGGAATACCAGACCACCTGACCTGCCTTCTGAGAAATCTGTATGCAGGTCAAGAAGCAACAGTTAGAACTGGGACATGGAACAACAGACTGGTTTGGAAAAGGAGTACGTCAAGGCTATATATTTTCACACTGCTTATTTAACTTATATGCAGAGTACATCATGAGAAATGCTGGACTGGATGAAGCACAAGCTGAAATCAAGATTGCTTGGAGAAATATCAATAACCTCAGATACACAGATGACACCACCCTTATGGCAGAAAGTGAAGAAGAACTAAAGAGCCTCTTGATGAAAGTGAAAGAGGAGAGTGAAAAAGTTGGCTTAAAACTCCAGAAAATTAAGATCATGGCATCTGGTTCCATCACTTCATGGCAAATAGAAGGGGAAACAGTGGAAACAATGACAGACTTTATTTTGGGGGCTCCAAAATCACTGCAGATGGTGATTGCAGCCATGAAATTAAGATACTTGCTCCTTGGAAGGAAAGTTATGACAAACCTAGATAGCTTATTAAAAAGCAGAGACATTACTTTGCCAATAAAGGTCTGTCTAGTCAAAGCTATGGTTTTTCCAGTGGTCATGTATAGGTGTGAAAGTTGGACTATAAATGAAGCTGAGCAATGAAGAATTGATGCTTTTGAACTGTGGTGTTGGAGAAGACTCTTGAGAGTCCCTTGGACTGCAAGGAAATTCAACCAGTCCATCCTAAAGGAAATCAGTCCTGAATATTCATTGGAAGGACTGATGCTGAAGCTGAAACTCTAGTACTTTGGCCCCATGATGTGAAAGGCTGACTCATTTGAAAAGACCCTGATGCTGGGACAGAGTCAAGACAGGAGAAGAAGAGGATGATAGAGGATGAGATGGTTTGACGTCATAACCGACTCAATAGACATGAGTTTGAGTAAGCTTCAGGAGCTGGTGTTGGACAGGGAGGCCTGGCTGCAGTCTATGGGGTCACAAAGGTGCAGACACAGCTGAGCATCTGAACTGAACTGATATGTATAGAATATTTTATTCAATTTATTAATTGAATATATGTATTGAATTGAATATATAATATATATTATATATTTTATTTTCATTGATGAAAAATATATTTTTTTCATTTTGTTGATGGTTTCCTTCACTGTGCAGAAGATTATAATTTGGTGTAGTTCCACTCATTTGCTTTTGCTGTTCTTTTTTGTGTCAGATTCAAATATCAAAACCTACATCAAGGAGTTTACTGCTTCCTTTTCCTTTGAGAAATTTAAAGGTTTCATGTTTTACTCTCAAGTCTTTAATCCACCTTGAGTTAATGTTTAGGTATGGCGTAGAATGGTCCAGTTTTATTCCTTTGCATGTGGCTGTCCAATTTTCCCAATACCACTTATTATTGGCTCCTTTGCCATAAATTAATTGACCATATATGGGTGGATTTATTTCTGGGCTCTCTATTCTGTTCCACTGATCTCTATGTCTGTGTTATGCCAGTCCTATACTATTTGAATTTCTATGTTGTTCAGCTGCTCAGTTGTGTCTGACTATTCGAAACCCCATGGACTGCAGCATGCCAGGCTTCCCTGTCCTTCACCACCTACCAGAGCTTGCTCAAACTCATGTCCATTGAATTGGTGATACCATCCAACCATCTCATCCTCTGTCATCCCCTTCTCCTCTTGCCTTCAATCTTTCCCAGCATCAGAGTCTTTTCTAATGAGTTGGCTCTTAGAATTGCTATCAGTTCAGTTCAGTTCAGTCACTCAGTCATGTCCGACTCTTTGCGACCCCATGAATCACAGCATGCCAGGCCTCCCTATCCAACACCAACTCCCAGAGTTCACTCAGATTCACGTCCATCAAGTCAGTGATGCCATCCAGCTGTATCATCCTCTGTCATCCCCTTCTATTCCTGCCCCCAATCCCCCCCAGCAACAGAGTCTTTTCCAATGAGTCAACTCTTCACATGAGGTGGCCAAAGTACTGGAGTGTCAGCTTTAGCATCAATCCTTCCAAGGTACACCCAGGACTGATCTCCTTTAGAATGGACTGGTTGGATCTCCTTGCAGTCCAAGGGACTCTCAAGAGTCTTCTCCAACACCACAGTTCAAAAGCATCAATTCTTCAGTGCTCAGCTTTCTTCACAGTCCAACTCTCACATCCATACATGACTACTGGAAAAACCATAGCCTTGACTAGATGGACATTTGTTGGCAAAGTAATGTCTCTGCTTTTGAATATGTTATCTAGGTTAGTCATAAGTTTCCTTCCAAGGAGTAAGCGTCTTTTAATTTCATGGCTGCAATCACCATCTGCAGTGATTTTGGAGCCCCCCAAATTAAAGTCTGACACTGTTTCCACTGTTTCCCCATCTATTTCCATGACGTGATGGGACCAGATGCCATGATCTTCGTTTTCTGAATGTTGAGGTTTAGGCCAACTTTTTCACTCTCCTCTTTCACTTTCATCAAGAGGCTTTTTAGTTCCTCTTCACTTTCTGCCATAAGGGTGGTGTCATCTGCATATCTGAGGTTATTGTAATATAGTTTAAAATCTTAAAGCATGATGCCATGAATCTTCTTTCTCAAAACTGCTTCAGCTCTTCAGGGTCTCATCTGGTTTCATTGTTGTTTTTTGGTCACTAAGTCATGTCTGACTCTTTGCAACCCAATGGCCTGCAGCATGCCAAGCTTCCCTGTCCTTCACCATCTCCCAGAGTTTGCTCAAACTCATGTCCATTAAGTCAGTGATGCCATCCAACCGTGTAGTCCTCTGTCACCCCTTTCTCCTCTTGCTCTCAACCTTTCCCAGCATCAGGGTCTTTTCCAATAGTTGGTTCTATGCATCAGGTGGCCAAAGTATTGGAGCTTCAGCTTCAGCACCACACTTTCCAATGAATATTCAGAGTCGATTTCCTTTAGGATTGACTGGTTTGATATCCTTGCTGTCCAAATGCAAATTTTATAATTTTTTTAAATTCTACTTCTCTGAAGTGTCATTAGCACTTTGATGGAGATTGCATTGAATCTGTAGATGGTTTGAGTACATTGAACATGTTAACAACATTGATTCTTCCAATCTGTGAGAATGGAATATCTATTGACTTGTATTTCGCTTAATTTTAATCATTAACGTCTTGTAGTTTTCAATATGCAAGTGTTTCACCACTTTGGTTAAAATATTTCTAGGTATTTTTTGAATGCTGTTATAAATGGGATTGTTTTCTTGATTTCTCTTTCTGAAGGTTTGTTAGTTTATGGAAGCATGACAGATTTTTGTGTATTGATCTTGTAGCCTGCCACTTTACTGAATTTATTTATTATTTCTAACAGTTTTTGATGGGGTCTTTAAGGTTTTCTATATGTAATTTCATTTCATCTGCAAATAGCAATAGTTTTATTATGTTTTTATAAATGAAATGAGATTGAAATAACAGATAAATTTGTATACAAAGTGGGTTAGGTACTATCCCATTCCTGACTGTTTCTAAAGCCATTTGCACTTCACATATCCTCTATCTTCTGTTGTTTATTATATTTCCCACTAAACTCTTAAGCAGGGGGGCCTGTTCATCTCTGAGTACTAGACTTTGCACAACATTCAGCATCTAGTGAGTGCTCAGTAAACATTTTGTAATGACATGTTTGTGTCGCCCCAAAATTCATATAATTGAATCCTTAACCCCTAATGAAATGGTATTTGGAAGTGGGACCTTTGGGATGTAATTTAGGTTTATATGAGGTCATGAGGGTGGGGTCCTCTGATAGGATTAGAGTCTTTAGAAGAAGATGAGACATCAGTTTCCTGCTTCCCTCTCCCCTCTTCCTTCTCTCCACCATTTGAGGGTACAACAAGAAGAATGCGGTCTGTAAGCCAGGAAAAGGGTCCTTACCAGGACTTTAATAGGCTGGTACCTTGATCTTGGATTTCTTATTCTCTAGAATTGTGAGAAATAACTGTTTTATGTTTAAGTCCCAGTCTATGGTATTTTGCTATAGCAGCCTCATCAGGCTGCATCTGTATTCACTTATTGTCAATGAATGAATAAACAGTAGCTTCTGAAGAGCTAGGTGAAAAATGGAGATGAAGATAACTATGATTATTTCTAAATGATGGCCAGGAAAATGCTTCAGTTCCTTGCTCCTGCTTCTCTACCCTGAAAATAATACTATATGCATCCTTTGAAATACTGAATTGTAGGAAAGAAAGTGTCCAATCTGAATTTTAAAAGAATCTTCAAAGTAGTCATTCATATAAAGAAGAAAATGGTGGCGGGTGTTTAGGACAAGATGTAATGAAATGGTAACATTTATTTACAAGTTCATCAGTCTTTGTTTAGTCTAAGCCAAAACATTTTTCTGTTTTATTTTCAAATGGATCCCTTTTGTTAACTAAACATTTTAAATAACATTTGAAAAATTACTTTGAGTCTGCTTATTCATGAGATTTGTTCCTCATGAACCAGCCTGATAGTTATTGCATCTAGGGACCTACTAACAAGAACCACACATCAAATGGACAGAGGAGAGTGAGCACATGGCTCTACTGTTTATTGTAGATGAAAAGCATCTGATTTGTTTACTTTGATTAATCAGTATATTATAGCTTTCCATAGAGTTGTGCAGAGTGGTCATTCCCAATGTACAGGCAGTGATGAAAAAATATTTAAGTGACTTAGGGTCATACACTATGATGCCCAGTCAACATATATTTATTGCTTTAAATGTTTTTCTTACTCTTAAATTAACTAAAAACAGTTTTGGGAAAAAAAAAAAAAACCTCCAGAGACACTTTCTGGCTCATCAGCACAAGGGCAGCCTAGGACCTACTGTCAGAAATGTCATAGGAAGTTTATATTCATTGTTCTGTAATTTGGATCAACTAACTAGAATAACACAGGGGACTTTTTCAAATAGGATAGAATGGCCAAAGCTATCTGTTGAGTAGAGAATTTTAGAATTCATGTTTATCATGTTGAATAGAGAATAATTTCCCTTTGGAGTTAAAATAACACAAATAAAGAGACCTTGTTTCCAAGTTGAACTCAGATCTGCTCATCTGACATACAGCAAAGCCAACCTACTGACACTGGGTGAAAAAAAGTACAGTGTTTATTGCAGTGTGCCAGGGAAGAAGAACAGGCAGCTCACACTCAAAAGACCTGAACTCCTCAATGGCTTCCAGTTCTAAGACATTGTTAAGACAGAAGGTTGTAGGTTGCATGATTAGCTCATGAAGAATTTTATGATTGGTTAGTGGTGAGGTAGCAGGGTGCTATTTCAGGAATCTTGATCATCAATCTTCTGATTCCTATCAGTCTAGGGCCTGCATGTTTGAGGTGAGCAGTTTTTATTTGGTTGGGATCTAATTCCCACATAAACAAGTTCAGAATGCATGTCAGACATAGTTATCTGTTTTCCTCAAGAAGAAATGGGGTCTTACAACCCTATCCACAGTTTGACTTGTTGCTTTTTTATCTCTTTCCTTGTTGGATTGCCTCTTTTTTCCTATTTCTCCCTCTTAGTAAATGATTAACTGGTTGAACTTGTCCTTTGGAACTCAAGAGAGGCCTAGGAGACTAAAGCTTTTTTCACTAATGAAGAGATAGGAGACAGAGAGGGGTTTGTTCTTGGGTGTCCCACAGGGCCCTGCTTGGTTTTGCCTTCAGAGTACAAGAGGAAAAAACCCTGTTCCAGTGCCCTGCCCTTTCCTCCCCTGAAAGTAGGAAGATAGCTTGCTTGAAAAATAAATGAATGAATGAAGAACTAACCTGAAGCTAGAAACTTCTGGAGCCATAGGTAATGAAACACCTTATCTCTTTCTTAAATCAACCCAAGAAAACAGACTTAAGAAATTAGTTAAATGAAGGGGACAGGACAATCAGTTGAGATAGTGCACAAAAGGAAGAACTATGTCAGACATGCTTTCTCTTTCATCATCATTTTGGTCCTTTTTACCCTTGAAGAGAATTTTCTCCCCATCAGTGATTTTTACTCTATGTACTGAGTCAGGAAGTATTGCAAGTAAGGTGAATAGACTATTGGTAAGATGATGATTATTTCCATTATTAACAATGGAAAGTCACATAGAAGGAAGGAAATATAATGTCTTTTTATGAGCTTAAGTATATATGATGCAGCTATTCAACAAATCTATGTGATTTAATATTTAAATTTTTGAAGGCATTATTCCAGAGTGAAACACTGCCAGGCTATTATCCAACACCGTGAAAAATGAAACAGACAGATGTCTATTTGAACTGTGGTGTTGGAAAAGACTCTTGAGAGTCCCTTGGACTGCAAGGAGATCCAACCAGTCCATTCTAAAGGAGATCAGTCCTGGGTGTTCTTTGGAAGGACTGATGCTAAAGCCGACACTCCAGTACTTTGGTCACCTTATGCGAAGAGTTGACTCATTGGAAAAGACTCTGATGCTGGTAGGGATTGGGGGCAGGAGGAGAAAGGGACGACAGAGGATGAGATGGCTGGATGGCATCACCGACTCAATAGACGTGAGTCTGAGTGGACTCTGGGAGTTGGTGATGGACAGGGAGGCCTGGCGTGCTGCGATTCATGGGGTTACAAGGAGTCGGACACGACTGAGCAACTGAACTGAAACAAGGTGTAACATAATGTATATATATTTTCATAATAACGGGATGCTACGTGTAGTGGAATAATGCCTCTGACACTTTGCAAAGCCAGAGGAGTGATTTATGTTCATGTTACCTTATACCTGGTACCTAGGCCCTCAGTCAAACGTATCATCTGTTTAAAAATAAGAGGGGCACATAAGTGGGAAGAATTCTCTCCTCCCTCTTCTTTGATCTTCATTTAGTTTCATTCCACAAGTCAGCAGCCATTTAAGAATTCACTGTACTAAGAATGAGGGAGAGTTAAAATGGAAAGTGAAGGTTCAGTTTTTCCCAAAGGAGTTTAAAAATAATGGAATTAAAAGGACAAATGTAAATGCAGCATTTTTGCTTTCATCATCTAAGCAACTACAAAGACAACTGTACAGGTAGAAAAAGCAGCAAGCACCTGCAAAAGAACAGATGAGAACTGAACTGCTGAAGAAAACCTTCTCAAGGTGGGGAGAAAAAGGCAAAGAGAGAAGAGATTAAGTTGACTCTTTTGAGTCTGGATTCAATAAGGAACTATGCAACTATATAAAATGGATGTCACAGGTTCTTGCATGTGTTAGGCACTCAATAAATAATATAGACTATAAATGCTGTGTTATCAACTTCTCAGTTACTCCACTACACCACTCAGATAGCCTCAGACTGCTATGATTGTTGACTCATACTGCCATCCACTGGAGCACTTGACTCACCTTAACTCCCATGCTAGTTTCAAGGTCTGCTCCGTGGTGCCATGCAAAGTCAGTCTATTTTTCACTACACGATAATAACTCCATTATATCTTATTGTCAGTCTTCCTACACTTCAGCAGAAGAATTTAGTCTCCTTTGTCCACTGATGTATCCTAAGCACATGGAACAGTGACCAGCAGTCACAGTTCTCAACCAGGGTAACTTGCTTGGTCAGTGAAGCAACCACCTTGATCAAACTCTCCTGTGAAGAGTACATCTCACAGTCAAATATACAGTGATGATGCATGTTGAATAACTTAATGCTTAAATAGTGAAGATTACAAGGATAAGATAAAAAGGAACCCATAAGTCACATCCTCCTTAGACCATGATTGTTAGATGCATTGTAAATAAACACTCTCTGCCCCTTCAGGATCCACAAATAGTTACTAGTCCTACGCTTACAGCATGTAAAGTTAATTCACTTTCTTCATGCACATGATTAGTCAATCATGAGGTAAGAACCTTAACTCCATTCCCAGAGCCTCAAAAAAATTTATTCTTTAAACTATTTAATAATAATGTTTTAAGCAAAAATAATCATGTACTCCTCTATAATGGAAAGGCAGTTTGCCACCATCTGTCTTTAAGAGTGCTGATAAAAATTAACACCAGAAAATACCTATCCCACTCTATACATCACAGATTCCTCCAGTGGGCAAAAACCTAAAGAAAAGAAATTTTTTACACTATTATCCATCATTTTAAGGAATATCAGTACATGCTGAGCACATAAAGAATGTAACTTCACTCTGTTTGCTAGATGATGTTTTTGGGAGGGGGGTGGTGCTGTTCCTTATACAAATTAACAAAAAAGATTCTAAGGAAAGAAACTGATCATTAATTAGAACAAAGGGATATCATAAGAGAAGTATTTGCTCACAATGTGTTAATTCTAAATGTCCACTGTTTAATTTTTGCCAGCCTTGTAGACCATTAGTTTGTATTCCTCCATTGTTTAACATGGGTTTTCCTGGTGGCTCAGAGGGTGATGAATCCACCTATAATGCAGGAGACCCAGGTTTGATCCCTGAATCAAGAAGATGCTCTGGAGAAGGAAATGGCAACTTACTCCAGTATTCTTACCTGGGGAAATCCCATGGACAGAGAAGCCTAGCAAGCTATAGTCCGTAAGATTGCAAAGAGTTGGACACCCTGGGTGACTAACACTTTCACTTTCTTCACATATTTTTTAATATGTCACAAGTTTTTATTTCATACTCAGTGGCACATACAACTATTGATAACCTAATTACAATAAAAGTTCTGATATCTGTGCTGAGTCCTGAACTGACTCAACCTAATGCATTTATGACTTTCAAAATTCCAGATCATTTAGACTCATTATCGTTGGGCCTGTAGAGGTGCCTGAACATAATCAAGAATTAGCAAGATCATTATTTCCTGCTACAGGTATGACTGCTCTAAGAATGGAAATGTCACTTTCTCTGAGTTCTTACAGATTCTGACTCCATGAATTCACCCTCTCTTTTCCTTCTCACTATTGCTTTCTGAAGGGTTTCCCAGGTGGCACTAGTGGTAAAGAATCCACTTTTAAATGCAGGAGACACAAGAGACTTGGATTCATTCCCTAGGTTGGGAAGATCCCCCAGAGGAAGACATGGCAACCCACTCCAGTATTCTTGCCTGGGAAAGCCTATAGACAGAGGAGCCTGATGGGCTACAGTCCATGGGGTTGCAAAGAGTCAGACACGACTGAGCTGACTGAGCACGCACACCTCTTTCCTAATTCAAACCACCATCATCTCTTGCCTAGAACACTGCAACCACTTGTAACATATTCTCCTTGTTTCTAGTCTTGTGCCTTCAAAACGTTCTCTACATTGCAACCAGAGAAATATTTCTAAGAGAAAAACCTGACCCTCTCCCTTACTTAAATTCCTTCAAATTCTTCCTACTCTAAGCCCCTCAAGTAGCTGGCATGGCCCTGGATGATTAGGTCCCTGCTTGTTAGCCCCACTGCCTTTATGCTGCGGTCCATAGACTACCAGTTCCTAAAAATCCTGCGCTTCTTTTTGTCTCCAGATCACCATTCAAGTAATTCTCTCTACCTAGACCATCTTCTCCCTGCCTCAACCTAATCATCCCCCTTTAAGAGTTAATCCCTACTCTGCCTTTAGCTCTCAGCTGGTTCTTCATTTTCTCCTGACCATCTCAGGTCTGAGTTCAATTGCCCACTTCTACATTCTCAAGAATATCCCAAACTTCTATGATCACAGTGCATTTTATATTTTCAACGTTCACTTCTCTGTATCTTGCACTAGATCTTGAGCTCCATGGAGGAAAATGTTATTTCTATTTCACCATGAAACCTGTAGAGCTTAGCAATGTACTTAATAATATTTGTTGAGAGAATCAAGGATGGATGAAAAAATAGAAAAAAAAGGAAGTCCAATTTCACGGGACTCACAAAGTACCCTGCCATTCAAACTCAGGTCTGTTTGCCCCCAAACTTATGCTGCTTTTCACTGTACCATAGTACTGAAATCAATCATCAGTCCATCCACTGGGATGGGACTAGCTATTAGGAGTAGATCAATCTTCAAGCTTTGAGAACAGGAAATCCACTGAGCAGACAGGGGAAGGGTAGCCTCTAGAGCAGGTGGTGGTATCTGAGTTTTCAGTCCATGGGAAAGAAAAAGGTCCTGAAAAATGGCCAAAGCCAGAATGTTAAAGGGTCCCAAAAGTCTGAGGTTCTGGTTGGAGGTTATATTTGGAAATATCTTACATGCATGTGGGATGGTAGGACCTCCTCTTCTAGCTTGGAGCCAGAATCCAAGCTACAGATCCAGCTATAGAGCCAGGCTGAGTTGCAGTGTCTCCTCTTTCATATATAATTCTATTGATTTGACTACCTCCTTTTTCTCTATGTTAGCCTATCTAATTGTTTGTCAGTGTCTTAGGGGAGAGCAATGCATGGCTCCAATCTTAAAGGAGCCAGAATGACAGGCAATCCTTTGAAAGAGAAATGGGGGAACAGAGGAACAAGGCAGAGACCCAGAGGTGAGAATTTATAAAGAAACTAAGGATTTGATAACTAGAACAATACCTTTCCTTTCTTCTGTTTACAGTTAATATTTTCTCTACACTGTATCCCCACTGAATATCAGATATGCCTGTATTAGAATACTTTTAATTTCATCATAGTTTAAGCAATTATCATCATTATTGATATTCCTGCATATATGTATGTATAAACATATACACACTGTCCATGTTAAAAATTTCAATAACCCTACCACAACCACCCACTAGTCCCATCTTGTTAGTTGCTCAGTCATGTCCTACTCTTTGTGACCCCATGACTGTAGCCCGCCAGGCTCCTCTGTCCATGGGAATCTCCAGGCAAAAATATTGGAGTGGGTTGCCATTTCCTTCTCCAGGGGATCTTCCCAACGCAGGGATTGAACCCAGGTCTTCTACACTGCAGGAAGATTCTCTACTATCTGTGGCACCAGGGTTCAGTCCCTTCTTAGGTAAACACTACTCAGAAATTTTTCCATGAGATATGATCCTTTTAATGTGCTGCTGAATTCAGTGTGCTAGTATTTTGTTGAGAACTTTTGCATCTACATTCATCAGGGATATTGATTGGTCTATAAATTTCTTGTAGTATCTTTACCTGGCTTTATTATTTAGGGTAATGCTATTCTTGTAAAATAAGTTTGGGGATGTTCCCCCCTCTTTGATTTTTTTTAATGAGTTTAAGAGAGACTGGCATTAATTTATCTTCACATAGTTGATAAAATTTACCAGCAAAGCCATGTGGTCCTGAGATTTTCTTTGTTGGGAGATTTTTGATTAGTGATACAATCTTGTTACTAGTAATTGGTCTGTTCAGATTTTCTATTTCTACCTGATTCCATTTTGATAGGTTATATGTTTCTTAAGAACTTATTCCTTTCTTATGGTTTGTAGGCATACTAGCTGCTTATGATCCTTTTATCTCTTTGGGTATCATTTGCAATGTCTCCTCTTTCATTTAGTTTTATTGACTTGACTACTTCCTTTTTTTTCTTTGTTAGTCTAGTTAATTGTCAATATTATCTTTTCAGAGAACCAACTCTTAATTCTGTTAATATTTTCTTTGTTTTCATGCTTTCTATTTCATTTATTTCTAGTTCTAATCTTTATCATTTTCTTTCTTCTGAATTTGGAGTTTTTTTTCTACTTACTTGAGGTGTAAAGTTCAGTTCAGTTCAGTCGCTCAGTTGTGTTGGACTCTTTGCGACCCCATGAACCGCAGCACGCCAGGCCTCCCTGTCCATCACCATCACCCAGAGTTCACTCAAACTCACATCCATAGAGTCAGTGATGCCATCCAGCCATCTCATCCTCTGTCATCCCCTTCTCCTCCTGCCCCCAATCCCTCCCAGCATCAGAGTCTTTTCCAATGAGTCAACTCTTCCCATGAGGTGGCCAAAGTACTGGAGTGTCAGCTTTAGCATCATTCCTTCCAAAGAAATCCCAGGGTTGATCTCCTTTAGAATGGACTGGTTGGATCTCCTTGAAGTCCAAGGGACTCTCAAGAGTCTTCTCCAACACCACAGTTCAAAAGCATCAATTCTTTGGCACTCAGCTTTCTTCACAGTCCAACTCTCACATCCATACATGACCACTGGAAAAACCATAGCCTTGACTAGACGGACCTTAGTAGGCAAAGTAATGTCTCTGCTTTTGAATATGCTATCTAGGTTGCTCATAACTTTTCTTCCAAGGAATAAGCATCTTTTAATTTCATGGCTGCAATCACCATCTGCAGTGATTTTGGAGCCCCCAAAAATAAAGTCTGACACTGTTTCCTCTTTCACTTTCACCAAGAGGCTTTTTAGCTCCTCTTCACTTTTTGCCATAAGGGTGGTGTCATCTGCATATCTGAGGTTATTGATATTTCTCCCGGCAAAACGAAGATCATGGCATCCGCTCCCATCACTTCATGGGAAATAGATGGGGAAACAGTGGACACAGTGTCAGACTATTTTTTGGGCTCCAAAATCACTGCAGATGGTGATTGCAGCCATGAAATTAAAAGACGCTTACTCCTTGGAAGAAAAGTTATGACCAACCTAGATAGTATATTCAAAAGCAGAGATATTACTTTGCCGACTAAGGTCCATCTAGTCAAGGCTATGGTTTTTCCTGTGGTCATGTATGGATGTGAGAGTTGGACTGTGAAGAAGGCTGAGCGCCGAAGAATTGATGCTTTTGAACTGTGGTGTTGGAGAAGACTCTTGAGAGTCCCCTTGGACTGCAAGGAGATCCAACCAGTCCTTTCTGAAGATCAACCCTGGGATTTCTTTGGAAGGAATGATGCTAAAGCTGAAGCTCCACTACTTTGGCCACCTCGTGTGAAGAGTTGACTCATCAGAAAAGACTCTGATGCTGGGAGGGATTGGGGGCAGGAGAAGAAGGGGACAACTGAGGATGAGATGGCTAGATGGCATCACGGACTCGATGGATGTGAGTCTGGGTGAACTCCGGGAGATGGTGATGAACAGGGAGGCCTGGCGTGCTGCGATTCATGGGGTCGCAAATAGTTGGACACGACTGAGCGACTGAACTGAACTGAACTGACACTGTTTCCGCTGTTTCCCCATCTATTTCCCATGAAGTGATGGGACCAGACGCCATGATCTTAGTTTTCTGAATGTTGAGCTTTAAGCCAACTTTTTCACTCTCCTCTTTCACTTTCATCAAGAGGCTTTTTAGTTCCTCTTCACTTTCTGCCATAAGGGTGGTGTTATCTGCATATCTGAGGTTATTGATATTTCTCCTGGCAATCTTGATTCCAGCTTGTGCTTCTTCCAGCCCAGCATTATTTCTAATTTCTTAATGTATTAATTTAGAGCTCTAAAATTCCCTCTTAAACAGCTTTCTCTGCATTTCATAATTTTTGGTAAATCTTGTTTCCAATTCCCTTGTCTCAAGATAACTTTTATGTCCACTTTTAATTCCTTTTTTTGATCCACTGGTTTTTCAGAAGAGTGCTATCTAATTTTCATGGATTTATGAACCGTCTAGCTTTCTTCCTGTCGTTGAATTCCAGTTTCACACCACTGTAAATAAGCTTCTCAGGTGAGGTGACTCAGTGGTAAAGAATTTACCTGCCAAAGAAGGAGCTGCAAGAGATGGGTTTGATCCTTGAGTCAGGAAGATCCCTGAAGGAGGAAAAAGCAACTCATTCCAGTGTTTGCTGGGATAATCCCCTTGGACAGAGGAACCTGGAAGACTATATATACTCCATGGGGTAGCAAAGAGTCAGACACAGCTGAGCACACAAGCACACACCATTGTAAGTACACTCAGTATGACTTCAAATCCTTGATTCCTTACATTGATATCTACATTGACATCCCCAAGGCCAGAAAGGCTCATGTTTGTGGACTCAAATCACAACTGCACACCGAAAAGCACACTAAATTTCCTGTCCTGATGGGACCACTCATTTTGTCCTGCAAATGGGGAGAACCACTAGCTTTACTCTCTGCTCAAGCACCACTGTGAGTGTGTCTATAGAATAGGGTACATGGCTTCCCTGGTACTCTAATTAGGTTCCCTGTTCAGGCAGGCTGAGGGCTGGATTCAACCATGGGCAGAACTACAAATCAGTTTCTCTGCCTGGTAGAATCAGGTCTGATTCTGAAGGCTGTGCTCCCAAGCTCTATGCCATAATGCCTCAGGCCATAATAAATATAAAATAAATAAACATTAACTTGTGCAAATTCATGTTTAAAACCAAGTATCGTGTCTTGCATGAAACCTTTATGAGAGTGAAAAGTCATTCAACAAAGAGAAAAAAATGACAAAGGCCATAGAACTGAGAAAGTACCGCAGAGGATAGATAATAAAAGGCAGGTGGAGGGAGTGGTGGGGAAGGCGACTAGAAAGGCAGGTTCTACTCGGGTCACAGGGACCATGAGGGTCAGTATAAAAAGGAATACATTGGTGGGAAATCACTATGGGCTGTGATTATAGCATGACATCAGCATGTCCTCAGGAAGAAGCAGTGGGGAATAGAGTAGAAAGAGATGTCAGTGTAGATAAGAGCTATTTTGCCATGATCCCAAAGAAAGGAAATTTAGAACTAAGCAAGATAAAGACATTAAGAGTAAAGATTCAGCCTGGGGGATGATTGGAAATAAATTGAGGAATTCAACTGCTGGGGAGTTGTGAGAAATAGAAAGCAGTCTAAAATGATGGCAAGGGTTAGAATCTGACTGACAGAGAGAATGTGAGGTTATAAACCAGGATGACCAAAAAGCAGAAAGGGATCAAAAGGAAGATAATGAGTTCAGTTTTGGAAACTTCTGTTTAAAGTATGAACATACAAGTGGATTGCAGTGGTGAAGTCTAGGATAGTCACCAACATACCATCTCTTATTACAGCAGGAGATAAATAGAAAATAAGAATAATTAAAGATGCAAATATTTAATGCCTACTCTGTGTCAGTCCTCTGTTAGGTACTTAAAGCCTATGATAAAAACTGGCACAAGCTGAAGTTCATGGTAATTGCTAAAGGTGACAATGAGAGCTAAGAGGAATGAACATTAATTGATTTCCATCACTCTTGATGTCTCCATAAAGACGTTTGGAGAAAAGTACCAGAGAAGAGCTCAGTGTTACTTAACTCTCCAGGCTTCTCATGGTGTCAGAATGCCCTGACCCTGTCTCACTTCTGTTCAACTTTGTTATCAAAAACTAAGATAAAGGCATTGACAACAGCTTATCAAATATGGAGCAAATATAAAATTCCTTAGTTCAGGAGAGTGGGTTGGCAAAACCAGAATTCAGAAGTATCTCAAGTGACCAAAATAACAGAAGCCCAAGAGATATTGTTAAATGATAAGTGTTTGGAAACTTGGTAATATTTCACTTGAAAAATAGACCTGAGGTTTTCACTGAACCCTAAATTCAATAAAAAATCAACGTGTAAACCTGGGCCACATTAATAAAAGTCAAGTTTCAAAATCTTGGCAGAAAAAAAAATCCATCATTGTTTTTACTGGTCAGGCCACATCTGAGTAGTTGACTAAACTTTAGATATTAGATTTTTAAAGAGAAACTGGGAAACAAGCAAAATAAAGAGAATAGCAAGAAAAAGGAAGTGTGTGAAAAATTATAGCATGTGTAAAAAGAGCTAGAGAACAAAGTATATTCTCCTAGAAAAGGCTCAAAGGGGAGAAGGGACTTAGTATTGTCTTCAAGGATTTTATGGATGGTGATGTGGAAGGGTAGGCGAGCATTGGTCAAACTGACCCAGAAAGCAGAACTAGATGAAATCAGCTGGTACATTTCACTTTGTTTAAGAACAAACTTCCTAAAAAGTACAACTGTTAGATAAAATGGGCTCCGGTGCAAGCAACTGTACTGCCATTGTCCTGCATGTATCTCTGGTGTGGAGGGAAGCCAGATACCATGTGGGAGTTTGGTTACAACAACCTTGTGTGTAAGACAATGGCCCTGCACCTTCCAGAAAATTTTAGGAATCATGACTTTCTGCAAGTGAAGGGGTGTATTGAATTTGTACAATGAAGTGAAAGAAAATTCAGAGTTTAGAATCTTGGATTTGAGTCTTGATTTTGAGAATTTAAGCTGTGTTATTTTACAAGACTCCGTTTCCTCATGTAAAATGATATGATGACAGTGCCTGCCTAACTTTATTCTTATGAGAGGATTAGATGAGACAGTGTATGCGAAGTACCCTGCATTGTTTTTGAAAAGATGTGATAAATTGCTAGTTTTAATTTTAAATAACTGTCCAAAATTAGTCTCAAATCTCCTAATTGGGAAATTGAAACCATTCTGCCCTCATTAAACTTATATTCCAGAGAAAAATGGGTTTCTTCTGCTCTGTTCAAACCAAACATCTTTTAAAAAATCAAGTAAATAACATGATTTCAGGCAGTAATTAAAACCTTGTGTAAATGATTTTTTCCCATAAGTCATTGAGGACCCAGTTCTGGATTTTTCCTACTGCTATACATCTTATCTCACTATAACTTACAAATTGCTACCCAAAAAAGGAACAATAGTTGAATATCTTTATGTGCACGAGAAGAGTTTATATGTAGAATCTATTTTTCTGTTACCATAAGTACCACATTTTTCCATTTAGTCAGTTTTGGCATTGATGTTTTATAATGTGCTTATAAAGATCAGGTCTCAGACACAGTGCTGACTTGAAGTCATTCTGCTTTTCCCTCTTTCCCTTAGAATTACCTTGCTTCTTTAATGTTTTCCAGACTGAAGTAGCTTTTCAAAAAAAGGGAGTAAGGGCTCCAATACTGGTTTGCTCATAGCAGATCCCATACTAAGACAAGCTGTCGAGCCAGCAATGGGTGCCAAGACTGTGATGCAAGATCTTTGCATATACTTTCTCCAGCAAATTCCAACTCCTTTTCTGCTGTTTCCAGTGCACAAGTCGCTTGCCAAATGTTTCTAATATACTGCTGTCTTGTTTATCTGTCAATTGGAGATAGCTGTATTTTACCATAGGGGTCAATGGGTGACCTCAAACTCCAAAGTTAAACAAGTATTTAATCTTCTAGTTGAAAGATACAGAATTAAAATGCAATTTGAGAGTATACTGTCAGCATCAACCAAATACCCAGATGCATTAATGCCCTTTCAAATGGCAGAGGTAATCATTCATGTTTACATTTAGTCCTATGATTATAAATAGCAAGAGGAGTAAAATTATCATCAAAATACTAACTAAAATCAAGAGAAGTTAAGTTGCTCAGTGGTGTCCGACTCTTTGCGACCCCATGGACTGTAGCCCACCAGGCTCCTCCGTCCATGGGATTCTCCAGGCAAGAATACTGGAGTGAGTTGCCATTTCCTTCTCCAGATACTAGTACATAATCTCTTTCCAGGAAGCACAGTTAGGTGTTGTGTTGTTTTGCTTTGCTTTGCTGTGGACTTCATCATTCATCTTGGAATTAAAAAGAGAGAGAGAGAGAGAGAGAGAGAGAGAGAGAGAGAGAGAAATGTGAAACTATTATATTCTTCCAAATATCTAGCAACTATCTAATTTTTTTCCAGTCAGTGCAAGCTTTCAAAGTTTCTATCCTTTAGGGAATTAACTTGGTTTAATGGAATGATGAATTCCATTCATAGGAGTCTATATACCTGTATTCTATATACCTGTATTCTTGGAGAAGGCAGTGGCACCCCACTCCAGTACTCTTGCCTGGGAAATCCGATAGATGGAGGAGTCTGGTGGGCTACAGTCCATGGGGTCGCTAAGAGTCAGACACGACTGAGTGACTTCACTTTCACTTTTCACTTTCATGCATTGGAGAAGGAAATGGAAACCCACTCTAGTGTTCTTGCCTGGAGAATCTCAGGGACAGAGGAGCCTGGTGGGCTTCCGTCTATGGGGTCGCACAGAGTCGGACACAACTGACGCAACTTAGCAGCAGTAGCAGTAGCATACCTGTATTCTATTCCAAAGTCTGTTCAGTAACTGTGTAAATGTGTGTAAGTACCTTGATCCCTCTACGAATAAATTTCTCATCTATATAATGAGGGAGTAGGTTAGTTTATTTACAAACTCCACACCAGCTTAAATGGTCTAGGGTTTCTCTCTTTGGGATTTCTTGATAACCTGCTGAAAATAAAAATTGAAGTGATTATTTCAAATTAATACCCGTTATCTAAATAAGCCAAATTTGACAGCAAGGAGAAAAAATCTTTTGCAGTTGGTACAGGTCAAAATGAAGCCAAATACAGAGAATTTAAACCATATAGGCATCAAATAAAATAAACAGTATCCAGTATTCAGCAGAAGCTTGTCTGTCTACCTAACTACTTAAGTGAATGAGATAACATACAGAGTACATCTCTTCCTAAGAGAACTAGATTCACAACTGAAATCAGATTGATTATATTCTTTGCAGCCAAAGATGGAGAAGCTCTATACAGTCAACAAAAACAAGACCAGGAGCTGACTGTGGCTCAGATCATGAACTCCTTATTGCCAAATTCAAACTGAAATTGAAGAAAGTAGGGAAAACCGCTAGACCATTCAGGTATGACCTAAGTCAAATCCCTTATGATTATACACTGGAAGTAAGAAATAGATTTAAGGGCTTAGATCTGATAGATAGAGTGCCTGATGAACTATGGAATGAGGTTTATGACATTGTAGAGGAGACAGGGATCAAGACCATCCCCATGGAAAAGAAATGCAAAAAAGCAAAATGTCTGTCTGGGGAGGCCTTACAAATAGCTGTGAAAAGAAGAGAAGCAAAAAGCAAAGGAACAAAGGAAAGATATAAGCATCTGAATGCAGAGTTCCAGAGAATAGCAAGAAGAGATAAGAAAGACTTCTTCAATGATCAACGCAAAGAAATAGAGGAAAAGAACAGAATGGGAAAGACTAGAGATCTCTTCAAGAAAATTAGAGATACCAAGGGAATATTTCATGTAAAGATGGGCTCGATAAAGGACAGAAATGGTCTGGACCTAACAGAAGCAGAAGATATTAAGAAGAGGTGGCTGTGTATTAAGAATACACAGAAGAACTGTACAAAAAAGATCTTCATGACCCGGATAATCATGATGGTGTGATCACTCATCTAGAGCCAGACATCTTGGAATGTGAAGTCAAGTGGACCTTAGAAAGCATCACTTCACACAAAGCTAGTAGAGGGGATGGAATTCCAGTTGAGCTGTTTCAAATCCTGAAAGATGATGCTGTGAAAGTGCTGCACTCAATATGCCAGCAAATTTGGAAAACTCAGCAGTGGCCACAGGACTGGAAAAGGTCAGTTTTCATTCCAATCCCAGAGAAAGGCAATGCCAAAGAATGCTCAAACTACTGCACAATTGCACTCATCTCACATGCTAGTAAAGTAATGCTCAAAATTCTCCAAGCCAGACTTCAGCAATACATGAACCATGAACTCCCTGATGTTCAAGCTGGTTTTAGAAAAGGCAGAGGAACCAGAGATCAAATTGCCAACATCCACTGGATCATGGAAAAAGCAAGAGAGTCCCAGAAAAACATCTATTTCTGCTTTATTGACTATGCCAAAGCCTTTGACTGTGTGGATCACAATAAACTGTGGAAAATTCTAAGAGAGATGGGAATACCAGACCACCTGACCTGCCTCTTGAGGAATCTGTATGCAGGCCAGGAAGCAACAGTTAGAACTGGACATGGAACAACAGACTGGTTCCAAATAGGAAAAGGAGTACGCCAAGGCTGTATATTGTCACTGTGCTTATTTAACTTCTATGCAGAGTGCCTCATGAGAAACGCTGGACTGGAAGAAACACAAGCTGGAATCAAGATTGCCGGGAGAAATATCAATCACCTCAGATATGCAGATAACACCACCCTTATGGCAGAAAGTGAAGAGGAACTAAAAAGCCTCTTGATGAAAGTGAAAGAGGAGAGTGAAAAAGTTGGCTTAAAGCTGAACATTCAGAAAATGAAGATCATGGCGTCCGGTCCCATCACTTCATGGGAAATAGATGGGGAAACAGTGTCAGACTTTATTTTGGGGGGCTCCAAAATCACTGCAGATGGTGACTGCAGCCATGAAATTAAAAGATGCTTACTCCTTGGAAGAAAAGTTATGACCAACCTAGATAGCATATTCAAAAGCAGAGACATTACTTTGCCAACAAAAGTCCGTCTAGTCAAGGCTATGGTTTTTCCAGTGGTCATGTATGGATGTGAGAGTTGGACTGTGAAGAAGGCTGAGCACCAAAGAATTGATGCTTTTGAATTGTGGTGTTGGAGAAGACTCTTGAGAGTCCCTTGGACTGCAAGGAGATCCAACCAGTCCATTCTGAAGGAGATCAACCCTGGGATTTCTTTGGAAGGAATGATGCTAAAGCTGAAACTCCAATACTCTGGCCACCTCATGGGAAGAGTTGACTCATTGGAAAAGACTCTGATGCTGGGAAGGATTGAGGGCAGGAGGAGAAGGGGACGACAGGGGATGAGATGGCTGGATGGCATCACTGACTTGATGGACATGAGTCTAAGTGAAATCTGGGAGTTGGTGATGGACAGGGAGGCCTGTCATGCTGGGATTCATGCGGTTGCAAAGAATCGGACCCGACTGAGCGACTGAACTGAACTGACATGATACTTACCTTAAATGATGCTAAATAATCCTCCAAAATAGCTCTCTTTCATGCATATTATGAAGGAAGCATCTACCAAGATTTTCCCGACTGCCATATCTTTTAAAACACCAATTATATCTTCATCTGAATAGCACTTTCTGTTTTATAAAGAGCTTGGCTACATATGAGGGCTTCCCTGGTGGCTCAGTGATAAAGAATCTGCCTGCAATGCAGGAGATGCAGGATGGATCCCTGGGTCAGGGAAGATCCCCTGGAGTCCATGGGGTCGCAAGAGTAGGACACTACTGGGCAATTAAACAGCCACAGCAACTTGCTACATATTACATCATTATTCACAGTGACCATCCAGTGAAGTAAGTTGTCTTATCAACCCCATTTGCCAGCTGAGGAATTTGAGATTCAGAGAAATTAAGAACAATAGGGTATGAATAGCAAACCTTTGAATATCTTGAGGTTTCAGGCTCTTCAGGAAGTATGTTGCTTCCTTAATGCTCCCCCTTTCTTTCTTCCTAATATCTTCCATATAAAATCTTTCAACAATATGTATTGAGTGCCTATGAATTGGGCATTGTATCAGGTGATGGGTTGGTAAAAAAGAAAATAATATATGAACCCAACCGCATAACATTATGAGGGCTTCCCCGGTGGTGCAGAGGTTAAAGCATCTGCCTGCAATGTGGATGGTTTAATAGTTTCAGTGAGCATCAGAAAACATCTCCCTACTCCATTCTTGATTTGGGGGCAGTAACTATGCATCCTTTCTTCCTACCCACCTCCATCATACATAATTCAAGAATTTTAAGCAACTATTTTGCTAACGAAATTAACTAGCATATTTCATTGAAAACCTCTGAAATATTTGGTTTCTTTGTTACTTCAACCTAAAAGATTGAGGCAATCAAATGATTTGGACATCATCTAGCATCTTGATTTTGTGTCTCTGTTCAATCTACAACTATGAATTGGTTGGTAGATAATCAAACTGTTATCATTTAGCCAGTGGTATTATCTATAATTATCTCATTCTGTTAAATAAATCAACAAATACTTATTGGGAATGTGGGATTAAGACAACAGGTGAAGTACAGATATTTATTCAATGTTTACTTAAGTTGAAGCCCATGATGTTTCCCTTACCTCTGAAAATAAGTTCTTTGCTCTTTGTTCACTATTAATCAAATAATCAGTTCATTTTTAAGCTGTTGACTAATTTACACTATTTTGGTGAGGGGAAATAGTAGTGTTCAGAAAGTATTTATTATACAAGATAGCACACATTTTTAAATGTTAGTGATTAAACAATAACTTCAAAGATGTTATAAGATTTCTGGCCTCATCATCTTTCTGTATATCTGGAGCTAGTGTTTCAGATAGAATTATGTTTCTTGTTTACAGTGTGTAGACTCTTTGGAGAAAATCTAGCCCCTTGAAGAAACAAAACTAGAACAGGTTATTTTCTTAATACAACCAAATGGGCCAAAAATGACCTAATTTCTCCATTAGAGAGTCCAATAGTAATAACTTCCAAAAGATTTGCTTGCCAAAAAAAAGTTTTGGTTTTTAAAAACTTTTCTTAATATTATCTTCTCTGAATATATCTAAAATATAAATTGATTTATAGCCAGTAAGTGTAGAATTTGTCTATAATCTAAATCTAACTTCAAGGGCTGGAAAAGTTTTGAATAACAGTATTTTTTGATAGATCTAAAATATTTTTCCCTCCAACAGTACACATCCATTTACTAAAATAGTCACATCAGCATAACTTACTAGTCTAAGGCTTGAGTTACTCAAGCCAGTAACAACAAAAGTCAATTTTATTCCAAATAGAACTGTTGTCACCATAAAGGAAGTTGTGCATGTGAGTGATAAACCATGGTTCAGTCAATGCTACCTGCTCTTAGAGATACAACAATAGAAAGGGCTTATTATTTTTATGTAACTTTGAATCTACTAATTATTTCTGAAATGAGAAGTCACCATAATTTATGAGACGATTATCTTTTAGCATCTTCAGAATAGGCTATGGTATAAAAGTTCACTCTGATAATCAAGTTGTTGTATCAAGGAAATATTTACATCATCTTTTAATGCCTTTTACTCTTCACAGCAAAAACTTGACTTCTAAGCTAAGTATATTCAATTGAAATAAAAGGTAGAGTGGGAAAGAAAAAGGATGGCATCCTTAATTATTAATATATTTGATCCTAAAAAGAAAAAAAAGGCCAACCTACCACACCATGTATTCGCCAGTTCTTCCAAATCCAAAAGCATTAGATCAGAATATGACCATTTAGGCAGTCTGGTTCATGGAAAGACATTGTAACAGCCCTTCATCAGAAGAGTCCACTCCTGATTACTGATTATAAGCCAGCAACAAATAGGAAAATGAGCAAATTTCAGTGTCTAGGCTCTATGAAGCAAACAGAATTTCAAGAGACTGTTACTAGGCCTGGCTCCCTCATCAGTCCTTACCTTAGTCAGTCAATGGTCTTGCCCAGCTCTAACTATGACAGTTGGCACAGGTGGTTCTATTTGACACTTTTTTTGGCCAACTTCTAAATATAATTCCAAAATAAATAGACACTGAGAATGTGTTCACTTTTAAACTACTCAGAGATAGTATTTCAGCTAATCAATAATTTTTAGCACTCTCCAGAACCTTCCTCGTATTTTGGTTATGTAAGCATTACATACATGTCATTATTCAGGTAGTAAAAGTGAGAAAGTTGTCCAAACTGTAACTTGAAGCTTACGAACGGAAATGTTTTCAGGGTAAGAATATGGAAGACATTCACTGAATTACAGTAAATATACAGCTAGGTATTTGGGAGTTTTGTTTAATTTTCAGAAAAAAAAAATTAGAACATTCTAGAAGTGTTTATTTTCTCCTGTCTTTCACCTCCACTTCTTTTAAGTATGAGAGCCTGGTGAGGTAGGACACCTCATTTGTGTACTCTGATGGTCTGTATCATATGCATCACCACAATTCTCAAGTAAAAGTTTATCTGAGATTTCAAAGCAAAAGTTTACATAACCCAGCCCTTCTTTTCTAACTTAATGGAAAGAAAACCCTCTCTGTCAATGTTCAAAAACTTCCCCAGGTGAAAGTTATGCCAGAATTAGTAAATGTTAATCATCTTGAGAACAGGGGCTATATCGTGTCTGTGTGTGTATCTCAGGGCCTTGTCTAATGCCTGCCACCTTGTAAATACTCAGGAAATATTTACAATTGAATAGACAGATAAACATTCAGTTCAGTTCAGTTCAGTTCAGTCGCTTAGTCGTGTCTGACTCTTTGCGACCCCATGAAACGCAGCACGCCAGGCCTCCCTGTCCATCACCAACTCCCAGAGTTCACTCAGATTCACGTCCATCGAGTCAGTGATGCCATCAAGCCATCTCATCCTCTGTCATCCTCTTCTCCTGCCCCCGATCCTTCCAGCATCAAAGTCTTTTCCAGTGAGTCAACTCTTCTCATGAGGTGGCCAGAGTACTGGAGTTTCAGCTTTAGCATCATTCCCTCCAAAGAAATCCCAGAGCTGATCTCCTTCAGAATGGACTGGTTGGATCTTCTTGCAGTCCAAGGGACTATCAAGAGTCTTCTCCAACACCACAGTTCAAAAGCATCAATTCTTTGGCACTCAGCTTTCTTCACAGTCCAACTCTCACATCCATACATGACCACAGGAAAAACCATAGCCTTGACTAGATGGACCTTTGTTGGCAAAGTAATGTCTCTGCTTTTGAATATACTATCTAGGTTGGTCATAACTTTTCTTCCAAGGAGTAAGCATCTTTTAATTTCATGGCTGCAATCACCATCTGCAGTGATTTTGGGGCCCCAAAAAATAAAGTTTGACACTGTTTCCACTGTTTCCCCTTCTATATCCCATGAAGTGATGGGACTGGACGCCATGATCTTCATTTTCTGAATGTTGAGCTTTAAGCCAACTTTTTCACTCTCCTCTTTCACTTTCATCAAGAGGCTTTTGAGTTCCTCTTCACTTTCTGCCATAAGGGTGGTGTCATCTGCATATCTGAGGTGATTGATATTTCTCCCAGCAATCTTGATTCCAGCTTGTGTTTCTTCCAGTCCAGCATTTCTCATGATGTACTCTGCATAGAAGGTAAATAAGCAGGGTGACAATATACAGCCTTGACGTACTCCTTTTCCTATTTGGAACCAGTCTGTTGTTCCATGTCAAGTTCTAACTGTTGCTTCCTGGCCTGCATACAGATTTCTCAAGAGGCAGGTCAGGTGGTCTGGTATTCCCATCTCTTGAAGAATTTTCCACAGTTTATTGTGATCCACACAGTCAAAGGCTTTGGCATAGTCAATAAAGCAGAAACAGATGTTTTTCTGGAACTCTCTTGCTTTTTCAATGATCCAGCGGATGTTGGCAATTTGATCTCTGGTTCCTCTGCCTTTTCTAAAACCAGCTTGAACATCTGAAAGTTCACGTTTCACGTGTTGCTGAAGCCTGGCTTGGAGAATTTTGAGCATTACTTTACTAGCATGTGAGATGAATGCAATTGTGCAGTAGTTTGAGCATTCTTTGGCATTGCCTTTCTTCAGGATATAGAAGATTTGGAGGAGGAAAAATAGCCTACAATCCCTGACTTAGTGAGATTAAAGCAATGCTTAGAACACACATGTGAAGTCTATGTATGTGGAGGTCAGTCTCCTCAGAAAGGATGCCTTTTAGTGAAAAGAGAACAGTACTACTGTATTTTGAGTCAGAAAGCTGAGTGTTCACACCAGATTGCCATTTCCTATCATTGTAACCTTGTATAAATCATGTCAGCTCTCTGAGTCTTACTTTCATTACCTATAAAATAGGAAGGACGATAACACCCTGAGTACTTCACAGCTTCTCCTGAGTATCAAGTGAGATGCTCTGTGTGTGGAAGACGACACCGCCGTCATGACATGTACAGCATAGTAATGTGTGTGCTCACTCTTTCTTCAGAAAAATAGCTGCTGGTCCTGCGAGCTTCTTTTAAAATAACTTTATTTATTTAGTTTTGGCTGGGCTCAGTCTTCATTGCTGCACGAGCTTTTCTCTAGTTACAGGACACGGAGGCTACTCTGTTGGGGTGTGCAGGCCTCTCATTGCAGTGGCTTCTTGTTGTGGGGCATGGGCTCTAGAATGGATGGGCTTTAGTAGTTGCAGCTCCCAGGCTCTAGAGCACAGACTCAATAGTTGTGTCCCATAGGCTTAGTTGCTCCATGGCATGTGGGATCTTCCCAGATCAGAGATCAAAGCCACGTCTCCTGCATTAGCAGGTGGATTCTTTACCACTGAGCCACCAGGGGAGCCACTGTTAGATTCTTTTCTCTTTTTTTTGGTTGGAGGCTAATTACTTTACAATATTGTAGTGGTTTTGCCATACATTGATATGAATCAGCAATGGGTTTACATGTGTTCCCCATCCTGAACCCCCTTCCCACCTCCCTCCCCATCCCATCCCTCAGGGTCATCCCAGTGCACCAGCCCTAAGCATCCTGTCTCATGCATCAAACCTGGACTGGTAATCTGTTTCATATATGATAATACATGTTTCAATGCTATTCTCTCAGATCATCCCACCCTTGCCTTCTCCCACAGAGTCCAAAAGACTTGATACATCTGTGTCTCTTTTGCTGTCTTGCATATAGAGTTATACTTACCATCTTTCTAAATATCATATATATGTGTTAGTATACTGCGTTGATGTTTTTCTTTCTGGCTTACTTCACTCTGTATAATAGGCTCCAGTTTCATCTACCTCATTAGAACTGATTCAAATGTATTATTTTTAATGGCTGAGTAATATTCTATTGTGTATATGTACCACAGCTTTCTTATCCATCCGTCAGCCGATGGACATCTAGGTTGCTTCCATGTCCTGGCTATTGTAAACAGTGCTGCAATGAACATTGGGGTACATGTGTCTCTTTCAATTCTGGTTTCCTCAGTGTGTATGCCCAGAAGTGGGATTGCTGGGTCATATGGCAGTTCTATTTCCAGTTTTTAAAGGAATCTCCACACTGTTGTCCATAGTGGCTGTACTAGTTTGCATTTCCACCAACAGTGGCTGTACTAGTTTGCATTCCCACCAACCTTTTCTCCACATCCTCTCCAGCATTTATTGTTTGTAGATTTTTAGATAGCAGCCATTCTGACTGTCATGAGATGGTTAGATTCTTAAATTATCAATTTAACTAATGTTATCATGGTATGCTAAACTAATGCCAGATGAAAATAGTAATTCTGTGAATTTTTATCACAGAGTTTGGAATAAAAAATGGTTTACTGGAATTATAAAGATCAGTTCTTAAGAAATACTATTCTAACTCTATTTTCAAGGAAAAATTTTAATGTTACTTTCTATTTAAGTAGAAACCTGGCAAAACACTATGAGAAACTAATATGATACAGCCTAAATAAAAGAACATTTGACTGCCTTAGTATTTTTAGCCAAAGCACATTTTACACACAGAATCCCTCCTTGGAAGAATAACTTAGATCCTCACTGGGAATGCTGTTGGCAGATGGCCTTCCAACTGTCAGTTCACCTTGGTCGAGGTCATGCCTCCTTCCCGGGAGAGCCCACATCCAATTACTGATTGACACAAAGCCCTTTACCCCACCTTGCAAACTCTAAAGAATCACCCCAGCTTCAAAGCTCCTCACTGTGTTATCTGAGGCCTCCATGGAGACGATTTCACTGGTCAGCTCCTCACTCAGCCTAGTCCTGCTTCTTTCCTTTCCATGGTGTGACCCCAAGAGCACTCCCCAATAAACCTTCAGCATGCTAATTTCCTCCTCACAATCTGTTGCGATTCTCATGGAGCCCAACCTACAGCAACCCTTATAATAAATGTAGTAACTTTTGCAAACAGAAATTACTGCATATTCCCTAGACTGCACAGTAGAAGCTAAACTATAGTCTTACCTTCTTTTTGTACAGCACTTCAACATCCACAAAGCATTTGTACCTTCCTGCTCTAGTGTGGTCCCTCAACAACCCTTGGTAGAAGTCAGGGCTTATAGAATAACTCACATACTAAATATGAGGACTTGAAGACAGAGAAGCTGAAAACCTTAACTGGGGTAACTTCGATATATAAGTAGATAGGTGCATAGGTAGCTAGTCAATCATTCAGTAAGTGATAAACTTGGATTCTAATCTTAATTTTTGGATTTCTCATCCAGGCCTTACTTGTCCATCCATTGTTTTTCCTCATGAAAACTTACATGTCTGTGGTTCTTATCCTGTGTTAACTGGTATTTAATGATTCAACCATGGACAGTTTTAGGACACTTTAAAAATATCTCAAAACCCCTGTCAAATCTGCTGGCATCCTGAAGTATCAAGATCATTGAATTGGGAATAAGTGTTCTAAGATTTGAAATAATTATTTTCCATGTTTTTTATTGTTGGAAAAATCTTGAAATTGTTTTATTTCCTAAGCATTACCCATGATAAAGTGCTTGTCACATATAGGGTGTGTTTCTAAAATGAAAACTAATATTAATTTTTCATTTTGTGAAAGATTAACCTGTGTTCTCAACTTGTACATATGATTATTTGGCTTCCAAGTAATCTCATATTTGCTGTCTTAATCATATAAGCAGTGTCCTAATCTGTATCTGACACACACACTTTTCTTTAGAGAAAATAATCAGTCTTTTTATTTCTTCAAATTCCCTTAAGAATCTAAGCCAATTGGAGGTTCTGTTTGTTTGTTTAGGGGCTTTGTTTTTGTTTTTTAATGGTCTTTCTGGAGTATCCATTAGGAGGAGGTAGCCAACCAAATAACAGCTTTTCAAAACTAAAAATTAATCTCAGTGGTACAACAACAAAATGACCTGGCCTAAAATTCTTCATTCAATGATTAGAATCAAAAGTGAATTATCTTCTCCAGCAGATATCCTGTGGCAAGAACTATTTTAAAGATAGAATTATCTTGTTTTTGTGAGATTCAGCAGGGAATCTTTTTTCCAGAACTATTTTTCAGACACAAAACTTTGACTTGTTTTTCAATTTCCAAAAGTCTCAATCTTTCTGAGTAATTCAATCCACAATGGAATATTGTGTATCCCTTTTAAGAGAGGAAAAAAAGTGGGACAACAAAGAATCATGGTGGTGTGGATAAGTAAAGTCACTCATTATCCTGTAACTAATTTAGTAAACATAAGTTGGAGATATCCAGGGAGTATGAGGACACTAGCTGGCTGGTGATACAAGAGAATGTGAGGTGTTTATAGAGACTGAAATGATGTGATCAGATTGAGATGTTCCACACCTTTTTCCAATAATGACACAATTAAAAGTCATTATAAAATTAAAACTGGTTTCCCAGGCAAAGTCTAAATATCTTAGACTGAAAGTGTTCATTTTCTGACTGTTTTATGAGACCTAGGCAGGTAGCCTCCGTCTACATAAGACACAGTTTAAAAACAAACTTCATTCATTGTTTCAGTGCCTAAAAGTTCATTTCCAAAGAAAATATCTCATTTTAAATGATGTCATTTGTCTTACATTTAGTCTGTTAGTTTATAATCATTTGCTGGAAGATCTTGATAGAGTTAATTTCTATAATCATCTGAGGCTAAGCAAGTTTTTTATGTTAATGACAACATTCCTAAAATGACAGTTCCTAAAATCCAAGATAGTCAGCAAGGTTAAATAATTTTCCCTGTATCACAAGAGGCCAAAAAGTGTTAAGACAAATGCAAACTTACAAAAGCTTGGGTCTTTGCTCAGTGCATAAGGTCCTTGCTACTCAAAGCGCAGTCTGTGGACCAGAAGCTTGACTTGGGGAGCTTATTAGAAATGTAGAACCTTAGGCCCCAATCCAGACTCACTGAATCAGAATCTGCATTCTCCCAAACTCCCCAAATGATCTGCATGCACATTCAAGTCAGGAAGCCCTTCAGTAGGCCATTTGTTTCATAATACCCATTACATATGACTCAGTTAAGTGTTCACATAGTCCTTGTATCATAGATTGGTCTCCTGTAAAAGTGTGTTAAAATCATATTGTCAACATGACTTGGTGCATCTTAATCACAGATATTCCACAAGCCTGAGACTTCAATTTATAGTCATTGTTTGTGAGATGCTTAAGTCCTAATAACTACATCTGCCCCTACCCCGAGATTTCCCATCAAAAAGAGCCATAAATATAAATAGGATCTGATATTTCAGGAACTTAAAACTGGTCAAGTACACTTTCTCATGTTCATTTCTCACTTCCTCCTAAGAGTTTTATAATCTAATGACAACAGCTTTCTACCATTTCCTCTGAAAGTCTTGTATTACTGTGCCACTGGGCCTTTTACTCATGCTATATCCTTCACCTGGGATGATGGTTATTGTTTGATGAAATCTAATTCATCCTTTAAAGGCTAGATTCTGTGTCACCTGTAAAGTGAACCTGCTCCTGCCAAGTAAAATTAATCCCTCTTCTCTAGTTCACAGCATTTAGATTAGACTTGTCATTTAACAACTGTTGAACTGTGCAGTTAATTACTTAGGCCATTCTCTTCCATGAAACTGTGTATTTCCTAAAGACACAGAACATGCTTTACTTATGCTTATAAATGCAAAGTCTACTTTAATCATAGATACTACTTATGGTTTTCTTAAAATTACTTGAAATCTTCTGACTCTAAACTCGAAGGAACTGTCAAACTATATTACTATCTCAGCAGTTAGTTGTGATAAAATTTTCCCAAAACTAATGTATAGCCTGTTATCTGGAGATTTTTAGGATTATGAAATTTTGGGTGAATAGATGGCATCAAGACATATAATGGAGGCCATTAGGTTTTATACTAAAGGAGTAGGTTGTATAGAGAAGGGGTAAACTCCCATGACGTCACCAACTTGACCTTCTCTGTTGAGAGGCACAGAAGTAGGACCATGATCCCCAATGCACTTGTGAAGAGGCACATTATCCTGAGTAATTTATCAAAGCCGTAAACCACAGATTCTCTCCAGAAGGAAGCCTGGGGTTTGGGGAAGTATATGGAATTTAGAGTCAGAAGGTCTGCATGACTTTGGAACTTTTTTTTAAACTTTGGCAGGAAATGGTCTGTCACTGTGCCTCCCACCTACATAAACTAACAATGATGATACTAATACCAGTCTCACCTATTTCATAGAGATTTTATACAAACTAAAAGAGGTTGCATGCAAAATCACTTTGAAAAATATAACCAACAATTGTTTAATGAGTGATTGCAAAAACACAACTTTGTCCTAAGTGAAATCATGCCTAAAAGTGAACAGTTTTCTCACCACTAGAAAAGTTGCCTCAAATTGTTAACACAAATGTAGAAAGGAAATGCTTTTGCTAGCCTCTCTAGGGAGATGATTATTTAAAGTGTATGTATTCTAGACCTGAAAAAATGTTTTATGTGTTCAGATATCTTAAATGCATGCCTAAGGATTTACTAGCTTTCACAGCAAGTAGTTAGAGAAAGGCCTGTAAAGTGCACCAGCATTTCTTGAAGACTTACAGTGTGCCAAGAACCAGGAATACAACAGTGAACAAAATAATTCACTCTATCTTCAGGAAGTTTTATAGAATAGTGGGGACACAAACAAGTAAATAGAATTTTTAAATCCCTGAATTTCCTGTTTTAATTTTACTGAAAAAGAATGAGTGATTAAATATTGGTAGTCCATATATTTTTAAATTAACAATTAAAGATGCATGAAAAAAATCAGAGATGGCAGCCAGGATTATAAATTATGTCCCAAGGAAAATTTGGAGATCAAGGTCAGCCAGAGGTGACCATTATTGATTTTGAGTGTAGCATTCTGAGAAAACCCTGTACTTCAAACATCATTTCCTGTCTTACTTTTTACCTGCTTTATGAATGTTTTCCACTCAACATGTTTATTTGGAAATGCTCAAGAAAAGAAAACAAACAGGAATAAGAATCCACTGTATATTTTCTTTAAGTCCTAGATCTGACTCTAACTAGATATGGGACTTTCAGCTAATCACATAACTTCTCTGATCCTCAGTTTGCTCTCTGAAAAATAGGGTTTTGGGCTAAATATACTTTTATGTCCTCTTGTTTTTAACGCCTCATCATCTCTCTCATTTAAATCAAGGAAAATGTTATCAAAGAATTAGAAGAAAAAATATTAAATACTAAAATAAATACCTGGGAGGCCTAGAACCCATCAAAGATAACTTTTTAACACAATTATCAAGATACTGAAAATATTATTTCTCAGAAATGTTTCTCTCATCTGTTTGTCTTATAATTACCAAAATGTTATATTTATGGTTCCACAGCACATCACCTCCAACAGCATACTGTACATATGTACATATTATCCCCCGATACTATGAAAATATGTTTTTCACCCCTTTACTGGAACTCCGGGGATAAATTTAATTAAGATGTTTTAAGGTAGATAAGTTCAAAATAAGTTAAAATAGACAGCTATAAGCAGAGCCTAAGGAGAAACTTTGAGATTACCTACTTATTTCAAGTCATGGAAACATCCTATTCCAGATGAAAAGGGACACCTGGTACCCACTGCCAGTTACATCCCACTCTTCTCTAGAATTCCTTTGCAGGTGACTTTCTTCCTTCTAAGACACACGGTACTTGGATCTCTTTAGATGGTACAGATGATATTTGGTCCCTAGATTAGATTTTATACTCACAAATATTAAGAACTTAGAGCCAAGCAAGAAAACCCTCTCAGATCCTCTCCCTTGAGCCTTCCCTCACCACCACTGTTAGCACTGCTCCCTTGCTTATTTTTCTTTTAGGATCTATTTGACCACATGCTTTTGGGGAAACCTACTAGCCAATATTTACTACTCATTCATGGGTATGTGTAATATTGTCTGTTTGCCACTTTGGCTTCCTTTTGCTTAAGTGAATGAAGTCACTTCGGACCTCTATGTAAACCGGGCTCCTCATTTGAGAGCTTGACTAAAAAAGAGATGTACAACTTGACAGTTGTGAGTTAAGTATTATTTGGAGCAGAATGAGGACTGCAGCCAAGGAGGCAGCATCTCAGATAGCGCTGAGAGACTGCTCCAAAGCAGCAGTGGGGGAAAGTCAATATATAAGGTTTTAGTGAAGGAGGAGTTCAGTGCCATGACTCACTCATTTTACAAAAGGTTTTTGTTTGTCATGAGGATCTGAAGGGAAGTCACCATGAAGGGATTTAGTGCTTCTCTAGATAGAGGAGATGCAATGGCTGTCTGGGGAGGCCTTACCAATAGCTGTGAAAAGAAGAGAAGCAAAGAGCAAAGGAGAAAAGGAAAGATATAAGCATATGAATGCAGAATTTCAAAGAATAGCAATAAGAGATAAGAAAGCCTTCTTCAGCGATCAATGCAAAGAAATAGAGGAAAAGAACAGAATGGGAAAGACTAGAGATCTCTTCAAGAAAATGAGTGATACCAAGGAAACATTTCATGCAAAGATGGGCTCAATAAAGGACAGAAATGGTATGGACCTAACAGAAGCAGAAGATATTAAGAAGAAGTGGCAAGAATACACAGAAGAACTGTACAAAAAAAATCTTCACGACCCAGATAATCATGATGATGTGATCACTAATCTAGAGCCAGACATCTTGGAATGTGAAGTCAAGTGGGCCTTAGAAAGCATCACTACGAACAAAGCTAGTGGAGGTGATGGAATTCCAGTTGAGCTGTTTCAAATACTGAAAGATGATGCTGTGAAAGTACTGCACTCAATATGCCAGCAAATTTGGAAAACTCAGCAGTGGTCACAGGACTGGAAAAGGTCAGTTTTCATTCCAATCCCAAAGAAAGGCAATGCAAAAGAATGCTCAAACTACTGCAAATTGCACTCATCTCACATGCTAGTAAAGTAATGCTCAAAATTCTCCAAGCCAGGCTTCAGCAATACGTGAACCATGAACTCCCTGATGTTCAAGCTGGTTTTAGAAAAGGCAGAGGAACCAGAGATCAAATTGCCAACATCCACTGGATCATGGAAAAAGCAAGAGAGTCCCAGAAAAACATCTATTTCTACTTTATTGACTATGCCAAAGCCTTTGACTGTGTGGATCACAATAAACTGTGGGAAATTCTGAAAGAGATGGGAATACCAGACCACCTGACCTGCCTCTTGAGAAATCTGTATGCAGGTCAGGAAGCAACAGTTAGAACTGGACATGCAACAACAGACTGGTTCCAAATAGGAAAAGGAGTACGCCAAGGCTGTATATTGTCACCCTGCTTATTTAACTTCTATGCAGAGTACATCATGAGAAATGCTGGAAGAAACACAAGCTGGAATCAAGATTGCTGGGAGAAATATCAATAACCTCAGATATGCAGATGACACCACCCTTATGGCAGAAAGTGAAGAGGAGCTAAAAGCCTCTTGATGAAAGTGAAAGAGGAGGGTGAAAAAGTTGGCTTAAATCTCAACATTCAGAAAATGAAGATCATGGCATCCGGTCCCATCACTTCATGGGAAATAGATGGAGAAACAGTGGAAACAGTGTCAGACTTTATTTTTGGGGCTCCAAAATCACTGCAGATGGTGACTGCAGCCATGAAATTAAAAGACGCTTACTCCTTGGAAGAAAAGTTATGACCAATCTAGATAGTATATTCAAAAGCAGAGACATTACTTTGCCGAATAAGGTCCATCTAGTCAAGGCTATGGTTTTTCCAGTGGTCATGTATAGATGTGAGAGTTGGACTGTGAAGAAGGCTGAGCACTGAAGAATTGATGCTTTTGAACTGTGGTGTTGGAGAAGACTCTTGAGAGTCCCTTGGACTGCAAGGAGATCCAACCAGTCCATTCTGAAGGAGATCAGCCCTGGGATTTCTTTGGAAGGAATGATGCTAAAGCTGAAACTCCAACGCTTTGGCCACCTCATGCTAAGAGTTGACTCATTGGAAAAGACTCTGATGCTGGGAGGGATTGGGGGCAGGAGGAGAAGGGGACGACCGAGGATGAGATGGCTGGATGGCATCACTGACCCGATGGACGTGAGTCTGAGTGAACTCCGGGAGATAGTGATGGACAGGGAGGCCTGGCGTGCTGCAATTCATGGGGCTGCAAAGAGTCGGACACGACTGAGCGACTGAACTGAACTGAAGGATTGAGATCATAAAATCTGTTCCTAAAAACATCCAGCTATCTAAAGACCTGTCCCACCAGATTCCCTGGAGCAAAAAATTGGTGGCTCATTGTAAAAAAAAAAAAGCTGCAAGTTTATAACTAGAACATCTTTGAGAACTGAGGCTGATTTGGGATCACAGAATAATACCACAAATGTAATCAAAACCACTAGCCAAGGGGCTATAATCAGGCTTCTAAATAGGAAGACTCAACTTCAAAAAAACTATATAAAAAATTTACATGTCATAATGTCATATTTTACCTGAGTTTCTTTTGCACAAGATAATGTATCCTGACATCCCTAATGGTTAGCTGTTTCCTACTGTTAAAAACAAAACATATAAATAGCAAAGTTCCATAAAATTGGTGAAACATTTAAAAGTGTATTTGACTGCCAAGGCAAGTCTCTTAATATCACTAAGCCTCAGTTTCCTATCTGTCTAGAAGGACTGGCAAAATCTGCTCCAGAAACTTTACAAAGCAAGTTGTGAGAAATAAATGATAATATATAAAATTATTTGAGAACAATCAATTCAGTTCAGTTGCTCAGTCGTGTCTGACTCTTTGCAACCCCATGGACTGCAGCACACCGGTCTTCCCTGTCCTTCACCAATTCCAGGAGCTTGCTCAAACTCATGTCCATCCAGTCAGTGATGCTATCCAACCATCTCATCCTCTGTCATCCCCTTCTCCTCCTGCCTTCAATCCTTCCCAGCATCAGGGTCTTTTCCAATGAGTCAGTGCTTTGCATTAGGTGGTATTGGAGTTTCAGCTTCAGCATCAGTCCTTCCAATGAATATTCAAGACAGATTTCCTTTGGGATTTCCTGGTTTGCTCTCCTTGCAGTCCAAGGGACTCAAGAGTCTTCTCCAACACCACAGTTCAAAAACATCAATTTGTTGGCACTCAGCTTTCTTTATAGTCCAACTCTCATATCTATACATGACTACTGGAAAAACCATAGCTTTGACTAGACGGACCTTTGTTGACAAAGTAATGTCTCTGCTTTTTAACATGCTGTCTTAGCTTTTCTTCCAAGGAGCAAGTGTCTTTTAATTTCATGGCTGCAGTCACCATCTGCAGTGATTTTGTAGCCCAAGAAAATAAATAATGAGAACAATAAATCATGATAAACACAGACTTGTCACATCCATTGCTCCAGTCAAATCATGCTTCAAAGATTAAAGTAGTTCAAAAGGGAAACCAGGATTTTCAGTTTTTAAAAACTTCTCCCCCGAGAACACTGTTAAATAGATAGCTTGTAAAGGGACTGAAGGTTGAGGAAAATGGGAGGAGCTGTTTGAGCTTTATGAGCTGTCTCCAAGAAGAATGAAAACTAAAAGGGTTATGTCTCATTAGCCCTGGGTCTCGACTGGAGAGCAGCGAAGGGACAGCTTCTTCTCTAGACAGCAGCATTTGCTGAACAACGTATCAGTGGTGCAGCTGCAGGTGAATGGTCACCAGCACTCCCCAAGAGCTCTTGGTTTGCTTTCGATTCCTCCAAAGGTGGCTCAAGCAGCCCAAACACCGAGGGTGCAGCCAGGGCTGCCAGCGGCGGGCTCAGTGTCCAGTGCGCATGCCTCCACTGCACGCATGCTAATAAGGAGCCGCGGGAGGAGCAAAAGGCTAGAGGGCCGAAAGATGTTTCCTCTTAAATGAGTGAGTAACCCAGTCGGTGTATATATATGCAATTCATTGGCTACTTAGAAACAGTTCTTTGCCCGAAATAACAGTTTATAATCATGAAAATGTGACTAAAACGTGAAACATTAAAAGCACATGAGAAAAGGCTGTGTCCATTCCACTTTCCAAGTGTTATCCCTTCTCTTCAATGTTTTGGCCCTGAGAATAACTGCTGAAGACAGAATTGAGTGCATTTAGAACACTCCTCCTGATTCGCTGGAATAATCAAGCACCCTTCCATAATTTCAGTCTTAGTAACTAAATAAGATGGGGTGCGTAGCAAATCGATTGACAGCTCAGTCAGTTCTGAAACCAACTTGCTGCTGTCTGCAGTGAGTGGCTTAGTGCCTCCAGAAGGCAGTTAGCTTATAGAAGAGAGGAAAAAGTAGCAATTTTTAAGGGGATTAAACTTGATCGGGCACTGAGTATTATTTAAACAAGTTCCCGCTGTTACTTGTTAAACAAGGAAAGGGATGGAAGCTTCTATTTGTTAATATCATTCAGACATCTGCTATAGACATTCTACTGGTTGGGCTGCGAGTCAGAGGACTAAGTTGTGAATGCCGGTAACAGTCAAAGGGGCCCAATAAATTGTCTGGAGGAAATGTCCTGCCACAAACATCTGTAGTTTTTCTTCCGTTGAAAAGTCAGTATTTCTGGGGCTGCTGGGTTCCACTAAGACCGTGGTCCAGAGCCCCAGCTGTGCCCAGAATTCACCTAGGAGCTTTAAAAAAATGCTAACATCTCACCCCATACCCCCCGAAGATGGCATTTCATTGTTCTGGGGTGTGCACTGGCCATCAGGTGCCTTGATTTTTAACCACCTCTCCTCACCCCCAGGTAGTTCTCATCTTCAGTCTGGCTTGAGAATGCCTGTTCTAAACTGACAGGACTTGACAGCTGGAAGATGTGAACACAGAGCTTCCCGTTATGATTTAATTAGCACAGCAAATTTAGACTCCTTTTTTCTGGTGAGTTCAAACCGTTCTCTGGGCAACGGAAAATTTCTCACCAATCCACCGCCCTTTTGCCTCCAGCCTACCATTACTTTTCAAACATATCATTCCCTTTTGTTACAGCCAATAACTTTCTGTACATGCAAACATTCTTTTTCATGCCTTCGGGGAGAATACCATCATATTTGATATGATTTCCTTCACATTTTAGTTTGGCTTCGTTGATATTTTTTTTCCTCATGTTCTTTCTTTGAAAAGTGTTTCTTGGACGGTCCTTATTCTGCTAGATTCAGATCATTTGCTAACGCTGTGCACAGTATCACTTTAGGGAGAAGGAGGGCAGAGGAAGCAGAGCAATCTTATTTTCTCCAGGCCCCCGCCCCTTCCCACACCTCCCAGGGTCACTAGACTTCAAATATGAAAAGCATTAACCAGTTCCGCCTGTTCTGTGGACAGCAGCGTGAGAGAAAGTCAGCCTCTGGCCCCTCTGTTTTCATCCATCTGAGCATGCACAGTGTACACCACATGAGGTATTATTTAGACTTTGATGTGATACTTGGCAGTAAAGGAGGAAACACATATCATTTGTTAGATAATAATCTGGCACAGAAGTACATACAAAGTCAATTAGGAGATTAAAAACCTGATTCTAGTGCCCATTTTCAATATACCCAATGCCCTGCTTGAGTGTACACACTGGTATCCACTTTAACAAGTACAGAGCTGAGCTGGGTGTTTTACTGGTCTTTTTATAAGGACCTGGGGTGCAAAGGTTGATTTCAGACCACTAATTGCATGTGGGACCCAGCAAGCTCAGGATCAGAGCCCTGGCAAGGAAATAACAGAAAGAGATTAGGCCTTAGACACAGGAAGGGGCCCTTTTTCTGTTGTTTTTACCTTCACTTGCACTTGAACAAAAGTTGTTTATTGTTTCAATAAAACTAGACTCACAAATGTTGCCATGGCACGGACTCTGTCAGCATTTCCATTGTAACCTTTGCTTTTAGGGGGTTTTAACTCAGCCATAAAACTTCCTCTGGGTTAAAATCTGGCACCAAAAATAACTTGGAATCTCTCAGTCACAGGCATGAAGGAAATAGTTGTGTGTGAGTGTGTGTTTATGTACCTTTAAAAAGAAACTCATTTGACAGTTCTTAAAGAGACACTGTAAAATATGTTCCCTCTGATTTGTGTTCTTTTTAACTTGAAATTTCACCCCCACTAAGGTGAACTCATTTAAAATACTTGACCTATCCAGTGTAGTATAAAGATATCTTTACCTATTTATCTCTTTTCCAGCTTCTTCATAAATATACTTATTAAACAGATTGCTACTTTTTTTTTAGTTTTTTATTTTTTAAATTTTAAAATCTTTAATTCTTACATGCGTTCCCAAACATGAACCCCCCTCCCACCTCCCTCCCCACAACATCTCTCTGTGTCATCCCCATGCACCAGCCCCAAGCATGCTGCACCCTGCATCAGACATAGACTGGCAATTCAATTCTTACATGATAGTATACATGTTAGATGCACTAATCTGTGTCAACAGCTTATCTTTTATGTAACACAAACTAACTGTTTATCTAGTAGTATCCTTAACAATGTGGGCTTTCCCAGTGTAAAGAAACTGCCAGTTAATACAAGAGATGCAAGAGACATGAGTTCAATCCATGGGTCAGGAAGATTCCTCTGGCGTAGGAAATGGCAACAAAATTCAGTATTCTTGCCTGGGAAATTCTATAGACTGAGGAGCCTGGTGGGTCTACAGTCCATGAGGTCACAAAGAGTCAGACACAACTGAGCGACTGAATGCACGCATACATCCATAACATAAACCATAAAATGGCACTGGCTTTTAAAATCTACCATCTGTTCATCTTTGCACTTAAACATCTGTAAAAAGCATGAATTAAGTCAATGAAGGAAAAGTCTTCAAGGGATTCTGGAGATGGGACACGGTGAAAATTGGAAATAATCTGAAAACAATAGACTTATTTTTTCCCCACTAACTTTATGTGAAATCTTTAGCAAATTTTATAACATCTCCAGAATTTACATTTTTCATTTATCACAAGGATGCATCTTTGAACTATATGGCCTTTTATTGCCTATCACCTATGTAAGACTTAAGAGTGTAATGACACGTCATTTTGGACTATCCAGTACCCACATCCAAATACCTCTCCTATTGTGGGGAATTCCAAACAAGTAGAAGGCATACCTTGAAGGAAGGGTACTTTCAGCAACAAGAGGAAGGATTCTTATCTCAGTGAATCAATGTCTCAAGCCTACAACTTTGAATCTATTTAGAGAATAAGGCAAAAGTTCAAAGCCAAAGGTTATCTCCCACTATATGACAGCCAAGAATCTAACACCACTAAGGGGAGAGTCTAGCAGAGCTGGTGTTAGCAGTACAGTCCTGGGCAGATGGTCCCTGAGATGATCTTGACCATGCCTTTTTGAATCCTGCTCATTTTCTTGAATACATTTCCCTAGCATCTCCACTGATCAGTTCAATCACTCAGTCATGTCCAACTCTGCAATCCCATGAACCGCAGCATGCCAGGCCTCCCTGTCCATCACCAACTCCTGGAGTCTACCCAAACCCATGTCCATTGAGTTGGTGATGCCATCCAACCATCTCATCCTCTGTCATCCCCTTCTCCTGCCCTTAATCTTTCCCAGCATCAGGGTCTTTTTCAAATGAGTCAGCTCTTCGCATCAGGTGGCCAAAGTATTGGAGTTTAAGCTTCAACATCAGTCCTTCCAGTGAACACCCAGAACCTTTCTCCTTTAGGATGGACTGGGTGGATCTCCTCGCAGTCCAAGGGACTCTCAAGAGTCCTCTCCAATGCCACAGTTCAAAAGCATCAATTCTTCGGCACTCAGCTTTCTTTATAGTCCAACTCTCACATCCATACATGACCACTGGAAAAACCATAGCTTTGACTAGACGGACCTTTGTTGACAAAGTAATGTCTCTGCTTTTTAATATGCTGTCTAGGTTGGTCATAACTTCCATTCCAAGGAGTAAGCGTCTTTTAAGTTCATGGCTGCAGTCACCATCTGCCATGATTTTGGAACCCAGAAAAATTAAGTCTGACACTGTTTCCACTGTTTCCCCATCTATTTCCCATGAAGTTATGGGACCAGATGCCATGATCTTAGTTTCCTGAATGTTGAGCTTTAAGCCAACTTTTTCACTCTCCTCTTTCACTTTCATCAAGAGGCTCTTTAGTTCTTCTTCACTTTCTGCCATAAGGCTATTGTCCTCTGCATATTTGAGGTTATTGATACCCTTCTAAGAAATCCCTTAACATTACCAGAGTTATGTTGCCACTGTTTGTAGTGAAGTACCCTAACTGGAATAAATGAAACTTCATAGGAACAAATTACTTTCTTTAGAAGGTACATCAGAGCTTACTTTTTAGAATGTGGCCCTTAGACTAGAAGCACTGGCATCACCTAGGAGCTGGTTAGAAATATCAGGCCCTAGCCCCAGACCTATTGAATCAGAACCTGCATTTTAACAAGATCCCCAGACGGTTCATAAGTACATCAGTGTTTGAGAAGCATTAACATAGTGTAGCCCTCTATTTGAAGCATAAAACTAAGTTCAGCATGCGCAGACTGAATTATAGATTATCATTCTGTCAGATATATTTGTTGTTGTTTAGTCACTAAGTTGTGGGCAAGTCTTTTGTGACCCCATGGACTGCAGCCCGCCAGGCTCCTCTATCCTTGGAATTTCCCAGGCAAGAATACTGGCATGGTTTGCATTCCCTTCTCCAGGGCATCTTCCTGACCCAGGGACTGAACCGCCATCTCCTGCATCTGCATTGGCAGGTGGATTCTTTATTGCTGAGCCACAAGGGAAGCCCCTGTCAAATATTTCTGCCTCAAAAAGTTGTTTCTGTTTAATGTAACACCTAGACTCTAGGAAAATGGAACAATGTTATTATAACATTCTTGAGGGGATACCCAGATATTATTTATTTTTGTATCCTAGTATCTAGACACTAAAGAGGAATTCAATATTCTCTTAGTACATTGCTTAGAATTCACAAATTATTTTCATATACAGCAACTTAAAGTACAGAATTGTTAACTATCAACCACTTGTCCTATATTTGAGTTATTTTTTCTTGATTTTGAATTATATCTTGTTTCTTCATATAATCATGCAATTTACTTGAACTTCTTGCTATAGTGTATCTAAAGCTAAATAAATTATCTGTAGGCTAATATGTACTAGAGTTTTAGTCACAGCCAAATTAGTTCATTTTAGAAGAGCTTAATCTCTAATTTCAAACATACCCTTATGTAATTTCTCTAATTAGTCTGGAAAAGTCTACCAAAGTAAACCAAATTCATCTATTATATATATATATATATATCCTTTCTAATTTATGTTCTCATTACCAATAACTGGGAGGAAAAGCAAATATTCTGCAAATGTTACTTTCAGACTTTATCTCAGCATTATTTGCTACCACCTTATATATGTTTCCAAATGATTCATCTATTTTTTTTATTCTAGACTCTACCCCATCTTTCTTTTCTTAACAAATACAAATAAATATCTACCCGCTGAACATCCCTAACACTATAGTGCACAAAAAAAGACCTAGAGTTAGTGTTAAAGTAGATTTTCACTTTGGGAATAGAAAATTTAATTGTTCTTAATTATCCTTCCTCTTATGTAAATTATTATTAGCATTAGAGATCTTATTTTTTATCATTTGAAAAATATTAAAAATATACAAAGATCCTTTCCTGGAGGAAGAGAAGAAGTTCTCCAATCCAATCCCTTTAGCATACAATCGACTTTATAGTGCCTAATCTGATTCCCTACAGTTACCTATTTTTCCTCTTTCAACAACTGACCTTTGTTTTATAAAAAAAAAAATGCCTGAGAACAGTAAAGAATGCAGTGTAAGTAGGGACCATCACTGAATATCAAGGCCAATGACCATGATATACAAATCCGCATTTGATGGCAAAGTTCCTCATGAACCAGTCTTCTGGCTCATTTGTTTTCTTTCCATTTAATCTCTGTCATGAAACTTCCTCTACTTTTTTTCCAATTTTTTCTTTATCTCAAATTAGTGGGAACATCAGACTTTCTAAGTTTAGGATCTCACATTTCATTCAGCCTTTCATACACAGTCCTCACTGTGAAGAGAGAGTAGAATGGGTTGTTTCCTTGGACTTTTTGACTTTAGGCAAATAGCCAGGACTAGGAAACTGCCACCTGGCGCTCCACAGCGCCTCCTGTAGAGCTGGAGACAGTCTCACCTGCTCCCAGGCGTGCATTTGCCTCCTTCTCCTCCTGCACTCCAGAGAAAATGGAGAAAATGGAGAAAATGGAGAAAATTCTTTTTCTCCATTTCTCCTGCCACCATTCTGAATTGCATTCACATGGTGTCTTCCATCTCACACTGTTACTCTGTCAAACTCACACTTTCATCCTTAACCAATGTGATGAGTCTTTTTCCCAATGTATAATCCATCTGCTGTCTTTCCTTGAAAAGGGGTCTGTACAGATAATCAGAAGCTATGCTGATTGGTTCTGCTTTCTAAACTTTTTTTTTTTTTTTTTTGCTCCTGCCTTTCTGGTTCTAAATCTGAGCAACTAGAGCAAAGATTGCCTTCCTTACCAAATTACCCAGCGTATTTAAATTCTACCTATATATGTGTCTTACTAGATGCTTTCTAGGGCCAACATAGCAATAAACTTGAGGTGCTCAATAAATGTGTTGAGTAAATAATATATTTTTTCACTCACAATGGGTATATAACTGCCTCTACTACGCCAGAAGAGTATTCTGCTGCTGCTGCTGCTGCTGCTAAGTCACTTCAGTCATGTCCAACTCTGTGTGACACCATAGATAGCAGCCCACAAGGCTCCTCTGTCCCTGGGATTCTCCAGGCAAGAATAATGAAGTGGGTTGCCATTTCCTTTTCCGATGCATGAAAGTGAAAAGTGAAAGTGAAGTCGCTCAGTCATGCCCGACTCTTAGTGACCCCATGGACTGCAGCCCACCAGGCTCCTCTGTCCATGGGATTTTCCAGGCAAGAGTGCTGGAGTGGGTTGCCATTGCCTTCTCCAAAAAGTATTCTAGGCAATAGCAAAAGATTTGGATCTAGTCCCTCTGACTCTCTCACATTTACCTTCACACCTAAAATTTGCCAATATGTTACTCAACTGAATTGTAATACTTAATTCTTCTATTAGTGAAGCCATCTCAAGCAGCCATTGAATTTCTGGATGGTGCAGTTTCCTCCCTTGGCCTGCAGAGACATATTATTTCAAAGTAAGCCATCTGTTCTCAATTCCATTCCACATTTTTTTTTCCATATACAGCATCCATTGTTTCAATCCTAAAGTTTACATCATTTACTTCATTCCTGACACCTGCCTCATCTCATATGAAGCCATCCCCTGTGCATCTCATTGGCTAGCAAGCAGTCCCTGGTATGGTTTTCAGTCTTTCCTTTTTACCTATGACTGTTCTGTATGGTCTGTTCCTCTTTGAGACTTCCTTTACTTTTTCTGATTACTTAGAAAAATGTAATATATAACCAGATACTAAAATGTTCTTCCTCAACATATGATTTTAATTCCAATGCTAAGGAAGCCCATATGCTTTATTTTTATTTTTTTAATTTCTTAAATTTATTTATTTATTTACTTTACTTTACTTTACAATATTGTTGGTTTTGCCATACATTGACTTGAATCCACCATGGGTGTACATGTGTTCCCCATCCTGAACCCCCTCCCACCTCCCTCCCCATCTCATCCCACTGGGTCATCCCAGTGCACCAGCCCCGAGCACCCTATATTACGCATCGAACCTGGAGTGGCTATTCGTTTCACATATGATAATTTACATGTTTCAGTGCCATTCTCCCATATCATCCCACCCTCGCCTTCTCCCTCAGAGTCCAAAAGACTGTTCAATACATCTGTATCTCTTTTGCTGTCTCACATACAGGGTTATCGTTACCATCTTTCTAAATTCCATATATATGTGTTAGTATACTATATTGGTGTTTTTCTTTCTGGCTTACTTCACTCTATATAATAGGCTCCAGTTTCATCCACCTCATTAGAACTGATTCAAATGTATTCTTTTTATGGCTGAGTAATATTCCATTGTGTATGTGTACCACAGCTTCCTTATCCATTCATCTGCCGATGGACATCTAGGTTGCTTCCATGTCCTGGCTATTATAAACAGTGCTCCAACGAACATTGGGGTACATGTGTCTCTTTCAATTCTGGTTTCCTCAGTGTGTATGCCCAGCGGTGGGATTGCTGGGTTGTATGGCAGTTCTATTTCCAGTTTTCCCATATGCTTTAAATAAGATCAGGTGAGACAATATATGTAATAGAACAATTGACTGTAATGTGCTACAAAACAATGTCATAGTTATTACCTGTTGAGAAAAAACCAAAACTCAGAACCTCAAGTCTTTCTTCAGGAAACATGGTAGGAGTAGTAGTTTCCTCTAACACACTAGCATCAGGAACACCCACTACAATTACCTCTTATCTAGTGGAGTTGTTGTTGTTCAGTCACTAAGTCATGTCTGACTCTGTGATCCCATGGACTGCAGCACACCAGGCTTCCCTGTCCTTCACTATCTCCCGGAGTTTGCTCAAATTCAAATCCCCTGAGTCGTTGATGCCATCCAACCATCTCATCTGCTATTGCCCCCATCTTCTCCTGCCCTCAATATTTCCAGCATCGGGATCTTTTCATCAGTGAGTCAGCTCTTTGCATCAGGTGGCCAAACTACAGGAGCTTCAGCATCAGTTCCTCCAATGAATATTCAGATGGAGAGCAAGAGCTTATTATAATCTACCATTCATTGAGTATTTACTCACTATCAGGCACTCCTAATTCATATATTTTTTTCTTGTTTACTCCTCCACAAAACCCCAAGATATAGGTGTAATTTCCATTTTATAGTTAGATAAACTTAGGATTAGGGAAGTGACTTGCTTAACATCCTGGAACAGTTAAATGATGAAACTAAAACTTGCTCACAGGTCTGTGTCTAAATATGGCACCTATTAAACCCTTACTCTTAACTACTGTGTTATGATACTTAAAATTTTTTTAATCTGTTGATTAAATTTTAAGGAGTAAAGAAGAAGAATAGAGAGATTGAGCAACTAGAAGGCACCAGGTCCCTGGGGATCAGGGACAACCTTACAAACTTGGAAAACTTCATATTCCCATATATAGATCCACTAATCATGGGGTTTTTTTTGGTTTTGTTTTCTCTAAAATTAAAACATCAATTTTGATGTCCATCAGTGAAAGCGCTTCTTTGGGTGAGTTGGTCTTTTGCTCTGTGCTTACAGACATTATATTTGAAGAACAGAAGGAAAACAACTCATCGGAAAAATGTAGTTCACTGAATAACTACAAACTTTTTTGACAGAGTTCTTATTAGATGTTAAAAAAAAAGACACCACAACAAATTTGGAGTAGCATGTATTCACAAGTTGGCTAGAGTATAAAATGTTATATGGAGAAGAGAGAAACCCTATAAAATCTTATCTTCAAATGGCTGCTGCTACTAAGTTGCTTCAGTCATGCCCGACTCTTCGTGACCCCATGGACTGAAGCCCACCAGGCTTCTCCGTCCATGGGATTTTCCAGGCAAGAGTACTGGAGTGGGTTGCCATCGCCTTCTCCACTTCAAATGGCTAAAGCATGTAAAATGACTATTCTTGTTCTTTTTACAAAACCTCATTGTTCCACAACAGCTCTGTGAAATAAGATACAATGTCTGGATATTAAAGTAGACATTCAAATCCTGACTCAAAAGAAAGAATTAACATAACCTTGCCTCTAGTAACTGCTTACCTTAGAGGTACTTCATTGTTGTCTGCATTTTATGTATTTTGAACTCACTGGACTCTGAAGACAGTACAGGTATATTACTTTTTGCTAGGGATATGTAATTCTTCCCTGGAGAAGGGCATGGCAACCCACTCCAGTATTCGTGTTGGAGAACCCCATGGACAGAGGAGCCTGGTGGGCTACAATCCATGGGGTTGCAAAGAGTCGGACATGACTGAGCAACTTAAGTAAGTAGTATGTAATTCTTGCTACAGTAAGTTTTCATACAACCACAAAGGCAGCATGAGTAACTTTTAAATGAAGATTGCAAGGAATACTGTTTCCAAAGTCAAGATTTAATATTATCTTCTACCTATGTTAACCCAGAAGCCTTCAACCCATGTGAAATTCCAATTCATAATTTAGAAAACAAAGGTTTAGTTGAAATATCCTTTTCCAGAGTCATTAACCTTACAAGCATAATTTACAAAAGTAAGAATAAGGTCCTCTCTTGTGGAAACAGTAGCTCACTTTTCCAAGAAAGTTGACTCTGTCTTGTAGTATTCTAATTATCTGTCCCTTCTAGTCATATTGAACTAGGGAGTATGTCTCTTTTCTAATGACATTCTTTAGTTTCTTTATCTTGAGCAAAAGAAGTAATTTGAACACACTGGACCAGCAGAAGAAAATTTTAAAGAAAATTGTATTTCATTTATTTAATCCTTGCTATGTCTTAAACTGAGGCAGTCAAATATGAGAGAACTGGCTGGACATTACGCGTTGAACTGCAAAAACAACAGCTTCCATTTTAATTACTTTACTCATAAACTTTATTATATCTTCTCAAGTATCTACAATTTAAAAGCAAATAACCACTGACTTACTGATTTCTTTTTATTATTGTTCATTATTTTCCTTAGTGATTTCTTGCGCTTCAATTCCTTGGCAGCCTTTTAAAAACATGTGTTAAAAATCTCCTTACCAAACTACACAGTGTTATTTTATACCTTTCTAGTTGGGGTAATAGTCCTTAGCAGCAACTTTACATAAAAATTAGCCTGTTCCATATAGAAAGACCTATTATGGTATGGCTGGAGCATGTTTTAAAATAACTTTCTTCCAAGTTTGTCTTTTTACCTGTGTTCAGTTCAAGAGATGGAATTCCCACACACATACATAACTAGGCAAATGAGTTTCTGCCCTGAGCCCAGACACAGTAACTTTTGTTTCAGTCATGTCTGCACACCTAAATTGTGCTATCACCTATCCCTATATGCTTTCTTTTTCTCACCTCCTTATTCGCCAAATCAATTCATAAACAAATCCTTTCACTTCTACCGCTAAAGCATGAAGTCAAGGGCAAAAAATCACATCTTTATTTTCAGTATCTTCTAGTGGAAATTTAACATTTCCTTCCACTATGAAGGTGGTCAGCAAAGAGCAGTGTCTTTGATTTTATCACCCACAGAAATAATAGATATTTTCATGTCACATTATTAATATATCCGTTATGTCACATTAATGTTTATGTATACCACTATTTTGAAATTATGTGGATATCAGATTCACTACCAATTCTTATCATTTAATGTAGGACTAAAGCTGTACCATATATCAGTATTTCACAAATTAATTTTTAAATGTTTTGATGACTATGTTTAATACAGCTTATTTCCTTTATGTTGTATATTATGCATTTTAAACCATTATTCTGAAATGTACTTATTAGCTTCACCAGACTGCTAAAAGGAGAAAGCTATCTTTTTTTTTATGAAATCAGAACTATATAATTTGGTAGCTACTGTTTAACTTATTTTTAATCGAAGGATAATTGATTTGTAATAATGCGTTGGTTTCTGCCATACATCAACATGAATCAGCCATAGGTATCCATATGCTCCTCCTTCCTGAACCTCCCTCCCACCCCAAGAAAGCAACCTTGAATATCAAGCTTTTTCGCCTTCTCCACCTCAACCAGCCCACTGTCATCTCCAGTCTGGACTGCTGTGAGAGTAGGCTCTGCTCCCTAGAGAGTCTGTTTCTCATAGAATAGCCAGATTCACATTTTAAAAATATAAGTTGAATGACATCACTCTACTATTTAAAACTTCAAATAACTTCCCAATGCACCTTATCATGATGTCCAGGCCCTATAGTGACCTGCCCCCTGCCTGTCTCTTCCACTTAATTTTAATCCTCTTCAAATCCATTCACCTCTTTTGAGAGGTTCACCCTATCACAGCACCCATGCCATCACCCACAGAGATGGTATCGCACTATGGTATTCTCTTCTGTGAAACACTTGTCTCTATCTGCATTTAAATTCACTTGTTTATTATTTGGCTCCACAAAAAGCATGTAAACCAAATCCTCCATGAAAGCAGAAATTCTTGCATGTCTCTCTTTCTTTTCTCGTGTACATCAACATGGTGTGAACTCCATAAGTGTGTGTGTTACAGTAAGAACAAAATGAGGATATCCTGGCTGTAAGCTTTTAGAAGCAGTACAGAATTCTAGAACAATAAATGCACAGAGCAGATTGTGGCTATAAGACATGACACTCTAAAAGGTAGGCATCTGAAATATAATCTGTGTGCATCTGTTAATATGCTTTACTTCTGTGTCTGTTAGTCGCTCAGTCATGTCTGACTCTTGCAGCGCCACGGACTGCAGCCCAGCAGGTTCCTCCATCCATGGAATTCTCCAGGCAAGAACACTGGAGTGGCCATTCCCTTCTCCAGAGGATCTTCTTGACCCAGGGGTCAAAGATCCTGGGATCGGGTTCTCCTGCACTGCAGGCAGATTCTTTACTGTCTAATGATACCCATAAACTCTAAAAGCAACATCTTCTGCTAGATCTTCTCTTCCAACCCACATGTTGGTGCACCAAAAGCATGAACCAGAAGGGGGCAAGCTAGGACAGGCTGCAGTTATAAAAATAAAACTCATTGTGTGGCCAGCAACACAGGAAGCTATGGGATGAAGATCAGCCCTGCACAGGCTCAGATTCAAAAATTCAAAGTAAGTGGAATTGCTAAAATAGATCTATAATATTATATGCTTTATTTTCTTTTAACTGGCTTAAACCATGCCTCTGTACTTTTCTCGTTCAAAGTGTTTTCATAATATGAATAAATATATAAAATATCTTTGAAAATCAATTTTACAAAGCCACCAAAGTGTGGCATATAATTTAAATAGAGATTTCTCAGTTGTCTATCCTCATTAGGTAAAGTGTTGGGCCAATATGTAAACCTCATGTATATTGTTCTCTACAGTGGATGACATTCTAAATGGAGGGATTGTAACAGATTTATTTTCCCAAGAAAATTCCATTTAAACCAATATTATAATTCCATTTAAACCTATATATTAAAATGTTATTATATTCCCAGCCAGTGCACAAATAGGCACTGGCTGAGGGAGAAGGTATGTAAATAATTTCAGATAAAATGCTAGATTTTTACTTATAATTCTCAATTATAAATTTTTTGATTCTCACAAATCCATGGAACATAGATAATTATGATTATCAGAGACTCATGTAAATTAAGTAACTTGCTCAGGCTAATGCTAACCCTTGGGGAAGCTGAGATTCATATTCAATCTACCTATTCTTCCTACTACAGCATATAAAAATACTGAGGTCCACTGAATTTCAGACACATAGAAGCACTGGCTAGTTGTAGTATTAATAATATGAAAATTGAAATGAGAGGGAAAGGATGTAATTTACAGTTGATTTAAACCAGAGACTGTAAATAAGTGGCAACAAATAATCTCCCTTTTCCATGCCTTTTTCAAATATGGCTAATCATTCACAACACTTCCCTACCCCACCCGCAAATCTAGATACACCCTCAAAATCTTCCAGAATGTACCATGCAAAATAACACATTACTGGAAAGTGACAAAGAAAACTGAAATATTCACCATGTATTTTCTAGGTAGCAGTTATGCAGCTGAATAAAACTGCATTGCAATTGATTAAAGATCACCTGTTTACAAACAAAAATTGGACATGCCTCACACACACAGTGGAACTCACTGGCACTTCACCCAGTGCTGACTGTTTTTCACCAACACTTCAAATGCTTTATCTCATTCAACTTGCAGGAAAAGCCCCAGATTTGTAATTAAACCATTTAATGAAAAATAAAGTTAAAGTAATTGCCTTTTCTTTTTAAATGTATGGGCTTCCCTAGTGGCTCATCTGGTAAAGAATCTGCCTGCAATGCAGGAGACCTGGGGTTGGGAGGATCCCCTGGAGAAAGGAACAGCTACCCACTCCAATATTCTGGCCTGGAGAACTCCATGGACTGTATAGTCCATGGGGTTGCAAAGAGTCGGACACGACTGAGTGACTTTCACTTTAAATGTATAGTTCTATTTATTTCCAGTCCAATAAACAAGTTGTCTAGCATTCTGGAGAATCTAAGTACTTAATAAAAATGTATTTTCCAGAAATCAAAGGTCTATAATTTTAAGGACCAATATTTAAGTTATTGAAAGTCATGATTATAAAATGTATTATATGTTACCAATTTATTTAACAGGATGTACTGAATACACTTTGTGTTCTTCGTGTTGAAACTAATCAGTACTATAAATTGCATATTTCACATGTGTGTATGCACAACATCTTTTGATTTTGTTACCATTTATCCATTAGCCATCAGGTCTCTCTCTCTTTTTTTGGCTGTGCTGGGCCTTCCATGCTGTGTGAACTCGATAGTTGTGGAGAGTGGGGGCTACTCCCTGGTCACACGCGTGGTCTTCTCATTGTGGCGGCTTCTCTTGTTGTGGAGCGCAGGCTCTAGGCCGCGTGGGCTTCAGTAGCTGTATCTCCCGGGCTCTGGAGCACAGACTCAGTAGTTGCGTCACAAGGGCCTAGTTGCTCCACGGCATCAGTGTCATCTTCCTGGGTCAGGGATAGAACACGTGTCTCCTGCACTGGCAGTCAGGTTCTTTACCACTGAGTCACCAGGGTAGCCCAGATACCAGGTCTTACTATTACTGTTGTTTCTACCTCTATCTCCACAAGGTGAATGCCTCTAACTGGCTTATTAAGAACTGTATTATTTTTTCAATAGTTAGTGGAAAGTTACTATATAACACAGGGAGCCCAGCCTGGCACTATATGATGACCTAGACAGGTAGGATGGGAGGAGGAGAGGGAAGTTCAGGAGAAAAGGGATATATTATATATATATATAATTGGAGCTTCCCTGGTGGTTCAGTCAGTAAATAATCTTCTTGCAATGCAGGAGACCCAGGTTTGATCCCTGGGCCAGGGAAGATCCCCTGGAGAAGGAATTGGCAACCCACTCCAGTATTCTTGCCTGGAGAATCCCTGGGCAGAGGAGCCTGGTGGATCTCATGGGGAAGTTGCTATATACTCAGGGAGCCCAGCCTGGCACTCTTTGATGACATAGAGGAGTAGGATGGGAGGAGAGGAGGGACATTCAGGAGGAGAAGGGGATGACAGAGAATGAGGTGGTTGGATGGCATCACCAACCGGATGGGCATGAGTTTGAGCAGGCTCCAGGAGTTCGTGATGGACAGGTAAGTCTGGCATGCTCCAGTCCATGGGGTGCAAAGAGTTGGACACAACTAAGCAACTGAACTGAACTGATACTCAGTCAGCCCCTAGTGTATGGAAACAGTGTGTACATGACTATAAGAAAAGCATAGAGTGTACAGTCCTGTCAAGTGAGTGGAGTTTTGGAGAGCAAGTCCCTTCCCATGGTTAAACTGGAATTTCAATTTGAACTGACAAAGAAGCAGTTTAAAAATAGTTATATAGAGAAACCACTTTTCCTGATATGAAAGCTGGATTTTTAAAAAAATACATTTTACAGTGAGGAAATTTTAGACAGAACCTCAAGTTTGATCAAAAGTATTTAATAAAATTAGTGAATGAAGAGCTTACTTTTTAGGGAGATTATGGAAAAAGAATTTACTTTCAACACAGGCTTAACAGGTGGTAAAAGAAAAATTGACACATTGTTTCCAAATAAAACTTTAAATATTAACATAAAACACCTTTTTGTTTTTGATCCAGCTAATAAATAGCATCATTAGACCATTAGCATCAGTCAATAACATGTCCTCTAGAAACCCTCCAAAGGCCAGGGGAGCAACAGGAGCCTTTAAGGAAACCAGGAATCCATAGACATGCTTTAAATTCCACCAGATATCACTGAATCAGCAAGAGCAGTAGGTTGAGAAAATATTTATGTTGTCCAGAGTTATATTGCCCAGGACTAGGTTCTTTTCCAACCTTTCTTTTTATTTGTTATGTTGTTTAGTCTCTGTCGTGTATGACTCTTCATGAACCCATGGACTGCAGCATCCCAGGCTTCCCTGTCCTTCACTATTTCCCGGAGCTTGCTCAAACTCATGTCTATTGAGTCAGTGATGCCATCCAACCATCTCATTGTCTGCCTCCCTCTTCTCTTGCCTTCAGTCTTTACCAGCATCAGGGTCTTTTCCAGTGAGTCGGCTCTTTGCTTCACATGGCCAAAGCATTGGAGCTTCAGCTTCACCATCAGTCCTTCCAATGAATATTCAGGACTGATTTCCTTTAGGATTGACTGGTTCGATCTCTTTGCTGTACAGGGAACTCGCAAGAGTCTTCTCCAGCACCACAGTTCGAAAGCATTAATTCTTTGGTGCTAAGCCTTTTTTATGGTCCAATTCTCACATCCATACATGACTACTTGAAAAACCATAGCTTTGACTAGATGGGCCTTTGTCGGAAAGGGACGTCTCTGCTTTTTAATATGATGTCTAGACTTGTTGTAGCTTTTCTTCCAAGGAGCAAGCATCTTTTAATTTCATGGCTGCAGTCACTGTCTGCAGTGATTTTGGAGCCCAAGAAATTTAAGTCTGTCACTGTTTCCATTGTTTCCCCATCTATTTGCCACAGAGTCTTAGGACTGGATGCCAGATCTTAGTTTTTTAAATATTGGGTTTTAAGCCAGCTTTTTCACTCTCATCTTTCACCCTCATCAAGAGGCTCTTTAATTCCTCTTTGCTTTCTGCCATTAGGGAGGTGTCATCTGCTGGATTTCCAGTGAATGGACTGATTGATAGACTTGTAACTGTTCCACTTGTAGTTATGTTTGGCATAAGTCTGTGCTTTCCTATAAGGTATACCATTAAGCTAATCTCTCATTGTTGTTGTTTAGTTGCTAAGTTCTGTCCTACTTTTTGTGACCCAGTGGACTGTAGCCCCCCAGGCTCCTTGGTCCATGGGATTTCCCAAGCAAGAATACTGAAGTGGGTTGCCATTTTCTTGCCAAAGTCAATCTCTAACCTTACCCAAAACCATAACAAGGAAAGGAATCCTGCCTAGAATCATGCATTCAAATAAAGGTCTTAATTCTAATATACATACCAGTATATATTTGGCATCCTAAAGGATGCTGCCCCATCCCCACATAGTTTCCTTCAAGCTGTGCTCCAGCAGTGCTTTCAGCAAACCATTACAAACCTCTAAACTGCTGACAACTTCTGGATGGTAGGGTATGTGATATAACAAGTGAATTTCATGGTCAAGAGTCAACTTCACTCCTGTACCTGTGCTTTTGTAAAGTGGGTCTCTTGGTCCAAAGCAATATTCTCTGGGAGTCCATGCTGGTGGATCAAGTACTCTGTAAGCCTTCAGTTAATGGTGCAGCAAAGATAACTCCACACCTCAGTGTGCCTCTTTCTGGGAGAACAAATCCCTAACTCTTCCAAGCTAAAGGCTCTGTTGTAGTCAACTTCTCATCAGGGGTCAACTGGTCTCCTCAAGAAATGCTGCCATACTGGGGACTGAGGAAGATCTCTGCTGCCAGCAACTTGACTATTTCATAATAGCAGCAGCTAGTCAGTCTTGGTAACTGAGAGTTGGAGAAAGAAATGGCAACCCACTCCAGTATTCTTGCTCAAACTACCGCACAATTGCACTCATCTCACACGCTAGTAAAGTAATGCTCAAAATTCTCCAAGCCAGGCTTCAGCAATGAACTGTGAACTCCCTGACGTTCAGGCTGGTTTTAGAAAAGGCAGAGGAACCAGAGATCAAATTGCCAACATCCGCTGGATCATTGAAAAAGCAAGAGAGTTCCAGAAAAACATCTATTTCTGCTTTATTGACTATGACAAAGCCTTTGACTGTGTGGATCACAATCAACTGTGGAAAATTCTGAAAGAGATGGGAATACCAGACCACCTGACCTGCCTCTTGAGAAATCTGTATGCAGGCCAGGAAGCAACAGTTAGAACTTGACATGGAACAACAGACTGGTTCCAAATAGGAAAAGGAGTACGTCAAGGCTGTATACTGTCACCCTGCTTATTTAACTTCTATGCAGAGTACATCATGAGAAACGCTGGACTGGAAGAAACACAAGCTGGAATCAAAATTGCCAGGAGAAATATCAATCACCTCAGATATGCAGATGATACCACCCTTATGGCAGAAAGTGAAGAGGAACTCAAAAGCCTCTTGATGAAAGTGAAAGAGGAGAGCGAAAAAGTTGGCCTAAAGCTCAACATTCAGAAAACGAAGATCATGGCATCTGGTCCCATCACATCATGGGAAATAGATGGGGAAACAGTGGAAACAGTGTCAGGCTTAATTTTTTGGGGCTCCAAAATCACTGCAGATGGTGACTGCAGCCATGAAATTAAAAGATGCTTACTCCTTGGAAGAAAAGTTATGATCAACCTAGATAGCATATTCAAAAGCAGAGACATTACTTTGCCGACTAAGGTCTGTCTAGTCAAGGCTATGGTTTTTCCTGTGGTCATGTATGGATGTGAGAGTTGGACTGTGAAGAAGGCTGAGCACCAAAGAATTGATGCTTTTGAACTGTGGTGTTGGAGAAGACTCTTGAGAGTCCCTTGGACTGCAAGGAGATCCAACCAGTCCATTCTGAAGGAGATCAGCCCTGGGACTTCTTTGGAAGGAATGATGCTAAAGCTGAAACTCCAGTACTTTGGCCACCTCATGTGAAGAGTTGACTCATTGGAAAAGACTGTGATGCTAGGAGGGATTGGGGGCAGGAGGAGAAGGGGGCGACAGAGGATGAGATGGCTGGATGGCATCACGGACTCGATGGACGTGAGTCTGGGTGAACTCTGGGAGATGGTGATAGACAGGGAGGCCGGCGTGCTGCGATTCATGGGGTTGCAAAGAGTCAGACGTGACTGAGCAACTGAACTGAACTGAACTGAAGTGCCTGGGGGACTACAGTCCATGAGGTTGCAAGAGTTGGAGATGCCTAAATGACTAAACCACTGCCACCACTGGGAGTGTGTGCTGCTGGGCCAGCTCTCTCCTCCATGTCTGCCATCTCAGCCTCCTATTTCATGAGCCCATCCTGACAGCACTAGGTGGCCAATTATGGAGGCTGGTGAACACCAGTTAGTCAGGTGATTTTTATCTGCTTTATTGGTGACTGCCTCTTTCAAGAAGGATGTTCTCTGGTGGGTGTAACATACAAAGATCTCCACACTTTGTGCCCACTCCCATATGTTAATCCACTTGCCTTTACTCCAGACTTCCTTGGCCTTCATCTTTCCTTTTTTCCCCTTCCAGATCCCTAACCAGACATCTATATATCTTCTAATCTCCAACTATTTTTCTTTCCCCACAAAGTGGTTCACCAGAAGGATTTTTCCTTACCACCATCTCTAAGACCACCCTGAAGCCTTAGTGCAGCTGCCGTTTATTTTCATCTTATACCCACGCATTAAGCCAGCCCTTCTGTAAAATTAAGCTCAGGCTTTTTACTCCTGTGTCAGGACTCCTCATATAGCCATAGGCCCAAGCTGAAGAAAGGGCACCGGTGCAACCAAGGTGGATGACATCTGGGCTCTCTGCTCATGCAGTTTACTTCCAACCCAAAAGAGTTTGTGCCCATTCTTCATGGGAAAAGCATCAAGACACACTAATTTGTCATTTATTTCTGCAGATATGTCCTGTCATGACCCCCCCCCCACCCTGCAGATATCTAAACATTTTTCAGAAATGGATGGCCCCTGAGTCTGAAATATTTATCTTCCCACTTTCTGGAGTTCATGTTTCCTCTCAAGGCTTCCCATGTGGCTACCATTTGCTCATCTCACTAATCAGCATAACTAATCATCAATACAATGAATGGATATGATGATCTGCAGGATGCTAAGATGCTCCAAGTAAGTTTGGACTTCAAGAAGATCCCCTGTAGAAGGGAATGTCAACCCACTCCAGGATTCTTGCCTGGAGAATTCCGTGGACAGAGAAGCCTGGCAGGGTATAGTCCATGGGGTCACAAAGAGCCAGACACAACTGAGTGACTAACACATGTTACAACAGAGGGTAGAAGACAGCCCTAAGGCAAACATGCAAATGTATATTGTACATTCATCCATTTGAACACAGTTTTCTGATTCTGATTTAACAAACAAAATAGCATGTATTTGCTCAAATCAGTGGCTACATAGCACTGCCTGATGTCCTATTAATCTATGCTAGCTAAGACACCAGTCATGTCTGAGAGGACTGATCAGAGCTATAACTTGGTTGATCTTGCTGTAGTTTGCAGTCGACCTATAGGATCCATTCACTGCTGGAGGGGTCAATCAGGTGAAGTAAATAAATGTGATGGGACCACCACCCCTTCTTCCTTTAGATAAGGAGACAATGACCTTTGGCTATGAAGACTCAGATGGCAATTATTTTAGATTTTTCAGACCATGCATGGACCATGCATGTGACATATTTTTATTTTTAACAACACCTTAAAAATAGAAAAACCATAATTAGCTTGCAGACTGTACAAAAACTGACCACACACAAATTTTGCCCAGATGCTAGTTTTTCAACCTCTTCTTCAGATCCTTAAGGTGGCACTAATATCTGCTACTCTTTCACACTCAGGTGTAATACAGTATGTTATTGATTTTTCACCTTAGTTCTGGTAGTGGGTAGTTTCAGAGGTTTTCTCTCTGTGACCTTCCCATCTATGATAGATTTTATCACTCAGATCAAGACCCAGCATGGGGATTTTGCCAATTTCCAAGCATATTAATCCCAATTACACATTTATTCGAGGACTAGACAAATGGATCTCTGGGAAGGTCTTCAGATTCACTGAACTCTGTCCAAGTTTCCATTTATTATCTGATCCCATGATTTATTAGCCTTGTATACTATTTGATTTTTAGTTTACGATTTTGTATTTTTTTTTCAAGTCACTCAGTCGTGTCCAACTCTTTGTGACCCCATGGACTATATAGTCCATTGAATTCTCCAGGCCAGAATACTAGAGTGGGTAGCCTTTCCCTTCTCCAGGGGATCTTTCGAATCCAGGGATTGAACCCAAGTATCCTGCATTGCAGGCAGATTCTTTACCAGCTGAACCACAAGGGAAGCCCAAGAATACTGGAGTGGGTAGCCTAACCCTTCTCCAGCAGATCTTCCTGACCAAGGAATCAAACCGGGATCTCCTGCATTACAGGTGGATTCTATAGCAACTGAGTTATGAGAGAAGAATTTTGCATAACTCTGATAAAAAATAAAAATTAAGGCAAGATTCCATCTTGTCTTTCAGTCAATATTTGGCAAGCAAGAAGTTAATGAGCAAAAATGCTGTATAGGATAAAAAAAATATTTTTTTGTAAACTCAAAAAGAAGGAAAGGAAAAGAAATCTACAGGTGCTGGAATGAAGATGTTCTCAGTGTCAGAGTCATAAGAAAAAGTTTAAATAACTGAAATGCAAATAAGTAGACTCTATGTGACCACATGGAACCACCCAATAAGTATAGGACCTGGATATAAATAGTGAAAGTGAAAGTCACTCATTTATGTCTGACTCTTCGCTACCCCATGGGCTATACAGTCCATGGAATTCTCCAGGCCAGAATACTAGGTAGCCTTTCCCTTCTCCAGGGGATCTTCCCAACCCAGGGATCGAACCCAGGTCTCCCGCATTGCAGGTGGATTCTTTACCAGCTGAGCCACAAGGGAAGCCCAAGAATACTAGAGTCGGTAGCCTATTGCTTTTCTGGTGGATCTTCCCAACCCAGGAATCGAACGGGGGTCTCCTGCATTGCAGGCGGATTCTTTACCAACTGAGCTATGAGGGAAGCCTGATGTAAATATTAGGTGTTGCCAATTTGAATTTTTTATTGGTTTGTAACATTATACATTTCATGTGAACAATATTATATTTTGGTGTCTGTATACACTACAGTATGTTCACCATCAAAGGTCTAGTTTCCATCTGTCATCATACAGTTGACCACCTTCACTCATTTCCCCCTTTTTCTACCCTGCTTCCCCTCTGGTAAGCATGACTCAGTTCTTTGTGTCTACATTTGTTTCTGTTTGGTTTGCTTTATTCATTTATTTTTTCTGTGTTTAGAAAGGAAACCATATGCTATCTGTCATTCTCCATATGACTAAGCATAATACCTTCAAGGTCCACTCGTGTTGTTGCAAATGGCAAGAGTTTATCTATTTTTACGGCTGAGAAGTAGCCCAATGTATGTATACAACACATCATCTTTTTCCCTTCGAAAGACACTTAGGCTGTTTTCATATCTTGACTATTATAAATAATGCTGCGATGAACATAGGATTGCCAATATTTTTTGGAATTAGTATTTCTCATATTCTTCAGATAATACCCGGAAGTGGAATAGCTGAATACTATGGTAGTTCTATTTTTAATTTGTTGAGGACTCTCCACATTATTTTCTATAGCGGCCACACCAGTTTACATTCCCACCAGTGGGACTATACCAACAGTGTATAAGGGTTCCTTTTGGAGAAAAGGATCATCCTCTCCAACACTTATTTCTTGCCTTTTTGCTACTAGCTATTCCAATGGCATGAGGGGATATCTCACTGTGGTTTTTATTTGCAATTCCCTAATAACTAATGATGTTGAACATCTTGTCATGTACTTATTGGCCATCTACATGTTTTCTTTGGGAAAATGTCTATTCAGCTCCTCTGTCCATGTTTTTTTGTTGTATGAGTTTCTATATATATTTTGGATATTAACCACTTTTCAGATATATCCTTTGCAAATTTCTTCTCCTGTTCAGTATTTTGTCTTTTTGTTTTATTATGGTTTCTCTTGCTGTGCAGAAGATTCTAGTTTGATATAGTCATATTTATTTATTTATTTATTTTGTTTTCCTTGCCTGAAGAGACAGACTAACGTCACAGAGTATACTTCCTATGTTTTCCACTAGGAGTTTTGTAGTTTCAGGTCTTATATTTGATTTGATTTTTATGTATGGTTGTAAGATAGTGATCTAATTTTATTATTTTTCATGTGACTATCCAAGTTTCCCAAAACCATTTATGGAAGAGATTATCTTTTCTTTTTATGTTCTTCACTCCTTGGTCATAAATTAAGTAACCATATATTTGTAGTTTTATTTCTGGGCTCTCAATTCTGTCCCATTAATCTAAGTATCTGTTTTCCTGCCAATACTATACTGTTTTGATTGCTACGTTGTTGTTGTTTAATCACCAAGTCATGTCCAACTCTTTGTGACCCCCATGGACTGTAACCTGCCAGGCCCCTCTGTACATCAGATTCCCCAAGCAAGAATACTGGAGTAGGTTGCCATGCCCTCCTCCAGGGGATCTTCCCGACCCAGGGATCAAATCTGTGTCTCCTGCATTACAGATGGATTCTATACTGCTGCACCACCAAGGAAGCCCCTTAGCTTGTAATCTTCTTTTGTTGTTGTCCTTGTCTGGTTTTGGTATCAATTTTTGCTTCCTAAAATGACTTAAGAGGCATTCCCTCCTCTTCAATTTGTTTGGAAGCATTTGAGAAGGATAGGTTCTAAAATTAACTATTCTTTGAATGTTTGGTAAAATTCACCAGTGAAGACTTCTGGTCCCAGATGTTTTGCGAGATTTTTATTATTATTTAAACTCGTTACTAGTGATCAGTCTATTCAGATTTTCCATTTCATCCTGGTTCAGTTCGGAAGGTTGTATGTTTTTAAAAATTTATTCTTTTCTTCTGGATTGTTCTATTTGTTGTCATATAACTGTTCATGTCTCATAATCTTTTGTATTTCTGTGATATCTGATGCTATTTCTCCTCTTTCATTCCTGATTTTATTTATCAGAGCATTCTCTCTTTTTCCCCTCATGAATCTAACTAAAGTTTTGTCCTTTTTAAAGACCTAGCTGTTAGTTTCATCCATTTTAAATTGTCTTTTAAATTTCTATATCACTTATTTTCACTCTGATCTTTATTATTTTCTTTCCTCTTCTGACTTTGGGCTTGTTTGTTCTTCTTTTTCTAGTTTCCTTAAATGTAAATTTATATTGTTTATTTGAGATTTTTCTTGTTTCTTGAGGTAGACCTGTATTGCCATAAACTTCCTTCTTAGTACCACTTTTACTGCATTTGACAGATCTTGGCGTATTTTTATTTTCATTTGTCTTCAGGTATTTTTTAATTTGTCCTATGATTTCTTCATTGACCCAATAGTTGTTCAGTAACATGTTGCTTGTCTCCACATATTTGTGATTATTCCAGCCTTCTTCTTTTTAGTAAATCTCTAGTTTCATATTACTGTGATTGGGAAGGATGCTTAATATAATCTGTCTTCTTAAATTTATTGACTTCTTTTGTGTCCCAGCACATGGTCTCTCCTCAAAATTATTCCATGTATACTTGAAAAGAATATATATTCTGCTGCACTTGGATTGAAATATTCTTTATAAATCTTTCAAGTCCACTGGTCTAAAGTTTGTTTAAGGCTGCTCTTTCCTTGCTGACTTTCTGTCTGGATGAGCTATCCATTGATGTAAGTGGGGTGTTAAAGTTTCCTGCTAGTATTGTGTTACATTGATTTCTCTTGCTAGTGTTGTTAATGTTATGCCCAGAGTCCAAGTCCCCAAAACTGAGAGAATAAGATGTCCACAGCAATGCAAAAGCATAAAGGGGTTTTATTGCCAGCTCGAGCCAGGGCTCCCATCTCATCCAGCGCAGTGGAGTCTTGACAAGAGCCCCAAGCCCAGATTTACAATAGTATTTATAAGTTTAGAACAAAGACGGGGAGTTGGCAAGGGTTGATTGGCTGCAGGGGTTTCCTGGTATTTACTGATTGGCCAGTCATTATCCCTCTGATTGGCCAGAGTTATCATCTCTCTGATTGGCCAGAGTTATCATCTCTCTGATTGGCCAGAGTTACCATCTCTCTGATTGGCCAGAGTTACCATCCCCGGAAGCCCCGGAAGCGTGACTCAGGGATTATGTTTGGCCTAGTGCACCTCTCTGAGCCTGTCATGGCTCTGGTGAGGTTGTAACAGTTAATAATTGCCTTATACCTTTTGATGCTCCTATATTAGGTGCATATGTATTATTTACTATTAAGCTTTTTTTTATTAATTGTCCCCTTTATCATTATATAGTATCCATCTTTGTCTCTTATTATATTTTTGGCTTGAAGTCTGTTTTTTCTGATATGAGTATGCCTACCATCTCTTCCTTTGGGCAGCAGTTTGCTTGGAAATTCCTCTTCCATTCCTTCACTTGGAGCCTATGCTTGTCTGTAGAGTTGAGATGAGTCTTCTGGAGTTAGCATATAGTTACGTCTTGTCTTTTAATTCATCCAGCACTGTATGTCTTTTGATTAGTGGATTCAATCCACTTACATCTAGGGTGATTATTGATAAATGAGGACTCAGTCGTGCCGTTTTATGTTTAGTTTTCGTGTTGTTCTATACCACCATTGATTCTTTTCCTTTGTATTTCCATCGGCCATTTTAGTTTGGTGGTCTTCTGTAATATTTTTCTTTCCTCTTTTTTTTTTAATATTTCATATCTTTGTTCTAAATTTATGTTTTATGGCTACCATAAAGTTTGTATAAAATATCTCATAGATAAAATAGTCCTCTTTATACTGATAGCATCTGTTCTTCATTTGCCTATAAAAGCTCTATCTTTTTCTTCTTTGTCTCAAATTATCCCATTTTATGTTGTGAATTTGTTATCTAATTGAAGTAGCTATAGTTATTTTTACTGCTTTTTTTCCCTATAATCTTAAGCTATAATTGTTCAACAACCTATGCTGATCTAGAGTTGTAACTTCTATCTTTTCATCACCATACTCAAAATTTTGTGTACTTCTGCCTTTTAATTTCATGTAGAACACTTCCTGTCAACATTTCTTGTAAAGCAGGTTTAGCAGTGATGAACTCTCCCAGCTCATGCTTGTCTGGTTACAGCTTTATTTCTTCTTTTTATCTGAATGATAACTTTGCTGGATAAAGTATTCTTGGCTGACAGTTTTTACCCCTCAACATTTCAAGTGTGTCATTCCACTCTCTTTCAGCCTGTAGAGTTTCTGCTGAGAAATCTGCTGATAGTTTACTGGAGAGTCCCTTGTAGGTTATTATTCTTTGTCCCCTACTGCTTTTAAAATTCTTCCTTTGTCCTCGACTTTAGACAGTTGTAATATAAGTGTCTTCAAGAAGGTCTTTTGGCATTGAAGTAATTAGGTGTTTTCTTAGCACCATGGATCTGTATATACAGTTCTTTCTCCAGGTTTGGGAAGTTCTGAGCTATTATTTCTTTAAATGAGTTCTCTCCTGCCTTCTCCCTCTTTTCTTCTTCTAGAATACTCATTATCTACTAGTGCCCTTCCTACTAGAATTTGGATAATTCCTGTAGAATTTCTTTATTTTTTAGATCTTAATCCTCTCTCCTCTTCTACCTGTATCATTTCTAGGTTCCTATCTTTCAGCTCATTCATTCTGTCTTTCATATGTGCTCTGTTTCCAGTATTTTCTAATACATTCTTCATCTCATTTATTCGACTTCAGAATTTCTATTTGGATCTTGGAGTTTTAATCATTTTGTTAAAGTATTCATTCTGTTCACTAACTTTATTCCTGATTTCACTAAACAGCCTTTCTGAGTTTTCTTGCAGCACCTTCCATTTCTTCATGACAGCTATTTTTAATTCTCTAGCAGTTAGATTGTAACACCCGATGAGTTTAGTTTGATTTCTGGAGAATGATACTGTGTTACTGTGGTTCTTCGTAGAGCTTGATGAGTTTCTCCTCCTTTGGTGCATTTGAAGTAGCAAACACCTTTAAGCAAAGCTTTTTTCATATTCTAATGATTCAGTTCAGTTCAGTTCAGTCGCTCAGTCGTGTCAGACTCTTTGCTGCTAAGTCACTTCAGTCCTGTCCTACTCTGTGCGACCCCATAGACCCCATAGCTCTCCCGTCCCTGGGATTCTCCAGGCAAGAACGCTGGAGTGGGTTGCCATTTCCTTCTTTTGCGACCCCATAAATTGCAGCACGTGAACTGAGGCCTAATGATTCAATGGGTTAGTAATTAGAAACCTTTATTTTCCAGTAGGTGGCGCTATAGAAGCAGTTTTTTTTTTTGTTTTTCTTTTACCTGAGTTGCCTCTGGTTGTATTTGAGTCAGCACTTTCTACCCTCCACCACCTCTGACAGAGGCTTCACCCACCTTAGCTGCCATCGCTTGTGCCTCTGGGGTTATTGGTGCCTCTCTGCTGTCTCTGTCTGAAGCACACGGATGAGAGTCACTTCCACTGTGTCTGGGGTCTCCTGGGTGACAGACTCTGCTATGTAAGGAAAGAGCTGGTTCTAGCAGAGCCCTTGGGTGGGTGAATCTGTGTACAAGGGCTCTAAGAGTTCTTACTCTTTCACAGTCCCACAGGTCTCATGGCAGGAGTCCTATTGATCGATAAAGCCAGACATTTGGGGGCAGGCTTGTGTTTAAGTATCAGTCTTAAAAATTGTGGTGGTTGATAAGGGGTATAAACCCTTTGATCCTTGCAGAGAAGTTTTGGAGCTTGGGTTCCCTCCCAGGTGTGAATTGCCATGCCAGAGGCAGGGTTTATAGCAAGTCTGCGTCTCAGCCTCTCCTATACACTTTATTGTGGTTTCCCTTTTATTTACCTAATGAGAAGGGATTGCTTTGTCAGTTTTTAGGGTTTTCTTAGGGGCTTCCCAAGGTGGCACAATGGTAAAGAATCAGTCTCCCACAGGAGATGCGAATTCAATCCATTGGTCTGGAAGTCCCCTGGAGGAGGAAGTGGCAACCCACTCCACTATTCTTGCTTGGAAATTTCCATGGACAGGAACCTGATGGGCTACAGTCCTTGGGATCTCAAAGAGTTAGACAAACAACTGAACAACTGAGCGTGCAAAGGATCAGAGCCAAGCTTGACTGATTTAACAACCAGACTAGGGCATAAGGCAAAGATGGCTCACAACAGGTAGGACAGCCATGCCGCATGGAGGGTCAGCTGTCACTCCCAACCCCAAGCTTCAGCAAGCTGGTTAATGCCTCTGCATTAGAGCCATTTCATAGAAATGACGATCAGCCTGGCCATCTTTCCAGGGAGAATGGGGGTGTCTACCTCCTCAGCTCTCAGTTAGAATCAGGATTTTTTCTGAGGAAGTTATAGTATATATAGATATAGATTCCACGTGTCCATGGGCAGGGTCTTCTTACGTCATCATCTTGAATCAGAACAGAACTTACTTATCTTATTAATCCCTTCCCTGATGTAGCAGGTTCCCCATTACCACTTGATCGCACAACACCTTTCCAGGCTCTAACATAGATCACAAAATTATCATTAACTTACAGAATCTCAACTCTGAGACAGGGTTATAGTGATGAAGAGGCAGAAAGTCTTCAGATGTTTCTCCCCCATAAATGCATGGGATGGTTCTCACCCATCTCACGTGCCTGAATCTGCTGAGACATACATGTCTTTCTAGACTGTATACCACTGATATTATACAACCTTTAACTGTCATTTGACAAAAGCATTTTGCCAACTGCTTTTCTGCTTTCTCTCGTGTCATAGACATTGGCATTATTTTTGTGGCATATTTTAAAGTTTTCTCAGAAATGGTATCTTTAAAATCAGATTTTTCCATGCATGTATTAGTCACTCAGTCATGTGTGACTCTTTGTGACCCCATGGACTGTAGCCCACCAGGTTCCTCTGTCCATGAGGATTTTCCAGGCAATATTGGAGTGGGTTGTCATGCCTTCCCGCAAGGGATTTTCCTAATCTAGAGATCGAACCCAAGTCTCTGTATTGCAGACAGAGTCTTTATCATTTGAGCCACTAGAGAAGCGCTTTGCCATGGTGAATATAATTATGGCTACTTGGAAGGTTTGGGGCTCATCACTACTTTTAGCAACAAAGTTTATGCATTTCTTACTGCAAATCAATGATTTGTATTTGTTTTGGACTAGAGAATCCATCCTACCTTGGTTTATAATTATGCAAAGGCTTCCAATACATTATTCCTGTATCTGACAAAATTTATAACAGCACTCAGAGAACAAGGGTCTCCTGCTGTAACAATATCTCATTTTTAGGTGTCTACCATACATCCTATTTACATTGTTTTGTGCAAAACAGTAACACTTGCAGATCTACTCTAGTGTATAAATATTCATATTTACTATGGATATCAAAATCTGTTTACTTATATAATGTTTAAATAATGTTTAAAACTTATTAATCATAGGGATTGCTATTTTTGTCATTACTTTCACACCTTAATGAACAGCTTTTGAGCCACCGATTCATTTTTGTGGATAAGGACTATCATAAAAATAATACTAATAATAATATATATGCAAACATAGCTAATAAACAAGAGTATATTACATGAAAATAATAGGTAAAATAAAGTGACTGGTATGATCTTTATAGTAGATAGGCATCTTAAAAATGAAATGATTAAGACTATTATAATTTTTCTGGAAAATATGCATTCCTATGTTTCAAATATGGGTAACATATATGACTAAAATTATATAATCACCCATTGCTCTAAAACTGCTAAGTTTCTTGAGGAACATATAATACACATATCACAGGCAAGAACCCCAGTAGTGTCCAGACCACACTGAGCAATACAATATTAGAGAACAGGAGAACAAGATGATTTTTTTAAGTGTCTGTGAAAAGGACATTCTACAGCTGAATTTATAAAACTGTTTAATAGAGGCAGTGATGTTACCAAAGAATTTCTGTAATTCAAATGTTTACATTCATCTAAGAAATACATATTCAGCCTACATTCTTTGCCACACTATAGAGTTAGAGATGAATGAATAGCCATTATGATCTAATAAGACAGCAAGTATGGAAATGAATGGTTTGAGTGAATATACCTCAATGGAAATTATTGTTTGGAAGTTGGATCTTATTTAGAAATCAAACCAAGTAGAGGTCATTTAATATATGTGCTTATAAGGACTTAAAAATCCAGAACTTTAGAGGACATTTGGAGATCATGTGACTGTTACATATCTATGCTCTTCTTTAATAACTCCCGGGCAATCATGGAAATGCCTCCTGAAGCAGCCTAGTACAGTTTTAGATAGATCTGATTTTCAAGAAATAAAATTAAACATCCATATCACCTAGTACAAAGTATTTCTTTATATAAAGATAAATATCAGTCTCTACTTCTAATGTCCTCTGTTGATCACAATCAACCATCCAAGTGCAGGCTATATCTGTTCTAACTTCTGTATGGCAGCCCTCAAAATATTTAAAAACAATTATTTAGTCTTTTTATCTACAGGTTAGTCATAGTTGCCAAGCCTTCCTCGTCTAGTCTTCATCCTCCAAACGCACTCTACTCTGTCAGTATCCCACTTAAGCCATGATAGCTGAAGTGAGCAGATTCAAGCGTGGTCTTAACTTCACTTAGCAAAATGGGAATATCCCTTGCCTTTTTCAGGACAAAAATGTTTTCATTAACCTGTTTAGGATTGCACTTTTCTGATACAGCCACATCATACTGGTGACTCTGAGTTTTCAGCTAGCTATAACCTTTTTCACATACATGGCTGGTAAACCACATCTTCTCCAGATGGATAAGGAAACCTATACCCTTTTATATTCACACAAAAGTAAAAACATGTACATCCAAAATGACCACTGCATACATGTTTTGGACATATATGTTTTTACTTCTGCATGAGTATAAAAAGGTATAGAATTTCCTCCTTAAATGTAATTCTAAACATTTCACCCTCTCATTTCATGCTCATAAGAACTCTCAGGATTCTGATTCTGACATTGGCTGTAATACACCCACAATTTTGTGTCATCTGAGTACAGTAAAAGATCAATTCTTATTCCATATAATTATCTAAGCAAAAATAATCATGATATGAAAATATACCATAATGATGCTGCAAAAATATAATGAATATGAATGCTCAGAAAATGTCTACAGAGATCTTCCTCCCAGTTAACATAAGTTTATCAGCACTTTTCCATAGCATCTATTCAATAGAAACTAATATGCCTTACTATCCCATTAGCTAATTGTTTCTTGTCTTACAAGAGGTCATGGGAGATGCTGACAGAGCATTGTTATAAAATCCAGCTATTCTGAATCTACCTCATTCCCTAATTCAGTGAATTGATAACATTGGTGAAAATATGATTTTCTAGATTGTAGAAAAACATAGTTCTTCACTAAGCTGATGAATGAGCTCAAAGAAAGTTTGAGAGTACCTTAAAATCATAATATAGATGGTAAACTTGTTTCATTAAAATAAAAGAGAAAATGAGATTCTTACAAATCAATTCAAAGAATTAATTGAAACTGTGATTGTGACCAGCAACCAATGCCCTGGCTGGACTTGCAGACAGCTTACTTTTCCTTTACTTTAGAGATATAGTTGGCTGGAATTTGGAGTTTTTAACAAAGAAAGATAAGAGTTTGCCAGTTCTGAAAGGGCACTGTTTGTTTTTTTTTGTTTTTGTTTTTTTTTTACTGTATATGTCTGGTTTCTCTCACTTACATAATGAAATCCAGGTCCATCCATGTTCTCCCAATTGGAATAATTTCCGATTGGAATGATTTCCTTCCTTTACATAGATGAGTAATAGTCCATATTATATACACACACACACACACACACACACACACATACATGAACATATGTATCACACTTTCTTTATCCATTCATCCATCGATAGACATTTACGTTGTTTTCTTGTCTTGGCTGTTGTGAATAATGCTGCAATGAACAATGGGAATTCAGCTATCTCTTCAAGATAATTCCTTGAATTATTCCTTAAATTCCTTTGGGAAAATACCCAGAAGTGAGAATTCTGGATCACATGGTACCTCTATATTTAATTTTTGAGAAACTTCCATAGTGGCTGTAGCATTTTCATCCCCATGAGCAGTGTACAGGGTTCCCTTTTCTCCACATCTTTACCAACACTTGTCATTTTTAATTTTATTTAATATGGTCATCCTAGCAGGTGTGTAGGTACTATTGTACTATCTCATTGTGATTTTGATTTATATTTCCCTAATGATTAGTGATGTTGGGCACCTTTTCATGTATTTTTTGTCTTCTTTGGAAAAGTATATATTTAGGTTCTTTGCCCATTTTAAAATTGCATTATTTGTTATATTGCTGTTGAACTCTAAGAATCCTTATATAGTTTGGATATTAACTCCGTAGCAGATACATGGTTTGCAAATATTTTCTCCTGTTCTTAGGTTGCCTTTTCATTTGGTTTATTGTTCCCTGAAAAGGTACTTTCTGTTTCACACAGCAGGTGTGGAAGTGGCATTCAAACTACAATATCTTTCTATAATTAAAAGTATGTATTGTCTTTTGACTGTCTCATATCTGTGTCATCCAGTCTAATTTTTAGTTGACTCCTACAGCCCCTACCTTTTTACACTGAAACTCTATTTAAGCCTTGGCAGAGGTCTCAAAGTTTAGATGATGTTGAACCATTAAAGAGTGGCCCATTCTTTCCCCTGTCACCCTAGCTTTCAGCACAAAGCACACACAACAGAACAAGAGAGCTTTAAGAAGCCACCAGGAATCACAAGATTGAATGACAAGCTGGTAACATAAATGAAGAAGAAGACAGGTTAGGAAACTGGAGAATAAAACCTCCCACTAAACTAGAGTGTTTACACAGATCTGCCAGCTAGTGCCGCATAGGATCACAGGCTTAACATTACCAAGTCTTTTGATTATTTTTAAGACAAGTCAGAAATCGATGTTTTTATGTGCTAGGTACCACTGCCAGATGTAGCACCAAAAAGTGTAACAGACAGCTGAGTGCTGAGGATTTGCTCTAAGTACTAAGTCATAGGGAGTGCTAAGTCACTTCAGCTGTGTCTGACTCTTTGTGACCCCATGGACTATAGCCCATTGGGTTTCTCTGTCCGTGAGATTTCCCAAGCAAGAATACTGGAGTGAGTTCCCAGCCCTCCTCCAGGGGATCTTCCCAACCCAGAGATAAAACCTGCCTCTCTCATGTCTCCTGGCAGGCAGGTTCTTTACCACTTGCGCTACCTGGAAAGCCCAAGTCCTAGGGAGAGGGGATAGAAAACCATGGTTTCCCGTGCTATGGACTTGGCTAATAACCACAGTTCTCCAAGGTCAGATGAGGCAAAAACTCAGACTGGTAGTACAGAGTATGAGATTAACTGAGAGTTGTGCTTAGTTGCTAAGTCGTATCTGACCCTTTGCGACCCCATGGGACTGCAGCCCTCCAGACTCCTGAGTCCATGGGGATTCTCCAGACAAGAATACTGGAGTGGGCTGCCATGCCCTCCTCCAGGGAATCTTCCCAACCCAGGGATCGAAGCCAGGTCTCCCACATTGCAGGCAGATTCTTTACCGTCTGAGCCACCAGGGAAGCTCCTAGTACAGCTCACAGTTTAGTAAGAAGTTAGAAAATAAACACAACAAGATATGAATAGTGATACTTGTGCACATGAATTTGGAAATTAAATTTCCTGTGGGAGTTTTTGAATGTCAATATTATGTATTCATTTTAAAATAATCATGCTGAAATCATAGATAGTAATATTTGAATATTTATATCAAGCAGTTTACTTGGTCCTAGCCTTTTCCTCTCAAGTATTTCATCCATAGAGTATTTTCCTCTCTTCCTACTATTGGTACACTCTTATTCTTCATTTCCAATTATTAGTCACTTTGCTATATTTTGTGTGCCATGTTCAGCCACCGTAAATCATATTCTGAAAAAAAGTAGATTGTACAAGTGAGTAAATGAGGGGAGACTGGTGAAAGGAAGAGAAATAGAGAATAAAAAAATAAAACATGTCCTTTTACTTCTTGCAGTGGCCCTTTGAGAAGCAAAATAGATTTGATAAAAATCTGTCTTTTTCTCCCACTTACATTATGTGTGGTTTCCTGAATTGGTAAGGAGATATTAAAGGATTCTTCTTTCAGGGAAATACTTGTTCTCCCCTAAGAGAGTTCCTCTTAAATAAGTCAGTAGAGAGTAGACAGCCTTACTAGAGTAACTGGTGAAAAGTTCATACTAGGTAGAAAGGATTTAGAAAACTTCACAAAAATGGCCAGACAAACAAGTATCATGAGTCATTTAAATGCTCTGGTTAGAACTATTACATAAAAAGAGAAATGTTGAGAAGTGTTGAAAAATTGTTTCATGAACCCAGAGGCATGATGACTGAAATAATACAGACAGACTTGGATGAAGAGCTCTGTTTTCTTCCCAGAACTATCTTGATATACTTGGAGATCTGAGATGGGTTCTAAATGAAAATGAGATTTCTTTATGGAAAAATTAAGAAATTTTCTTAATGGAGAAGGCTTACAGGACTGATTCAAAGCATGTGCCTATTTGTCAATGATGGTATAATTTTTCACAATTGTTTATTCAACTGTCCGCTGAGACAGACAATAATGATGACAGAGAAAGGCATAACTAGGCAGTGAAAAGAGTGCATCAGTTCAGTTAAAAGGCAGGTTCAAGGCCCAAGACTGTCACCTAGAACTATCTGGGTGACTTTGGAAAGGTCATTTCACTTTTATAAGCCCCGTTTCTCAATCTTTAAAACAAGGATGATAACAATAACTAGAATTTTGGATGACTACAATGATCAAATGATATAAAAAGGTATAAAAGTAATACAAAGAATGGTAGTGAACATATTTCCACAGTGTCAAATTAGTCAATGAAACGATCGTTTGTTTGGGGTCCTATCATGGTTATCATAAGAGAATATAAGAAGATTATATCAACCTTTTTATATTGTCTGTATCTTAATTCTATCCCTGTGAAACTATTAAGTTTTAATAAAAGTAGATTCAGCAGTAGTGGTTGTTCTCACCATGATAAAAAGCTGTTTTCTAATACCCTAAAATTAGTACAGGATTAATATCTGAAATGTTTCTGGTGTGGGAAGAGCAATTTCTTTTCTGTCAGCTGCACATAATAAATAAGTGTATAAATTTGTATTTGTTTATCAGATACAAGGTATGTGGTTTGATAAAATCTGTCTTTTCCTTCCGCTTACATTGTGTGGTTTACTGAATTGGTAAGGAGATATTGCAGGGAAATATTTGTTCTCCCCTTTGAGAGTTCCTCTTAAATAAGTCAGTAGAGAGTAGACAGCCTTACTTAAGTAATGGATGAAAAGTTCATACTAGGTAGACAAGATTTAGAAAAGTTTACAAAGATGGCCAAACAAATATGAATCATTTAAATTCCTTGGTTAGAAATATTATGTATAAAGAGAAATGTACTGTACCACAACCTGAAGCATTGTTCTGTTGTCAAAAAAAGATGCTTAGCGTGGCCTGGCATAGTCTTATGAAGACTTAGAGCCTCTGTGATTGCATGTGTTTAAATGTGTCAGGACAATGCATCACTCGGTAGATGTAGGTCTCTACTGAGAAGCAAACTATCTGGTCAATATCCCTCAAGTTATGTGTTTTACTACCACTATTTCTCCTGAGCCAAACTGTTTCAGTTTGAATTTATCATATATTTGGCAAGTCCAAATAACCAAGCTTTTATGCTTGAGCTCATTGACTTCCTACTCAACTTTCAAAATTACATCCATAACTCTCTCTTTTGGAATTCTCCAGGCAAGAATACTAGAGTGGGTAACCATTGCCTTCTCCAGGGGATCTTCCTGACCTGGGAATAAAACCTGGGTCTCCTGCACTGCAGGCAGATTCTTTACCACCTGAGCCACCAGAGAAGCCCAATTAAATAATACAGTTCGATTCAGTTGTGAAGATTCATTGATTACTTTACTTTGAAAACACTAATGTGAGATCAGAAAGACAGGAAAATTTCACACAATGCTGATTACATAAAATAAGATAGAGGGAGAGGAAAGCTCCCAACCTATTTATTCACCATTGGCTAATAACATTTTAATAATGGATTTGCTGAACTGAACCCAACCATCAGTTGCCAGATCAGCTCTCTTGTAAATGCACTGTCAAAGCCATCAGCTCTGCCAAGTCCTCCGTTATCTTTGGCTCCAGGTGAGATGTTCTTCTATTGGTATACTGGATGTAAGAAACTGGGAATAGAAAGCAAATAAATCAGTTGGATAACTGCATCAAAATAAATCATGGTTTTCAAACATCTAATTAAATAGTTGGTAACCAAAATACAACTCAATATGTACTGTGTCAGTAGCAACTAACTCATTCTGTCCACAGAATTGCTATTACAAACCATAGCCATGGTGACTTTATTGAAGTCCAAGAAACATCCTCCTTGTACCCAAGTATGAGTAGAGAGTTACACTAAAAACTGATGAGTATAGGACATTTCCCAAACTCCAGTGGGCGGGGGGTGGGGGGAGAAGTTCCTAGCAATTCTATTTCTTAAGAGCTTGACAAAAATTCAACAGTCATGTGTCTGTGTGGATACACATACATATCTATACATATACACACATATACACGTACATATACATGTATGCCTTGAGTTAACACCATATATTCTTTATAATAGTCTTCTCAGGCAGCTCTAGTGATAAAGAACCTACCTGCCATTGCAGGAGGCATAAAAGACTCAAGTTCAATCCCTGGGTCAGGAAGATCCTCTGGAGGAGGGCATGGCAATCCACTCGAGTATTCTTACCTGGAAAATCCCATGGACAGAGAAGCCTGGTAGGCTACTGTCCATAGGGTCACAAATTGTTGGACATGACTGAAGCAGCTTAGCACAGCACATTCTTTACAATAACTTCTGGAGAGAAAGTAAAACCTCTTTTGATTATTAATTGTTCAAAATATTTGTGGATCATGGTAGAGGAATGAATGAGTTAAATAATTTTAAAGTAAAATAATTAGATCCTATGCTTCTTTTTCTAATTTTACCAATAGAATCGCTACAATGACAAGAAATGGAATATATGTTGTAAAAACTGCTGCAAAAGCAGTACATTTCAAAGGAGTATTCTCTCTGTACTAGTGCTGAAATGAAAATGACCTAAGTGAGGATTGGCATATTTCACAAGTTCACTGAGTTTGGATGAGTTATTTGGCACACAAATCCCCACTGTTATCCAAGACCCTGGTGTGTTTGGATCAAGATGGAACTTCTTAGAAAAGTCCCAGGCAAGTGTAACTTGCAGTGATGCCTCCCAGCTTATAGTCCATGTCCTGCAGTGAAGATGTACTTTCTTCCTTTCAATGCACCTCAAAGTTCAGTCCAGACTTGATTCCTAGATCCTAAGATGAAGTTAAAGAGGCAAGTCTAATGTATATTGTTTGGGCTAAATGACCCACTAATGACCTACTGTACCTCTCTGCCACTTGAAATCCCCAGAAAATAGTTCATAACCACAGTACTTCTCACTCTCGGACCCAGTGAAACATATGGACCTCACATTTGGCTTCAGGCTTTCAGATCTACCTCTAGCAAATCTATCATATTTAGTAAGTATTAAATATTCCATTTTCCCCTTTTCTCATTTATAGTAAGCCAAGCAGCTATCTAGGTCTAGAGGACTTGCCCACATTTGCCAAATGAGACAGAGAAGTCCTAATTCCATGCAGTCAGTATATGCTGGCTCCATGAGATACTGGAAGCCAGAATGGAAGAAAAAAGTTCTAAGAATTAATGTTTTAGAAAACTAAGAACATATCTTAGTTTTCCTGCCTTTCCCCACCCTTGAATTTACATTTATTTTCCTTAAGGTATATTTTTGCATTGTTTCCTTCATTTTTAATGCCACATTTCTAGAACAGATAAGAGAGATTTTTTTGGAAAAGTCTGTCTTCATAAATAGTATCAACACCATAGCTAACATTGATTGAGGACTTACTGTATGCCAGGTACTATACAGGATTCTTTTTTTCAAGCTTTATTGAGATACAACTGACATACGATGTTGTGTAAGTTTAAGGTATACGAAACGATGATTCGATGTATGTATATATTGTGAAATGATTACTACAGTAAGGTTAGTTAACACATCCATCACCTCTGATAGTTATCATTTGTGTATGTGTGTGTGTGCGTGTATGTGGTGAGACTTTTTAAGATATACTCTCTTATCAACTTTCAAGTGTATATTATGGTGTTGTGAACTGTAGTCAATATGTGGGTTCATTACAGCCCAGAACTTACTCCTCTTTTAAGTTTATACCATTTGACCATCTTCACCCATTTCTCTAAACACCCACCCCAACCCCTGGCAACCCCCAATCTAATATCTGTTTCTGTTCTTTTTTTTTCCACATTCCACACATAAGTGAGATAATACAGTATTTGTCTTTTTCTATCATACTTAATTCCCTTAGCAAAATACCCTCATAGTTCCCTATGTTGTTGCAAATTACAAGATCTCATTTTTTATTGTTGAATAATATTCTATTATATATATAAAGCAACTTAGATTGCTTCCATGCTTAGTCACTCAGTTGTGTCTGATTTTTGCAACCCCATGGACTGTAGCTCGCCAGACTCCTCTTAGCATGGGATTTTCCAGGCAAGAACACTGGAGTGGGTTGCCATTTCCTTCTTCAGGGGATTTTCCCAACCCAGGGATCATACCCAGGTCCCCTGCATTGCCGGTGACAGGCAGATTCTTTACCGTCTTAGCAACCAGGGAAGCCCAGCTTGCTTCCATGTCTTGACTATTGTAAATAATGCTGCAATCAATGTGGGGGTGCAATATTTCTTCAACATGGTGATTTCATTTCCTTCCAGTGTATACCCAGAAGTGGGATTGCTAGGTCATATCGTAATACTATTTTTAAGTTTTTGAGGGACTCCATACTCTTCATAGTATCTGTGCCAGTCTATATCCCCACAAAGAGTACACACGGATTTCCTTTCTCCAACACTTGGTATATCCTATCTTTCTGATTCTAGCCATTCTAACAGGTGTGAGGTGATATCTCATTGTGGTTTTGTTTTGCATTTCCTAATGATTACAGACGTTAACCACCTTTTTGTGTAACTATTAGCCATCTGAATATCTTTGGAAAAATGTTTATTCAGCTGTTTTTAAAAGTTTTGGGTTTGGGGTTTTTTTTTTATTATAGAGTTGTATGAGTTATTTCTATATTTTGGATATTAACACCTTATCAGATATATGATGTATAAAGATCTTCCGTTCTGTAGACTGTCTTTCACTTAGTTGTATCTTTTGCCATGCAATAGCTTTTTAGCTTGATGTAGTCCCATTTGTATATATTTGCTTTCTTTGAGTGTGCTTTAGAGAGCTTCCCAGATGGCGCTAGTAGTAAAGAACCTGCTTGCCAATGCAGGAGACATAAGGGATGTGAGTTTGATCCCTGGGCTGTGAAGATCCCCTGGAGAAGGAAATGGCCACCCACTCCAGTATTCTTGCCTGGAGAATCCCATGGACAGAGGAGACTTGCAGGCTATAGTCCATAGGGTCGCACAGAGTCAGACATGACTGAAGCAAATTAACACATATGTTAGAGCCATATCCATTAACTCATTAACAAAACTAATATCAAGGAGGCTTTTCCTTTGGTTTTTTTCAAAGGTTTTATGGTTTCAGGAATTACATTCAAGTCTTTAATCCATTTTGAGTTCATTTTTATAAGTGGTATAAGACAGTGACTATCTTTCTTTAGCATATAATATAGTTTCATTCTTTAGCATATATTTATCCAGTTTTCCCAACACCATTTATTGAAGAGACTCATCTTTTCTCCACTCAGTATTCTTAGCTTCTTTTTATGGCTAAGTATCATTAGATTTTCAGTTCATTTCAGTTCAGTTCAGTCTCTCAGTCATGTCTGACTCTTTGCGACCCCATGGACTGCAGCACGCCAGGCCTCCCTTTCCATCACCAACTCCCAGAGTTTACCCAAACTCATGTCCATTGAGTAGGTGATGCATCCAACCATCTCATCCTCTGTCATCCCCTTCTCCTCCTGCCTTCAATCTTTTCCAGCATCAGAGTCTTTTCAAATGAGTCAGTTCTTCATATCAGGTGGCCAAAATATTGGAGTTTCAGCTTCAGCATCAGTCCTTCCAATGAATATTCAGGACTGATTTCCTTTAGGGTGGACTGATTGGATCTCCTTGCAGTCCAAGGGACTCTCAAGAATCTTCTCCAACACCACAATTCAAAAGCATCAATTCTTCTTTATAGTCCAACTCTCACATCCATACATGACTACTGGAAAAACCATAGCTTTGACTAGACAAACCTTTGTTGGTAAAGTAATGTCTCTGCTTTTTAATATGCTGTCTAGGTTGGTCATAACTCCATAGTGGCTGTGTTAATTTACGTTCTCACAAACAGTGTAGGAGTGTTCCCTTTTCTCCACATCCTCTCTAGCCTATATTGTTTGTAGACATTTTAATGATGATCGTTCTGACTGGTATCAGGTGATAACTCATTGTAGTTTTGCATTTCTCTAATAATGAGTTATGTTGAGCATCTTTTCACATGTTTGTTGGTCATCTGTATGTCTTCTTTGAAAAAACGTTTAGAGAAATGCAAATCAAAACCACAATGAGGTACCACTTCACACCAGTCAGAATGGCTGCGATCCAAAAATCTGCAAGCAATAATTGCTGGAGAGGGTGTGGAGAAAAGGGAACCCTCCTACACTGTTGGTGGGAATGCAAACTAGTACAGCCACTATGGAGAACAGTGTGGAGATTCCTTTAAAAATTGCAAATAGAACTACCTTATGACCCAGCAATCCCACTGCTGGGCATACACACCGAGGAAACCAGAATTGAAAGAGACACATGTACCCCAATGTTCATCGCAGCACTGTTTATAATAGCCAGGACATGGAAACAACCTAGATGTCCATCAGCAGATGAATGGATAAGAAAGCTGTGGCACATATACACAATGGAGTATTACTCAGCCGTTAAAAAGAATTCATTTGAATCAGTTCTGATGAGATGGATGAAACTGGAGCCGATTATACAGAGTGAAGTAAGCCAGAAAGAAAAACACCAATACAGTATACTAACACATATATATGGAATTTAGGAAGATGGCAATGACGACCCTGTATGCAAGACAGGGAAAGAGACACAGATGTGTATAACGGACTTTTAGACTCAGAGGGAGAGGGAGAGGGTGGGATGATTTGGGAGAATGACATTCTAACATGTATACTATCATGTGAATTGAATCGCCAGTCTATGTCTGACACAGGATGCAGCATGCTTGGGGCTGGTGCATGGGGATGACCCAGAAAGATGTTATGGGGAGGGAGGTGGGAGGGGGGTTCATGTTTGGGAATGCATGTAAGAATTAAAGATTTTAAAATTTAAAAACTAAAAAAATAAATAAATAAATAAATAAATAAAAAGAAAAAACGTTTAAGTCTTTGCCCATTTTTTTGATTGGATTGTTTTTCTGATACTGAACTTCATGAACTGCTTGTATATTTTAGAGATTAATCCTTTGTCAGCTGCTTTGTTTGTAATTATTTTCTCCCATTCTGAGGATTGCCTTTTCACCTTGTTTACAATTTCCTTTGCTGTGAAAACGTTTTTAAACTTAATTAGGTCCCATTTGTTTATTTTTGTTTTTATTTCCATTACTCTAGGAGAGGGGTCAGAGAGGATCTTGCTGTGATTTATGTCAGAGTGTTCTGCCTATGTTTTCCTCTAAGAGTTTCAGAGTTTCTAGCCTTACAAAAATTTATTTTTCATCCTTCACCATATAGTGACTACTCTTTACCCATTTGCCCTCCCCTCGCCTCTAGTAAGCACTGTTCTATTCTATTCTATTTGTTATAGTTTAATTTAGTTTGTTTTGGGGCTTTTTTTGTTTATTAGCTTTTTATATCCCGCATATGAGTAAAATCAAACTATTTGTCTTTCACCATCTGACTTATTTCATTTAACATAGTACCCTCAAGATTCATCCATATTGCCACAAATAGCAAAAGTTTTATCCTTTTTATGACTGAGTAATATTCCATTACATTTATATACCATATCTTTTTTACTCATTCATCTATCCATTGAAGGGCACCTAGGCTATTTTCATATCTAGGTTATTGTAAATAAATCTACAAAGACTATAAGGATGATATATCTTTATGGGATTGTATTCTAATATTCTATGGATAAATACACAGAAGAGGGATAGATCAAATGATATTTATATTTTTAATTTTTTGAGAAATCTCCATTCTGTCTTCCATAGTGGCTGCACCAATTTACATTCCCATCAACAATTCTCCACATCCTCACCAACACTTGTTAATTCTTGTCTTTTTGATAATAGCCATTCTGACAGGTATGAGGTGATATCTCACTGTGGTTTTAATTTTCATTTCCCTGATAAGTAGTGATGAAAATCTTTTCATGTGCCTGTGGCCATCTGTATGTCCACACTGGAAAAACATGTCTATTCAGCTCTTCTACCCATTTTTTAGTCAGGTTGCTTTGCTATTGCTGTGTTATATGAGTTCTTAATATATTCTGGATGTTAACTCTTTATCAGACATATCATTTGCAAATATTTTCTCCCATTAGTAAACTGTATTTTTGTTTTATTGCTGGTTTCCTTTGCTGTGCAGATGTTTTTTAGTTGGATACAATTTTATTTGTTTATATTTGCTTTTGTTTACTTGCCTGAAGAGAGATATCTAGAAAGATATTTCTAACATTAATGTCAAAGAATGTATACTTACGTTTTCCTCTAGGGATTTTTTTATTTCAAGTCTTAAATCTTTAACCATTTTTTAGTTAATTGTTATGTGTGGTCTAATTTTATTTTTTGCATGTGTTTGTTCCATTTTCCCAACACTGATTATTGATGAGATTACTCTTTCTCCATTGTACATTGTTTGCCTTTATTTTAAATCGTCATATAAGCATGGGTTTGTGTCTGGATTCTCAGTTACGTCCTATTGATCTATGTATGTAGTTTTCTGCCAATACCACATCGTTTTCATTATTATGGCTTTGTATTATAATTTAAAATCAGGAAGTATGATACCATCAAAATTTCAAATGACCTATCCTAAGTTCATTGATTTTCCTCTGCTTGTTTGAATCTGCTGTTTACCTCTCAGTTGAATTTTTCAGTATAGTCATTGTTTTCTTCAGCTGTAGTATTTCTATTTGATTTTTTTATTAATGGATTCTATTTCTTTGTTGAACCTGTTTTGTTCATGTATTATTCTCTTAATTTGGTTTAGTTGCTCGTCTGTGTATTCTTACTGAACTTCTTTAAGAGGACTATTCTGAATTCAGACATCTCATAGATCTCCATTTCTTTAGGATCAGTTATTGGGCCTTTATTAGTTTCCTTTGATGGTATTATGCTTTCCTGATTCTTTGTGATCCTTGTATCCTTGCAATGACCTATGCATTTTAGCAATTTCTTCTTCCTGATTTTACAGGTTTGCTACAGCAGGGAAAGACTTTGCCTTCACTGGTCAACTCAGATTAGCCTACTGGATGGATCAGCTGGTGGCATCCAAAAGTAGGTGTAGTTTTATATAAGGGTCTCTGGTTGGGGGAGGCCACTGCCTGTGTTCTGAGGATGAGGGTGTAATCTAATGCTATTGTCTGGGTGCCGTGCTTGATTGGGCCTGATGGTTGGGCTCCATGTTCCAGCGGGGCCACTGGATGGACTCTCTGATTTGGTAGGGCTGCTGGTTGTGTTCTATAGTCAGTTCTATAGGGCCACTTGTGGATTCCAAATTCGCCTCTTGTTGGGTGAGATGGCAGACTGTGTTTCCTGGCAGGGCAGTGCCATGGGCTAGAATTGGATAAGGATACAGGTTGGACTCCACATTTGCTCTTGATTAGGTGGAGTCTTAGGTTCTGCTGCCAAACTGAATGGTACCACTGGCTGGACTCTGTTCATGCAGGGCCAGGCATGGTCAGGGCTTTGTCATCAGACAGAGCCTCAGACTGTGCTCTCTGATCAAACAGGGTAACAGACTGTGATCCAAACTTGGGTGGGGCCACAGCCTTTGCTTTGAGATCAGATAGGCCACTGGTTTTGCTCTGTTGTAAGGCAAGATCACTGACTAGGTGCTCTGTTCAGATGGGGCCTCCAGCTGTATCCCACAGTTAGGTGGGGCTACGGACTGTGCTCTGCAGTTGGGCAGGGCCAGTCAAGGCTCCCTGGTTGGATGGAGCCATGACTGGAGGCTGGGGGAATCACTGGCTAGGTTCCTTGCCTGGTCAAGGCCATAGGCTATGTTCAGCAATCAAATAGGGCCATTGGTTGAGCTCCACTGCTGGGGACCACTGTAACCTGGACTCCATAACTAAACAATACCATAGGCTGGACTTTCAGGCTCCTGTTGTCACTGTTTAGGTTCCCTAGTTATGCAGGGATAGAATGTAAGCTCAACCATTAGATATGGCTGGCTCTTGACTGGGGACTCAATCAAGGAGAATTGTCAACCAAGCTCTCTGACCTGATGGGCATACCAGCTCAGCTCAACACTGGGGCAGAGCTGGAATCTCTGCTTAGGCACAACGGCAAGCAGGAATGCTGACCAAAATATGAGTCCTGATTGCTATAAGCCCCACCCCCCTTTTCCATCTCTAGCTGGTCCCCAGTGGTTGAGTCTTGCATATTCCCCCTCTGATCATGATACCAGAAAAGCTTTATCAAGTCCAAGCTCTTTTTCAACTTGTCCAGAAGAATCTGGGCAAGGAATACAAAGAGAGAGAGACAGACACACACACACACACACACACACACACACACACAAGCTGAGGAGCAAAGAGAAGAATAAGGTAGTTTATTTAGGGAAGACATGAAAGGACACAAAGAATGTGGGTGTCCTTCCTACTAAGGGGCATGCAGCAGAGCTTTTTGATTCTTCTTTTACCTTTAGTCCTTTGAATGGGTGGGGTCTTTTGATTAGGGGTAGAATATTCATTGAGGGGGTGGAATATTCACTGAGGGGATGGCTGAGGGTGGCCTGGATTGTACCAGGTTGCCTCAATCCCCAGTCCTATGCATTTGTCTCCTGAAGCCGACAGCATAGTAAGAGCTGTTTTCCCTTCAGTTTCTCCTTACTAGTCAAGCCCCACACAGCAAAGGTTGTACAGTGTCATCAGCAACCTGTGCATTTTTGTTGAGTCTCCTCCAGTTTTCACGGTTAGAGTTTCTTGTTCAGAAGTTACAGAGTTTCTCTTTTTGATGCCCTTCTTCATGTGTCGTGGCCTCATTAAGTGCCAAACAAGGAGGTGGCTTTGCCTTCTGCCTATGCACGAGGAGGCTGTCCTTGGGCCCGGCCCTGTATTTCCTGCCTCAACTGCTATGAAGCAAAACCTGAACAGGCCTCCCAGGAAGTGTCCCACAAGGACCAGGAAGCTAAGTGTCCACCCTGGGCTCTCTTTTCCCACTGGAGAAGCCATAAACCCAGAGAGATCCCCTGGATGAGGCACTGTGCTGGCCTGAGGGAGGGCAATGCGCTCAAAGTGAGACCACCCCCCCTTACCTTTTTCCTGCAGTCCTTCTAGGTCCCCGTGTCCCAGGGTGGCATTTCACCCTTACCCCTCAGTTCTGGGATTTTTGCAGTGGTGGCTTGTCTGGATAGTTGCTAGTGTAATCTCCTTGTGAGGGGGACTAAAATCAGGAGTAACCTATGTCACCATCTTAATGATGTCACCTCCTTAAATATTCTTTTAAATACATACATCATTTAATAATGACAACCCTGTGAGAATATGTTCTACTGCTATCCCTATTTTAAGGAATAAAAATGGAGGCTTGGAGAAAAGAAAGAACCTATAAATGGTCACACCACTAGTTAGCAAAATAGAGTAATTTAAGCCAGGTCCATCTGACACCTGTTAAGGTTCCTGACACAACTATGGAGAAGGCAATGGCAACCCACTCCAGTGTTCTTGCCTGGGAAATCCCATGGATGGAGAAGCCTGGCAGGCTACAGTCCATGGGGTCGCGAAAAGTCAGACACAACTGAGTGACTTCACTTTCATTTTTCACTTTCATGCACTAGAGAAGGAAATGGCAACCCACTCCAGTATTCTTGCCTGGGGAATTCCAGGGACAGGAGCCTGATGGGCTGCCATCTATGGGGTCACACAGAGTCGGACACAACTGACGTGACTTAGCAGCAGCAGCAGCAACACAACTATCTGTGATCTTACTGCTCTAATTAGCAATAGAAGGCATTAAGGTTGTGCCATAAAAGACAAATTGTATATCTGTCAGGTTGGTCTATTTCTCTCCCTCGGTTCTTGTCTGATAACAATAAAAATTTCAAACTACAGGGGGACTTCCCTGGTGGTCCAGGGGTTAAGAATTCACCTCTCAATGTAGGACTTGCAGGTTCAATCCCTGGTCGGGGAGCTAAGACCCCACATACCTTGTGGCCAAAGAGCCAAGACAGAAAACAGAAACAATATGATAACAAACTCCATAAAGACTTTCAAAATGGTCCACATCAAAAAAATCTTAAAAAAAAATTTAGAACTGCAGACTAAACAACAGGCAGGTTACAGCTCAGTTATAGCTCAAGCAGACAGGTCTTTTATTAAACAGACACTCCTAAGACATGGGAGCAGACTGACCACAAAAGAGTCATTATAATGATCCCTCTTGGTTCCCCCCTCTTATACTTCCCGTCACCTCCTTTTGGTTGTACCCTGGGCAAAATAGACAACAATCAAGAAAGGGAATGCAAATGGGTATACGCTAAAGACTGATTGACAGTTGCAGGTTATATAACAACAGGCTCTATTGTGCATGTATTCCCATAATTCAATCTGTTATAATCAGATGTATATATATATAGAATATTTATGAACCCTTAATGGGCTCCTGGCTGCCTATGGTTACTTGAGGAAACCCCTGTGGCTAGTCTGTATCCACTGTGTGCCCAGGGCATATGTGCAGGAGTTTAAAAGTCTCTGTGGTTATTTTTCTAGCCTATCTGTGAGCTCTCCTAGGCATGTCTGAGGTAGGGTTTAGAGATCAGCTTGCATCCTTTTGGCTAGGCCACCCCTCATTTGTCATGCCTAACTTCCTACCTAATGTATCTAAATGTTAATATTTATTGATTGCTAATTTAGGTAGTATTAGAAACTAATATTATAAGAAAGAGTAAAAGAAAAAGCAGAAAGAGTAAAATACATTAACATCTAAGCAAGGACCATTATGCATCTTTAGTTGAGAGGAAAGATGTCTTATGATTATCAACCATAAATGATAATATCATATACACTCAAGTTAATATCAAAACCACAGCAGCCTGCATTAAACAGGGAAGCCATCCATGTTTCTTGATTATGCTTAGCCCTCAGGAACACACTGCACTTCTTTCTCTGGCTCTTTTTTTTTTTTTTGGTTCTTTTTTCATTTTTTGAGGACCTTTTAACTTCTTTGAGTGAAAAATGAATTATCTAAACAGAAATTCTAGCATCATCTACATATTCACTAATTTATTCATGAATACATTATGCAAAACACTGAGGATAAAATATTATTAAAATGAGACCCTGACTACACAGAATTTGCAATGGGAGCTAGAAGAATAAAAGAAGCATTTGCCATGTGTGTGATAAGTGTGCAAAATACAGTCAAGGCAAGGAAATAAACTGATATTCTGTAGTGCATTATAGAACATAGCAGTCAGCTCTATGGTATACATGACTGTATTTTTACTTCTGTTCTCCCTCTCATTAAAAATGTGTTAATAACCCTATAGGTTTCATGCCCAGAAGAGGCATGTCATATTATGCAAAATTATTTCCTTCAGGAAATGATTTCCTGTCCATGATAAGGGTACCATCAACCTGGGCCATGTAAATGTGTCCCATGGGGTGATAGAAGCCCACGTTGAGCATTGCTTATAGATTTCCCCTTCAATGGGATTCCCTCGACTGAGGCTCTGGAATGGGAGAATTTCTGGCCTGAACTCAGGATCCCAGCAATTTTTCCCCCGCACAGGAAAAGTGTCCATTTGGGGGCCAGTTTTCCAAAATCATTATTGTTGCCATGTTTTCTCATTCCTATGTACTGAATGCCAAGGCTTCCCTGGTGACTCAGTGGTAAAGAATCCACCTGTCAATGCAGGAGTCTTAGGTTTAATCTCTGGATCCAGGAGATCCCCTGGAGAAGGAAATGGCACCCCACTCCAGTATTTTTGCCTGGGAAATTCCATGGACAGAGGAGCCTGGCAGACTATAGTCCATGGGGTTGCCAAAGAGTCAGACACGACCTGGCAACTAAGCAACAAATAACAACATACTGGAGGCCACAAGAGTTTCTCTAGTTCAGGCAGAGTCTACACTTTTCCATCAAAAGGCACACCTTATCCAACAAACCATTTTCCCCATTTCACTCAAGTTGGTTTCCTTAGTGGGACACAAAATTGTTACCCATATTCCCACCTCTATGATGTTTTCCTCTTCCTCCCTCACTTGGAAGTCAGTCCTCCCTCTTGGTCTATCCAGCCTTCAGATCCTTCCCATTTAAACCCTTTCCTAATGACATCAGCTCCCTGTCTGTCCCTTGTGAGTATAACACTTTAGGCTCTATTAGGAAATTAAGTGCCTGAGTGTATCAGATCTTACATTACTCTCTAGTCTGTTCTGCTGTGCCTTTCCAAGTGGCACCTTCATAACAGCAAGATCTGTGCCTTTTATTCTGTGAGGATATTCCTAATTTACCACCTAAGCTGAGAGTGAAAAAAGAATATTCACAATTATTTTGGGATTTCAGACATAAACCGTGGCTGTCCCAGACAAACCAGGACTAATGGTCACCCCATATTATTTGTATTTGTCACGGTCCCTAGTGTAGCACTCAGGAGGTCAATAATCATCTCTTGATTAAAATATCTGCACTATTCTCCAGTAGGACTTTATCTATAGATCTTTGGGGTAAAAAAAATTTTTTTGGTTGCACAATTGTGTCACAAGGATTTCTGTCAGTTTTGTATAACTGAAATACAGATAGTAAGAGGGAGATAGATAGTACTTTAATTTGTGGAAGCCAAGAGAAAGGAATTATAAAGGGAATATTAAACAAAATATTAAAATATTAAACAAAATATTCAGTAGATGTGGGCTTCTCTTAATATGACGATCTCTAGATCTATCCATGTTGCTGCAAATGGCCATTATTTCCTTCTTTTTTTTTGGCTGAGTAATAGTGGGCTTTCCTGGTGGCTCAGTGATAAAGAATCTGCTAGCCAATACAGGAGACACAGGTTTGATCTCTGGGAAAATACCCTGGAGAAGAGAAAGGCTACCCACTCCAGTATTCTTGCCTGGAGCAACCCATGGATAGAGGAACCTGGCAGGCTACTGTCCATGGGGTCAAAAAGCATTAGACACGACTGAGGGACTAACCCTTTCACTTTGACTTTCAGTATGTGGTGGAGTATGCTTGATGACTTTTAAGTAGTATGGTGATTTGGTCAACTTGTGTATAAACACGTCTGTTTAAAATGGTAAGGCATAAATTTGAAAAGTCTGAAGATAAATTCAAGGAGATGTTAGACAATTGCCACTATAGTCTAAGAAATGATGAGGGCTTGAACAAAGTCAGTGGCAACAGGAGATGGTACAGATTTCATAGATTGCATGGGTGTTGAAAGAATCAGGATGCAAGATGACTAACTTTCAGGACTCAACAGAAAAATCAATGAGTGTATTCAGAATCATGAAGTTTGCCTCACAGAAATAATGAGCAGAAATCCAAAGAGCTGGACTCCTCCTACTGTTCCTCCATGTGTTATCTTCTTAGCAAATTCATATTTGCAGTTTTCCAGTATTTATGGGGAGGGCTAGAGATTCCTATACCAGGAAGCAAGTACAGTATTCAAGTATTCAAAAAAAAAAAAAAACAAAAACACCCAAACTAGGAGCTGGAATGTGACTCTAGTTTCAGTTATCTTCTAGACGCTGCCCATTGATAGATGTGGTTCTTCTAGGGTAGGAGAAGTGTATTCTCATTTCATGATTCAGGCTCATTTCATGGCTAATTTTGCTTACCCAAGCCAAGCAGAACTCTCTGTCTTTCGAAACTGCTTGTCATAAGACTATGCAGAAATCAGTAATGTGTTCTGGGATGTTAAGTTGGTATTCTTTTCTAATATCCTTAAAAGAAAAGAAAGTACACACAGCAGAATTCTTTTATATGCCTAGCAAGTGTCTATTATAGTATCCAGCCATGTATGAATGAAAGCATCTGTGCTCAGTCCTACAAAGCGACTTACACAGATGTCTAAGCTGACGGATACCAATACAGCCTGCCAGTGTTCCCCAGTGAGAAATAACATCCAAAATTCAACCTGAATTTAATTGGAATATTCAGCTTATGGTATAATGTTAGGTCCCCTGACTTCATATTTAAAAATCTTCCAGTTTTTATGAGCTGTTTCTATGTAGAAAATAACTATATCAAATAATTTTAATCAATAATTTTAAAACAAACATCAGTACATGTTCTAAATACCATCTTGCACAATTGCCTATTGATCTCAATTTTCTTTTCCCTCCGAAGTAAAAGAGACAACACAGCTATGCCCGAGCATTTGTGAACAAATTCGTGCACTCCTCATAATAACAGACCCTAAGTCACTTCCTGCTATTAAAACCTATGACCCCTGTGAAAAAAAAAGCCCTATTATCCCTTAACATGGCCTCAAGACAAAGACCCCCTCAGCAGAAGGAGCAATCAATGCATTTCAAAGAGAGCCTAGCTCTAGTTCAACAAAAGTGAAGAATTAGCTTACCAACTTCTAAGTGGAAGCCATTCTTCCTATATGACTGGGGCTAACTAACCACACTCCATATATGCTGATATATTATATATTTATATATGATATATTTTATACATTATTTATGTTATATATTAATATAATGTATATATGCATGTATGTATATATGTATAATATATAGATATAGATATAGATAATGGAGAAAGAAATGCAGTCTACTCTAGTATTCTTGCCTGGGAAATCCCATGGACAGAAGAGCCTGGTGGACCATAGTCCATGGGGTCACAAGAGTCAGACATGACTTAGTGACTAAACTACCACCACCACCATAGATAGATAGATAGATAGATATCATTCCAGGAATTCTAGAAAGATCCTTCTACCGCAAAACTATCTCTACCCACTATTCTGTAATGCCTCTGAGTATGAAGTTTCTTACAACATAACTAAAGACAGTGTTTTAAAGGTAAGTAATTCTATAAAGATGTTTTTCAAAAAACACATACCAATCTAGGTGTGTATATAACACTCTGGAGAGTAGACTTTAGTAAGGAAGAAAAAGGGATGCTTTTGAAAGGGTACTTAGGCTTCAATACTCAGCATGAGTTTAGATTGTATGTAAAGCCTTTTCTTAAAAAACAATCATTTAATTGTCTACTTCCATCATATATTGTTATTGAGTGTATATCTTGTTGCTGTTGTTCAGCTGCTAAGTCATGTCTGATGCTTTGCAACCCCATGAACTACAGCATGCCAGGTTTCCCTGTCCTTCATTATCTCCCAGAGCTTGTTCAAACTCAGTGTCCTTTGAGTCGGTGATGCCATCCAACCATCACATTCTCTGTCTCCCCCTTCTCCTCCTGCCTTCAATCTTTCTCAGGATTAATGTCTTTTCCAGTGAGCTGGCTCTTCACATCAGTTGCCCAAAGTACTGGAGCTTCAGCATCACTCCCTCCAATGAATTCAGAGTTGCTTTCCTTTAGGATTAACTGGTTTGATTTCCTTGCAATCCAAGAGACTCTGAAGAGTCTTCTCCAGCACCAAGGATCAAAAGCATCAATCCTTGGGTGCTGAACCTCCTTAATGGTCCAACTCTCACATCCATACATGACTACTGGGAAAACCATAGCTTTGACTAGAAAGACCTTTCTCAGCAAAACAATGTCTCTACTTTTCAATACACTGTCTAGGTTTGTCATAGCTTTTCTTCCAAGGAGTCTTTTAATTTTACAGCTGCAGTCACCGTCCACAGTGATTTTAGAAGCCAAGGAAATAAAATCTGCCATTGTTTCCATTTTTCCCTATCTATTTGCCATGAAGTGATGGGACTGGATGCCATGATCTTAGTTTTTGGATTGCTGCATTTTAAGCCAGGTTTTCACTCTCCTCTTTCACTTTCATCAAGAGGCTCTTTAGTTCCTCTTCACTTTCTACTATTAGGGTAGTATCATCTGCATATCTGAGGCTGTTATTTCTCAGGGCAGTCTTGATTCCAGCTTGTGATTCATCGAGCCTGGCATTTCGCATGATGTACTCAGCATAGAATTTAAATAAACAGGGTGACAATATACAGACTTGAAGGACTCCTTTCCCAACTTGGAACCAGTCTGATGTTTCCTGTCCAGTTCTAACTGTTGCTTCTTGACCTGCATACAGGTTTCTCAGGAGACAGTTAAAGTGGTCTGGCATTCCTCTCTCTTTAAGAACTTTCCAGTTTCTTGTGATCCACACATTAATTTCTGACAATAATTAACATTAATAGAGCTTTAACTACCTGTCCAGCAGAATGCTAGTTCCCTAATCTCATTGATCTATTGTTACCAATGTCATGAAATAGGTGACATGTCATTTTCATTTCAAGATTAAGATACAGAGACTTAGACCAGGTAAGTAACTTGTTCAGGTCACACAGTCAGGAAATGGCAGAACAATTCAAGCCCAGGCATTCTGACTGCAAATTCCATTCTTTTAAGTATCACAACATACTGAGTTTATGAGTATTTATTAAACTAGAAGAAAGAGCACAATCATGCTACCAGCAGTATTTTTCACAGAACTAGAACAAATAATTTCAAGATTTGTATGGAAATACAAAAAACCTCGAATAGCCAAAGCAATCTTGAGAAAAAAGAAAGGAACTGGAGGAATCAACTTGCCTGACTTCAGGCTCTACTACAAAGCCACAGTCATTAAGACAGTATGGTACTGGCACAAAGTCAGAAATACAGATCAATGGAACAAAATAGAAAGCCCAGAGATAAATCCACACACCTATGGACACCTTATCTTCGACAAAGGAGGCAAAAATATACAATGGAGTAAAGATAATCTCTTTAACAAGTGGTGCTGGGAAAACTGGTCAACCACTTGTAAAAGAATGAAACTAGATCACTTTCTAACACTACACACAAAAATAAACTCAAAATGGATTAAAGATCTAAACGTAAGACCAGAAACTATAAAACTCCTAGAGGAGAACATAGGCAAAACACTCTGCGACAAAAATCACAGCAGGGTCCTCTATGATCCACCTCCCAGAATTCTGGAAATAAAAGCAAAAATAAACAAATGGGATCTAATTAAAATTAAAAGCTTCTGCACAACAAAGGAAACTATAAGCAAGGTGAAAAGACAGCCTTCTGAATGGGAGAAAACAATAGCAAATGAAACAACTGACAAACAACTAATCTCAAAAATATACAAGCAACTTATGCAGCTCAACTCCAGAAAAATAAACGACCCAATCAAAAAATGGGCCAAAGAACTAAACAGACATTTCTTCAAAGAAGACAGATGGATGGCTAACAAACACATGAAAAGATACTCAACATCACTCATTATCAGAGAAATGCAAATCAAGACCACAATGAGGTACCATTTCACACCAGTCAGAATGGCTGCGATCCAAGTCTGCAAGCAGTAAATGCTGGAGAGGATCTGGAGAAAAGGGAACCCTCTTACACTGTTGGTGGGAATGCAAACTAGTACAGCCACTATGCAAAACTGTGGAGAGTCCTTTAAAAATTGCAAATATAGCTGCCTTATGACCCAGCAATCCCACTGCTGGGCATATACCCCGAGGAAACCAGAATTGAAAGAGACACATGTACCCCAATGTTCATTGCAGCACTGTTTATAATAGCCAGGACATGGAAGCAACCTAGATGTCCATCAGCAGATGAATGGATATGAAAGCTGTGGTACATATACACAATGGAATATTACTCAGCCATTAAAAAGAATACATTTGAATCAGTTCTAATGAGGTGGATGAAACTGGAGCCGATTATACAGAGTGAAGTAAGCCAGAAAGAAAAACACCAATACAGTATACTGACACATATATACGGACTTTAGAAAGATGGTAATGATGACCCTGTATGTGAGACAGCAAAAGAGACACAGATGTATAGAACGGACTTTTGGACTTTGAGGGAGAGGGAGAGGGTGGGATGATTTGGGAGAATGGCATTGAAACATGTATGCTATCATGTAAGAAACGAAGTGCCAGTCTATGTTCGATACAGGATATAGGATGCCTGGGGCTGGTGCATGGGGATGATCCAGAGAGATGATGTGGGGTGGGAGGTGGGAGGGGGATTCAGGATTGGGAACTTGTATACACCCATGGTGGATTCATGTCAATGTATGGCAAAACCAATACAGTATTGTAAACTAAAATAAAGTAAAAATAAAAAAAATTTTTTTAACTTTTTATTTTTTAAATTTTAATATCTTTAATTCTTACATGCTTCCCCAAACATGAACCCCCCCTCCCACCTCCCTCCCCATAAAAGACAGCCTTCTGAATGGGAGAAAATAATAGCAAATGAAGCAACTGACAAACAACTAATCTCAAAAATATACAAGCAACTTATGCAGCTCAATTCCAGAAAAATAAACGACCCAATCAAAAAATGGGCCAAAGAACTAAATAGACATTTCTCCAAAGAAGACATACGGATGGCTAACAAACACATGAGAAGATGCTCAACATCACTCATTATTAGAGAAATGCAAATCAAAACCACAATGAGGTACCACTTCACACCAGTCAGAATGGCTGCGATCCAAAACTCTGCAAGCAAAAAAATTTTTTTAAAAAGCATGGAGTACTTACTTGTAGTCACAGCATGCAGGAGAACAGCTGGTTGTGATGAAAAGTGGATCATCTCAAACCAAAGTTCTGTTAAGAGTTGGCCCTGCCCAGCGGCACAGTCCCAGAGATATTACTCTGTTCTGTGAGATCATCTTTCTCAGGATGAAAGAGAGGCCACCATATGCACATGTTGTAGAGAGAGAGATCTTGAAACCATACTCACAAAGGAGAAACTTTGCGAAGACGGAAGAAAAATTAGGCCAGATAGTATTTTTGGATGTATACCTATTAAAGGGATATTCATTCATCTAAATTATTTTTTTTCATTTTGCAACCATGCCTCATAACACATTTTAATACGTGAGTCATTGATGCCCTGTCCATCCACAGACAGAATCTGGAATACAGTGTGAAAATAAGTAAATGAAACATACCCCAGTGACTCTTCAGGAACAAGAGAGGAAATGTGGGGAGGAGTGGATGTGCCTCTGGAAAACCTATTGGATTGCTGCTTACAGATAATTTGCTAACATATTCACGGAGGCCAAATATCACGGAAGTATTTCTAGTCAGGTGGGCTCTGCCACTTTTATCCAAAGGGATCCTGGCCTCCAAAAGTTTGATGTTGCAGTTGAGAACCACTTAAAAATACAAGACAAATAGTATCAATATGAAGAAGCTTGATCCTGGAACAAAAGATCGTTCCCAGTACACCTCAGTTTAGTCTGAGAAACACCTGGAAAATCTAATGAAAATTCCCTTCACCTCCACCCCTATCCTGCCCCTTTTTTCCCCTTTCACCACTTGATAAACAAAATACAACCTCCATGACACTAACTTTCTTTTCTAGGCTCCCCTGATAGAGATCGACCTCCCATGTTTAAATCCCCATTGTTTTGTTCCTTTTTATAGTTTGTTTGAAACAAATGATAGCAAGTTATATAATCAGTTTCCACCACCAAACATAACAAACAAAAGATTGGATTTTTATCCAGCACTTTTCAAGCTTTCTTTTTTCTCTTCTCCTTATTGTGCATTCATGTTTTGTATTATTGAAAGAACAATTATTCAAAAGAAGAAAAGCTTATTTTATTTAATAGTATGCTAAGGAGCCAATTTCTAGTTTCTGCCTCCAGAATAATGAGCAGATCTGAACTGTGGCCTAAATATAATCCGACCAAAACAAAGCCACAGGGGTGAGCAACTTATTAGAAAAAAAGATGTTATTGCCCAGAATGAATGTTTGTTTGGAGAATAACAACACAGACACACACACACACACACACACATACACACACAGAATTAGAGATAAAAAGACAGAAATTTTTTAAACTGGTACAGGTGGATAATCATTTTTAGTTAAGAAAAATACCTCAAATAAGGCATGAACTTTACCGGGTAAGGCTGACATAGTCAACAAGTAGATTTTCTTATTACTTATTTACCTTTGGCTGCTCTGAATCTTCATTATTGTATGCAGGCTTTCTCTAGTTGCAGCAAGCAGAGGTGACTCTCTCCTTGTGGTGTGTGGGCTGCTTCAGCTGCCACTCAATCCATCAGCTTGTTGCAGAAGAGACCCCCAGCAGCATCAGCTGAACTGGCCCAGACAAGAATCAACCAACTGACCCACAGAATGGAGAACTAAACAAATAATGGTTGTTTTAAGGCACTAGTTTTTAAGGTAATTTGCTCTGAGGCTAAAAAGAATAAATGGAGATTCCATGCAATGCTTTAAAAATTGCACATAATAATATCAATCAACATGGAAGCAACACTTCATAAAGGAGAAATTGTAAAAGATACAAAGATAAACAGAAACACTTACAAATAGGAGATTTTAATTTCCCTTCTCTATCCATGAAAGCCAAGTAGGGGAAAAAAGGGCATAAAATATCACCTAAGTAACATAATTACAAACAAAGCTAGTGGAGGTGATGGAATTCCAGTTGAGCTGTTTCAAATCCTGAAAGATGCTGTGAAAGTGCTGCACTCAATATGCCAACAAATTTGGAAAACTCAGCAGTGGCCACAGGACTGGAAAAGGTCAGTTTTCATTCCAATCCCTAAGAAAGGCAATGCCAAAGAATGCTCAAACTACCGCACAATTGCACTCATCTCACATGCTAGTAAAGTAATGCTCAAAATTCTCCAAGCCAGGCTTCAGCAATACGTGAACCGTGAACTTCCTGATGTTCAAGCTGGTTTTAGAAAAGGCAGAGGAACCAGAGATCAAATTGCCAACATCCGCTGGATCATGGAAAAAGCAAGAGAGTTCCAGAAAAACATCTATTTCTGCTTTATTGACTATGACAAAGCCTTTGACTGTGTGGATCACAATCAACTGTGGAAAATTCTGAGAGAGATGGGAATACCAGACCACCTGACCTGCCTCTTGAGAAATCTGTATGCAGGCCAGAAAGCAACAGTTAGAACTGGATATGGAACAACAGACTGGTTCCAAATAGGAAAAGGAGTACGTCAAGGCTGTATACTGTCACCCTGCTTATTTAACTTCTATGCAGAGTGCATCATGAGAAACGCTGGACTGGAAGAAACACAAGCTGGAATCAAGATTGCCAGGAGAAATATCAATCACCTCAGATATGCAGATGACACCACCCTTATGGCAGAAAGTGAAGAGGAACTCAAAAGCCTCTTGATGAAAGTGAAAGAGGAGAGTGAAAAAGTTGGCTTAAAGCTCAACATTCAGAAAACAAAGATCATGGCATTCGGTCCCATCACTTCATGGGAAATAGATGGGGAAACAGTGGAAACAGTGTCAGACTTTATTTTTTTTTTTGGCTCCAAAATCACTGCAGATGGTGATTGCAGCCATGAAATTAAAAGACGCTTACTCCTTGGAAGAAGTTATGAGCAACCTAGACAGTATATTCAAAAGCAGAGACATTACTTTGCCAACTAAGGTCCATCTAGTCAAGGCTATGGTTTTTCCAGTAGTCATGTATGGATGTGAGAGTTGGACTGTGAAGAAGGCTGAGTGCCGAAGAATTGATGCTTTTGAACTGTGGTGTTGGAGAAGATTCTTGAGAGTCCCTTGGACTGCAAGGAGATCCAACCAGTCCATTTTGAAGGAGATTGACCCTGAGATTTCTTTGGAAGGAATGATGCTAAAGCTGAAACTCCAGTACTTAGGCCACATCATGTGAAGAGTTGACTTATTAGAAAAGACTCTGATGCTGGGAAGGATTGGGGGCAAGAGAAGAAGGGGACGACAGAGGATGAGGTGGCTGGATGGCATCACTGACTCGAAGGACGTGAGTCTGAGTGAACTCTGGGAGATGGTGATGGACAGGGAGGCCTGGCGTGCTGCGATTCATGGGGTCGCAAAGAGTCAGACACGACTGAGTGACTGAACTGAACATAATTATAAGGTAGACTTGATTAATATATACTGAATTCTTCACCTTAAAAACAGAGAATACACCAGGACTTTCCTAGAGGTTCAGTGATTAATATTCCGCACTGCCAATGTAGGGAGCAGAGTTTTGATCCCTGGTTAGGGAACTAAGATCCCCCATACCCTGTGGTACAGCCAAAAGACTTTTTTAAAAAATAGAGAATACACCTTGTTTCAAATGCAAAGAAGAAAATTAAATACAAAGTAAAATAATGGAAGGCTTTTCTACCTTAAAAATGTAAAATTCAGAATTTCTAGAAAGCAATGAAAATAAAAACACTATAAATCAAGTCTATGAAATGCATCTAAAACATTTTTTAGAGGAAATTTTCGTGATTAGGAATTTATGCCAGTGAAAAATAAATTGAAAATCTCACTCAAACGTTCAGAAAAAGGATATCAGAATAAACCAAAAAAGCAGAAGGAAAAAAATTAATAAAAATAAAAGGATTTACTCTGAGCTAGGAAACAAAAATGATTTAAAAATAATCTTAAAATATCAATAAATAAACTAGCAAAGATAATCAGGAAAAAGATGAACTGAAAATATTGTTAAATGAAATTATAAGGAGTAAAACTATAAAATCATTGAAAACAGAAGAAATTAAAAGAATTTTAATAAACTACTCAACACTAGGCAAATAAATTTTAAAACTTGGATGAAATGAATAATTTTCTAGGAAAGCATAATTTCTTCACAATTGGAGAAAAATCCTAAACGGATAATATCTATAGAACAAATAAAGATGAGAGCTAAAAGCTATCTGCAACCCCCTCAAATAAAGCTCAAAAGGGTTCCCAGGAGAATTCTAACAAATCATCAAGACCAAATAATCTAAATGACACAAACTGTTTCAGAGGATTAAAAAGGAAGAATATTCCAAGGATTTTTTAAATGAAACAAATATAACATTGATACCTAAACCTACTTCCCAGGTGGTGTAGTGGTAAAGAATCTGCCTGCCGATGCAGGAGGAACAGGTTTGATCCCTGGGGCAGGAAGATCTCTTGGAGGAGGACATGGCAACCCACTCCAATATTCTTGCCTGGAAAATCCCATGGACAGAGGACCCTGGCAGGCTCAGTTCATCAGGTCACAAAAAGTTGGACATGACTGAGCAAACATATACAGCAAAATCTGGAAGATACTACAAAAAAGAAAAGAAAAAGGATTAAACTTCCTTATGAATATAATAAAATTACCTATGTAATATATTAATAGCATATGAAAAGCAGTACACTTAAAAGAGTGATAAGGCAGGATGTTAATTCCAGTAATGTAAGAATGGTTCAGAATTAGAGAAATCTGTTAATATAATTCACCTAGTAATATAATTTATCATATTAATGTATCTGGGGAGAAATTCTTTAGAATCATCTCCTGGAATACTAAAAAATGAAATTCAAAACTATTCTTGGTTCTTAATAATTCATAAGTATAGATGAGAATTTTTTTTTTTGCCTAAACCCAGCATTATGCTTAACTGTGTTCCCATTAAAGACAAGAGCAAGAGAAATATAATGAGCATGTCTATTTTTTAACATTGTAGTTGAATTAGCAGCCACTGCAATTAGATATAAGAACAATATGGAGAAATATAAAATTTGGAAAAAAGGAGATAAACTTAGTTTTTCAAAGTACATTATTATTATATACCTTGAAATGGTCTTCCCAGTTGGTGTTAGTAGTAAAGAACCCACCTGCCAAAGCAGGAAACGTAAGAGACAGGTTCAATCCCTCCTCCAGGAAGATCCCCTGGAGGAGGGTATGGCAACCCACTGCAGTATTCTTGCCTGGGCGATCCCATGGACAGAGGAGCCTGGTGGCTTAAAGTCCATAGGGTCATCAAGATTCGGACACGACTGAAGCAACTTAGCACGCACACACATACCTTGAAATACATGGGAATCAACTAAAAATTATTACTACAAAAAGAGAATTGATTAAAGTAGCTGGGTAAAAAATTCATATATGGTAATTAATTGTTTTTCACATTTGCAAAAGCCAACCAGTTAGAATATATAATGAGTAAAACAACCACAGTCACATTAGCAACAAAAAAATGTAAAATTACTTAATATAAATTTAACAAAAAATTTATCAGGCCTATGCTGTTAAACTAGTGCATCAGCAAGGGCCACAAATGGACATGTTAAACAAGAAGACTCAAAATCATAAAGATGTCAATTATTCATAATTTACAAGCATAACACAACTGCATTTAAAATACTAATAGTTTTCTAAAATAGATAAATTCCAAAGTATATATGTAAATATATGTAAGAATAGCAGGAAATCACTGAAACAGAAGAGCAGTGAGAGTGGGTAGGTTAGCTTCAACAGATATTAAATAATAATAATTTAATTTAATTCAATAATTTAAATAATACTGTACTAGTATATAAACAGACCCAAAGACTATAATAGTTATTTCCAAAAGTAGGCCCAAATACAGATGTAATTTTAATATATGATAAAGGTGTTAAATCAATGGTAAAAGGACTGTTCAATAAATGACATTAGGGCAACTAGGTATGTGTCTGGAAAAACTAAGTATTGTCTCAAAATCATTTTTCAAAAAAAAATCCTAAAAGATGAAATAATTCAGTGTAGAAAATGAAATCTTAAAAGTAACAGAAGAAAGCATAGAATTGCCTTTATAACAGTGGAATGCAAAAGGCCTTTCTAAGAATGGCCCAAAAAAGCCAGAGATCATAAAAGCAAAACTGATCATCCCAACACCCTGATTTTGCAGCTGCCTGGCTGCCCCTCTTCTAAATTCCCTAGCTTAGCTATTCACTCCATGGATATACTTCTACCTTGTAATTGTCAATAACTGCAAATTTTCCATAATCTCCATTTCAATCCGACCAGAAATACCTCTAGTAACCTTTACTCCAACAACTCTTTGAACCCATCAGGTCCTACAAACTATTGATTCTACCTCTTTTCATTGATCCTTACCTCCCTAATGTCTTCACTAGCCTTATTAACCAGCTTAAAATTATAATCACCAACCTAGAACTGGTCATTATAATTGCTGCCTTAGATAAACCCTCAATTCCCTTGACCTCTTTTTCCTCATCATGCTTTAAAAAATACACACAACATTGGTTATATCTAGCTGTCTATCTGTCTAGCTGTCTACTCCAGATTTATACCAGGGAAGCTGAACCTGGCTCAGAAAACTCTACAACCCTGCTTAATGTTCTCATTTTAATTCATGATCACAAACCTCCAGTAGACCATTAATATTCCCTGGCAAGGCAACTTGACCTATATTATTTGTTGTTCCACTCTCTTATAAAGCTGTTCCATAACTTCTCTCTCCTCAAACTTCCAACTCAGTTCCCACCGTTACTCTCAGCTGATGACTTTGCTTATATTTTTTCTGAAAGATAAGAACAATAGAAAGAGAGCTCTTCTAGTCTTCATATATAACCACACTTTTGTTTATCCATAAACAAAAGTGTCTTTCCTCTTCAGCTGAAATCCAATTTATCAGCCACTCTTGTAAGTTCATATCGTAAATATGTCTAAACTCCTCATCACCTCCGCTGTCACCACTCCAGTCTAATTTCCACACTATTAGCTCTCAATCACTGCAGTACTACTCACTGGTCATGCTTCTGCCTTTGTTCCTTCGGTATGTTCTCTACAGTAACCAGAGGGATTCTACTAAAATGTAAGTCAAATCGGGTCACTCTTCTGCTCAAACCCTCTAGAGCCATGGTTTCCAAACTGTGTGCCAAGGCACCCTGGAGCACCACAGTGAAGTCACTAGGGTGCTCTAAGATAGCTTATATTTTAGAGAGAGGAATACAGAGATATTCAGCATTTGGGAGACACAAGGGGAGCTACTAATTCTAAGTAGTTGATAATTTTAGTATGAAATCATGCTACACTTCTTTTCATGATGTGATATCTTTTTAAAGCAGAATTACAGAATTTTCAGCACTCTCTACAATAAAAAGCAAATACCACATAGAAACCAATGTGGATGAGAAAACAAGTGTGGCAGTATTTAATCTGATTCCAAAGTTTGAGTATTTGTGCTATGGGCAAATGGTACAGACATCCCACTCATAATAATTATGGTTAAGAATTTTCTTTTTTTCTTTGAATTTGCTTTTCCTTTTATATTTAGTTATTTTTGCGCGCACTGTGTCTTCATTACTGCGCAGACTTTTCTCCAGTTGTGGCGAGCGGGGAGTACTCTTCATTGTGGTGCACAGGCTTCTCGTTGTGGTGGCTTCACTTTTTGCAGAGCACATGCTCTAGAACATGGGCTCAGTAGTGGTACATGGGCCTCGCTGCTCCGTGTCATGTGGGATCCTCTTGGATCAAAAATTGAACCCATGTCCCCTGCATTTGCAGGCAGACTCCTGACACTGGACCACCAAAGAACTCCTGATTTACTCTTTTTTAAGTAGCTACTAAGTTGTTAGGACATGAATAGTTGTCAAGTTCTTTGGCTATAACTACTTAATAAACAAAATTGTCAGGTCTTCCTTTTGGCCCAGAAGTATGGTGCAAAAATTAGGCACAGAATACAATAGCCTTAAGTTGAGAAAAAAAAAAATGGTGTGGTTAAAGAACTGGAAAAAAACAAACAAACAAGCCAGTGAGGCTGAAGCATGGTTAACATGGGAGAAAATGGTCAAAAATCACCCTGGAGAGGCAGATAAGGCCCAAGTCATGCAGAAGATCGTAGGCTATACTGAGAAACTCAACTTTAAGAGCAATGAAAGATCTTTGAAGTTATTTGAAACAGATGAGTAATTTGATCTGATATACAGTTTTACAAGATCAAGCTGCTCCATGCAGAACAGGTTAGGAAAGGAGAAGTGGAGAACTTGACAGGCAGTCATCTGCTTGAACCAGAGATGCAGCCAAGATAGAGATGCACGGAGACCAGGAGTATTTTGTAGGAAAAATTAATAAAGTTTGGTGATGGACTGAATGCAAGAGCTAAGGGAGATAGCAGTATCAAAGGTGGCTTTTAAATTGCTGGCTTGAGCAACTAGGTGCCTGAAATGACAATAAGGAGGAACTAGTCTGAAGGAGGGAGAAGGCAATGGCACCCCACTCCAGTACTCTTGCCTGGAAAATCCCATGGACAGAGGAGCCTGGTAGGCTGCAGTCCATGGGGTCGCTAAGAGTCGGACATGACTGAAGCGACTTAGCAGCAGCAGCAGTCTGAAGGAGAATATTGAAACTTAGATTTAGATATTTTCGACTTAAGGTGTTTATAAAACAAGCAATCAGTGACTGTAGGCTGACATTTGGGTTTGAATGTGAAATCAGTATCCCTTTCCCTAAATGTGGCCTGGTTCTTCATTCTTCATTTTACTGAGTTCTTAACTATCGACACTAAATACCCTTAGGATATACAGTCTCATCCAAACTCAACTTGAATGCATCCTGCCAAGGCAGGCAGTACATTAAGGGTCTCCATCTGTTAGTGTGCACAAAATACAGTTTTGCTGCCATAAAACCAGTATTTGGGTGCTTAGATGGAAGCAAAGAGAAACATATGCTTTTTAATCTCCAGACTTTTCCTTGAAAACAAACTTGCTTTACTTGGCTGTTAGCAGCCTTCTAAGCCCTTCCAATTGTTTCCCCTTAGGGTTGAACATTATCCTTATTACATAACCAATGCTGGGGATCCCACGGCAAACTAATCAAACCACCATAATATGAAGCAACAATTTCCTGAGTTTGAATTTTACTGAAGCCTGAGTCCCTCTACTGTAATGATTTGTTGTTACTGATATTGTTCCCTAAGTCGTGTCTGACTCTTTGTGACCCCTTGGACTGCAGCACGCCAGGCTTCCCTGTCCTTCACTATTTCCCAGTTTGCTCAAACTCAAGTTCATTGAATCGGTGATGCCATCCAACCAGCTCATCCTCTATTGCCCCCTTCTCTTCCTGCCCTCAACCTTTCCCAGCATCAGGGTGTTTTCCAATGAGTCAGCTCTTTGCATCGCGTGGCCAGAGTATTGGAGCTTCAGCCTCAGCGTTACTCCTTCCAATGAGTATTCAAGGTTGATTTCCTTTAGGATTGACTGGTTTGATCTCCTTGATGTCCAAGAGATTCTCAAGAATCTTCTCCAGCACCACAATTTGAAATCATCAATTTTTCAGGGCTCAGCCTTCTTCATGGTCCAACTCTTACATCCATAGCTTTGACTATATGGACTTTTGTTGGCAAAGTGATGTCTGTTTTTAATATGCTGTCTAGGTTTCTCATAGCTTTTATTCCAAGGAGGAAGCATCTTTTAATTTTGTAGCCGCTTACCAATTCAAATTTGGATCTCAGTATCTTAAATTAAACTGAAGTTTGACACTCCTCTATTGTCACTGTATTTTGTGCTATCTACCCCTTTAAGGGTTCTTCATATATGGGGTTTCAGAATGCATCCACCAAGCCTGTTTTGTTTATCAGAGCCTCCTTATCTTTGTACCAGGTTTATCCTCGTCCTCCCTGGAAGAGTTCAACTCCACACTAGAACTGAAGATTTGCTCCGTGTTGCCTTTAGTTATTTTGTGATGTTTTTGTCACTGTAGCAGTCAACATAGATGTTTATGGATTTTCCCTTTTCACTCAATCTTTCAATAATTCAGTCTCTACTGACTGAAGCAAACAGCCACAGTTGGCCATTTGTATTGATCTGTACCTATGCACCGCAGATTCTAGTTGTATAAGTGAATGAAGCACTAGGAAAGTTCTGCTTACTCTTACAATTACTGAAGTGGTTTCTTATCATTGGGAATAGCAGCTGTTTTAATGTTGATGCTCCTATTTCTACACTTGTTTAGTCCTTCTCCAAGAGCTACATTTTTCTTATGCTTATTTCTGTTAAATAGGACAGTTGGTGGAAGGGAGGGGACAATTTCCACTGCTTTATTAAAACTATTTTGTAGCAGAATATACATCTCTGCAGCAATGGTACTTTGATCTGCTCTGGGTGCATGCCAGTACACGACCTAGCAGTTCACTTCTGAAATACTTTTAAAGTTATGCTTACTGTACTACATTAATTTGTCCCAGTCCCCAACTGAGGATCAATCTAAGAAATATTATTTACTCATTTGCCACAATTTACTGTCTTAATTACGTACCGGTTGCAATTACATTCGTCCTTCAGTATCTGCAAAGAGTCGGATCCAGGATCCCTCTCCCCAAGGGAACCAAATTCCATAGATGCTCAGGTCCCTTATATAAAAGGACCTAGATACAGTCACACCTCTGATTCCACCCAGGGTTGACTGAATCCATGGATGTGGAACCTGTGGCTAGGGAGGGCTGGTGGACTGTACTAGTTATCTGCCACATAGATGAGCTGTCACCTGTTATAATGCAGGTCTTTTCCTCAATGTATCAGAACACATCAATATTTATGGATTTTCCCCTTTGCATTTGATCTTTTAATAATTTGATCCCTTCTTAATGAATCAATCCATCAACTTATCATTTGTATTGATTTATACTTGTCACACTATTAGTACTTATAACACTCAAATGCTTGCTAATTTACTAGAATTCTTGAAGACTTTTTTTAATATTGATATATGATTTGAAACCATTCAAGTATAACAGAAATTTTGCAATCCTCATTCTTTACTTTTATTTTGCTCTATTTTCTCCTTAATGGTTTCTGTATCATATAGAAGCAGGAAGAATTAAATTTTCATAAATATTCCTTATTTCTATGCTTTTTCCTTAAGGATATATTAGTAACATTCTCAAAATATTAATAATGGATCGTTAATTTCTATTTAGTAGGTACCATTTCATCCCTACAGTGTATTCTTTATCAAATTTCTTGCTTCAGCACAATATTCTCTGACTTCGTCAATTGAAATGTAAGGCTTTTCCCCTCTTCAACTCTATGTCCCCATAATACTAAGGCAAGTGTCCTTCAAATGAGAACAGCTCAGTCAATATTTCTTGAATTAAGTCATTAGACATATTGAAGAAAAGTCTTACAAGCCCAAGTCTCTTTTAATGTGAATATCTCTTTGTGGTAGCTCTCTGGAACCTAAATTGATCTGTTTTCCCAGTTTTCTATTATAGCTCCATATAGAGCACACAATCAATTTAAAATGAATAGCACAGTCAAGCTGGGAAATACTTGACAAAAAACTTAATTCTAGGCAAAAAGATTTCAAAGAATCACTATTTATAGTAAAATTTAGCCAGCCATTCTCCTAGTTCTTCTAAATCTTGATGTGCCAAACGAATAAAGTATGTTTAGATACAATTTAAATGAAAGATTAAAAAAAATCATCCTCTAGATCTGCCTTAAAGAAAGCAGTCAAGTTTTTATGTTTATTCTCAGTGATAATATGATTTCATGTATTTTTATTGTTCATTTGCTGGAATAAAGAAAGGAAAATTTTATTTCTTGGGATGAAATGCTTTCTGTTGGAACAGAATTGTTTTTCTTATTCAAATCTTTTAGTACTTTGAGATTAGAAGCAATGAAATATCTGCACCTGCATTTTTGTGGGACTAGAAAAATGAGTGAAATTAAACTGTCTTCATGGGGATCAAATGGGGAAAAGCCATTTGACACCATTAGTTGTGGGGTCCCAAGAGAGCACATGAAACACGTTGCATTTCTCTATCTGAAAACATAACCAGAGTCTGCCTATACATGCCAAACATACGGAATATGAACAGCCCAAGCAGTCACATAACAATCTGCATGATGCCAAACATCTGGATCTTTGGAAACTTCCAAATGAATGAGTGAATTTTTCAGCTTTCTTCTGAATTGTTTTGGCAGCATGTGAACACAGTCAAGTGTGGCACTTATGACTGTGTTGTTCCTTCTAAGTGTCAAGTTCTAAAATGTCTTAAAAGACCTAGCCATTCAATATAAAAAAAAAAAAACCTATTTAGAATACAATTTTTTGTGATTCATTTTGAAAAATAACTTGTATTTAACACTTATCATGGCAAAAATATCAAGGCCCATTAAGTCAATTTATATATTGACTCAATAGATTTTAGAAAGCATAGCAGTAATGTGCTACTCTCCAGGGAAAATATCCATATTGAGGTCATCTGTCTTCAGCTTCTTATTTTGAATTCATTGTGTTATTGTGCCTCCTCTAATCCCTCCCTTACTGTCTGAGAAGTTTCTCAGGGATGTGAGAAAGAAACATACTTTGTGACTGGGAGCAGAAGAATGAAAATTTTAAGGTTCTGACATCAGAGGCCAAAATGAAACAAAGCTTTGGCAACAACCTGAGATGCAGAGGGAAAAGAAATAACATCAGGGTGCTGGTCAGAGATGCTCTTTAGGGGAAGTCAGAAAGGATGGGGATACCCTCCCTTGATACAAGGACCACGTGGAAGCCATGTTGGGAACCCATCAAGAACTTAGATCAACTTAAAGAAAGGAAGAAGAGACTAGCATCTGTGACTAGAAATTTCAAAACTGCTACCCGAATTCTTTCTTTTTCTTCTCCCTCCTCCATTTCCTTCTGTCTCTCCTTCTCCTTCCTCTCCTTTCGTTGTCCCCTTTCCGCCTTTTCTGTATATACATATCCCTGAATTTAAAAACGCAATCTGTGATTCTACAGACAGAATTTTTTCATGTAATAATAACTACCCCTCTTTCTAACCACCACTCCATCTCTTCCTTCTTCCAGACTAAATACCTCTGAACCATCAGTCTTCTGTAAGCTCTCCACTGCCTGTCCACCAGATACCTCTTCTTTGCGCCCTACAAGTCAGCTTCGGTACCTATTAGTGTTTGAGCTTCCATTAAGCTAATAAAGCTCAAGCTTCAGAACTTCTATTTTATTATCCAGGGCCCTGGGAGTGGCCCTAGCAATATGTTCATATAGGCATATGCTTTGATAAAATTTGCAGCGTGAAGTTGCAGGGCCAGAACTTGTATTGCAATATGGCATCTGACACCAGAAATATGTTGATGTGAAAGAGAAGCAGAAGTTAGTCTGTGGAAAGTTACAAATGGAAAATAAATTCAGTTCTCATTGATACTTAGTCAGAATGTTCTCTTTTGTCAAAAAGTTCTTGATGACTATAAGAAATACAATAATACACTATATATTTTTCCTTTTTAATGCAGGTCATAACGAATGAAATTAATCAAACTTTCCATTTGTTAGGCATACATATATAGCAGAACTACAAATAGCCAATGTGTCTGTTTAAATTAATGTGATCTATGTATCCCATGTTATTAAATAGCATCTTACCATATCTGATAATCTTATCCTGATAAAAGACTAGGTATTCCACTCAAAGCTATGCATAAAATTGCCAGCAACACAGAGGAACTGACTGAAAAGACATTTGTTCCAAAGACAAAATTCCTACACATGTACATTGGGAAGTCATCCAATCCAACTGTGGTATAAAAGCAATTTGTTCACAATTTTTGGCTCAAACTGATTTTCAAATGCATTTAAGTGGCTCTTAAGCAGCTTTAATTTTAAATTTTGCACATTTTATAGAATCAGTGACAATATTAAAAATCAAATATCTTTGAAGAAGTATGCTAATAGGAAGCCAAACATATAAACTAAAGAAAACTGATAGAAGCTCCAAAATGTCTTTAAAGTTTGAGATAATTATCATATTTAAAATGTATAACTAATTATTTCTTTTCTGATTATTCTATCAATAAATAAATATTGCCTTTCTCCCAATTTGGTATTTATAATTTTATATTCTTTTTGTTAAAAAATAAAAGCTCCCAAATCATATTAGTTTCAGGTTTCACAAACCCTGGATTTTCTCCTGACCTAGGGCTTCTCTGGTGGCTCAGTGGTAAAGAATCCACTTGTGATGCAAAAGATGCAGGTTTGATCCCTGAGTGAGGAAGATCCCATGGAGAAAGAAATGGCAACCCTCTCCAGTATTCTTGCCTGGAAAATTCCATGAACAGAGGAGCCTGGTGGGCTACAGTCCATGGGAATGCAAGAGTCAGACATGAATTAGCGACTAAACCACCACCATCACCACTTTAGCATCATTTCATAAAGTCCAAGAAGTTCTTCCCTCAGAATCACCCATTAAAATGCAGAGTCATGGACTCAACTCTCCATCTGAAGAATCAGCACCTCAGAAAAGTGACTCCAGGACTTACATTTTTAACAAAGTCTATGTATGATCCTTTTGCATATTCAAGATTGACAAATGCTTTTAGAAATGTTTTCTTGGAAGTCTAATAACCTACTTCTTGTCTACCCCATTTTTCTAGCTCTCATCTCCTCATCCTTTTCCATTACATTTGACGTCCTTTTCTTGAAAAGTAGAGCTCGTCTGGATTATCTCTGGAACTTCCTGATTTATCTCTTCTCCCTCATTTGGACTTATGTCCCCTAAATGTTGGCATATCCAACAAGGTTCTCATCTTAGCCCTCCACTTTTATTTACACTTCTTTTTTCCATTAGTGGTTCAATTTTCTACCAGACCCAGTGATCACCTGTTTGAATTTTCTAGGGTAGGTGTAACGAATTACCGTAAACAAGGTGGCTTGAATCAACTAAAATTTGTCATCTGGAAGCCAAAAGTCTGAAATCAACATATCATCTAGAGGCTTTGAAGAATATGGTAAATGCTTCTCTCCTGTATTCTATTGACTCCCAGGCATCCTCTTCATGCAGTCTTTCACGCTTTCGCTTATAGATGCATCACTATAATTGCTGCCTCCGTCTTCACATGGCATTTTCCCCTGTGTGTATCTAAATTTCACTCTTTTTACAAGATGGACGTCAGTCATACTGGACTTAGGACCACTCTAATCCAGTAAGACCTCATCTGCACTTCATTATATCTGCAAAGATTCTATTTCCAAATGAGGTCATATCCAAAGTTCCTGGCTTGGAGGGTAGGAAGAAGGAGGTGGAGCTACTATTTGAGCCAGTATATCACCTCAGAGCCACTGGTTCTCTGTGCAGTTTGAGAACTAGTCTTTGAAATTTCACAGTGGCCCATTAAATTCAAGGTAACCAATTTAATTCATCAAGCTATCTTCTTTCAAGTCACCCCATAAAATAGCTCCTTAAGTAGTGACTGGACTTTGTACTTCTTCCTCACTTAGACCCCGTCTGTCTCATCATGGTCAGATCAATCAGGAATCAGGATAGTCACTCTATCCTAATGACAAAGTGTATACATGTAACTGTGTCATGGGGCCAACCACTGTAAACACTGTACTCACTTTGCATGTATCATTTGTAATGGCATCGCAAAGTTAGGTAGAGTGCTATGGCCTTAAAATGATCTAGCCATGATCACTTCTCATAGTTTAAAGACTAATATTGAGAATGGTTACCTGCACAATGCCTTCTTTTAGGACTTGCTTGTGGATGTCACCAGTGGCTTCCCTGGTGGCTCAGATGGTAAAGCTTCTGCCTGCAATGAGGGAGACCAGGGTTCGATTCCTGGGTTGGGAAGATCCCCTGGAGAAGGAAGTGGCAATCCACTCTAGTACTCTTGCCTGGAAAATCCCAAGAACGGAGGAGCCTGATAGGCTACAGTCCATGGGGTCACAAAGAGTCGGACACAACTGAGCAACTTCACTTCACTTTGTGTATGTCAAAGAGACGAGCAGTAAAGTTGTCCCTTTTGATGGTGCTGGAAGAGGAAGCAGAGTATTTTCTAGGCTACGTGGGACATTAAAGACCAAGGATTTCCATTGTTTCCTGAATCCTCTCTAGGTCTACTGGCCCAAACTTGAATACCCACACCAACCCCATAAAGAACAGTAGTTTAGAACACAGCTCTTGAGCCAGATGACCTGAGCTCTCCCACTCACTACTAGGCAACCTCAGACAGTCACTTCACCTCTATGTTTCTGTTTGGTCATCTGAAAAAGGAAGAGAAATATAAATTTCTAACATAGCATTATTGTTGTTTAGTTTCTGGGTCATATCCAACTTTTATAACCCCATGGGCTTTAGCCCCACAGGGTCCTCTGTCCATGGGATTCTCCAGGTAGGAATGCTGGAGTGGGTTGTCATTTCCTTCTCTAGGGATCAAACTCACATCTCCTGCACTGGCAGGTGGATTCTTTACCACTGAGCTCCCTGGGAAGACCAACATAGAGTTGCAGTGAAGAGTAAATGAGATATTACATGTATAGAACTGAACATAGAGTGTGGCCCCAAGAAGAGTTCAAAACTAGCATACACCATGACCATTCTGTAGTTGGTAAGCTTTCTAGGTGACCTAACATTAACTCTCTATAGCTTCCGCTACATTCTGATATCTCCCAGGACAAGTCCTATCTACCTCTTTCTTGGCAGCCTCAGATTAGAAGACAGCAGTTACACCTAGTGCCTCAAAAGATTTTTCTGACTCGAGCTAACTATCTCCATTTTTTTCTTCAATGAGTCCTCATAGGAAGCCTTCCTTATCTGGGTCAGATACCCGGGTATGCATAGCACGATGGACCTCTCCTGTATAGTGCTGACTGCAGTTATAATTTTCCATTTTATTTGTATAATGGTTAGTGTCATCTCTCCTGTTTGACATGAGAGTGGGGACCATGCCTGTGTTGGCTCATGCTCATGGGCAAGTGACCTGCTGTGACATGGGACATGAGGTAGAACCCATCAGTATGGTTTTCTAGAGCCTTAGGAAGAGACACCCACAGGTAAATAACTTGTTGCCTCTCGAGATTTAGGCATGAATCTCTGCATGTCTACTCAAGCCTGACTCTCAGGCTCACCTTGTTATAGGATCCCCATTGAGCCCATGGAGCTCAGGCCTGCCCTGAAGTTCCTCCGCTCCCCATCAGCTCTCTCAGGGGGTCTCCCAGGCCCTGGTAAAGAGGAGAAACACCAGCTTGGCTTCTGCCTCTAACAAAATTGAGACACATTTGTGTTTTTTTGAAGAGATGCTCCCCTTCAACCCCAGGGCCTAGGCTATATTCCAGCTGTGATCCTGGCATTTTCTCCCTTATAAGCTAGGGTTTGTGTGTATTTTGGAGGAAAAGGTAATAACAAAGGCAGGGGTTGCAGCACTGGGCTACAGGGAAAGTCTCACGTGTAACTGCAGCTTCAAGGTAAAAGTCATAAATCAGGCTGCTCATATTTCCCCACAGTCCAGAGTCACGGGTACAAAATCCAGGCCTATCCCAAGAAAGACCTGAGGAAAATGTACTGGAGAAGTTTGTACACTCATGATTCAGTGGATTTTTAGCTCCAAGTCAATGGTTTCTGGGGGCTTCCCTGGTAAACCTCAGCTGGTGAAGAGCCCGCCTGTAATGCAGGAGACTCCGGTTCGATCCCTGGGTTGGAGAGGGGAAGGGCTACCCACCCCAGTGTTCTGGACTGGAGAATTCCATGGACTATTCCATGGGGTCACAAAGAGTTGGACACGACTGAGCAACTTTCATTTCACTTCACGTTAATGGTTTCCAACCTTCTTACCATTATGAACCCTTCTCCTATTCACCATCACACCAAATTGCACATGTTAAAGATTTTGTATTTAACAAAATAAAATGTTTTTGATAAATTAAGACTAATATGTCAATATTATAACATAATTTAATCTATATTGTGGATTAAATTGCCAAGGTATAGTTATTCATTTGAATTTACCATCTCAATAAACAGTTCAAAATGCATTAATAGAGCTATTTTAATAAAAAAATATAAGCATATGAGTCCCTTGGATTTCAAGGAGATCAAACCAGTTAATCTTTTTTTTTTTTTTGATTTGGGATCTCTTTTTTTTTTTTTTTCAGTTTTTTATTTTTTAAATTTTAAAATCTTTAATTCTTACATGCGTTCCCAAACATGAACCCCCCTCCCACCTCCCTCCCCACAACATCTCTCTGGGTCATCAAACCAGTTAATCTTAAAGGAAGTCAACCCTAAATATTCACTGGAAGGACTGATGCGGAAGCTGAAGCTCCAATACTTTGACCACCTTATGTGAAGAGCCCACTCACTGGAAAAGATCCTGATGCTGGGACAGAACGAAGGCAGGAGAAAAAGGCAACAACGGAGGATGAGATGGTTGAATGGCATCATTGACTTAATAGACATGATTTTGAATAAACTCCAGAAGACAGTGAAGGACAGGGAAGCCTGATGTGCTGCACTTCATGGGATCACAAAGAGTTAGGCCCAATTTAGGGACTGAGCAACAGCAATGAGCATGTGACATCAATATAATGTTTATTATCTCTGCTTAAAACTGTAGGGATATTCTCAACTCCATGTTTTAGAGATAATAGGAGCAGTTCATTTAGGGACAGTGGTCAGTTAATTTTTTAATGAAAATGGATGGTACCATATGAAGAAAGAATTCAGTTCAGTCACTCAGTCGTGTCCGACTCTTTGCGACCCATGAATCGCAGCACACCAGGCCTCCTTGTCCATCACCAACTCCCAGAGTTCACCTAAACTCATGTGCATTGAGCTGGTGATGCCATCCAGCCATGTCACCCTCTATTGTCCCCTTCTCCTCCTGCCCCCAATCCTTCCCAGCATCAGGGTCTTTTCCAATGAGTCAACTCTTCGCATGAGGTGGCCAAAGTATTAGCGTTTCAGCTTCAGCATTAGTCCTTCCAGTGAACACCCAGGACTGGTCTCCTTTAGGATGGACTGGTTGGATCTCCTTGCAGTCCAAGGGACTCTCAAGAGTCTTCTCCAACACCACAGTTCAAAAGCGTCAATTCTTCGGTGCTCAGCTTTCTTCACAGTCCAACTCTCACATCCATACATGACCACTGGAAAAACCACAGCCTTGACTAGACGGGCCTTTGTTGGCAAAGTAGTGTCTCTGCTTTTTAATATGCTGTCTGCTGCTTAGTCACTTCAGTCATGTCTGACTCTGTACGACCCCATAGATGGCAGCCCACCAGGCTCCCCCGTCCCTGGAATTCTCCAGGCAAGAACATTGGAGTGGGTTGCCATTTCCTTCTCCAATGAATGAAAGTGAAAAGTGAAAGTGAAGCTCAGTCATGTCTGACTCTTCACGACCCCATGGACGACAGCCTACCAGGCTCCTCTAGGTTGGTCATAACTTTCCTTCCAAGGAGTAAGCGTCTTTTAATTTCATGGCTGCAATCACCATCTGCAGTGATTTTGGAGCCCCCCAAAATAAAGTCTGACACTGTTTCTACTGTTTTCCCATGAAGTGATGGGACCAGATGCCATGATCTTTATTTTCTGAATGTTGAGCTTTAAGCCAACTTTTTCACTCTCCTCTTTCACTTTCATCAAGAGGCTTTTTAGTTCCTTTTCACTTTCTGCCATAAGGGTGGTGTCATCTGCATATCTGAGGTTATTGTTCTCCTGGCAAGAAGGAATTACCATAATTCAAATAAGTAGCATATTACTTCCAAGGACTACATAGGATTTTACAGACAATCTGGTGGTAATCATTATTACATGCTTAGAAGAATAAATATGAAGAGATTGATAACTTCAGATATTTGTTTCTAATCCCTGAGGTATAATGCCTTTTAGCCAAAACACTACTCAGAATCAAAGTGAACCTAAGTTATTATGGTCATTCACTAAACACTTTTGTCAATCGCCAAGTAGCCATAAATTTCCCCTGAGTCTATTTTGGGAAAGAAACAAAACAAAAATCTCTATAAAATTATTTAAATATTATTTGTTTTAAAAACTAAAGATGTTTAGCATATATCCTATGCTTTCCTATCTCCATCAAGCAGAATACTATAACCACATCATTAATCATTATATCTGTTGAAATCAATTTTTATTCGCATTCATGAATTGAATGATGTGATAAATTCTAGAAACAATATGATAACATTCTGAAATCATGATTTTTTTCTCTCTGTACAAACAGAGAGAGAATTTAAGAGGAAAACTGGAATTATCCAAGGTTAAATCACTGAATCTTAGTTCAAAACTTGAAATACTATGGCCTTTAATCTTATGGTTGAATAGGTGCCCCTTATAAATCATTACTATATCTAAGCAGCAATAGTGCAAGCAGTTACAGAGTTACAAGGCCACTCATTCACTGGTCACAATATTAGAAATAAGGTATTTGCACAGGTAATTAAAATGGATTGTGGACTCATCAAAGCTTGTTTTAAAATGGACTGTGGAAAGGGCACAGTGTTCTGTCACTCACTTAGACATTATTGCCCTAGACACTGGCCAGTTGTCATTGTTTAAGGCAATCCAAGAGACAGGAAGGGTCTCAGATATAATGTTAAGACATAAAGAAGAATTATAGCATAAATTTACAATGAACAAATTGTCCTGGGCTCCCAAATTGTGCTATTTGTAACTTGAACACAGAAGCCAGGGGGTAGCCATATGGCAAAGGCCACCCTTCTCCAATACAAAAAGTTATTAAATCTCCTGGAGTTGGCTAAAGGAAACCATAATTATTTGCAAATGGAAAAAAAAAAGCCACAAATTTCCTTCCCCTCCTTGCAGATCATTTTCTTATCCCAAGTTACATATTTTCAGCTTCATCACACATCAGAATGTCAAATCAAACCCCGTATCCTAAGCGTATTAAAATTCTTTCCTACTCCTGACCCTGTGGCACAAGCAATACCACTATTTCAGAATCATCATTATTTTGTTTTATAATTGTGTGGTAGTTATCCTATTAGTTGTTTTTCAGTGTTAATGTGCACAGTTGACAGCAAATATACTATTCATTTTAACTCTCTCCAAGAAACAGCTAAGGCTGTTTCCTATTTATGTCTATTAATATTTTCATAAAACATTATAAGTGATTCTCTACTATCTCTGATGAAATGTTAACACCATCCAAAGAAGACATTTAAAAATGAAGGGGCCAAAAAAACCAAAGAAGGGGCCAAAGTGAGTTTTTCTAGTGTGGGTCATTACCCAGTTTTCTCAATCCAGATCTTAATTTCATTTAACCTAAAATGCACTGCTTCTTTGTACTTGTACAATGGATACTAAGCAGTGGGGAAATTTAAGTATTGATGAAGAGCTATTTTATGTTTCTGGTAGAGAAATGTTCTTAGTTCAGTGAAACCTCACTATAACAGTCTACTAGCACATGGGCTTTTCAAGTACAAGGGAAATTGCTTTATAAAAAATTCCAAAACTACCTCTTTATCAACCACCTATTCCCCCAGTGATAGAATTTTTATAAACTTCAAGTTGATTTCTTTGTATTTTGCAATGCCAAAAACTGTAATTGTACTAAGGAATTTGAAAATCAACACAAGACCAATAAAATGCCTGTCACTAGGGTGAAATACCAAAGTGAAATAGTGATGAGAAATGTTCAAGGATTGAGCTTAAGGAAAAGATTGCCTTGCTTTCTAAAGAATGTGACAGAGATTTCTAAAGAATTTTAGCAACTCTTTTTGAGAAATATGTAAGGGGATATTTAGGGTAAACAGAAATTTGAATTTATCTTTCCTATTTATGATCCCTAAGCATATCCCCTGTTACACTTTGGCTTATCAGAAAGAACACTATACTTGTGAATGCATCAAGCAGCACTAGGTTCCCCTTGCCAAACGTTAAGAGGCATATCACACATTATAGTGAGTTTCCACTTGGCTATTTGTATCTGGAGCTGTGAATGGTTGAAACTCTAGAATGGTAATTAGCAAAGCCAAACATATAGGTATCAAATGAGAAATACCTTCAAAATGTGAAGAAAATTTTGCACTAGGAAATGAATGAAGAATATGGGATATAATTTTATGGATCACTCAGAAACTCTTCAAAGCCTGGACTCAGGTACTTTGTACAATGAATAAGTATTCAGGAAGAATACTTATTAATGAATAATCATTAATTATGTGTTAAATGAATTAATTGTCTTTATGCAAATGATACACTGTATTTCACAGATACTTAAGGTCATATCCATATGTTTTCATATATTAAAAATTCTGATATTAGGATGTGCCGTATTACTGATGGCATGAATAATTACTTGATATGTTTTCTAGGTTTTCTAGTTTAGTCGTATCTAAAACAATAGGTTGTCTTACATCAATAGAGACCTATTTTCATCATGACTTTCCTGTTTCATTTTTTAGATGCACTCAGACTGTTCTGAAGAAGCTGCAGCTTGAATTTAAATATCATAGACTCATTTTTTTTTTAAACAAAGGGATTTATATAGGGTTATTTATCAATTTTCATTTTGCCAAGAAAGGTGATTAAAAATACACATACCAATACTATCTCTTCTTTCTCCAAAAAGATAGTCTAAAATTGAAAATATAGAGAGATCTTAATCTTAGAATTAAGGTTAATCCTTTACTTTTAGTAAAATTAAGTATGGAAAATACACATTGTCCTTATTTTCCCCCCTTTTGTGGATTTGTATCAATCTATGATCCACAATTTTGGAATCACTTTTCTAGGATATTGTTGCACAAACATTCACACTCATTCACACCTCTGTTCCTAATAGACATTAGGAGCAAAAACATGGCAATTATATTATCTAGAGAATGTAGAGACATTTGCAGAATACTTTTTTCTTGATTTCAAGCATCAAAAAACCTTCTATCCCAGCTTCTTTTAAGAAGGCAGATGTGTTAGATTGGATCTGAATAGTATCCACTTAAACTAAACTTCATTCACATCACTATTTTAAGGCCCAGAGCAATGGCTGAGCACTGGCCTTTGGTTGTGGTCACTTTTGTATCTGATCTTTCTGTTTAAATGTATCCTGAGCTGGCCAGGAATGAGTTTGGTAATATTATCCTGTGGATCTTTTCCATCTCTAATGTCTACAATCTAAACTTAGCTTGCTTCTGGCTTTAAATCCTCACACTTTGGCTCCTTCTCTTCAACCTGGCCCCTCTCTTCTGCAAACACTGGAAGCCAAACCCCAGTTATGCACACTTTTGATCCACAGAGCATACACTTCCATTTCTGATTCTCCTGCCCCCAACCCTACTTCCTTTCTCACTACTCTGAACTCCTCCCAGGTGAGCACATTTGGAAAGTGTTAAGATACAATTCTGTAGTTCATATTTGGCAAACCTTTCCCCTCATCCAACTCTTATTTAAAAACAACAACAACAACAGTTTAACCACAGGCCCAAATGCCAAGTAAATATTTGGTAAATCACAGGACAAAAACAGAATTAGCTGATTAACTCCAGTAATTCTTACTCACATACTGCACTTAATAAATATCTTGTTTTCCAGGTTTGGCTCTAGAAGGCATTTTCCCTGAGATTTTAGAACAGTTCCTTACGCATGTATTTTCTTCATATGAGTAGATAGTAAGATAACAAGGACTGTCTACACTGACTGCAATCCGTATAATCTAACTTCTCCATTAACATCTTGGTAGGGGTGCAGGGCTAAAATAGTTTCTACATGTGGGACTACTTCAATTTTTAGAAAATAATCAGACTGTATTCACCTATTATAATGCTCTCAGTTTATAAATGGGAAACAGAAATGAAAAGAGGAAATGGCTTGTCATGAAATATACTGAGGAGAGGAGAAAGTGCTAAACCTGGAACTAAAACATCTCTTGACTTCAATTTAGCTGGATGGAGGGAAGTAAATACATTGGACAACTGACTTGAAATGGCCTAGACTCCACTGAAAAGCTAAAACTATAAAGCTTCTAGAAGAAAATAAAACAAGAAAATCTTTGCCACCATGAGATAGTCAAAGATTATTTAGCACTGAACATTTTTTCATTGCTAATTTGGACTTAATAAAAATTAACGTCTTTACTCATCAAAAGATAGAATTAAAAATATAAAAAGGCAAGCTACATGTTGAAGAAGACATTTATTATACATATATCTAACAAAGAAATTGATCTCGAATATATGCAGAACTTCTACAAATAAATAAGACAGATTGTTAAACTGAGCAAAAGACATGAAAAGCCACTTCATGTGGCTAATAAGTACATTGAAAGATATTAAAAATTTAAAAAGAGATATTAAAAATCATTAGTCATTGGGAAAATGAAAAGTAAAACCATAAATTAAGTATCATTTCATACCCACTAGTTCAGCTAGAATAAGTAAGACAGGCAAAACTAAGTGTTAGTGAGGATATGGAATAACTAGAACACTCGGTCACTATGCTGGTAAGATTGTAAGTTCATATAACACTTTGCAGAATCGTGAATAGCTTTATCATAAATACCCAAAGAAATGAAAACATATATTCACAAAAAGACTTGTACTGAAGTATAATAGTTCTTTAAAAATCGTTAAAACTTGTCCAAATGTCCATTAATAGGAGAAAGATTAGCAAATTATGACATGTTCATTTAATAAAATACCCCTTCAGTTCAGTTCAGTTCAGTTCAGTCGCTCAGTCATGTCCAACTCTTAAAAAAAAATGAACTACTGATACATAGAACAACTGGGGAAAATCTCAGAAATATTATGTGGAACAAAATAAGCCAGACATAAAAAAGAACATATTGTACATCCATCTACACAAAATTCAAAACCAGGAAAAACAAATCTACAGTGACAAATCAGAACAGTGGTTGCCTATGAAAGAGAATGATTGGTTGGGAAATTTCTAAGGTGAAGGAAGTAATTTTAAGATCTGTGCATTTCTCTGAAAAAATCTTATCTTTATTATAAAAAAATGCAGGAAAGTAAAGTATACTCCAAGTTACTTAGGAAAATAATGCTTTTCCCAAATAGGTAATACCTTTATTTCTACAGAAATTTTCACATAAACATAAAGGTACAAGCAATAGAAAAGGGACTCCATTTACCCATTTCTCAACTTGAATAGTTATGAACTTTATGCCAATTTCATAAAATAACTGTGTTAAGGAGAAAGACATACTGGCACCTGTAACAAAATTATTACATTATTTGAAGACTATAATTGGAAGACACAAGGCAAAAAGTGTTTTTATAAAATGTTGGTGTGTTTTACCCTCATGATAATTATCTTAGTCTAGCATGTATTTAAGTAATTAATTTATATGTTAATCACCTATAAGAGATATTTAAATTCTTAAAGACATAGCTCCTTTCTGGTCCAATCTTTTTCCATTCCAGCTAATTTATTTAGTAGTGTGAAAGAAGACCCAAGTAGAAAAGTTGTATTCACATTTTTAAGTGTGGAATTCAGTGGTTGTTAGTATGTTCACAACTTTGCACTGTCATCACCATTAATTCCAGAAATTTTCTATCATTTCCCCAAAATCCCAGCACTCATTAGTAGTCACTCCCTACTCCCCCTCCCCCCAGCTTCTTGCTATTACTAACCTACTTTCTGTCTCTATGGATTTGCCTATTCTTGGCATTTCATACAAATGGAATCATTTAATATGTGGTCTTTTGTGTCTGGTTTCTTTCACTTAACATAATGCTTTGAAGCATAGTCCATGTTGTAGTATATATAGTACTTCATTCCATTTTATGAATGAATAATGTTCCATTATACAAAAATACTACATTTATGTGAGCCTGACACAGAATAGTTGCTCAGTTTACACTACCTTCCTTCTTCATTTTTTAACCAAAAGAGAAATTTGAAAGCTTTTCTAAAATTGTAACTTGGAAAATACAGGATTGTACTTTGATCTTTTTAATTGAAGTATAATTAAGTTACAATGTTAAATTAGTATCAAGTGTACAACATAGTGATCCAATATTTTTATAGATTATATTCCATTTAAAGTCATTACTAATAAAGACTATATTTCCCTGTGCTGTACAACATATCCTTATTGCTTATCTATCTTTTACATACTAGTTTGTATTTCTTAATCCCATACCCCAATCTTACCTCTTCCTCCTTCCCTCTCTCCACTAGTAATCACTAGTTTGCTCTTTATATCTCTGATTCTGGGTTCTGCTGTTATGTACACTGATTTGTTTTATAGAATCCACTTAAAAGTCATAATGCAAAATATTTATCTTTGCCATTTCTCCAAGGTTAATACTCTCTAGGTCCATCCATGTTGTTGCAAATGACAGAATTTAATTCATTTTGTGGATTGTGGGCTTCCCTGGTGGCTCAGTGGTAAAGAATCTGCCTGCCAATGAAGGAGACTCAAGTTCCAGCCCTGGGTCAGGAAGATCCCCTAGAGAAGGAAATGGCAACCCACTCCAGTATTCTTGCCTGGGAAATCCCATAGACAGAGGAGCCTGGTGGGCTACAGTCCATGGGATCACGAGAGAGTCAGACATGACTTAGTAACTAAACAATAACAATATTATATTGTGTGTATATATATACATACATTTTTTATCCCTTCATCTGTTGATGGGCATTTAGGTTGTTTCCATATCTTGGCTATTTTAAATAATACTTCAGTGAGCAATGGAATACATGTATCTTTTCAAATTAGTGTTTTCATATTCTTTGGATATATACCCAGAGTGGGATTACTAGATCATATGGTAGTCCTTAGCGGAAAATTCTTAAAGAGATGGGAGTACCAGACTGCCTGACCTGCCTCCTGAGAAGTCTGCATGCAGGTCAAGAAGCAGCAGTTAGAACTGGACATGGAACAACAGACTGGTTCCAAATTGGGAAAGGAGTACGTCAAGGCTGTATGTTGTCATCCTGCTTATTTAACTTATATGCAGAGTACATCATGAGAAATGCTGGGCTGGAGGAAGCACAAGCTGGAATCAAGATTGCCGGGAGAAATATCAATAACCTCAAATATACAGATGACACCATCCTTATGGCAGAAAGTGAAGAAGAACTAAAGAGCCTCTTGATGAAAGTGAAAGAGGAGAGTGAAAAAGTTGGCTTAAAGCTCAACATTCAGAAAATTAAGATCATGGCATCTGTTCCCATCACTTCATGGCAAATAGATGGGAAAACAGTGTCAGAATTTATTTGAGGGGGGGGGGGGCTCCAAAATCACTGCAGATGGTGACTGCAGCCATAAAATTAAAAGATGCTTACTCCTCAGAAGAAAAGTTATGACCAACCTAGACAACATATTAAAAAGCAGAGACATTACTTTGCCAACAAAGGTCCATCTAGTCAAAGCTTTGGTTTTTCCAGTGGTCATGTATGGATGTAAGAGTTGGACTATTAAGAAAGCTGAGTGCCAAAGAATTGGTGCTTTTGAACTGAGGTGTTGAAGAAGACTCTTGAGAGTCCCTTGGGCAGCAGTTAGATCCAACCAGTCAATCCTAAAGGAAATCCTGAATATTCATTGGAAGGACTGATGCTGAAGCTGAAACGCCAATACTTTGGCCACCCGATGTGAAAAACTGACTCGTTTGGAAAGACCCTGATGCTGGGAAAGATTGAAGTCAGGAGGAGAAAGAGACAACAGAGGATGAGATGGTTGGATGGCATCACCAACTCAATGGACATTAGTTTGGGTGAACTCCAGGGGTTGGTGATGGACAGGGAAGCCTGGCATGCTGCAGTCCATGGGTTCACAGAGTCGGACACAACTGAGTGACTGAACTGAACTGATGGTAGTCCTATTTTTAGTTTATCCTTGCTGTCTTCCATAGTGGCTGTAATTTGTAACCAACAGTGTATGAGGATTCCATTTTCTTACATCTTTGCCAACATTTGTTATTTGTAGTCTTTTTGATGATAACCATTCTGACAGGTGTCATGTGATATCTCATTATGATTTTGATTTGCATTTCTTTGATGATTACTGATGTTGAACATATTTTACTGTGCCTATTGACCATTTGTATGTCTTCTTTGGAAAAATGTTTATTCAGATCTGCCTATTTTTTAATCAGGTTGCTTTATTGTCGTTGAGTTGTATAAGCTGTTTATATATATTAGATATTAATCTTATTGGTCACATTATTTGCAAATATTTTCTGTCATTCAGTAGGTTGCCTTTTCATTTTTGCTTTCATTTCTCTTGCCTTAAGAAACAGATCCCAAAAGAAAGTACTGCAATGATCTGTGTCATAGAGTATTTTGCCTGTGTTCTCCTTTAGAAGTTTTATGGTTTCAGGTTTTACATTTAGGTCTTTAATATATGGTGTGAGGAAATGTGCTAATTTCATTCTTTTACATGTAGCTATCCAATTTCCCAGCACAACAGATTGATGGGACTGTCTTTTCTCCATTGTATATTATTGACTCCTTCTCTGTGAATTAATTGATCATAGGGTATAGGTTTACTTCTGGGCTTCTTAATCAGTCCCTCTGAGCTATGTGTCTTTTTTGTGCCAGTACTGTGCTGTTTTGATTACTGTAGTTTTGTAGTATAGTCTGAATTCAGGGAACATGATACCTCCAGCTTTGTTCTTTTTTCTCAGGATCATTTGGGCAATTTGGCATCTTTTGTGGTTCCATTTTAAGTTTAGTATTATGAGTTCTACTTTTGTGAACAATGTCATGGGTATTTTGATAGGGATTGCATTGAATTTATGAATTGCTTTGAGTAGTATGGACATTTTAACAAAAGTCTTCTAGTCCAAGAATACAGATTATTGTTCTATTTCTTTGTATCATTTTCAAATTTCATTAATCTTTTATAGATTTCAGTGAGTTTTCACCTCCTTAATTTTATTCCTAGGTATTTTCTTCCTTTCGATACAATTTTAAACATGATTGTCTTATTGTTTCTCTTTCTGATAGTTCATTATTCAGGAACAGAAATGCAACAGATTTCTGTATATTAATATTATATCCTGCATCTTAACTGAATTTATCTATTCCAATAGTTTTTTGGTGCAGGCTTTAGGATTTTCTGTATAGAATATCACATCATCTGCAAATAGTAACAATTTTACTTCTTGCCTTCCAGTTTTCCCTTCCAAAAGAATGCCTTTTGCTTCTTTTCTTCTTGATTGCTGATTAGGACTTCTAATATGATGTTAAATAGAAATGGTGAAAGTGAGCCACCTTGCCTTTTCCCTAATTTTAGAGGAAAGACATTCAGCTTTTCACCATTGAATATGATGTTAGCTGTATCATAAATGGCCTTTGTTTCATTGAGGTATGTTCTCTCTCATATCAACTATCATGATAGCTTTCATCCTGAATGAGTAAAAGCTATGCCTTTTCTATCAAGATTGTATAATTTTTGCTATTGCTTTTGTTAATATGGCATATATATTGATTGATTTCTGGATATTGAACAGTCTAAATCCCACTTGATCATGGTGTATGATTCTTTTTATACATTGTTGAATTTGGCTTGCTAATATTTAGTTAAGGATTTTTGCATTTATATTCATCAGAGATATTTGCCTATAAGCTTCTTTCCTGTAATGTCTTTGTCTGATAAATTGTTTCTGTTTCATTATTTACTTTTTAAGGTGTTTCCTCTTGCTCTTTCAACTGAGACAAATCCTTCTGTCTTCATTTTGCTTAACTTTCACTATCTCTATGGTAAGCAGTTACCTCTTGTGGTCTTAAAGGGATGTCCTTATGTGGAAGTGTCTCTATACAGTCTACAGATGTCCAGTGGCTTTGGTGGGAGACCTGGATATGATGTAAACACAAGTCAGGTCTTTCTCAGGGTGTACCAGCAACTATCACCTTGGTAGGAGATGGTGCTAAGGATGGAGAGTCTAGGGCTGCAACCAGGTGTGAGCTGGGGCTTCCCTTTAAATGTGTGCTCTCCCTCTCCCTGACCAGCATCCTTGCCCCAGAGGAGAGCAGTGCTGGAACAAGAGGTGCTGGTATGAGCACTAGGTGTGTGTTGGGGCCTAGGCTGTGGTTTTCCAGTTGTGGACAGAGATCTGCTTCTGATGTACTGCCTGTGTCAGTGCCAGCGGTGGCAGTCCCCACCCTCCTTGGATGACACTTCAGGTCTGAGTTGCCCCTGTGTCTCACAGACAAGCTCTCAAGTGGAGCTAAAGAATTTGCTTGGTTCAGCTTGGGGCAGGCACTGGGGCAGACACAAAAAGGCCAACCAGTCACTCTGGTTTTCAATCCACCCTCTCACCCTGCTTCAGGTGTGAGCAAGCATGCATGTGTGCCTCACAAGTAGAGGCCAGACTTTCCACAGCCCTCCTATTAGTTCTACAGGCCCTCCAATCAGCCAAAAGGGCCTATATTCCCTATGTAGGACTCCAGGGCTGGGGCACCCCATATGTGACTTGAACCACTCAGTCCCCAAGGAGGATCTCTGTCTGCATAATGTCCCTTTTCACCTGAGTCCCCTCCTAGGGGCATAGGTCCTGAACTGATTGTTTCTCTTCCCTTCCTACCTGATTCCATGTGAATCCTTCCTATAGCCTTGGTTGTAGGAAGGATTTCTGCCAGTCTTCAGTTAGTTTTCAGTGAGAATTATTCCAGATGTAGATAGGTTTTTAATGAGGCTATAACTTTGATCTATAAAGCAGGTACTCTAATGTCAATTTTCAGGAAATTTTACATGACAAGCTAAACTCTTTCTAAGAGAAGTTTCCTCAGAATAAATTCTATCAAATGATGCTTTGTGGTCTGAAAAAGTAGATACTTCATGCTCTCTGGCATGAAGCACCCATCACAGAGAGTTCAGCATTTCTACATTACAAATTCCAGATCCCTGGACTCTACCAGCTGCCAAGAAGTGCATCACAATAGAGGGGGAAAATTGATAGGCTTTTTTCCATTGTCTCATTATTTCTCTGTTACCCTAAGAAATACCCTAGAAAAAAGTGAGGGCTAGTTTTCATGTTATTTACATATCAAAGCATTTTAAAAAAGAAGAAATTACTTCTTTGAAAGTCTCCAGGACATTGGTGTTGTAATCATCTGTCTTAATCCACTACTTGGGTCACGGTCTTCTTACAGTAATGGACCTATCCAGGGTCGGACCAGCAGGAGACTTATTTCAGTCATTCAAGTCAGATGGGTTTTTGACATTTTTTTGGAACAAATTGATTAGAAATTTAAAGTTCTTGTGAATCTAAAAACCAGCATCTTTCCTCTAAAGGGTAATGGATAAAAGTTGCTTTTAAAATTGTTCTTAATACCTCTGTTTCATTCAACATAACTGAATGTGATACTCATGTTGAAATGTCACACTGAAAAGACTCTGACACTCAAGACTGTCTTTGATTCAGAATAGTATCTGATTTGGTGTCTTCTTAAACTGTAGTGATGACAAAGTATCTTGTAGTCTATATAGATCTACTTGTATAATGTTCAGTTTCTGTGGGTTATAGCAAATGGTATATGTCCTTAGTTACTCTTCTCAATCAATTTCTCTTTTAGAGAAAATGAAAATATTAAAGAGGTAACTGGAATGATGGAGAAAATTTTTTTAGTCTTTTTTTTTAATGGTGTAAATTAGCATGTTTGTATAGGATCAGTACCTAGGAAAAATTATAAACTATCTAAAGGAAAACTGACTATATATAGATAAGAATGTGGACTGTTCAACTACAGCAATGATCATATGGGTTTTAGGCAGTTAGTACTGGCTTGGCTGAAGACGCTAGGACATTGTCTTACTAAATGGACTGCTAAGAAGCACCCAAGCTAATATGTTAACTCTTAAAGACTTAGTTTGCAAAGGAAATCAAACAACTTCACCTATTTTTTATTTGTTAATATTGATTATTAAAAAAAAGATTATAAGAGATTCAACAATAACAATTTATGATAAATATTTCAAAATCATCTATTCTAGATTATTTTATTTTCTTCCTTCAGATTTTATAAACAGGGTAAAGCACAATTCTTAAATCTTGCCTGGAAGTTAAGGATAGGATCAAATTACATTTAGATGCCCTTTCAACCTTATGATTCTATGATTCATTGCAGCTTAATGTAGATCCCCAAAAGACGTGTATATTGACTTTGACACCCTAAAATACATTGAACTTGACATCCCAAAATACACAAAGGCAAACAAGGGAGATAAATTTTCTTATGACACAATAGATAAATTTGTCAATATGTCAGTTCTCTGGAAATCTAGAACCACAGAAGCAAACTAATCATTTTATTATTCCTTGACTAGAAATGGCAATTTGTGCTTTCTGATAAGAGTAATCAGTAGAAGCCTTTTAAAAACAGGGGGAATGGACTATGTATTTATCCCTTAAGGATATCCTCAAATATTTCCAATCCTTAACACTAATTTAATTTGCAATCTAATTTAAGTATTTTTCTACTTCAAGTCTTAAAGAAGAAATGCCACTCATCTAAAATATATCATTTAGCACTTTTAATTTCAAAATAGTTCATGCAAAATCATAACCCAACATATGTTTTATTTCTTGGGGTTTTTTTCCCTTCAGTTTTGGCTGAGTTTTTCTAACACTGTGTAGAGCTGGAAATTATACAGATCTTTAATTGAAATAAATGTGACCAAAATTCAAGTCTGAAGTTATTTAGTTGTATAATCACCATTCTCTAATTCTTCTTTTCAATTCTTACCCATCAACTGAGCACAGCTGTTAGTATTGGCTTACTAGAAACTTCTTCTGGACTTGTAATACCCTAGAACTGAAAGAAGAAGTTCAATGAGTACTGCCAACCCCGAGTTCTCATGTAGATTTCATCCCTCATCTCAAGAAATTTTCTGGCAGTTTTATTCAAAGACCAGACTGTGCTAAGTACCACATGCTGCATCTATGCTTAATATATCTTCAATTAAAGGTGAAAATAACCTTGTGTCAGCAGAGAGGGAAAGGGCATCGATATGCTTAAGTGTGTGTGTATGTTTGATAAGAATCTTGGCTATAAACTCAAGAATGCAAGAAGCGGAGCTTCCCTGGTAGCTCAGTGATAAAGAATCTGCCTTCCAATGCAGGACCCATGGGTTCCATACCTAATGTAGGAGGATCCAGCATGCTGCGGAGCAACTAAGTCCATGCACCACAACTCTTGAGCCTGTGCTCCAGAGCCCGGGAGCTGCAAATGCTGAGCCCATGTGCCACAACTACTGAAGCCCATGCACCTACAGCCTACGCTCTGTAGCAAGAGAAGCCATTGCAATGAGAAGCCCACACACAGCAACTAGAGAGCAGCCCTACTCACCACAACTAGAGAAAAGCCCACCTGAGCAACAGTGAAAGCCCAGCACAGCCAAAAGTCAGCCCGAGCTGGTGAAATCTGCTAGGGTTGTCTGCAGAGCAAGTCACTGTGAACCGTGATCCCTCCTGCTATGCAAGTGCTCTTGGTAGCCCCTGCTTTTCTTCCTTGTTCCTAGCTCTCTATGTCTCAACTTTGCTGGTCTGGGTGGGGTGAGCGAAAATGAGACCTTCGTGCAGTACTTCTTTCTTACTTTCCTGGTGAGGGGAAGTCATTCTAGCTGGGAAATTCCTTCCTTCTGCTGAGCAATTCTGATTTTGAGGATGGGGTGATAAAGTTGATGAAGTTGCAAAATGGAGTTGTCTTTTTTTTTTCTTATGCAGTTATTCTCAGGGTTTTTTTTATTCCTCTGTGTTGCTAAAATTTCTCTCCAGTTTTCTCAGAGCTGTTTTTATTTGTGGATAGCTAATTGTTGATTTTCATCGGAAGACAGAGACTAGGTCTCCTATATCGCCATTTTGATGATACTACTCTTCTCAAAAATCTTTTTTAAACTACCTATCACCATTGTCTTTTAAAAAGTAGAAGAGACAGACCTATTACCAATGGAGGGGTGGGGGTGGAAAGACAGTTCCTTAAATTGACTTAGTTCACTGTACTGAAGCTCTCACTGCACTAGTCTAACAAAAAGTTCATTACAATCTGCCCTTTGCCCAAACTCAACACTTAAAAACCCAGCCTTCAATAATCCACTCATTATTCTAAGATTGTTCTTGACTTGGCAGGCAAAGATTCCAGGCTCACTAGGCTTTTTTCTTCTTCCTATACCACTAAACCTCTCCCTGGTCCCCCAGTCCACATAGGAAATCACCCTATTTCTCTATAAATAAATCAACCCCTCCTTTCATGTTTATAAACTGGCCCTAAGCCCTTGAAGAGGAAAAATACCTTTTTAAAACAAATGTCTGGCAGAGATCCAGATCAAATGAGGTGTTCTGTTTGCTTCAGTGGATGAATGGACAATGAAAGGATGACAGAACAGGTAGAATCCTAGAGTTTTGATGACCACATGCTAATTGCAACCCTATACACCACTTGCCACATTAGTGCTTGGATAATCTGAAAAATGCACACATTTTGAACTTTTGACTCTGCATGTTTGCATACAACCTTCCTTTGCTGGTGGCTCAGAGGTTAAAGCGTCTGCCTCCAACGTGGGAGACCTGGGTTCGATCCCTGGGTCGGGAAGATCCCCTGGAGAAGGAAATGGCAATCCACTCCAGTATTCTTGCCTGGAAGATCCCATAGACAGAGGAGCCTGGCGGGCTACAGTCCATGGGGTCGCAAAGAGTCAGACACAACTGAGCAACTTCACTTCACTTCCTTTGCTACTGCTCCTCCAATGGCTTTAGGCTCTTCTTCCTTTATTTTACCTTTACATTACCTCTCCTGTGCTCATGTCTGTTCTTTTCACAACCTCGAATATTTCAGTTATAATCACCAGAGAACTCACTGTTTTAAGAAGTCTCTCTCAGTTTATTCTCTAAATAAATAATCATGCCCAAAGGTTTGGGGCAGTGGGTTCTGCTTGGACTCCACATATTGAAATTGTGTAGTGATACACTGGAGACTAATTCAAATTATGCTTAGTTTCTGTTGACTGAAAAATAAGTCACAACCTGAAAGCAAAGAGTATTTAATTCAATGGGAATGTTTAGGACTTCAAACCTGGGAGGCAGTATCTCAGGTAGCCCTAAGAAACTACTCCGAGGGAGGGAGTCACAGGATATGGACATTTGTAACAAAGGGGGACAGACAGTTTCAACAGAAGAGATTACTGCTAATGAGTGGGGGTGGCTCAGACGATAAAGAGTCTGCCTGCAAGGCGGGAGACCCAGGTTCTAGTCCTCGGTCAGGAAGATCCCCTGAAGAAGGGCATGGCAACCCACTCTTCTTGCCTGGAGAATCCCATGGACAGAGGATCCTGGCGGGCTATAGTCCATGGGGTCACAAAGAGTCAAACAGGAAGGAAGGACTAACACTAAGGAAAACCAGAGAGCTCAAGTTAAGGAATTTAGTGCTCTTCTATGCATATGTATGGAATTACGGAAGAGTCTGGATTATTGAAGTCATTCCTGTCATATGCATCTCAGCTATCTGCAGCCAGCATCCTGGTTTTTTTTGGTTTGTGTTTTTTTTTTTTTTTCTCTCATATCCTCTCCCCATCCCACCCTCCCCACCCCCCAGCAATCCCTGGGGTGGGGAGAGAGGGGCATGGTGCCAGTATCTGCTGGATCCCGGGTATTATTTTCCCTTTGGGGAGCCCTCATTTACACTTGGAGACCCCAAATCACTGATGGCTGTTACATCCTTATTTATTGAGAAGGCAGAAGATATTCCATTTCACATTTAAGAAATCAATTAGTGAAAAGTTTGGGTCCTCAATCAAGCTGTGGCCTCAGGAATGGAATTGACAAGTCAAACATTAAGCAAACTGAGCAGTAAAAATGCTGAAGTTCAATACTGGACTACTCACTGGAGTTAAAATGCGAGAAAAACCTAAAGATGAAGCTCTGCATGTCATTGACTCCTCAGTAGAGCAAATGTAGAGGGAGAGGAAGGCACCACAGCATAAGACTGGAAAGGGAAAACTGGATGAAGCACATAGCTAAGAGTAGAACTAAGGCTTTGAATAGCCACAGAATGCCCCGCATCCCTTCAAACGTGCCTGACTCCCCCCATTCAGACTCATCCTTTGTGATTACTGTGGGCATCACCACTTGTATTTTGAAATGCAGCTATCCTAACCGGAGGTAACGCATTATTATGAAAATGATCCTTTAACTAATTTTGCTCAGTTTTGTTTTTTTTTTTTTAATCTGTAACATAAGTTTTAAAATGGTAGCATGAAATTACAGGGCATGATGAAGGAACTTGAACAAAAAGAAAGAACTCTGAAATTTTAAATAGGAAAGTATACTTCTACTACTTCATATTTCAACCTGATAAATCAAGATACGGTGGGTGGGTGTGAAAGTGTATGAGTTTCAATAGCAGTTACATCTATGAATGAAGGTAACACAACTGAAAGATTGTTAAACAGTGATATTTTTCACAGTGAGTAAAATTCTCATAGCAAGCCTTAAATCGTTTAGAAAGATTCATAATTCCCCATCAACAGAAATCCTACTTTAGAACATAACTTTAGCTTCAATTCTTGTATTAAAATTTAAATTATGAGTCCCTAAAAACTATGATAAGGATAATTCCAACCTGGGGTTAGAATAACAAAATGTAGACATTGTGATGTTTCGATGGGAAACATTTCGAGTAAGAACTATTACAAAGTTTGTGCCAATTTTGTTTTTATAATGAGCCCCATCTCATTAATCTTTTCAAATTACTTCCATTCATTAGCACATGGCCATAATGTTCACATAGCTCTTTCATTCAATCTTTTTGTTTTATGTCCCAGTAGTTCAAAGATTAGAACAAAAGGAAACCAAAAGTGAGCCAGCCTATTTATCAGCTGCTAAATGCATATGCTCTTCATCAACAGCTTGATATCCACCAGTTCAGTTCAGTTCAGTTCAGTCATTCAGTCCTGTCTGACTCTTTGAGGCCCCCTGGACTGCAGCATGCCAGGCTTCCCTGTATACCCATGATACACCCTTATTAAATGAAACTCAAGATAGACCTATAAAGCCATAAAATTATATATTCATAAATCTGCCACTTTCATAGCAAAATAAAAATAAACGAAAGACACATGTCCTAAAGACAAGTGGCCTAAGTCTTGCATTATTTCACCATTTGTAGTACATCACAGCAGTTTCCTTGCATCAAGTACCATACCTATTGAACTCAATTCCCAGACTTCTCAGGAAATGCAGACTAGTTGGCTTGAACTCTAGTAAAATATGAATTTAAAGTTAGAACAGTGCATGCATGCCTACTTAGTCACTCAGTTGTATCCTACTCTTTGAGACCCTGTGGACTATAGCCCACCAGATTCCTCTGTCCATGGGATTTTCCAAGTAAGAATACTGGAGTGGGTAGCCATTCCCTTCTCTAAGGGATCTTCCTGACCCAGGGATCAAACCAGGTCTCCTGCATTGCTGGCAGATTCTTTAGCCTCTGAGCCACCAGAGAAGCCCAGCCTCTGTTCTATGTGATATAAATACAGTATGAAACAAGACAAAAATGATCCTGCCCATCATAGAACTATTTATCTAGTGCAGTTGGGAGAAGGGGCAGAAAAGACATCCAAGCAGAAACAAATAAACATAGTAATGCAAGACACTTGAAAATTCTACAGAGAAAATAACATAGTATAATATGATAGGGGTTCCAGGGTGAGGGTAGGGGCTAATTTAGGTAGGATGACCTTAAAGGCCTCTTTGAGAAAAAGTGAAAGTTGCTCAATCATGTCCGACTCTTTGCAACTATACAGTCCATGGAATTCTCCAGGCCAGAATACTAGAGTGGGTAGCCTTTCCATTCTCCAGGGGATCTTCCCAACCCAGGGATCAAACGCAGATCTCCCGCATCTCAGGCCAATTCTTTATCAGCTGAGCCACAAGGGAAGCCCAAGAATACTGGGGTGGGTAGCCTATCCCTTTTCCAGTGGATCTTCCTGACCCAGGGATCAAACCGAGGTCTCCTGCATTGCAGGCGGATTCTTTACCAACTTAACTATCAGGGCAGGTCTTTGAGAAAGGACCTTAGATAAATAATGTTACAATGAATGATGAGCAGAGACCAACCATAGGAAGATATGGAACCAGGGTCTCATAGGCAAATGACAATGGCTGATCAAGAGCAGGAAAGGCTGGGTTTTCTGAAAAACATAAGGCCTATTAGGCTGCGGCATATTGAGGGGAGACAATCATCTCTATGACATCAGAGAAGCTGGAAAAGAGCCACATCGTGTGAGCCTTTGTACACAAAAGTGATAGGGTGTTATTCCATATGTAAGGGGATCCATGATAGCATATAGGTTTCCCAGGTGGCACTAGTCATAAGAGCACACCTGCCAACATAAGAGACACAGGGTCGGCAAGATCCCCTGAAGGAGGAAATGGCAACCCACTTCAGTATTCTTCCCTGAAGAACCCCCTTGGACAGAGGAGCCTGTCAGGCTACAGTCCATGGGATCTCACTCAGACATAACTGAAGCAACTTAGCATGCACACATGATATCACAGGAATTTTTAAAGCATCCCAACTTTTAAACTAACAATAATATTAATACCAAATTATCAGTGATGCATGCTATAGAAGGAGTAAAACAAAGATCTATAAAAGGTAAGACAGTCCTTCCAGTTCCTAATAAAGCAGTTTTCAGAGAAGAGTGACATTTGCAAAAGACCTTGAAAGATGAGAAGTCACTTATTAAATGGACAGGCAAGGTATTCTATTTCAGGTGAGAGGCAGCCAAGCTTAGAGGCACAGAACTAGTATATATCAGAACCTGGTAAAGAAAGAAGCCAATCAGCCCATCAGTTCAGTTCAGTCACTCAGCGGTGTCCGACTCTTTGCGACCCCATGAATCGTAGCACACCAGGCCTCCCTGTCCATCACCAACTCCCAGAGTTCACTCAGACTCACGTCCATCGAGTCCGTGATGCCATCCAGCCATCTCATCCTCTGTCATCCCCTTCTCCTCCTGCTCCCAATCCTTCCCAGCATCAGAGTCTTTTCCAATGAGTCAACACTTTGCATGAGGTAGCCAAAATACTGGAGTTTCAGCTTTAGCATCATTCCTTTCAAAGAAATCCCAGGGTTGATCTCCTTCAGAATGGACTGGTTGGATCTCCTTGCAGTCCAAGGGACTCTCAAGAGTCTTCTGCAACACCACAGTTCAAAAACATCAATTCTTCGGCGCTCAGCCTTCTTCACAGTCCAACTCTCACATCCATGCATGACCACAGGAAAAACCATAGCCTTGACTAGATGGACCTTATTCGGCAAAGTAATGTCTCTGCCTTTGAATATGCTATCTAGATTGGTCATAACTTTTCTTTCAAGGAGTATGCGTCTTTTAATTTCATGGCTGCAATCACCATCTGCAGTGATTTTGGAGCCCCCCAAAAATAAAGTCTGACACTGTTTCCACTATTTCCGCATCTATTTCCCATGAAGTGATGGGACCGGATGCCATGATTTTCATTTTCTGAATGTTGAGCTTTAAGCCAACTTTTCGCTTTCCTCTTTCACTTTCACCAAGAGGCTTTTTAGTTCCTCTTCACTTTCTGCCATAAGGGTGGTGTCATCTGCATATCTGAGGTGATTGATATTTCTCCTGGCAATCTTGATTCCAGCTTGTGTTTCTTCCAGCCCAGCGTTTCTCATGATGTACTCTGCATAGAAGTTAAATAAGCAGGGTGACAGTATACAGCCTTGAGGTACTCCTTTTCCTATTTGGAACCAGTCTGTTGTTCCATATCCAGTTCTAACTGTTGCTTCCTGACCTGCATACAGATTTCTCAAGAGGCAGGTCAGGTGGTCTGGTATTCCCATCTTCTCTTTCAGAATTTTCCACAGTTGATTGTGATCCACACAGTCAAAGGCTTTGTCATAGTCAATAAAGCAGAAATAGATGTTTTTCTGGAACTCTCTTGCTTTTTCCATGATCCAGCGGATGTTGGCAATTTGATCTCTGGTTCCTCTGCCTTTTCTAAAACCAGCTTGAACATCAGGGAGTTCACAGTTCACGTATTGCTGAAGCCTGACTTGGAGAATTTTGAGCATTACTTTACTAGCCTGTGAGATGAGTGCAATTGTGAAGTAGTTTGAGCATTCTTTTGCATTGCCTTTCTTTGGGATTGGAATGAAAACTGACCTATTCCAGTCCTCTGGCCACTGCTGAGTTTTCCAAATTTGCTGGCATATTGAGTGCAGCACTTTCATAGCTTCATCTTTCAGGATTCGAAATAGCTCAACTGGAATTCCATCACCTCCACTAGCTTTGCTCGAAGTGGTGCTTTCTAAGGCCCATTTGACTTCACATTCCAAGATGTCTGGCTCTAGGTTAGTGATCACATCATCATGATTATCTGGGTTGTGAAGATCTTTTTTGTACAGTTCTTCTGTGTATTGTTGCCACCTCTTCTTAATATCTTCTGCTTCTCTTAGGTCCAGACCATTTCTGTCCTTTATCAAACCCATATTTGCATGAAATGTTCCCTTGGTATCTCTAATTTTCTTGAAGAGATCTCTAGTCTTTCTCATTCTGTTCTTTTCCTCTATTTCTTTGCATTGATCGCTGAAGAAGGCTTTCTTATCTCTTCTTGCTATTCTTTGGAACTCTGCATTCAGATGCTTATATCTTTCCTTTTCTCCTTTGCTTTTTGCCTCTCTTCTTTTCACAGCTATTTGTAAGGCCTCCCCAGACAGCCATTTTGCTTTTTTGCATTTCTTTTCCATGGGGATGGTCTTGATCCCTGTATCCTGTACAATGTCAACGAACCTCATTCCATAGTTCATTAGGCACTCTCTCTATCAGATCTAGGCCCTTAAATCTATTTCTCACTTCCACTGTATAATCATAAGGGATTTGATTTAGGTCATACCTGAATGGTCTAGCGGTTTTCCCTACTTTCTTCAATTTGAGTCTGAATTTGGTAATAAGGAGTTCATGATCTGAGCCACAGTCTGCTCCTGGTCTTGTTATTGTTGACTGTGTAGAGCTTCACCATCTTTGGCTGCAAAGAATATAATCAATCTGATTTCAGTGTTGACCATCTGGTGATGTCCATGTGTAGAGTCTTCTCTTGTGTTGTTGGAAGAGTGTGTTTGCTATGACCAGTGCATTTTCTTGGCAAAACTCTATTAGTCTTTGTCCTGCTTTATTCTGTGTTCCAAGGCCAAATTTGCCTGTTACTCCAGGTCTTTCTTGACTTCCTACTTTTGCATTCCAGTCCCCTATAATGAATAGGACATCTTTTTTGGGTGTTAGTTCTAAAAGGTCTTGTAGATCTTCATAAAACCATTCCACTTCAGCTTCTTCAGTGTTACTGGTTGGGGCATAGACTTGGATAACTGTGATATTGAATGGTTTGCCTTGGAAACGAACAGAGATCATTCTGTTGTTTTTGAGATTGCATCCAAGTACTGCATCTTGGACTCTTTTGTTGACCATGATGGCTACTCCATTTCTTCTGAGGGATTCCTGCCCACAGTAGTAGATATAATGGTCATCTGAGTTAAATTCACCCACTCCAGTCCATTTTAGTTCGCTGATTCCTAGAATGTCGACGTTCACCCTTGCCATCTCTTGTTTGACCACTTCCAATTTGCCTTGATTCATGGACCTGACATTCCAGATTCCTATGCAATATTGCTCTTTATAGCATTGGATCTTGCTTCTATCACCAGTCACATCCACAACTGGGTATTTTTTTTGCTTTGGCTCCATCCCTTCATTCTTTCTGGAGTTATTTCTCCACTGATCTCCAGTAGCATATTGGGCACCTAATGGGGAGTTCCTCTTTCAGTATCCTATCATTATGCCTTTTCATACTGTTCATGGGGTTCTCAAGGCAAGAATACTGAAGTGGCTTGCCATTCCCTTCTCCAGTGGACCACATTCTGTCAGACCTCTCCACCATGACCCACCCATCTTGGGTTGCCCCGCAGGCATGGCTTGGTTTCACTGAGTTAGACAAGGCTGTGGTCCTAGTGTGATTAGATTGATTAGTTTTCTGTGAGTATGGCTTCAGGACTCGATGGACGTGAGTCTGAGTGAACTCTGGGAGATGGTGATGAACAGGGAGACCCGGCATGCTGCAATTCATGGGGTCACAAAGAGTCGGACACGACAGAGCGACTGAACTGAACTACCCTCTGATGCCCTCTTGCAACACCTACCATCTTACTTGGGTTTCTCTTACCTTGGGCATGGGGTATCTCTTCACGGCTGCTCCAGCAAAGCACAGCCACTGCTCCTTACCTTGGATGAGGGGTATCTCCTTACCGCAGCTGTTCCTGACCTTCAGCATGGGATAGCTCCTCTAGGCCCTTCTGTGCCTGCGCAGCCACCACTCCTCAGGTTGCTTCTCCTGGCCACCAGCCCTGGCCTCGGGCATGGGTGGCTCCTCCCAGCCACCTCTCCTGGCCTCAGGCTCTGGGTGGCTCCTCAGGGTCAATGCCCCTGACCGTCAGAAAGATGAAAAGTCTGGGAGAATAAAACATAAAGCTGGAAAAGTAGATTTGGACTAAGTCCAAAGAAAAATGTGGACTAAGTCAAAAAGGATGGAAAAGACCCTGATGCTGGGCAAGATTGAAGGCCGGAGCAGAAGGGGATGACAAAGGATGAGATGGTTGGATGGCATCACCAACTCGATGTACATGAGTTTGAGTAGGCTCCAGGAGTTGGTGATGGACAGGGAGGCCTGGCGTGCTGCAGTCCATGGGACTGCAGAGAGTTCGACACGACTGAGCAAATGAACTGACTGAAAAAGGATGTTCAGTATCAGGCTGAATGGTTGGGTTTTACTTAATAAAAAATGGGTTTGGTTTTTTGTTTTTTTTGTTTTTTGGAGTGGCAGTTTCTATAAATAGCATGTGTTTTAGCTGACGGGTGGAACACTATGTAAGACATGTTAGATGTATGGAAATGACCAGAATAACTTTATTTGCTAGTGTCAGAAACCCAACTGGAAGTGACTTAATTATTGCCCCAGTAAGTGTTAAGTCCAGGGGTATATCAGCTTCAGGAATGGCTAAACCCAGGTGCTCCAAGTGTGCTAAAGTGGCCCTGCCCACCCAGTGCCTCTGTTCCCCTCTGAACTGTGGCTCCCTCCACTGGAAAAATGTCTACCAGCAGCTCCAGGTTTATGTTACTCTCAAAACACATGACCTCAGAAGGAGAGACTCTGTCTCTCTCTCTCCCAGTTTTCAAATATTAAATCTTAGAGAAAATAATAATAGTTATGATGATTACTAAAATTTATTGCATACTTGCTATGTGCCAGAATATGTCCCAGTCACTTTAGGTGTATTGATACTATCTCATTTAATCAGATCAAAAATCCTATAAAGTAATAATACTATCAGCTCCAATTTTCAGATTATGAAACAAAAAGTTGACATGATTTACCCACAGCAACTTATTTACTAAGTGTTGGGGCCAGAATTCAAACCCAGATGAAGACTCTAGAGATAGAACTGTTAATGTAATTATTTATTATAAAGAAATTTGAACATATTCAGAATAAGTAAAACTAGTGTTGTTAGATTTATACCTATTCTTGGCTGAGCTCCCCCAGGCAATCCACAGATCAACTGCCCCCCGTATTATTTTAAAGCGCATTTCAGACATTATATCATTTTCATTTGCTCTTTATATACCTCAGCATATATTTAACAAGACCACCCTAAACTATTACCCTAAAAAACAAGCAATAATTTCTTAATCTTGTCAAATAACCAGTCCATATTTGCTTTCCCAGTGGGTTCATAAATGTCATAAATCTTTATTTTTATATTATGGGACTGCAACAGCAAAATCTAGACTCTGAGGAAAACTGCAAGATAACCAGTGTTCAATAAGAGGAAAACTTTTTAAATTTAAAGGAGAAAAAGAAATGGAGGAGAAAATATAGATTGTTAGAGGCTTGAAAGACTTGTCAAACAGACAACGTGTGGAAACTTTTGTGGACACTAAGTGCTGAAAATGCTTTAAAATTCCTTTTTGTGCACCAGGGATGAACAGTAATATTACAGTATGTTAAAGCCATTTGGACTGGCTCTCCTCTGTGAAGTTATAAATGAAAGTGTTAGTCGCTCAATCATGTCCAACTCTTTACAACCCATGGACTGTAGCCCTCCAGGGTAAGATATGCAGGTTATTTAGGGATTGCTTTTTATATTTTTTGTTTAATAATTACGATAAAATATTTACACAGTTCAAAGGTTAAGATTACAAGACATATTCAAAAAGTCTAGTTCCTGTCTTTATTCTGTTTATGTCCCTCCCTCCCTTTTTAAGTAACTCTTCCATTTAACAGTTTACTCTTCCATTGTATATAGTTAGCTGCATCTTCCAGGGTTTGCATCAGCTATGTTTCCAGAGTAATTGCTTTATTCCTGTGGCTTTATCCACTTCTAATTTCTGTATCCCTCCAGTTTGTCCCATCCAACTATAATCAACCTTTATCATCTGGTTCTTTTTAAATGTATCTGATAAGTTGTTACAAGTTGCTGTAGAATATCTCTGTTGAACCCCAACTCCACAAAGCAAGACACAGTCACCATTATCAATCTTCACATTCTGATTTGAAGAAAGTTAAGGCTAATAGCAAGTATTTTCTGGAGCAAATAAAAGAGGAATGAGATACATATTATAAATGGTACTAATCCACAGCACCTTCAGAGGCCTCAATGCCCTGAGGCCAAGGCAAACTCAGGGAAAGAACCTGCAATGTGCTGTGCAATTTGCTCTGGGAGTTAATATGAGACTTTGTCAAGTTAATACACAGAGCATCCTCCTGAGGACCCAAACCAAATTTGTATTCCTGCACGGAATATACCATTTGACCTGCAGAGGATATTTCAGCTAGTTTGAACAGAATGCAGTTTTCCTTTAAAAAGAGAAGGATCCAAGAAACGAGTCAAGGATCCAGAGGCTCATTCTCATCATGCAGGGTAAAGAATTCTTAGAAGTATAAGACAATATAACAGAGAAGTTTAAAGATTTTGGATGCACATTGGAAACCTGTGGAACTGCAAACTCAGGATGTGTTAGTGTGTGGCATTGTCTAGGATATGCCAAGTAGACATTCATCGGTATAATCCACAATTTCCAATACCTAGACCAGACTCTAAACAATTTTTTTTCCCATGGCCACCTCTGGCAATCTGGTGGAATCTACAAACATTTTCTCAGAATACTATGCATAAAATGGAACACACTTAGTTACAAAGGCAACTAGTTATATTACAATACAGTTATCAAAATATAAACAAATGTGGTACAGTAATGTATGCAACACCTACACTCTTTTATTGATGCTTTAAATAACAAGATCTTTTAACCTCTTTTAGCCCCATGTAAAAGGGGGTTAATAATACCTTAATAAAGAGCATAAATGAAGTTAAATATCTACAGCTACTTGTCAGGAAATGAATATATTTGTGTTTTCTGCACAGTTAGGGTTTTCTGAGCAATGTTTACTGGAACCTAGATTAAAGGATAAACCTTGGAAGCTAAATGATGACTGAATAAACAGTGGAGAACCTTGGGGAAGTAATTTATCTTCTCAGAGATATGTGTTTACATTTCAAAGAGCGCTAAAATCTAGAATCATGAAAACATTTCAGAGATTATAACCCAGAGAGATCTATTTTATCTTCCCTCTGAGAATACAAATAGTATTCCAAATGGTAAGAACCGAGGGACCTTCCCCAATCTTCCCAAGGAGACTGTCTGCATTAGAGAAGTTAAAGGAGGGGAGGGGACAATGAGCACCTACACTTGTCATTTAGAGATTCCTCTTCTATGGTTTTCCAAGTCCCTTTTGCCCACAGAAAGTGTTTCTCTGGCACTCATCAATTTACGCTAGAAGGGGGAACAATTAAAGCATGGATAAAAAATGGAATTGTTGCATTACGAAACAACAGTAAGTCTGTCTTAATGAAGAAACTTCATTTTACATCCAAGATAATATAAATAAATGTAGATCAAAATCAAAACTTATCAAGTTTGTATTGGGTTGATAAAAATCAGAGAGGTTAGAAAAATGCAGAGTTAGGAATGAGTCAACACCAATGATAGCATCATCAATTCACTTATCAAACACTTATTGAATATATAATACACGTAGACACTATTAAGTGAGGTATATATTCCTGAGTAAAACAACCTTATCCCTGTCTTTTGTGACTATTACAAGTTGAGTGAGCCCAGGAAATGAGAAGTAAGAAATAAATAAGTAAATAAACTGTTTTTATAACACAGCAGATACCTAAAAGAGAAATGGTACCAATTGTTTTTAAAATTAAATAGAGAATAATAGGGTGAGAGCAAAAATCTGCCCAGATTGATAGTCAGGGATATATTTTTCCATTAATTAATATTTGCTGTATGGCTGGCTGCAAGGGCCAGGGAGGCTAGGAATGGTGCTAGCCCACTAGAGGGCAGGACCAGATCCCTGGCACTAATAGGCTAGAGGGAGGATTCTAAAGTGACATTTAGCAGTTGCTAATGTTTCCACTATAGGATACACTCCCCCAAATGGCCAGTGTCTCCGTCCTCAGAAGTCACAGTTGCCTCTTGCTGTTCTAAAAGGCTCTGTAGGATCATCAAGCAGGTCTTACTCAGGCTTCTTTCAAACTGCTCCCTCTGTGCTGGGACTCAGAGTTTGTGAGATTTTGTACATGACCTAAAAGAGTGAAATCTCTGTTTCCTCCAGCTCTTCAGCTTTCCCAAACATAAGTCTCTCTGGTTCTCTAAGCCAGATGTTCTGGGGCTTGTGGGGGAGGGTGCGGGGGCAGACGATATCTTCCCAGTGCAGTATCCCCCACTAGGGAGCCCAACGTGGGGTCCAGCCTCTCACTGCTTGAGGATGACCTCTCCGGTTGTGATATTTCTCCCATCTCTGGGCCACTGACCTCGGTGTGTGGGTTCTGATTCTATTGAGTCTCCATCCCTCTTACTCATCTCGTTTTTCACTTCCATAGTATGGAAAATCTTTCCTTCTTGTTCTCAGAGATAGTTTAATTTTGGTGTGTCCTTGGACGTCTCCTAAGTTCAGAGTCTTTCTACTCTGCCATTTTGGCCACCTGCCCCAGGAAGAAATAGGTTTTAAGTATTGTAAAACTTTTTGTTTTTAATTTTCAAACACTCTTTAAAGAACTCAATAGGTAAAGAATAGCATGGTGTATTTACCCAGATATATATTTTACTGCTACTTTTTTATCATTCTCATTATTTCAGGTTTCTTTCTGGTACAATTTCCCCTCTATATCTGAACAACTTTTTTAAGCAATCCTTTTAAAACCAATCTGCTTTCAACAAATTGCCTCAGTTTTTCTTCATCTAAAATTATTTTCTTCACTCCTGAAGAATATATTTGCTAGACGTAGAATTTTGGATTGATACAACAAAGGAGCCAAGAAAATATAATAGTCTCTTCAATAAAAGATGTTGGGAAAACTAGACAGCCATACGCAAAATAATAAAACTGGGTCTCTATCTTACACCATACACAAAGTTCAACTCTGAATGAATTACAGACATGAATGTAAGACCTGAAACCATAAAAATACCTAGAAGAAAACACAAGCAATAAGCTCCTGGACATCAGTCTTAACAACAATTTTTCAGATTTGACACCAAAAGCAAAAGTACAAAAAAAAAAAAAAAACAAGTTCAACTACATGAAACTAAAAATTTTCTCCTTGGAAAAGAAAGCCATCAACAACATGAAACAGCAACCTGTGGAAGGGGAGAAAATATTTGTAAATTGTATATCTGGTAGGGGTTAATACTGAATAAGAATATACAACTCAGGAATTCCCTGATAGTCCAGTGGTTAGAACTCCACACTCATTCTGCTGAGGGCCTGGATTCAATCCTTGGTTGAAGAACTAAAATCCCACAAACTGCATGGCGTGGTCAAGAAAAAAGGAACACATGCAACTCAATGTGTGTGTGTTAGTCACTCAGTCATGTCTGACTCCTTGCGACCCCATGGACTGTAGCTTGCCAGGTTCCTCTGTCCAGGGAATTCTCCAGGCAAGAATACTGGAGTGGGTTGCCATTCCCTTCTTCAGAGAATCTTTCTGACCCAGCAATCAAACCTAGGTCTACCATATTGCAGGCAGATTTTTCTTTTTACCATCTGAATAGCAAAAAATAAGCAATTCCATTTTAAAAGGGCAGAGGAATTACATAGACATTTTTCAAACAAGACATTCAAATGGCTATTAGGTACATGAACTTTGTATCCCAGACATTTTTAATATTTCCTTAAAAGTCGTTGGGCCTTATTTGAATCTTATGGGATAGTACTGAAATTTTTCTTTAAGCAGGAAATTGCCCAGTTGGATTCAGTCCACTAATTGGATTCGGACATTCAGTGGCTGAAGTGTCAGTTCAGTTTCCAAAGCCTTTCCCTAGCAGTGCTATTCTGGTCTCTCCTGTATGTGTGCTTGTCCTTGACTAGTCTTGGATTTTGGTGGTGGTCTGTATGCCATGGGCCAGTTATCAAAGTCTGTGTATGCTGTTTCAGATCCAGGCGTGTACAACCCAAGGGTGAGCCCAGGAACTAATAAATAGCTTAAAGGATCACTTTCTCAATGGCTTCCTTCTCTGAAATCTCCCCAGGACTTTCCTCCTCTCTCATGCACCCCTACCCCTGGTCTTCTGGCCAGAAAGTTAGGACTTTATTTACCCTAGTCTGCTGTGTATTTCCCATGAGTACGCCTGCTTTGGGGCTAAATGGTGGCAGAACAGGAAGAAAAAGCAACAAGTGTTCAGCCAGCCATCTGGGAACTACCACTTCTCCAATCTCCAATCAGGGATAAAGGGTTCCCTGCTCAGGGCTTTAGATTTTAACTGGCCTCTTGTTGCTTAGGCTGCCACGACCATTGTGGAAATGCTTGGGGGGTGTGGTGTGAGAGAACAGAGAAGCAAAATGCGTGACTTCTACACTCTCTCTAAGTACTGGGAGTTGTCCTCCCTACATCTCCAGTCATAACTAACAGAAGACACAGTGTCCCCTTGTCTCTCCCCATCTCTGTGTCTGTTTGTCTCTCCCTCTGCCTCTCTCTGTGCCCCTTTTCCCTAGCAGTCCCGCTTTCGGGTTGGTGCTGCATTGAATCCAGGGTAGCAGAATAGAGGAGCCAGGGACCAGATTGGTAAATCCACCACCAGTCCAGCAACACTTCAATACTTGCCTTCTTCTCAAATCTGCCTGCTACTCATTAATTTTCAAAGTCCTCAGAAACTGCCCTGAGCATTCTATCCAGGTTTTATAGCTGCATTCAGTAGAAGAAAAGGAGGGAAGTGGGAGTGGCCTATTTTATCTTATCTTATCAACTGTTTTCAGTATACACACCTGCATTGAAAATCCCTACAGTTTTGCCAAAAGAACACACTGGTCATAACAAATACCCTCTTCCAACAACACGAGAGAACACTCTACACGTGGACATCACCAGATGGCCAATGCCAAAAAGAGATTCATTATATTCTTTGCAGCCAAAGATGGAGAAGCTCTATACAGTCAGCAAAAACAAGACCGGAGCTGACTATGGCTCAGATCATGAACTCCTTACTGCCAAATTCAGACTTAAATTGAAGAAAGTGGGGGAAGCCACTAGACCATTCAGGTATGACCTAAATCAAATCCCTTATGATTATAGAGTGGAAGTGAGAAATAGATTTAAGGGACTAGATCTGATAGTGCCTGATGAACATGGACAGAGGTTCATGACACTGTACAGGAGACAGGGATCACCACCATCCCCAAGAAAAAGAAATACAAAAAAGGAAAATGGCTCTCTGAGGAGGCCTTACAAATAGCTGAGAAAAGAAAAAAAGTGAAAAGAAGAGGAGAGAAGGAAAGATATACCCATTTGAATGCAGAGTTCAAAAGAACAGCAAGGAGAGATAAGAAAGCCTTCCTCAGTGATCAGTGGAAAGAAAGAGAGGAAAATAATAGAATGGGAAAGACGAGAGATCTCTTCAAGAAAATTAGAGAAACCAAGGGAACATTTCAGGCAAAGATGGGCTTGATAAAGTACAGAAATGGTATGGACCTAACAGAAGCAGAAGATATTAAGAGGTGGCAAGAATACATAGAAGAGCTGTACACAAAAGATCTTCACAACCCAGATAATCACAATGGTGTGAGCACTCACCCAGAGCCAGACATCCTGGAATGTGAAGTCAAGTGGGCCTTAGGAAGCATCACTTCACACAAAGCTAGTGGAGGTGATAGCATTCCAGTTGAGCTATTTCAAATCCTGAAAGATGAAGCTGTGAAAGTGCTGCACTCAATATGCCAGCAAATTTGGAAAACTCAGCAGTGGCCACAGGACTGGAAAAGGTCAGTTTTCATTCCAATCCCAAAGAAAGGCAATGCCAAAGAATGCTCAAACTACTGCACAATTGCACTCATCTCACACACTAGTAAAGTAATACTCAAAATTCTCCAAGCCAGTCTTCAACAATACGTGAAATGTGAACTTCCAGATATTCAAGCTGGTTTTAGAAAAGGCAGAGGAACCAGAGATCAAATTGCCAACATCTGCTGCTGCTGCTTCTGCTAAGTCGCTTCAGTCGTGTCCAACTCTGTGTGACCCCATAGACGGCAGCCCACTAGTCTCCCCCGTCCCTGGGATTCTAAAGGCCAGAACACTGGAGTAGGTTGCCATTTCCTTCTCCAATGCATGAAAGTGAAAAGTGAAAGTGAAGTCACTCAGTTGTGCCCGACTCTTAGCCACCCCATGGACTGAAACCTGCCAGGCTCCTCCGTCCATGCGATTTTCCAGGCAAGAATACTGGAGTGGGTTGCCATTGCCTTCTCCAACCAACATCTGCTGGATCATCAAAAAAGCAGGAGAGTTCCAGAAAAATAACTATTTCTGCTTTATTGACTATGCCAAAGCCTTTGACTGTGTGGATCACAATAAACTGTGGAGAATTCTTCAAGAGATGGGAATACCAGACCACCTGACCTGCCTCTTGAGAAACCTGTATGCAGGTCGGGAAGCAACAGTTAGAACTGGACATGGAACAACAGACTGGTTCCAAATCGGGAAAGGAGTATGTGAAGGTTGTATATTGTCACCCTGCTTATTTAACTTCTATGCAGAGTACATCATGAGAAACGCTGGGCTGGAGGAAGCACAAGCTGGAATCAAGACTGCCAGGAGAAATATCAATAACCTCAGATATGCAGATGATACCACTCTTATGGCAGAAACTGAAGAAGAACTAAAGAGCCTCTTGATGAAAGTTAAAGAGGAGAGTGAAAAGGTTGGCTTAACGCTCAACATTCAGAAAACGAAGATCATGGCATCCAGTCCCATCACTTCATGGCAAATAGATGGGGAAAGAGTGGAAACAGTGTCAGAGTTTATTTTTGGGGGCTCCAGAATCACTGCAGATGGTGACTGCAGCCATGAAATTAAAAGACGCTTACTCCTTGGAAGAAAAGTTATGACCAACCTAGATAGCCTATTCAAAAGCAGAGACATTACTTTGCCAACAAAGGTCCGTCTAGTCAAGGCTATGGTCATGTATGGATGTGACAGTTGGACTATAAAGAAAGCTGAGCACCAAAGAATTGATGCTTTTGAACTGTGGTGTTGGAGAAGACTCTTGAGAGTCCCTTGGACTGCAAGGAGATCCAACCAGTCCATCCTAAAGGAGATCAGTGCTGGGTGTTCATTGGAAGGACTGATGTTAAAGGTAAAATGCCAGTACTTTGGCCACCTGATGCAAAGAGCTGACTCATTTGAAAAGACCCTGATGCTGGGAAAGACTGAGGGCAGGCAGAGAAGGGTACGACAGAGGATGAGATGGTTGTATGGCATCACCAACTCGACAGACATAAGTTTGGGTAAACTCCGGGAGTTGGTGATGGACAGGGAGGCCTGGCATGCTATGGTCCATGGGGTCGCAAAGAGTTGGACACGACTGAGCAACTGAACTGATGGTCCATTGGACAGCAAGGAGATCAAACCAGTCAATCCTAAAGGAAATCAATCCTGAATATTCACTGGAAGGACTGATGCTGAAGCTGAAGCCCAAATACTTTGGCCACCTGATGCAAAGAACTGACTCAATGGAATAGACCCTGGTGCTGGGAAAGATTGAAGGCAGGAGGATGGGGACGACAGAGGATGAGACAACTGGATGGCATCACGGACTCAATGGACATGAGCTTGAGAAAATTCCAGGAAATAGTGAAGGACAGGGAAGCCTGGCGTGCTGCTCTCCATCCATAGGGTTGTAAAAAATCAGACATGACTTAGCAACTGAACAACGAACAATATGGTTAATATATACAAGAGCTTCAGAAATCTTGATCTAGATCACCCCTCCCATCTTATATAATGTTTACCAGAGTTTATTTCATCTTGTTATGCTACCTTGCCATTCCTTTGCTCTTAGTTTTTGTTAGAATGAAAATTTGTTTTACCTTCAGTTTTAAATTCATGATTGACAATAATTTCTCTGTGTTTGAAGCTATTATTTTACTGTCATCTTCTATTTCCTTTTGTTGACATACCTGCTATCAGTTTAATTTTTCCCTTATGAATAACATGCTTTTCTCTATTTTTGCTCTTAAAACCTTATTCTGTCTTTAATTGAGACTTGCTGTGCTTCCTGAGGCTGAGGAAGTATCTTTAGTGTTTTCTGGACATTCAGAGGTATTATCTTTTCCAATACTGCCCCTTCCCCACTCCTCTCTAGTGCTTCTAGAACTTCAAACTGACTTTTATATGATAGACTTCTTCACTCCATATTTCATACCTCTTTAATATTTCACATTTCTATGTATCTTTGTGTTACTTTTGCAGAATTATTCAGATATATTTTCCATTAATAATTTTCCCTTTAGCTAACTATAATCTGCTTTTCAATCTATTCAATGTGTATGACTCTGACACCTATTGTTATATTGTATAACTGCAGACTGTGAACTTACTGATGAAGTTTTACTTGTAGGAATCCTGAATGATAAAGAAAATACCCTGGATTTTATCTCAATTTTTTAATGCCTTTTAAAAAAAGGCACCCTCCTAGTGTTTCCAAATTCCTGACAGATATTATTGTTTCAGATTCAGGAATGAAACACTTAAATTCTCAAAATCATAAATAGTCTTAAAATACTTTTAACATTTTCATGCTCTTCATTTACTTTGTGGCTATATTAAAACTGCTTTAATAATAATTTTACAAGGAACTGTAGCCTATAGAAAATGTTCTTGAATAGTGTTTTTATAATATAACATTTGGATCTCCTAATAGAGTTAGCAACACTACACAGAATCATGTCAAAAATTCCAACATGAGAACATATTTTGCTTCCCAATTTGTGATTTCTTAGAACACCATTCATAGGAGTTTTATAAAATATACTATGTATAAAACATATTAATATTTAATTAATCTACAGGAATGGCTCACCATTACCAGCACTCAGGGCCCGAAGCACACACTTATAACACAGCAACAGCTAGAAGCAAGCCTTATTCAGTCCTGACCACCTAACTGCTCCTGCCCTACGTGCTTGTTCCCGCCCAGGTTCCCGCCCTTGTCCACCTTAACTCTGGGCTCTGAGTGTCTATATATTCTACTCTTACTTTTGACGTAACATCAGTGAATTTCTTTGAACCAGCATTGTTGCTCTTTTGCCTGTTAAACTATAATTCTTGCAGTGAATTACAATACATTGTCCCCTATTTTCCCCATTTCTCTACTGAGTTTTCTCAGGATTTTAAAAAAACAGATCATTTAACTATCCCAAGAAACTTTTAGAAGGAATTTCCACATGGAAACACTAATATAGAATTATAGATATATGTTTTAAATTTTATCTGGTCTAATATTTCATGATCATGGACTCTGAAAATCTGTCTTTAAATCTGACTTAGCACCCCAGTCTCCATTTCTGCTGACAGTAAGGGAATCGAACTTTGCCAGTTCAGTTCAGTTCATTTCAGTCACTCAGTAGTGTCCAACTCTTTGCGACCCCATGGACTGCAGCATGCGAGGCCTCCCTGTCCATCACCAACTCCCGGAGTTTACTCAAACTCATCAAGGTATCCCAGTTACTTCTGGTCACAAATATGGACAAAATCAATCAATTCAGAATTTCCCCTTAATCTCTTTGCTCTCTTACCCCCACAGCTTTTTCACCAGGCTTCATAATTTCTTGGCTACATATTGAGGTCCTGGTGGCTAAGTTCATAAAAGAATTAATATCAGAATGTCCCACTGGTGACTGTGCATAACCAATTCAAGAGACAGGTAGATCTATCATGCGTCATACTCTTTCAATGACAATTTTCTCTTATATCTTTCCTTATTCACATCTCTGTAGTAATGTGGATACAAATACACAAAGTTGGGGATATATTTACTTTAGTAGATGAATCAAATATTAGAAGAGCAAAGGGAGATGGAACATTGAGCTAAACTAGCTAGTCATGTCTGCTTCTAATTTTGCCTCCTGCACAAGGTTCAGAATTCTTGTTGCACATCAGAATTGCCTGTGAGACTTCTTTTTTTTTTTTTACCATACATTTTCTAAGTTCCAATGCTGGAGATAAAGTAACTCTAGGATGAAGTCCAGAAATCTTCACATTTACAGCTTCCCCAAATGACTCTGATGCAGGGAACCTGGTCCAAACATTATTCTTGAAGCTCTACAAGGGAACGCTCTCAATTCACCTGGTAAGAGCATCAGATAGGGATTACAGACCAAGTTTATAAGTAAGCAAGTGAAGTCATGAAGTCATGTCCAACTCTTTGCGACCCCATCGGCTACAGTCTTCCAGGCTCCTCTGTCCATAGGATTCTTCAGGTAAGAATACTGGAATGGGTTGCCATTTACTTCTCCAAGGGAACTTCCCAACCAGGGATCAAACCTGGGTCTCCAACTTTGCAGGCAGACTCTTTATTATCTGAGCCACCAGGGAAGCCCAAATATATAGCCAGTAATAAAGGGTGCATTTGCTTAGTGCCTATACTGTGTATCCCTCATGATCCTACTGGGGTCACCCATGGCCGCCTTAGAAGGAGTCAGGAGTTGGGGTTCCATGCTGGCCGTTTTGTTCGAGATGACACTAACAAACAAGTCCTGAAATCAAGACAGGGAACAGAACTGAGAGAACGATTCTAACCTTCACCCACCTCCACTAGGAGACACCCTGAGAGAATTAAATAATATTCAGTGCAGAGGGCATTACAAACCACCATCAGAATGCAAACCAACATTGTCCATATGTAATAAAGATTTTTTTTTAAGTCTATCTTCCAAGAAGAGAAAGAAGCAAAGACAAAAAATAACAAAGGTTGGCAAGGATGTGGAGAAAAAAGAACCCTAGTACATTTTTGGTGGGAATGTAACCTGTTGCATTGACTACAAAAGAACAGTATAGAGGTTCCTCAAAAAAGTAAAAGAAGAGTTACTATATGATCCAGCAATCCCACTTCTGGGCATATATCCAAAGAAAACAAAACATTCAAAAACATACTTGAACCCCAGTGTCATAGCAATGTTAGTTATGATACCCAAGATATAAAAATAACCTAAGTGTCCATCAACAGATGAACAGATAAAGAAGATGTGGTAGGTGTGTGTACATACACACACATACACATACACACACACACTATATACATATACAATTTATATATATATACACTATATATAATGATATATACATATTATGTGTACATATTGTGTATATATATAAATTGTGTATTTATATGTATATATTGCATATATATACACACACACAAAGCGATATTACTTAGCCATAAAAAAGAATGAATGAAATTTTGCCATTTGCGATCAAATGGATGGAACTGGAGGGTATTATACTTAGTGAACGGCTTCTGCTTTGGCTCAGCTTGTAAAGAATTCTTCAATGCGGGAGACCTGGGTTCAGTCCCTGCATTGGGAAGATCCCCTGGAGAGGGGAAAGGCTACCCACTTCAGTATCTGGCCTGGAGAATTCCATGGACTGTATAGTCCATGGGGTCTCAAAGAGTCAGACACGACTGAGCAACTTTCACTTACACACATTTATGCTTAGTGAAACTGGCCAGATAGAGAAAGACAAATACTGCATATTTTCACTTATATATGAAATCTAAAAAGCAAAACAAATGTATATAATAAAACAGAAACAGATTCACAGATACAAAGAACAAAATATTAGTCACCAGTGGGGAGATGGAAGGGCTGAGGGGCAAAAGAGGAATATGGGATAAGAGGGACAAACTACTAAGTATAAAATAAATAAGATACAAGCATGTAATGTAGAGCACAGGGAATTCAGCTAATACTTTATAATTAACTTTATACAGAGCATAATCTGTAAAAATACTAAATCAGTGTTATACTCCTGAAAGTAATATCATGTTGTAAGTTAACTATACTTCAATGTAAAAAAAAATAAAGAAGCAGATATATTCCCCTCTCTTCCCATCTTGTCTTATTTTGAAGCATCACAGGCCTAGACTGTGAGTGATTTGAGTTGCTCAGACTTGTAAAAAGATTCAAAATAAGGATACTTAGTAGTTCAGTTCAGTTCAGTTCAGTCACTCAGTCATGTCCAAGTCTTTGCAACTCCATGAACCTCAGCACACCAGGCCTCCCTGTCCATCAACAACTCCAGGAGTTCACCCAAACCCATGATCATTAAGTCGATGATGCCATCCAACCATCTCATCCTCCATCATCCCCTTCTTTTCCTGCCCTCAATCTTTCCCAGAATCAGGGTCTTTTCCAATGAGTCAGCTCTTTGCATCAGGTGGCAAAAGTATTGGAGTTTCAGCTTCAACATCAGTCCTTCCAATGAACACCCAGGACTGATCTCTTTTAGGATGGACTGGTTGGATCTCCTTGCAGTCCAAGGGACTCTCAAGAGTCTTCTCCAACACCACAGTTCAAAAGCATCAATTCTTTGGGGCTCAGTTTTCTTTATAGTCCAACTCTCACATCCATACATGACCATAGCCTTGACTAGATGGACCTTTGTTGACAAAGTAATGTCTTTGCTTTTCAATATCCTGTCTAGGTTGATCATAACTTTCCTTCCAAGGAGTTCAGGTCAGTCACTCAGTCAAGTCCAACTCTTTGCCACCCCATGAACCACAGCATGCCAGGCTTCCCGGTCCATCACCAACTCCCAGAGTTCACCCAAACCCATGTCCGTTGAGTCAGCAATGCCATCCAACCATCTCATCCTCTGCTGTGCCCTTCTCCTCCTGCCCTCAATCCTTCCCAGCATCAGGGGAATGAGTCAAATGAGTCAGCTCTTTACATCAGGTGACCAAGGTATTGGAGTTTCAGTTTCAACATCAGTCCTTCCAATGAACACCCAGGACTGATCTCTTTTAGAATGAACTGGTTGGATCTCCTTGCAGCCCAAGGGACTTGCAAGAGTCTTCTCCAAGACCACAGTTCAAAAGCATCAATTCTTCTGTGCTCAGCTGTATACTCCAACTTTATAGTCCAACTCTCACATCCATACATGACTACTGGAAAAACCATAGCTTTCATTAGACGGACCTTTGTTGGCAAAGTAATGTCTCTGCTTTTTAATATGCCATCTAGGTTGGTCATAACTTTCCTTCCAAGGAGTAAAGCATCTTTCATCGCTGCAATCACCATCCGCAGTGATTTTGGAGCCCCAAAAAATAAAGTCAGCCACTGTTTCCCCATCTATTTGTCATGAAGTGATGGAACCAGATGCCATGATCTTAGTTTTCCGAATGTTGAGCTTTAAGCCAATTTTTTCACTCTCCTCTTTCACTTTCATCAAGAGGCTCTTTAGTTCTTCTTCACTTTCTGCCATAAGGGGTGGTGTCATCTGCATATCTGAGGTTATTGATATTTCTCCTGGCAATCTTAATTCCAGCTTGTGCTTCCTCCAGCCCAGCGTTTCTCATGATGTACTCTGCATAGAAGTTAAATAAGCAGGGTGACAGTATACAGCCTTGATGTACTCCTTTTTCTATTTGGAACCAGTCTGTTGTTCCATGTCCAGTTCTAACTGTTGCTTCCCAACCTGCATACAGGTTTCTCAAGAAGCAGGTCAGGTGCTCTGGTATTCCCATCTCTTTCAGAATTTTCCACAGTTTATTGTGATCCACACAGTCAAAGGCTTTGGCATAGTCAATAAAACAGAAATAGATTTTTTTTGGAACTCTCTTGCTTTTTTGATGATCTGGCGGATGTTGGCAATTTGATCTTTGGTTCCTCTGTCTTTTCTAAAACCAGCTTGAATATCTGGAAGTTCACGGTTCACATATTGCTGAAGCCTGGCTTGGAGAATTTTGAGTGTTACTTTACTAGTGTGTGAGATGAGTGCAATTGTGTGGTAGTCTGATCATTCTTTGGCATTACCTTTCCTTGGGATTGATATAAGCATCTTTTAATTTCATGGCTGCAATTACCATTTGCAGTGATTTTAGTAGGGTGTGTCTGAATGGACTTGGGGAAGTCCATTTGATTCTGGAAAGCTTAGAAAGTTGCTAAGGCTCAAATCCAGAGGAACCATAGAAGCTTTTCAGCAATCAGTTCTGATTTTAAGGAAAGAGGTAAAGAGAGAAGTACTTTTCTTATTATAGCCACCAACTTGCCAGCAGAATAAAGGATCAGGGAAGGAAGGCAGAAGTTGTTCCTGGGGATAAAAACTCCATTGGCCCGGGTGTCACCATTGAAGTTGCTCTAGAAAGATATTTCTGAGAGCCACAATTTCTCTGATTGAATGGAATATAGGCACTTTTCCTTGGCATTTTCTATTGATCAAAGCCTTAAAATGTCATGACACAAGAGGAACTGATACAGAAGTTTTCTCTTAATTATGACAGTGGCAATTAAGCATTACATCAGCAGACAAAATTATATTATGAAGACTATGAATAAGCAGCCAAGAGACCTGGTGATCAACAGTCATGATTCTAATCAAAACTTTCCTTATAAATTAATTGCACACAATTACCAACTGGTACTTTATGAAAACCCTGCTATAGCTTTAAAACATGAATTATCTCACAGTGAGTTAACTTCTTGACTTCATGAGTACCAGTTTGGACAATTATTGGTCAAAGTCACAGTTCATTATGAGAATCAGCAGTAGATCTAAAGGACGAAGTGGTATTGAATTATTGTGAAAAGTTCTCCACCATTTATAACCTTCACCAAGTTGAAAAGTAATTAGGAGATGGACAATGCACTCTATCTTCCATCTGAGATATAGTTGCAGAAGTTATTAAGCAATCTAAAGAGTATACCTAATATAGAAACTCTTGAAATCAGGCTGCTGCTGTAAGGAGAATTTCCCATGGTTTCTTATAATAAGAAGTGAAGGGAGCTGTTCATCTAAGGAAAGGCTGATGTTTCAAACCAGACTTTCTTGGTATCACAGAATATTATGTTAATGCCAGTCCTGTGCGAAGTGCATATCTGTTTACAGGACCCACCCCAAAATAAAGTCTCGAGGACAGAAAATAAACATTGTTACTGAGTCACTGTTTATGTATCATTACTAACAGAAAATCCATTAAATGGCACTGACTGTCCTAAATTTTAATTTGAGCCATAAATATTCTCAATGTATTGCCATGTTGCTGAAAAGACATGTGCTCCACACATTTTTACCTCATCTGCCTTTCAGCATCTAAGAATTGCAACTCAGTGGTGATTAAAAACAGGATTTCAACTAAGACAAGGTCAGGTGAGTGTCTTGGATGATACAAGGCATATGAAACTGGCTAAGCAATCAGCTCTGTTTATGCCAAGGGCTTTATATTCCTACACTAAAACGGTTTAAAAGCCTGTGTAAGCAATTGACATTTATTGATTCCAATATATTTTTGGCTCCTTGGAAAGTATCCCATGTGTAAATTTTCACAATTTGGAATTCCTCCTCAGACATCTATTCTTTGCCAGAACACACCATCTTGTACCCCAACAGCTCCTTCTAATGTTCTCCATGTCATATTCATGACTGGCCTCCAGTGCTGAAATGTTAAAATTATATTCCTTTGGGTAGATTTTTGCCATTAAGAGACTCACTCATGTTTTAGTCCTTCAATCTCTTCCCTTCTCAATGTCAGGATTTACTAAAATACTTCAGCTTTGCTCTATCAATCAAGATTGGTGTAGCAATTTTTAAAATAATGTGACTATTTACTTTAAAAGAATATCATTTGAAAATTCACAGCAATGAAGTCCACATACCACAATAGCCAACACTGGTAAATGCAGATATTAAAGACATGAAGAGCATAAAAAAGGGCCCCAACGCCAACATGGGCAATAGTAAACTTTTTAAAATAAAATTCCTTTTTTATTTTAATTTTATTGGGAGAGAGTTGATTTACAATGTTGTGTTAGTTTCAGGTGTACAGCAAAGTGATTCAATTATACATGTACATATATTCATATATACAAATATATGAAACTGAATTATTTGCTATACACATGAAACTAACACAGTATTATAAGTCAATATATGCCAATTAAAAAAAGAAATGGCCATTGTCACGTTTGCTGATCACAAATTAATATCTCATTGTCTCCTAATCTTCAAAAAGATTTACATTCTTAGTAATTTATACTGTATAAACTCCAAACACTCACTATCTTTTTTTCTTTTTTAAAATGGTTCATATTTAAAGATTGCTCATTGTAAATTTTTATTTTTTTTTAATGTTTATTTTTACTTTATTTTACTTTACAATACTGTATTGGTTTTGCCATACATTGACATGAATCCACCACAGGTGTACATGAGTTCCCAAACATGAACCCTCCTCCCAACCTTCCTCCCCATAACATTTCTCTGGGTCATCCCTGTGCACCAGCCCCAAGCATCATGTATCGTGCATCAGACATAGACTGGCGATTCAATTCTTACATGATAGTATACATGTTAGAATGCCATTCTCCCAAATCATCCCACCCTCTCCCTCTCCCTCTGAGTCCAAAAGTCCGTTATACACATCTGTGTCTCTTTCCCTGTCTTGCATACAGGGTCGTCATTGCCATCTTCCTAAATTCCATATATATGTGTTAGTATACTGTATTGGTGTTTTTCTTTCTGGCTTACTTCACTCTGTATAATAGGCTCCAGATTCATCCACCTCATTAGAACTGATTCAAATGTATTCTTTTTAACGGCTGAGTAATACTCCATTGTGTATATGTACCACAGCTTTCTTATCCATTCATCTGCTGATGGACATCTAGCTTGTTTCCATGTCCTGGCTATTATAAACAGGGCTGCGATGAACATTGGGGTACATGTGTCTCTTTCAATTCTGGTTTCCTCGGTGTGTATGCCCAGCAGTGGGATTGCTGGGTCATAAGGCAGCTATATTTGCAATTTTTTAAGGAATCTCCACACTGTTTTCCATAGTAGCTGTACTAGTTTGCATTCCCACCAACAGTGTAGGAGGGTTCCCTTTTCTCCACATCCTCTCCAGCATTTATTGCTTGCAGACTTTTGGATCGCAGACATTCTGACTGGTTTGAAGTGGTACCTCATTGTGGTTTTGATTTCCATTTCTCTAATAATGAGTGATGTTGAGCATCTTTTCATGTGTTTGTTAGCCATCCATCTGTCTTCTTTGGAGAAATGTCTATTTAGTTCTTTGGCCCATTTTTTGATTGGGTCTTTTTTTTTTTCTGGAATTGAGCTGCAGAAGTTGCTTGTATATATTTGAGATTAGTTGTTTGTCAGCTGCTTCATTTGCTATTATTTTCTCCCATTCAGAAGGCTGTCTTTTCACCTTGCTTATATTTTCCTTTGTTGTGCAGAAGCTTTTAATTTTAATTAGATCCCATTTGTTTATTTTTGCTTTTATTTCCAGAATTCTGGGAGGTGGATCATAGAGGATCCTGCTGTGATTTATGTCGGAGAGTGTTTTGCCTATGTTCTCCTCTAGCAGTTTTATAGTTTCTGGTCTTACGTTTAGATCTTTAATCCATTTTGAGTTTATTTTTGTGTGTGGTGTTAGAAAGTGATCCAGTTTCATTCTTTTACAAGTGGTTGACCAGTTTTCCCAGCACCACTTGTTAAAGAGATTGTCTTTACTCCATTGTATATTTTTGCCTCCTTTGTCAAAGATAAGGTGTCCATATGTGTGTGGATTTATCTCTGGGCTTTCTATTTTGTTCCATTGATCTATATGTCTGTCTTTGTGCCAGTACCATACTGTTTTGATGACTGTGGCTTTGTAGTAGAGCCTGAAGTCAGGCAAGCTGATTCCTCCAGTTCCATTCTTCTTTCTCAAGATTGCTTTGGCTATTCGAGGTTTTTTGTATTTCCATACAAATCTTGAAATTATTTGTTCTAGTTCTGTGGAAAATGTGGCTGGTAGCTTGATAGGGATTTCATTGAATTTGTAGATTGCTTTGGGTAGTATACTCATTTTCACTATATTGATTCTTCCGATCCATGAACATGGTATATTTCTCCATCTATTAGTGTCCTCTTTGATTTCTTTCATCAGTTTTTTATAGTTTTCTATATATAGGTCTTTAGTTTCTTTAGGTAGATATATTCCTAAGTATTTTATTCTTTTCGATGCAATGGTGAATGGAATTGTTTCCTTAATTTTTTTTTCTACTTTCTCATTATTCGTGTATAGGAATGCAAGGGATTTCTGTGTGTTGATTTTATATCCTGCAACTTTACTATATTCATTGATGAGCTCTAGTACTTTTCTGGTGGAGTCCTTAGGGTTTTCTATGTAGAGGATAGTGTCATCTGCAAACAGTGAGAGTTTTACTTCTTCTTTTCCAATTTGGATTCCTTTTATTTCTTTTTCTGCTCTGATTGATGTGGCCCAAACTTCCAGAACTATGTTGAATAGTAGTGGTGAAAGTGGGCACCCTTGTCTTGTTCCTGACTTTAGGGGAAATGCTTTCAATTTTTCACCATTGAGGATAATGTTTGCTGTGGGTTTGTCATATATAGCTTTTATTATGTTGAGGTATGTTCCTTCTATTCCTGCTTTCTGGAGAGTTTTTATCATAAATGGATGTTGAATTTTGCCAAAGGCCTTCTCTGCATCTATTGAGATAATCATATGGTTTTTATTTTTCAGTTTGTTAATGTGGTGAATTACATTGATTGATTTGCGGATATTGAAGAATCCTTGCATCCCTGGGATAAAGCCCACTTGGTCATGGTGTATGATCTTTTTAATGTGTTGTTGGGTTCTGATTGCTAGAATTTTGTTGAGGATTTTTGCATCTATGTTTATCAGTGATATTGGCCTGTAGTTTTCTTTTTTTGTGACATCTTTGTCAGGTTTTGGTATTAGGGTGATGGTGGCCTCATAGAATGAGTTTGGAAGTTTACCTTCCTCTGAAATTTTCTGGAAGAGTTTGAGTAGGATAGGTGTTAGCTCTTCTCAAAATTTTTGGTAGAATTCAGCTGTGAAGCCGTCTGGACCTGGGCTTTTGTTTGCTGGAAGATTTCTGATTACAGTTTCAATTTCCGTGCTTGTGATGGGTCAGTTAAGATTTTCTATTTCTTCCTGGCTCAGTTTTGGAAAATTGTACTTTTCTAAGAATTTGTCCATTTCTTCCACATTGTCCATTTTATTGGCATATAATTGCTGATAGTAGTCTCTTATGATCCTTTGTATTTCTGTGTTGTCTGTTGTGATCTCTCCATTTTCATTTCTAATTTTATTGATCTGATTTTTCCCTCTTTGTTTCTTGATGAGTCTGGCTAATGGTTTGTCAATTTTATTTATCCTTTCAAAGAACCAGCTTTTGGCTTTGTTGATTTTTGCTATGGTCTCTTTTGTTTCTTTTGCATTTATTTCTGCCCTAATTTTTAAGATTTCTTTCCTTCTACTAACTCTGGGGTTCTCCAATTCTTCCTTTTCTATTGCTTTAGTTGTAGAGTTAGGTTATTTATTTGACTTTTTTCTTATTTCTTGAGGTATGCCTGTGTTGCTATGAACTTTCCTCTTAGCACTGCTTTTATAGTGTCCCACAGGTTTTGGGTTGTTGTGTTTTCATTTTCCTTAGTTTCTATGCATATTTTGATTTCTTCTGTGATTTGTTGGTTATTCAGAAGCGTGTTCTTCAGCCTCCATATGTTGGAATTTTTAATAGTTTTTCTCCTGTAATTGAGGTCTAATCTTAATGCATTATGGTCAGAAAAGATGCTTGGAATGATTTCGATTTTTTTGAAATTATCAAGTTTAGATTTATGGCCCAGGATGTGATCTATCCTGGAGAAGGTTCTGTGAGCACTTGAGAAAAAGGTGAAATTCATTGTTTTGGGGTGAAATGTCCTATAGATATCAATTAGGTCTAACTGGTCTATTGTATCATTTAAAGTTTGTGTTTCTTTGTTAATTTTCTGTTTAGTTGATCTGTCCATAGGTGTGAGTGGGGTATTAAAGTCTCCTGCTATTATTGTGTTATTGTTGATTTCCCCTTTCATACTTGTTAGCATTTGTCTTACATATTGCGGTGCTCCTTTATTGGGTGCATATATATTTATAATTGTTATATCTTCTTCTTGGATTGATCCTTTGATCATTATGTAGTGGCCTTCTTTGTCTCTTTTCACAGCCTTTGTTTTAAAGTCGATTTTATCCGATATGAGTATTGCCACTCCTGCTTTCTTTTGGTCTCTATTTGCATGGTATATCTTTTTCCAGCCCTTCACTTTCAGTCTGTATGTGTCCCTTGTTTTGAGGTGAGTCTCTTGTAAGCAGCATATAGAGGGGTCTTGTTTTTGTATCTATTCAGCCAGTCCTTGCCTTTTGGTTGGGGTGTTCAACCCATTTATGTTTAAGGTAATTATTGATAAGTATGATCCCATTACCATTTACTTGATTGTTTTGGGTTCGGGTTTATACACCCTTTTTGTTTCCTGTCTAGAGAATATCCTTTAGCATTTGTTGGAGAGCTGGTTTGGTGGTGCTGAATTCTCTCAGCTTTTGCTTGTCTGTAAAGCTTTTGATTTCTCCTTCGTATTTGAATGAGATCCTTGCCTGGTACAGGAATCTGGGCTGTAGGTTATTTTCTTTCATCACTTTAAGTATGTCTTGCCATTCCCTCCTGGCCTGAAGAGTTTCTATTGAAAGATCAGCTGTTATCCTTATAGGATTCCCCTTGTGTGCTATTTGTTGTTATTCCCTTGCTGCTTTTAATATTTGTTCTTGGTGTTTGATCTTTGTTAATTTGATTAATATGTGTCTTAGGGTGTTTCACCTTGGGTTTATCCTATTTGGAACTCTCTGTGTTTCTTGGACTTGGGTGATTATTTCCTTCCCCATTTTAGGGAAGTTTTCAACTATTATCTCCTCAAGGATTTTCTCATGGTCTTTCTTTTTGTCTTCTTCTGGGACTCCTATAATTCGAATGTTGGAGCATTTCATATTGTCCTGGAGGTCTCTGAGATTGTCTCATTTCTTTTAATTCATTTTTCTTGTTTCCTCTCTGATTCATTTATTTCTACCATTCTATCTTCTATTTCACTAATCCTATCTTGTGCCTCCATTATTCTACTATTTGTTGCCTCCAGAGTGTTTCTGACCTCATTTATTGCATTATTCATTGTATATTGACTCTTTTTTATTTCTTCTAGGTCCTTGTTAAACCTTTCTTGCATCTTCTCAATCCTCAATATTTAAAGATTGCTCATTGTAAATTTTTAATAAAGAGACTAAAAATCAAAATTTTCCAGGTATCATAGGTCTTAAAACCTTATACATAGCACCACGTTAGTTAAGGTGTTGAGTTGTTAAATCTCAGTTAAATTTGAATTAAAAAGCAGCTCCATCAGGGTTTATGTTTAAACATAGGCTGTGCCAGTCAGTTCATCCTGACTCTTCTATCCGGTGGTCCCTAAGAGTTACTCAAGCATACACAGCAGAGAGCTGCAACTTGGGAAACTCGCCCAAATGTCTTACCCAAATCCTGCTAACCATAAATCCATGTATTTTTACTGGACGTTCTGGTGAAATTCAGTGGATATGCTTCATCAGCAAAAGCTAAAATGTAATCATGTAAAACATAAGTATTTGGCAGCCTTGTTTAGTAGGAAAATTCCATTCTCTGGGTTCGTTTGCAGCTTTAACCCTCTCCCAAGTAGAATGGTAGACCAAGAGAGTCACCCAAACAAAACATGTAAACATGCCCTGTCCTTTTCCTGACTGAATGGGAAAAAATTAAGAATTAAACTTTTAAATCTATTTGTAATGTTTCCTTCTGGTATATCTTCCTTTAAATTTTATTCAAATGAAGCAATAAAATGTATTCCATACTATCACAAAAATAGATGAAGAATCAAACACTAATAAAACTGAAACTATTAAGCTAAACCATATGTATCATTGGGCTTCCTGTATGGCTTGGTAGTAAAGAATCTGCCTGCAATACAGGAGACATGGAAGACACAGGTTTGATCCCTGAGTTGGGAAGATCTGTTAGAGGAAGAAATGACAACCCACTCCAGTATTTTTGCAAAGAAAGTTCCATGAACAGAGGAATCTGGCAGAAAATCCATGGGGTCTCAAGAGATGGACAAGACTGAGTGACTAAGCATGCATATGTATCATTAAAAAATACCTACATGCAACCAAATTTAAAATATTCAAATGTTTCTGATAAACAATAGATACTCAGTAAATGACTCTCTCCCACGATTTCAAGGAATAAAATGTCTTATATTTTAATACATTCTTTGCTAGTATGGTCATATATGTATTAATATTTGTAATGAAAATGTCTATCACTATATTATAGAGGTTTCTCTATTCATATAAATTTCTACATATTTTATTAACTCTTTTTTCCATGAGCTTTTGAAGAATCCTATACATTCCGACCAAAACTTTCTTTACTTAAACCAAGCTCAAGCAAAAAAAAAAAAAAGAATAAGGAAAAGACAGTGTATCCTTTCAGATATGTTTTGATAGACAATTTTATGGCAGATTGATTTCTATTAAATTAAAAGGTTTAAAGATTAATTTCAAGACATTCCATTGTAGAACTCATTTGTATTTTTGAGGAAAAATTATTTTGGCTTTTAGCACAAAAACGAAAAGTCTTTTTTTAATTCTGTGAGAGAATTTTACATTGAAATTTTGAAAACCAATAATTGCATGGATTTTGTTTCAATTTGATATTTTAAAAGATCTTCTTAGGAATTTCAACAATAAATGCCTGGATAGAGAGTCTTTAGTACCCAAAATATTATCATGTATTGTAAATTCTAGGGTTTCTATAGCAGAACACCTTAAGCAGTGATTCCTAAACTCTTTTGATTATGATATACACTGAAGAATCTTACATTATGACCCAGTGCACACAGGCATGCATATGTGGAAAAAATATTCCAGAAAACAACATTTTTCCTTATGACCTAGGAGGCTTTCTGTTTATTCTTCTGTTTTATTCTATACGGTTTCCTTTCTTTTTCAATGCCAATCACATTCTAGTGAATTAATAAATTTCACTATTCAGTACTAGGTTGTTACCACTGGCTTGAAAATGCTGCCTTACTGAACTAAGTCTTTTAGTTCTTTTAAGCTATTTCTCTATCACTATAAAACTTAAAACAGTGTGGTACATATATAGATGCTGTGTTCATGTGTGCATATATAGTTTTTTAAACAAACTTTAAATAAGCTTAAGACTGAATGACTAGAGATACAAGTACAGGCATGGTAAAAAAAAAAAAATTTGCTTTAGTTAGGCTTGACTGAAGATGCAATTAAACCCACTGCAGTGGTCAAAGTATTGGAGTCTTATGCCCACATGCAATATGGCATCAGGAAATTACCAAAGGCAATGTACCAGTATCATTCATTGGAAAACAGGATTATGTGACTGTGTCATCCACACTTTCAACAACATGGTCTTAGGACTTGCTGCACAGTGAAACTCTTGTGTACAAAAGAGATTAATTTTTTCTCCTCACCCATTTCAGTCATTGCTCTGTGAAAGAAGGGAGGACATAAAATTAAGATTCCTGTCTTCTCTGCATTTAATCTACCTCTGACTTTGGATACTTCACTGACACATACTGGTGCCTTTACATAAACATTGTTCTTCAGTTGCTCAGTCTTGTCTGATTTTTTGCAACCCCATGGACTGCAGCAAGCCAGGCTTCCCTGTCCTTCACCATCTCCTGGAGTTTGCTCAGACTTATGTCCATTGTGTCAGTGATGCCATCCAATCATCTCATCTTCTGTCCCCCCTTAGATACAGTACTTATAAGGCAAAATTGGATCCCTGTACTTAAGTAAGATTGGAAGTCACAAAGTTGCACCACATTCTAACTAAAGTATCACTGAAACCATGTCCATGCTCATTAACATGCTTAAAAGCTTTGATCAACCTCTAGGTGTATCACCTGTAAAATAAGCACTGTGAACTGAAGATGCAGTAGAATTTCAGAGGCTAGCAGAAAAGACGTGTGATCAAAGGACTCCCAACAGGGATGAACCAAGAAGCAAAGCCTAATTAAGCAATATCTGGACCCCATGCATGCGTTTTCTCTGCAACTGATAAAACTTCAGGGATTGTTCCATTATGGGTTTCATGATTTTACTTCCTGACCTGACCCTATTACCATGACAGCTCCTCCAGGTTTGCACATTCTTTGAATCCCTGTTTCCAGATGAAATTGGGCTCTTTTGTCTTCTGGCTCTTCGCCAGCAGTATCAGTTCTGGTCCCCAGCTCAGCTCAACTCTACCGACCTCTTAGTGTTCTCTCTGAGTCATCACCTCATTTGTAACCAATCCTCCAGCCAACATCAATGCATATGTGGGAGTGTGTGGGTAATAGAGGTAAGAATCAAATGGTTTAGGGACTTCCCTAGTGGTCCAATGGTTAAGATTCCTCACTCCCAATGCAGGGGGCCTGGGTTCGAGCCCTGGTCAGGGAACTAGATCCTACATGCCACAACTAAGACCTGGCGCAGCCAAGTAAATATATGAATTTTTTTTTTTAAAGAAAAGAATCAAACACTATAGAAACAGAAGAAGGAATGATTAACTCTGCCTGGAAAAATCAAAGTGTGCAGTTAACCTGAACAATGAGGCTGAGGAAAAGAGGACCTGTAAGAAGACATACTGCAGGAACAAAGATAAGAAGATTCTATCTAGACTAGTTGATTAACTCACATCATTCAAGGCGAACATTCACATGAGGATTATATCAGAATGTGCTATGGAAAAAGCACAGTCATAGAAGAGTGAGGGAGAAGGGGGAATGCAAGGAGGAGAAAAATAGACTTCAAAATATCCAATAGTGTGATCACCACTTGATGGTTCTAACTTTCTTCAGGTACATCTCTCAGTAGCTAAAGAGTTATTTCACACTTGCATCTTGTTGAATGACTTTAGCCCCCATTTAATTGCACTTGTGTTAATTGAGAAGGTTATAATAATTTTTAAATGATTGGTGATGGCAATATTTAATGATCTATTTTTTGTTGACAGGAGTTTACTTTTTAAATCAAAATACATTTTGTTATTTCCTAGATCAATAGATACTTGAACAGTCAAAATACATGGAAATTTGTTTTTTATTTCAGCCCCATATTTTTTTCTTTCTTTGGTACTAATAAAAAGACCTAAAATAGTCTGAACCATATTTCTAGGCTGTTCAGGACATTTTAATCCAGAATATTTCACATAGTTTATACGCATTAAACAAAAACTGGGGGCCAAAGTTTTTCATCTACAATTTCCTGAGTCCTTTTATTCATCCCTTATGGCCATTACCCCTTGTCCCTAACTTACTCAGTTCACACAGCAAAAAAGAGGGAAACAACAAGGCAAGTTTTTAAAGCAAGTAGTGGAGAAAGTGGAGAGTAGGGGTAAAAAAATAGGTTTTCTCTCACTTTTTGTCTAAGACAGTAAGTTGTAGTTTTTCTTTCATGTTTTTGTCAGGCTCTTTACTAGAAAGCAGCCATTACTTAAGTTGTTTAAATTATACAGCTCCAACTAGGATATCTAAAGATGAACTAGGATATCTAAAGATGGTCTGGGCACTATAATTCTCATGGTTAAAAATACTACATTAGATGATGCAACTCTAAGATACTGCTGATTATATTACACTTTCTCCATAAAAATTTAAAGTTCTGTTTAATGCCTTAATATTTTTGGTATGCTAAAAATAACTCACATAAAGACTGAGTGTCAAAATACCTTCTGTATTAGTAAAAAATAAGGCTAACATCTGCAACAAAAATGAAAAGAAAGAAGGAAAGTGAAGTGTCTCAGTCGTGTCCAACTCTTTGCGACCCCATGGACTGCAGCCTCCCAGGCTCCTCCATCCATGTGATTTTCCAAGCAAGAGTACTGGAGTGGGTTGCCATTTCCTTCTCCAGGGGATCTTCCCAACTCAGGGATTGAACCCGGGTCTCCTGCATTGTGGGCAAATGCTTTACCCTTTAAGCCACCAGGGAAGCCTCTGCAATAAAGAAACACCCAAATGTTCAAGTCTTAAACCTGTAGATTTTTCTTGCTAATAAGTTCAGTGTGGGTGTCCTGATCAGCAGCAAATTTCCTCCAGCCTGCTCGTCTCCTCCTGTCTTTTGACTCTGCGATTCTCTGAGCTTTTAACATCTGTGTCTGTTCCAGTGAGAGGAGAAAGGATGTGGGAAGGATCAAGGAAGATTTGTGAAGGCCAAGTCTCTTTGTGGCATATGTCACTTGTATTTGGTAATATCTAACCTACCTGGCTTAGTGCGGGAGACCCAGGTTCAGTCTCTGAGTTGGGAAGATCCCCTGGAGAAGGAAATGGCAACCCACTCCAGTACTCTTGCTTGGAAAATCCCATGGATGGAGGAGCCTGGGAGGCTGCAGTCCATGGGGTCGCAAAGAGTCAGACACAACTGAGAGATTTCACTTTCACAACCTACCTGCAGAAGAAGTACCATGGTAAAAACCAAACAATCCCTTTTACTTCTGTGATTCTAGATCTTTTGAAAGTTGATAGATTAATATTTAGCTAGTTAGCACCCATGGGTTTCCCAGGTGGCTCAGTGGTAAAGAATCCGCCTGCAATGCAGAAAACATGTTTGATCCCTGGATCAGGAAGATCCCTTGGAGAAGGAAATAGCAACTCATTCTAGTATTCTTGCCTGAAAAATCCCATAGACAGAGGAGCCTGGCTGACTTCAGACATGACTAAGCAACTAAACAACAAAAATGAGCATCCGTATCACTTGTCTTTCTAGATCTAATCATTCAACTATGGTTTAGAATAGATCCACATCCATATAATGCTGTTCTTTAGTACTCTGTTTTGTGTAATTTCAAGATGTAAAGTCAATATTTGAATTTTATCTACAAATAAAATGTGAATAGTTGCATTTACTTCAAAACATAAAGAGGATTTCATTCAAGACTTAAAGACATAAATTAGTACCAGTATGCAGTGATATGTAAGCATGGCATTTTGCTGGAAACAGATCACTTCATCTAGTATTGCTTAGTGCTTTTTTAACACAGTTATATTAGATTTTTGTACTGAAACTTGAAACCAAATGAAACTTTCTTGATGCGGGGTTTGGTTTCTAAAGGTTTGGGTTTTTCTATAAACTCCAAATCCATGTGTGGTTCATAGAAAATGTTGGTAAGATGCAATCAACTTTCAGAAAACCTGGATAAAATTTCAAGCAATTAGGGACAAGAGAATAAATATGCTTTGTTTACTTTAGGCCAAATTCTGTGGCTTTTGAATTTTGAATTGAACAATTGGGCTTTAAGTTCCATTCATTCACAGGGAAATCATGACTTCCTAGTGGAAAGACCTGGAGAAAACAACTTTTACTTTGGAAAATATAAAAACTGTTCATGCATGGGCTCTGAAACAAAACATTGTGGTTGAAAAGAGGTTGCTTGAAAGGAATTTAAAGAAATTCTGTAATACCGTATGTTACCACTGGTTGTTATGCTCACTACTGAAATGAATTCCCAGAAGCTATAAGAGGTGTTGACACACATAATCTTGAGCAAGAAAATGTTAACATAAGTCATATATTAATAGACAAAATTCAACAAGTTGCTTTTAAAGTAAGTAGAATGTTTTGAAAAGCAGTTATCAGTGCATTGTCTGAATTCAGCTGGTTGTATTCCAAATAATAAATTCCTGGGAGGTAAATAAATGAAATAATTATTCTCATCATTTCAAAGACAGGAAATCTGCTACTTTGTGTTAAGGGTTGAATTTGTGTATACTATGTGATAATGTGAACCTTACAACCTTATTGCTCAGACAACAACTACTACCACGATCTGGGTTGATTCACATGGTTGAAGAAAACTTATATTTGTGAGGTTATGCTTTTCCTTTTGGCTTTTTAGAGATTTTGATTAGAAAGCTTCATGGAAGAAGTGAATTTTTAAAAGGTATAGCTGAAAAAAACTGGTAAACTGGAAAACTAAGAGAAAAAAATAACTGCTTCCAATTATATGCAAAGAGTGTGGAAACAAGGTACGGATCATGAATGTCAGAGGATATAGCTAAAGGGTGGATTAAGCTCCCCCGCCTGGGGAAGAGAAAGAGACAGACTTAGACATGAGAAGACTTCTGTCATGGCTTATCCACTACTGTGTTCTGTGTTGTCTTGTGCCAGCAAAACAGATTTTTTAAACTAAGAATGGAAATAGCTGTTAAAAAGGCTTCTCTGTCCATGAGATTCTCCAGGCAAGAATACTGGAGTGGGTTGCCATCTCCTTTTCCAGGGGATCTTCCTGACCCAGGAAGTGAACCCCAGTCTCCTGCATTGCAGGCAGACTCTCTACCGAATGAGCTATGAGGGAAACTCCAAAAATTCAAAAACGGGCTATTAAATCTAAAATTTCTGAAATCAGTTCTACTCCTCGAGATTCAATCAGATTCTTGTCTCCCAAGAGGAAAAAAAAAGAGAGAGAGAGAGAGAGATTTCTAGAGATACATTTTGGACCTGGGCTGCAATTTGAATGAGATCCATTTGGAACAAGCTCAGGTCAGTTCTAAAGGCAGTGCATTTGGCTTTCAAATAAAGCTGGACTGGGTTAAAGGCAGGGATGAAAGCCATCAGAAACCTGCAAACAGGTGAAATTTAACAAAATAAGCTAATTTGAATTGATTTTTAAGATTTCCCCTGATTCAGTTTTGGAAGGACTAGCCTAAGTAGTAAATGTTTTTTGTGGATTTGGGTTTGTTTAAATAAGTTTGTATGCAAATACCCAGGGAAACAAACTGTCGTGTTTTGTGAAACTTTGCTTTATTTGAAAGCCATATCCTGAAAAGACCCAGGCTTAATCCAGGTTTGTAAAAGGCAGGTTTTACATTTTGTGAGCTGATTGATTTTTAAGCAAATTGAGGAAGAAGCCTATTTTTGTTTTTTTTTTTAGTTTAAATGTAAGTTTAAATCTAAATGGAATTTAGATTTCATAAATTCTAACTCTTTAATTCAGTAACTGGGAGTGAAAAGCTTAGAACTGCTGGAAAGAAGAGATTACAAATAGAGAATAATTCAAATAAAAAGTAAGCAGATTTAAGAGATTGAGTAAAGATGGCGGAGGAATAGGACGGGAAGACCACTTTCTCCCTCACAAATTCCTCAAAAGAACATTTCAACGCCGAGCTAACTCCACAAAACAACTTCTGTAGGCTGGCAGAGGACATCAGGGAACCAGAAAAGCAGACCATTGTCTTCAAAAACAGGTAGGAAAAAATATAAAAGACGAAAAAGGAGACAAAGGAGGTGGGGAGGGAGCTCCGTCCCAGGAAGGGAAGCCCGTCCCGGGAAGGGAATTTTAAGAAGAGAAGTTTCCAAACACCAGGAAACACTCTCCCTGCCGAGTCTGTGGCGAGCCTTGGAAACACAGAGGGCAACGTAACAGGAAGGAAAAATAAATAATTAAAACCAAGAGATTACAAGCCCAGGTAACTCCCCCAGCAGAAAAGCAGCACAGACGCCTGCATCCGCCATTGGGAAGTGGGGGCAGGGCAGGGACGCGCGGGAGGCGCGGGCTGCAGAGCTTTGTAAGAATCGGGCAGGAACGCCCCACGCGCAACCAGAACGGTCTAACGTGGGCTAGCAAACCAGACTGTGGGATAGCTACCACGCGAAAAGCTCGAACATAAGACACCACCAGGACCGAGCACAGAACAAAGGACGGAACGGAAAAAGCCGGCTGCAGACCATCCCCCGCCGGGGACAGGCAGCCAGAGCCGTAAGGACTGGAAAGGGGCAATTGCAGAGACTTTACTTACCTAACTGCAAGCAGGCTCCTTTGCTAAGACTTCTGGGGGTGCTGGACAGTCACAATCTGCCTCACGGGGGACGCCAGCGGTCCACCCAGAAAGCTGAGCATCAGTGGCAGAAAAGGTGACAAGCCGTGGCGATCGCGCTCGCCAAACTCCTGAGCTACTCGGACCTGGGAAGGGCACAAAGCGCAGTCCCAGCCGAATCTGTGCCTCTGAGGGCTGCCTGAGCGCCGAACCTGAGCGGCTTGGACCGGGGAAGCGCACGCAGCCTAGGGCCGGCCCCAGACGGTTCCCAGCTGAGCATCATAGAGCCAGAGCGGTTTGTGCGCCGCGAGAAGGGACAGGTCAAGCAGGGCTGAGACACTGTGTGCACACGGCAGTGCTATTTGCTTGCAGCATACCCCCTCCCCACAGTGTGACTGAACTAGTGAGCCTAAAAAACCAGCAAACAGAAGAAGTTAAACAGAGGGAACCACCTTGGAAGTGATCCCACACGGCCCACAACATCAGAGAAGGGCTAGATATATTTTTACTATTTTTAAAATCATTCCTTTTGTTTGTTTGTTTTTTGTTGTTGTTTGTTTTTTTCTAACTTGTTTTAATTGTTAAGTCTTCTATTTCTCCTCTAATTTTTATTTCTATAACCTACTATTACTATTTTTTAAAAAAAAGACTTTTTTTTTTAAGGCAAACACCATATATAGTCTTTGGATGGTTGTTGGTGGTTTTTTGGGGGGTTTGGGGTTTTTTTTTTTTATTTTGTTGTTGTTGTGTTTTTGTTTTGTTTTGTTTTAATAATTCTTGTTATTTTTTTTTCTTTCTTCCTTTTTCCTTCTGCTTCTTTTCTTTGATATTGTATTTTTGAAAATCCAACCTCTACTCTAGATTTTTAATCTTTGCTCTTAGGTTTTTGTTGTCAATTTTGTACATTTAAAAACCCAAACTTCACTACCCAAGTTTACCTGAGAGCGAGATTACTGGCTTGACCACTCTCTCCCCCTTTGGACTCTCCTTTTTCTCCACCAGGTGGCCTCTGTCTCTTTTCTCCCCCATCTCTTCTCTATCCAACTCTGTGAATCGCTGTGTATTCCAGACGGTGGAGAACACCTAAGGAACTGGTTACTGGCAGGATTTGTCTCTCTCCTTCTCATTCGTCTCTCTTATCCTCCTGGTCACCTCTGTCTACTTCCTCCCTCTTCTCTTCCCTGAATAACTCCGGAAATACCTCTGAGCAGTCCAGACTATAGAGCGCATATAAGGAAGTGACTACTGGCTAGCTTGCTCTCTCCTCTTTTGATCTCACCGCATCTCATTCCAGTTACCTCTAACTACCCCCTCCATCTTCTCTTCTCCTTGTAACTCAGTGAACCTCTCTGAGTATCCCTCAATGTGGAGAAACTTTTCATCTTTAACCTAGATGTTTTATCATCGGTGCTGTATAGATGGAGAAGTCTAGAGGCTACTGTAAAAATAAAACTGAAAACCAGAAGCAGGAGGCTTAAATCCAAAGCCTGAAAACATTAGAGAACTCTTGAATTCAGGGAACATTAAGCAATAGGAGCTCATCAAACGCCTTCATACCTACATTGAAACCAAGCTCCACCCAAGGGCCAACAAGTTCCATAACAAGACATACCACTCAAATTCTCCAGCAACACAGGGACACTCCCCTGAGCTTCAATATACAGGCAGCTCAAAATTATCCCAAAACCTTTGATGTCTCATAACCCATTACTGGTCACTCCACTGCACTCCAGAGAGAAGAAACCCAGCTCCACCCACCAGAACTCCAACACAAGCCTCCCTAACCAGGAAACCTTGACAAGCCACTGATACAACCCCACCCACAGTGAGGAAGCTCCATAATAAAGAGAACTCCACAAATTACCAGAATATAAAAAGGCCACCCCAAACGCAGCAATATAACCAAGATGAAGAGACAGAGGAATACTCAGCAGGTAAAGGAACAGGAGAGTTGCCCACCAAACCAAACAAAAGAGGAAGAAGTAGGGAATCTACCGGAGAAGGAATTCTGAATATTGATAGTGAAAATGATCCAAAATCTTGAAATCAAAATGGAATCACAGATAAATAGCCTAGAGACAAGGATTGAGAAGATGCAAGAAAGGTTTAACAAGGACCTAGAAGAAATAAAAAAGAGTCAAAATATAATGAATAACGCAATAAATGAGATCAGAAACACTCTGGAGGCAACAAATAGTAGAATAACGGAGGCAGAAGATAGGATTAGTGAAATAGAAGATAGAATGGTAGAAATAAATGAATCAGAGAGGAAACAAGAAAAACGAATTAAAAGAAATGAGGACAATCTCAGAGACCTCCAGGACAATATTAAACGCTCCAACATTCGAATTATAGGAGTCCCAGAAGAAGACAGAAAGAAAGATCATGAGAAAATCCTTGAGGAGATAATAGTTGAAAACTTCCCTAAAATGGGGAAGGAAATAATCACCCAAGTCCAAGAAACACAGAGAGTTCCAAATAGGATAAACCTAAGGTGAAACACCCCAAGACACATATTAATCAAATTAACAAAGATCAAACACAAAGAACAAATATTAAAAGCAGCAAGGGAAAAACAACAAATAGCACACAAGGGGAATCCTATAAGGATAACAGCTGATCTTTCAATAGAAACTCTTCAGGCCAGGAGGGAATGGCAAGACATACTTAAAGTGATGAAAGAAAATAACCTACAGCCCAGATTCCTGTACCAGGCAAGGATCTCATTCAAATATGAAGGAGAAATCAAAAGCTTTACAGACAAGCAAAAGCTGAGAGAATTCAGCACCACCAAACCAGCTCTCCAACAAATGCTAAAGGATATTCTCTAGACAGGAAACACGAAAAAGGTGTATAAACCCGAACCCAAAACAATAAAGTAAATGGTAATGGGATCATACTTATCAATAATTACCTTAAACATAAATGGGTTGAACACCCCAACCAAAAGGCAAAGAGTGGCCGAATGGATACAAAAACAAGACCCCTCTATATGCTGCTTACAAGAGACCCACCTCAAAACAAGGGACACATGCAGACTGAAAGTGAAGGGCTGGGAAAAGATATACCATGCAAATAGAGACCAAAAGAAAGCAGGAGTGGCAATACTCATATCGGATAAAATCGACTTTAAAACAAAGGCTGTGAAAAGAGACAAAGAAGGCCACTACATAATGATCAAAGGATCAATCCAAGAAGAAGATATAACAATTATAAATATATATGCACCCAATATAGGAGCACCGCAATATGTAAGACAAATGCTAACAAGTATGAAAGGGGAAATCAACAATAACACAATAATAGCGGGAGACTTTAATACCCCACTCACACCTATGGACAGATCAACTAAACAGAAAATTAACAAAGAAACACAAACTTTAAATGATACATTAGATCAGTTAGACCTAATTGATATCTATAGGACATTTCACCCCAAAACAATGAATTTCACCTTTTTTTCAAGTGCTCATGGAACCTTCTCCAGGATAGATCACATCCTGGGCCATAAATCTAAACTTGATAAATTCAAAAAAATCGAAATCATTCCAAGCATCTTTTCTGACCATAATGCATTAAGATTAGACCTCAATTACAGGAGAAAAACTATTAAAAATTCCAACATATGGAGGTTGAACAACACACTTCTGAATAACCCACAAATCACAGAAGAAATCAAAAAAGAAATCAAAATATGCATAGAAACTAAGGAAAATGAAAACACAACAACCCCAAACCTGTGGGACACTATAAAAGCAGTGCTAAGAGGAAAGTTCATAGCAACACAGGCATACCTCAAGAAATAAGAAAAAAGTCAAATAAATAACCTAACTCTACAACTAAAGCAACTAGAAAAGGAAGAATTGGAGAACCCCGGAGTTAGTAGAAGGAAAGAAATCTTAAAAATTAGGGCAGAAATAAATGCAAAAGAAACAAAAGAGACCATAGCAAAAATCAACAAAGCCAAAAGCTGGTTCTTTGAAAGGATAAATAAAATTGACAAACCATTAGCCAGACTCATCAAGAAGCAAAGAGAGAAAAATCAAATCAATAAAATTAGAAATGAAAATAGAGAGATCACAATAGACAACACAGAAATACAAAGGATCATAAGAGACTACTATCAGCAATTATATGCCAATAAAATGGACAATGTGGAAGAAATGGACAAATTCTTAGAAAAGTACAATTTTCCAAAACTGAGCCAGGAAGAAATAGAAAATCTTAACAGACCCATCACAAGCATGGAAATTGAAACTGTAATCAGAAATCTTCCAGCAAACAAAAGCCCAGGTCCAGACGGCTTCACAGCTGAATTCTACCAAAAATTTTGAGAAGAGCTAACACCTATCCTACTCAAACTCTTCCAGAAAATTTCAGAGGAAGGTAAACTTCCAAACTCATTCTATGAGGCCACCATCACCCTAATACCAAAACCTGACAAAGATGCCACAAAAAAAAGAAAACTACAGGCCAATATCACTGATAAACATAGATGCAAAAATCCTCAACAAAATTCTAGCAATCAGAACCCAACAACACATTAAAAAGATCATACACCATGACCAAGTGGGCTTTATCCCAGGGATGCAAGGATTCTTCAATATCCGCAAATCAATCAATGTAATTCACCACATTAACAAATTGAAAAATAAAAGCCATATGATTATCTCAATAGATGCAGAGAAGGCCTTTGGCAAAATTCAACATCCATTTATGATAAAAACTCTCCAGAAAGCAGGAATAGAAGGAACATACCTCAACATAATAAAAGCTATATATGACAAACCCACAGCAAACATTATCCTCAATGGTGAAAAATTGAAAGCATTTCCCCTAAAGTCAGGGACAAGACAAGGGTGCCCACTTTCACCACTACTATTCAACATAGTTCTGGAAGTTTGGGCCACATCAATCAGAGCAGAAAAAGAAATAAAAGGAATCCAAATTGGAAAAGAAGAAGTAAAACTCTCACTGTTTGCAGATGACACTATCCTCTACATAGAAAACCCTAAGGACTCCACCAGAAAAGTACTAGAGCTCATCAATGAATATAGTAAAGTTGCAGGATATAAAATCAACACACAGAAATCCCTTGCATTCCTATACACGAATAATGAGAAAGTAGAAAAAAAAATTAAGGAAACAATTCCATTCACCATTGCATCGAAAAGAATAAAATACTTAGGAATATATCTACCTAAAGAAACTAAAGACCCATATATAGAAAACTATAAAACACTGATGAAAGAAATCAAAGAGGACACTAATAGATGGAGAAATATACCATGTTCATGGATCAGAAGAATCAATATAGTGAAAATGAGTATACTACCCAAAGCAATTTACAAATTCAATGCAATCCCTATCAAGCTACCAGCCATATTTTTCACAGAACTAGAAAAAATAATTTCAAGATTTGTATGGAAATACAAAAAACCTCGAATAGCCAAAGCAATCTTGAGAAAGAAGAATGGAACTGGAGGAATCAACTTGCCTGACTTCAGGCTCTACTACAAAGCCACAGTCATCAAAACAGTATGGTACTGGCACAAAGACAGACATATAGATCAATGGAACAAAATAGAAAGCCCAGAGATAAATCCACACACATATGGACACCTTATCTTTGACAAAGGAGGCAAAAATATACAATGGAGTAAAGACAATCTCTTTAACAAGTGGTGCTGGGAAAACTGGTCAACCACTTGTAAAAGAATGAAACTGGATCACTTTCTAACACCGCACACAAAAATAAACTCAAAATGGATTAAAGACCTAAATGTAAGACCAGAAACTATAAAACTCCTAGAGGAGAACATAGGCAAAACACTCTCCAACATAAATCACAGCAGGATCCTCTATGATCCACCTCCCAGAATTCTGGAAATAAAAGCAAAAATAAACAAATGGGATCTAATTAAAATTAAAAGCTTCTGCACAACAAAGGAAAATATAAGCAAGGTGAAAAGACAGCCTTCTGAATGGGAGAAAATAATAGCAAATGAAGCAACTGACAAACAACTAATCTCAAAAATATACAAGCAACTTATGCAGCTCAATTCCAGAAAAATAAACGACCCAATCAAAAAATGGGCCAAAGAACTAAATAGACATTTCTCCAAAAAAGACATATGGATGGCTAACAAACACATGAAAAGATGCTCAACATCACTCATTATCAGAGAAATGCAAATCAAAACCACAATGAGGTACCACTTCAAACCAGTCAGAATTGCTGCGATCCAAAAATCTGCAAGCAATAAATGCTGGAGAGGGTGTGGAGAAAAGGGAACCCTCCTACACTGTTGGTGGGAATGCAAACTAGTACAACCACTATGGAGAACAGTGTGGAGATTCCTTTAAAAATTGCACATAGAACTACCTTATGACCCAGCAATCCCACTGCTGGGCATACACACCGAGGAAACCAGAATTGAAAGAGACACATGTACCCCAATGTTCATCGCAGCACTGTTTGTAATAGCCAGGACATGGAAACAAGCTAGATGTCCATCAGCAGATGAATGGATAAGAAAGCTGTGGTACATATACACAATGGAGTATTACTCAGCCGTTAAAAAGAATTCATTTGAATCAGTTCTGATGAGATGGATGAAACTGGAGCCAATTATACAGAGTGAAGTAAGCCAGAAAGAAAAACACCAATACAGTATACTAACACATATATATGGAATTTAGAAAGATGGCAATGACGACCCTGTATGCAAGACAGGAAAAAAGACACAGCTGTGTATAACGGACTTTTGGACTCAGAGGGAGAGGGAGAGGGTGGGATGATTTGGGAGAATGGCATTCTAACATGTATACTATCATGTAAGAATTGAATCGCCAGTCTATGTCTGACGCAGGATACAGCATGCTTGGGGCTGGTGCATGGGGATGACCCAGAGAGATGTTATGGGGAGGGAGGTGGGAGGGGGGCTCATGTTTGGGAACACATGTAAGAATTAAAGATTTTTTTAAAAAAAAGTAAGCAGAATTAATAATTTAAAAATTCTCCACTTGGATAATTCAATCTCCTAAGCAGATACATACATAGAAGAAAATAATAGAATTCTAGACAGAAATTATTTGTTACAATTTATCTAGATTATTGATAACAAAAATCCAACCTGTCATTTTCCCCTCATTAATTATTTTTCTAATTAAATCAGTATATAACTATCTGAACCCAGCACTGATAAAGAGAACTCAAAAGCTATATTCATCTATTTTAAAAAAGGATAATTTAGGATTAATACAAAGCATGTTATTCAACATTTTTAAATTCCTAGGCAGAATCAGTAAACTCCTATTAAACTGTAAACTTATTGAAGATATTTTTGAAGTACTCACGATATCTAGCAAGGTGTTAGCAAGATACCAAATCCTAAATGGACTTCATACCTTTAGAACATACCAAGTTCTGTCCACTGAAAAGATCTAGAAAAAAAATGTTAATCCAATGGCAATAACCAACTCTCACATCAATTTATTATTAATAGGATCTATGACTTTTAAAAAAAATAAAAGGCTGATTCCATATCTGGGGCAGGAAATGTAAAACATGTACTTGAAGCATTTTATCATGCCACAAATCAAGGGAACTATCACATTATACTATACTCATAAGAACTCAGAAGCCAACTTGAATAGGTTTACAGCGGCCAATGACAGAACAATATGAGCATTAGTAAGATAATAAAGGCAATTAATTAAAATCCATGTAATATGTTTAAACACCTACATAATATTACCAAAATCCTTCATTGTTCATCTTTGGAGAATACTAGGAAACAAATCCACTATTTTGAAAACTGGAAAATAATTAAGAACCAAGCTTTTAGTTGTTAATGTGCACTCCAGCATGGTAGCCAATATTAGGATATGAAGGGACAAGCAGAAAATAGAGATCTCAAAGATAAGCAAGCTACTGATATAAAATACAGAAGGTAAAGTAAAAAGTTTAAGTCCTCTCCCTCACCTCTGTCTGTTAGTCACTCATTCCTGTCCAACTCTTTGCGACCTCATGGACTGCAGCCCACCAGGCTCCCCGGTCCATGGGATTTTCCAGGCAAGGATACTGGAGTGGTTTGCAATTTCCTTCTTAATCTCCCTCACATATGCTTTCACAATTCCAATTACCTCTGCAGATTCAATCACTATTAAGAGCTTTAGTATTAATTTTTTCATATGTGCTTACATACTTCTGTACATAAATGGAATCACACATAGTAATATACATATACTAATCTTCAGTTTACTTGAGTATCCTTCCACTCATACTATTACAGATGTGCCATAATTTGTTTACTAATTCTCTTATTGATAATCAAGATTGTTTTCAGTCCTTTTAAAGACTGTTTTCAGTCCTTTCAAAGACTGTTTAAAGACATCAAACTCTGCTATGATGCAAAACCTTATTCATACGTCTCTGTATTCATATGCAATTGTTTTAATAAAATGGACTCTTAAAATAATTGGGTTAGGTGATACATGCAATAGCTTTTTGATAGCCTTTTTTGGATATAATTAATATAAATAAATATACAGTGTAATAATTTTTGACATAAGAATACCCTTATGAAGTCATCAATGCCCACAAACAAAACACATGCCTAACATATTCATCACTCCCATGTTTTCTCATGCCCCTTGGTCATCCCTCTCTATCATGCCTTCCCCAGTCCCCAAGTGGTAACTATTTGCTTTCTGTCACTTGTCAAATGAAATTGCATCAGACTGAGTTAAACAAGCTAGGAAGGCTTTATTCAAGAGTATTGCAATAGAGGCAAAAATTATTTCAGTAGTGAAGACAGATTAAACACAACCCCACTGAAAAAGGCAGGTTAGTTTTTTAAGCATTGGTGTGAGTTGTAGAAAAAATACTAAGGATCAGGGGAGGCTGGTTAATATGATTAGTCTGTCTGTGTTTAAGTGGTGCTTACCCAATCCAGGCTTCTACCCTCCTATAAGGACTGGGAGATAAAGCCCTGTTTTGTTTTTTTTTTTAACTGGAGGAGGATTGCTTTACAATGTTGTGTTGGTTTCTACCACACAACAATGTGAATCAGCATAAATATATATATATCTCCTCCCTCTTAAGCCTCCCTCCACTCCTGCAGTCCCACCCATTTCCATGATAGTGTGTATGTGTCAATGTTACTTTTCCATTCATCCCACCCTCTTCCTCCTCCACTGGGTCCACAAGTCCATTCTCTACATCTGAGTCTCCATTCCTTCCCTGCAAATAGGTACATCAATACCATTTCTCTAGATTCCATATATACGTGTTAATATACAATATTTGTTTTTCTCTTTCTAACTTACTTCACTCTGTATAACAAAATCTAGCTTCATTGACCTCACTACCACTGACTCAAATTTGTTCCTTTTTATGGCTGAGTAATATTTCTTTGTATGTATATCCTACATCTTCTTTATCCATTCATCTGTAAATGGCTGTTGTAAATAGCTTCTATATACTAGCTATCGTAAATACTGCTACAGTAAACATTGGGGTACATATGTCTTTTAGAATTGTGGTTTTCTCAGGGTACATGCTCAGTAGTGGGATTGCTGGGTCATATGGTAGTTTTATTCCCAGTTTTTTAAGGAATCTCCATACTGTTTCCCATAATGGCTGTTATCAGATTATATTCCCACCAACAGTACAAGAGGGTTCCCTTTTCTCCACATTCTTTACAGCATTTATTATCTGTAGATTTTTTGATACTTCATTGTAGTTTTAATTTGCATTTCTCTAATAACTAATGATGTTTAACATCTTTTCATGTGCCTCTTGGCCATCTGTATCTATTCTTTGGAGAAATGTCTGTTTACGTTTTCTGCCCATTTTTTGATTGGGCTGTTTGTTTTTCTAACATTGAGCTATATGCACTGCTTATACATTTTGAAGCCTAATCCTTTGTCAGTTGTTCCATTTGCAATTATCAAACCGATGCATCTATGGGCATCTTATTTGACAAACGAGGCCAAAATATACAATGGAGAAAAGACAACCTCTTCAATAAGTGGTGCTGGGAAAACGGGACAGTTATATGTAAAAGAATGAAGCCAGAATACTTTCTAACTCCATACACAAAAATAAAATGGATTAAAGATTTAAATGTAAGGCCAGAAACTATAAAGCTCTTAGAGGAAAACATAGGCAGTACATTCTTTGACATAAATCACAAGATCCTCTTGGACTCACCTCTTAAATAAATACAAAAATAAACAAATGGGACCTAACTAAACTTAAAAGCTTTTGTACAGTAAAGGAAGCAATAAACAAGATTCAAAGATACCCCTCAGCCCTGTCTTTCTTGATGATTATATTTCAAAGAGGTGGCACCCAGGTCTTTGAGAGATAGTTAGTCCTGGGTTGTAAAACTGATGAGAGGCTGGGAGAAGATTTATATCCCAAAGGGGGAAAAAAATGTTTTTTAATTACAAGTTTTCTACAGTATGTTGTTCAGTTACTCAGTTGTGTCCAGCTCTCTGCAACCCCATCGACTGCAGCACGCCAGGCTTCCCTGTCCTTCACTATCTTCTCCAGAAAAAGGAAGGTCAGGAGCCTATTATGAGGAAGAAATCTGTCTAAAAGTTTCATCATACTGAGAGGAAACATTAAGGCCATCTTGGTCATGCTATAGATTTCTGAGTTTTCTAGAATTTTATATAAATGGAATCATAAAGGAAGTAAACTTTTTCTTTGGTGGCTTTTACTCAGCTTAAATATTTTATATGCATCCATGTTGCTGCATGCATTGATAATTTGTCCCTTTATATTACTGAGTAGCATTGTATTGTAACCCCACATAACAATTTGTTTATCCATTCATCTACTGATGAACATTTAGATCTTTTCTGGTTTGGGGCTATTATTACATATAAAGCTGCTATAAACAAGTCTTTGTGTAGAATATACTTTAATTTCTTTTGGTTAAATGCGTAGGAGTCAAACAGTTGATACATACCTACCATATGTTTTAAGAAACTGTTAAACAGCGTTTACTCTATATTTTCACCAGGAGTATATGAAAATTCCAGTTGCTGCACAACTTCATCACCATTTGGTATTATCAGTCTTTGTAATTTTAGACATTCCAGTAGTTGTGTAAGAGTATCTTATCGTGGCTTTACTTTGCATTTCCTTTAAGACTAATGACTTTGAACACCTTTTTGTGTAGTTATTTATCATCCATATATCTTCTGTGATAAAATGTCAGTTAAAATCTTTTATTTTTGTTGGACTGTTTTCCCATTTAAAACTTTGAATATTTAGGATAGAAATCCTTTACAAGATATGAGAGTTGCAAATATTTTCCCAGTTTGGGTCTTATTTATCCATTCTGATATAAATATTTTAAAAATTTTAAACATTTTAGAATATTTATGTATTTGACTGCACTGGGTCTTGGCTGCAGCATGTGAGATCTTCCATCTTCATTGCAGTATAAAAGATCTTTTAGTTACGGCTTATGAACTCTTCATTGCTGCATGTGGATTCTAGTTCCCTCACCAGGGATAGAACCTGAATTGGGAGTGCAGCATCTTAGCCAGTGGACCACCAAGGAAGTCTCTAAAAGTATTTTTTTAAAAGCAGTTCTTGATTGGATGAAGTCTAATTTATCAACTGTTCTGTTACAGATTGTGCTTCGGATAGTTGTTAATACTAAGAAATCTTTACCAAATACAATGTCACAAGGATTTTCTGTTGTGTTTTCTTCTAGCAGTTGTATAGTTTTAGCTTGTATATTCAGGAATATAAACTATTTTGAGCTGATTTTTTAATATGTATCAGGTTTGGAGCAAAGTGCTTTCTTTGCATAGATATCCACTATTCCAGCATCACTTGTTGAAAGACTACATTGCACTGAATTACTTCTGAATGTTTGTCTAAAATCAACTGGCTACATATGTTAGTGGGTGAGGAAATGTAGTGTTGCATTCTCAAGTCTGTGATGCATTTGCTGAGAAAAACAGTGGAAAAATAAGAGATTCTAATTGGCAATTATTTAAAGTAATTACATCAAGTGTAGTTGATATAAACCCATTGTCTCAGATGGGTTTTTGCACACTTCTTTGAGTTCTCTCCCAATCTTTTTCATTCCTTTCGTTATGAACAGAATTTCCCAAGTGTTTAAAATCTGTTTCCTTTCTGATTAACAATTACACCTTTAGGTCTTTTCTCTCTTCTCTCACCTTACTGTAAGCAGTCAAGAGAAGCCAAGACACACCTTCAACACTGGGCCTAGAAATTTCCTCACGCAAATAACCATTTTCATTGCTCACAAGTTCCACCTTCTAAAAACTATGAGAACCCAAACATAATCCAGCCGGGTTCTTGGCTGTTTTATAATGAGGATGGCCTTTCCTCCACTGTCCAATAAGGCACCCCTCATTTCCACCTTGGAGAAAGGAATGGCAACCCACTCCAGTATTCTTGCCTGGAGAATCCCATGGACAGAGGAGCCTGGTGGGCTACAGTCCATGGGGTTGCAAAGAGTCAGACATGACTGAAGTGACTTAGCACCTTAGCACATTTCCACCTGGACCTTATCGCAGTGGTCTTCACTGTCCATATGCCTACAAAACAACCTGTTAAGATTACTTAGGTATTCTCCAAGACTGTCTACAGCCTTCCTCTTCTATTTCTGGGCTCTCGCTAAAATTGCCCTCGATAGTCTGTTCACAGCAATAGAGGCTTTTCCTGTTATGTACCTCAAAACTCTTCCAACCTCTATCCATTATCCAGGTTCAAAGCCTCTTCCACATTTTTAGGTATTTGTTATAGCAACACCTCAACTTCTCAGCACCAGTTTCTGCCTTAATCCATTCAGGCTGCTATAACAAAACATTGTAGCCTGGATGGCTTGTGAACAACAGAAATTTATTTCTTATAGTTTGGGGGGCTGGGAAGTCCAAGATCAAGGCACTAACATACTCAATGACTAATGAGAGTCCATTTCTTCGTTGAAGACTATCTTCTCATTGTAACTTCACAAGGTAGAAGGGACAAGGAAGCTCTCTCAGGCCTTTTTATAAGGGCGCTAATCCCACTCATAAGGACTCTGCCCTCATGACCAAATCACCTCCTCAATGCCCCGCCTCCTGATACCACCACACTGGGGTTAGGATTTCAATGTATGAACTTAGGGAGGGATACAGACAATTCGTCTGTAGCACCTGTTAAGAGAAAACCTTAAGAAGAAAAATACATTCAAATGTATGAAACAAATGTAATACTTAGAATAGAAAAATTGTGCTATGTATTTTATCTTGATTATATGAAATCATAAATCACCTTACTTTTTTAATTTTTATTTAAAAATTAAATATACCTGGGGTATAGTGATTCACAATGTTGTGTTAGTTTCAGCTATATACCAAAATGATTCAGTTATACATATACAAGTATGCTTTTTCAAATTCTTTTCCCATTTAGGTTATTATAGAATATTGAGCAGAGTTCCCTGTGCTATACAGTAGGTCCTTGTTCTTATTTTACCTTTTGAACAATATCAAATGACTTTAAACTTTGACTACCAAAAAAAGGAAGTAAACTGTAATAAACTGAAGTACTTAAACACTTTCTAAGAAGCATGGACCTTGACCCAACAGCTACCATTTGCATACTTGCTCTATACTATTTGTGTGTGAGTGTGCTAAGTTGCTCCAGCCACGTCCAACTCTTTGCCACCCTATAGACTGTAGCCCACCAGGCTCCTCTGTCCATGGGATTCTCCAGGCAAGAATACTGAAGTGGGTTGCCATGCTTTCCTCCAGGGGATCTTCCCAAACCAGGGATAGAACCCGCTCCTCTTATGTCTTCTTCATTGCTGCTGCTGCTGCTGCTGCTGCTAAGTCGCTTCAGTCGTGTCCGACTCTGATCCCTGGGATTCTAGGCAAGTTCTTTACCACTAGCACCATCTATATTTCTATACCATTTTTGTAAGGAAAGAAGTAGGCCTGGCCACAGGTCCCAAAATATTTATCATGTACTCTTAAGGTGAAACTGCAAATTTCTTTCTTAAAGGACCATAGCATCTGCTTCACATACAAACTCTGGTTCTGAGGATTTCTTTACCTATGGAATCTAAGTGAAAGGCCATGATTTTCTACTATAATAGCTGTTAGACTTTTCACCAGCTCTCAATTTTTTCTAGTTGTACAAGCAAAGTGACCCCCTAGTGGGCTTCCCTTAGAGTATCCTCTGGGAACACATGGTCTATTTGCTGCACAACAGATCCTTGTGGGTCAACAGCTGTGATTCCAAATTGCTCCCCATTTTGGTGATTATGTATGCCTTTTCCCCTATTGGTTAAATGCTACCACCTAGCCTCTGTTGGTTCAGAATCCTTTGGATTGATACAAATTTGAGGACACTGTGATAGTTTGATGGCAGTCTCTTCAAAATACTGTAAAGCCTTATCAATCAAGGATAGCCACTCCTGAAATTCTCACATCTTATCAGCATTGCCCTTAAACACAAGCAAGAAGTCTGGGTACCTCAGGGTACAGCGCAGGGACAGCCTACACTTTAAGGGGGTTTCTTCAGATTTTTCTGAGTTCTCCTCAAGTGCCTGTACTGGCTATGGCCAGCAGCTTCATACAGGTGGAGCCTCCCGCTTGGAGCTGGACTTATATCCCTCTTTCTCCTGTTCCAGGACACTCTCCAACCACCTACTCTACATGTAGGACCACTAGATGCCCTGAGAAGCCCCATAATCCGGACCTATGAGACTTTCCAGGGCCGATCCCAGTTCTAGGAGAGGGGCCTACAAGGCCAGTGGCCCCCACTGACCAGTACAGTTCTTCCACAGGATCACTTGAGGTCGGGTCACCAGGATAGTGCTGACACACTGACTTGGGGTGACCCTCACTCACGTCAGACACAGGACAAGTTCAGGGCTCTTGGCCAGTGATGGTTACTCTTCGGTTAAGTCGCAAGTGTGAGCCCATGCCTTCTTTCACATAGTGTGATTCTGAGATCATCTATGTTAGTGTATGTATCAGTTCATTCTTTTTATTAATGAATTATATTCTAGTGTGTGAATATAGCACAGTTTATCCGTCTATGACATCTGTTTCAGTGGTTTCCCATAATTGGCTAGGATTATCAAAGCTGCTATAAACAGTGTGTAGGCCTTGTACATAAATCTGGATGTGTGCATGCATGCATGCTTAGTGGCTTCAGTCATGTCTGACTCTTTGGGACCCCGTGGACTGTAGCCCACCAGGCTCCTCTGTCCATGGGATTCTCCAGGCAAGAATACTGAAGTGGGTTGCTATTTCCTCCTCCAAGAGGTCTTCCCAACTCAGCGATCAAACTCACATCTCCTGCACTGGCAGGTAGATTCTTTACCACTGAGCCACCTGGGATCCCCTACATAAATGTGGATATTGGTTGTCGTTTCATTGGGATAAATACCTAAGAGAGGAATTGTTAGATATGTAAAGTGCATGTTTAATATATAAGATACTATGAAACTGTTTTCCAAAGTGGATGTAAAATTTACCTCCAAATTATAATTTATAAAAGTTGCTCCATATCCTTGCCAAGTATCAGTATCATCAGTCTTCTTAATTTTGGTCCTTCTAGAGGATATGAAGTAGTACCTCCTTGTGATTTTAATTTGGATTTGGCTTAGACTGTAAAATGTTAATAATTTCTATATATTAGTATAATGGCATAATTGGTATAATAATTGGTTTATTTCCAATTGAATCCAACTATCTCATTGGATTTTATGACGTTATGTTGAGCATCTTTTCATGTGCTTATTGACCATTCATGTATTATGAAGTATTTTTTCAATTATTTTCAAATTGAACTATTTGCTGCTATTGCATTGTAAGAATTCTTTATATATTCTTGCTTTAAGTCTTTTCTTAGATACAAATATTGTGAATATTTTCTTCCATTTTGTAGTTTGCCTTTTTTTTTTTCTTAATAGTATCTTTTGGAAAGCAGGCAGTTTTAGCTTTGATGAAGTCTAATGTATCACTTTTTATGATGAGTGTTCTATGTCCTCTTTCTCTCTCTCATGAGTCTTTGCCCATCCCAAAGTAGCAAAAGTTTTCTCTTGTATCTTTCTCTAGAAGATTCATAGTTTGTAGCTTCTATATTTAGGTCTGTGATATGTTGGAAAGTAACTTTTGTGTACTGTTTGAGATTCAGTTCAGTTCAGTCACTCAGTCATGTCCGACTCTTTGCAACCCCATGAATCACAGCACGCCAGGCCTCCCTGTCCATCACCAACTCCCGGAGTTTACTCAGAGTCGCGTCCATCGAGTTGGTGATGCCATCCAGCCATCTCATCCTCGGTCGTCCCCTTCTCCTCCTGCCCCCAATCCCTCCCAGCATCAAAGTCTTCTCCAATGAGTCAACTCTTCACATGAGGTGGCCAAAATACTGGAGTTTCAGCTTTAGCATCATTCCTTCCAAAGAAATCCCCAGGTTGATCTCCTTTAGAATGGACTGGTTGGATCTCCTTGCTGTCCCAGGGACTCTCAAGAGTCTTCTCCAACACCACAGTTCAAAAGCATCAATTCTTCGGTGCTCAGCCTTCTTCACAGTCCAACTCTCTTAGTGTTGAAGTATATATTTTATATATTTATCTAGATATTCCAGCATCATTTTTGAAGAGACTGTTTTTCCTCCATTGAAAAGTGTTGGCTCCTATGTTTAAAAAAAAAAAAAAAAGTTGGCCATACATGAAAGTATCTTCTGGATTCTCTACACTGTGTCACTGATCTGTATTCCTACCTTTATGCCAGCACCACACTAAGTTGAAGCTGTACTTTTCTCATCATTTCTGAAAAAGATAATGTAAGTTCTCCCTTCAAATTTGTTCTATCTCAAAATTGTTTTGGTTCTTCTGGGTCCTTTACATTTTTGTACAAATTTTAGAGTAAGATTATCGATTCCCTTTTAACAGGGGAGATAGTTTACTGGGAGGTCAGTTGGTACTCCATTGAACCTATAGACAAATCTAGGGAGAATGGACTTCTTAACAATATTGAATGAGATCTTCATAACTTTTCTTATCAAATATTTGAGGCTTTCAGTGTAGCTGTTTGCACATCTTCTGTTAAACCTAAGTATTTTATCTTTTAGACATATTATAAAAGGAATTTTTATTCCATTTTCAAATGTATAGTACATGTAAATAAAACTGAGTTTTTCATATTAATCTTGCATTCTATGACCTTGATAACTTCACTTAATATTTTTAATTTTTTTAGATGAATCCTTAGGAATTTCTATATAGACAATCATATCCATTGCAAACAGAAGCAAGATTTTCCTTCCCTTCCAGTTTTATGCCTTTTATTTCATTTAGAAGTTGTCTTATTGCACTGGCTATTATTCCAGTAGGATAATGAATAGAAATGATGGCAGCAACATCTTTAGTTTATTTCTATTTCTGATCTAAGAGAGAAAATATCAATTTTTCACCATTAAATGATATTAACTTGGATTCTTCGTAGATGCCTTTTTCAGAGTGAGAAAGTTTCCTTCTCTTTCTACTAGGCTGAATGTTTTTATCTTGAATATGTATTGAATTATACCAAAATCTTTTTCCGTATTTACTGAGATGACCATATAATGTTTCATCTTTATTCAGTTAATGCGGTTAGCTATGTTGGGTGATTTTCAAACATTAAAACAAGCTTGCATTCCTGAAACCCTACTTGGCCATAATGTAGATGTATCCTTTTGTGTATATAATGGATTTATTTATGCTTTTGAACTGTGGTGTTGGAGAAGACTCTTGAGAGTCCCTTGGACTGCAAGGAGATCCAACAAATCCATCCTAAAGGAGATCAGTTCTAGGTGTTCATTGGAGGGACTGATGCTGAAGCTGAAACTCCAATACTTTGGCTGCCTGATGCAGAGAGCTGACTCATTTGAAATGACCCTGATGCTGGGAAAGATTGAGGGCAGGAGAAGGGGACGACAGAGGATGAGATGGTTAGATGGCATCACCGACACAATGGACATGGGTTTGGGTGGACTCCGGGAATTGGTGATGGACAGGGAGGCCTGGCATGCTGCGGTTCATGGGGTTGCAAAGAGTCAGACACGACTGAGTGACTGAACTGAACTGGGTTTATTTGCTACTACTTGGTTGAGGATTTTTTAATCTGTGTCCATGAGGGATACTTGTCTCTTATTCAATTCAGGCTGCTGTAAAAGACCATAGACTAGTGGCTTGTATACAACAGAAATTTACTTCTCACAGTTCTGGAGGCTGAAAGTTCAAGGTCAAGATGTCAGATGGTTGAGTTCTGGCGAGAGCCCTCTTACCTTTGCAGAGTGCCAACTTCTCCGTGTATCCTCATGTGGTGGAAAGCAGACATGCAAACTCTGACCCCTTTCCTGACCTCATCTATTCCTAATCAACTCCCAAAGGCCACCTTCTAGTACCATCACATCAGGGGTATAAGCTTTCAACACATGAATCTGAACAGAGAATGGAGAAGGACAGTCTGTCCATTATAGTCTCTGGCCTCTTCTCTTATAAACCTTTGTCCGATCTTGGTATTAGGATTATAGTGATCATGTAAAATGACTTGGGAAGCATTCCTCTCTCTACATTCTGAAGGAGAGTTTATACATTATTGTTATTATTTCTTACTTTGTGCATTATGAATTTAACAGTGAAACTATCTGGCCTTGAGTTTTGTGAAAAGTTCTTTGATTACTATTATAAATTCAATGTATTGAATAGTTATATGGCTATTCCAGTTGTCCACTTCTTTTTGAGTCACTTTTGAAAAGATTTGCTTTTAAAAAACTTATTTATTTCATCTACTTGCCAAATCTGTTGGCACCATTTGTTCCTAATCTTTTATTTTCCTATTAAGATCATTAAGGTTTGTAATAGTATTTCTTCTTTTATTTGTAATATTGGCAATTTATATTTATCTAATTCTTGGTTTGTCCTGTTGGAGCTTACTGATTTTATTAATCTTTCAAAGAATGAAATTTGAGCTATATACATTTTTCTGTTTCTAAATCATAGAGTTCTGTACTGACTCGATTATTTTTTCTTTTTTGGTGTTGTTGTTCAACCCATGGCAGTTTTATTCATATTGTTGCACACATTTTTTCCATTTTTGTTGCATGGGAGCTTTTCAAATTAGCTCCTAGTCTTTTTGACATAAATCGACCAGTCTTTGAAAGTAGCTCAGTTTTTTGCAGTAGCAAGATATTCCAGAGTCATCTTATAAATTCCCTGCCCAAAACCCTGAAACACCTGTTTGTCCAAAGAGTCTTGATTCCTTTTAGTGAGAAAAGGCATTTAGAGACCATAATCTGAGCACTAGAGATGCTATTGCTGCTGGGTTGGTCATTGGTTTCAAGCCTTTTTGGTGGACAGAGTTGGGAAATATTTTTTGAAAAAATACATCATAAATTCATATGGTTGCTTCAGAATTTTTTAACTTAACCTTACCAAACTTATTTTAGGTTTAATTTACTTTTTCTTTACCCCTTAAAATGGAAAGTTATGTCAATTTTTAAAATTTTTTCTCTCTTCCATTATAAATTTTTAAAGCTATAAATTTCCCTCTAAAGCACTGCATTTCCTGTATCCCACAAATTTTGATGTTTTATTTTTATTATCATTCAACTCAAAACATTTTATTATTCTCATGTGATTTCATCTTTGAGACATGGGTTATTTAGACATGTACTATTTAATGACCATATGTTTGGACATCTAAATATTTTCGTTATTGATTTCTGATACAATTCTATTATGATCACAGAATACAATCTGTAATACACAAATCTTTGGAAATGTATTGAGATTTCTTTTATGATCTCGTATGTCTACTCTGATGAACGTTCCACATGCACTTGAATGTTTATTCCACAGTTGAGTAAAATGTTTTGTAAATGTCAATTAGTTCAAGATAGTGTGCTCAGATCTTCTATATCCAACTAATTTTTGTCTACTTGTTTACTAATCACTGAGAAAGTGGTGTTCCACACTCCCATGATTTTCCATTTGTTCTGTAAAATTTTTGCTTCATGAATTTTAAGCTTTGTGAGTAGATGTATACATCTATGATTATGTCTTCCAAATGAATTGGTCCTCTTTTGATTTGTGAATGTCTGTTTTATCTCGTCTTGACAAAATACTTTGTCTTAAAGTCTACTTTTTCTAAAATTAACATAGCTGTACCACCTTTCTTATGCCATTTGGTTGGCATATTGCTTTTTGTGTTTTTATGTTTAAGTTATATATATTTTTAAATGTAAAATGTATATTTAATAGATGCATATACTTGTGTCTTTCATTCGTATCTAATCTGACAGTCTTTGACCTTCAGTGGAAATTAGATGTAATGTAATTTACACTACATTTACATTTAATATAATTATTGCTGCTAAGTCACGTCAGTCGTGTCCGACTCTGTGCGACCCCATAGACGGCAGCCCACCAGGCTCTCCCGTCCCTGGGATTCTCCAGGCAAGAACACTGGAGTGGGTTGCCATTTCCTTCTCCAATGCATGAAAGTGAAATGTGAAAGTGAAGTCGCTCAGTGGTGTCTGACTCTTTGTGACCCCATGGACTGCAGCCTACCAGTCTCCTCCATCCATGGGATTTCCTAGGCAAGAGTACTGGAGCGGGGTGCCATTGCCTTCTCTGCTACAGTGCATTTAAGTTAGTGCTGTGCTGTGCTCAGTCACTCAGTTATGTCTGATTCTTTTGTGACCCTGTGGACTGTAGCCCACCAGGATCCTTTGTCCATAGGATTCCCTGGCAAGAATACTGGAGTGAGTTGTCATTTCCTGCTCCAGTCTACACCTTGCTATTTATTTTCTATTTCTCTCTTTTATTTTTTCATTTTGTTTCTCATTTCATTGATATTTTGTTTTTATTCCTACTGGTTTCTTAGCTCTTTTTACAAATTTTTAGTATTCTTTCAGGGCTAACATGCATTCTAATAGAGTCTGGTTAGAATCAAAATTGTGCAATTTCACCCATTACACTTGACAGCACTTCCTTCTTCACACTGCCCACTTGTTCCTTGACACTTGAAATATCCCTCTTCCCACTTCATACTTCACACTCCACAAATCTAATAGCCTTACAATGATACAATTCCATTTATCCATCACTCCAAAATAGTTTGCTTTTTTGTCATATATTTACTTCTACCCATACTGTAAAGTCCACCTTAGGATGTTGTCATTTTTGGATGTTACCTCTTAAGGAAATTAGGAAGTGATAAAAATGATCTTTTATTGGGACATAGTTTTCCTGCCTTGCATAGATTTAGATTTTCATTCTGATGTCATTCCCTCATCAGTCTCAAGAATGCCTTTCAAATCTTTTTATCTTGCAGGGCTGCTAGATCCAGTTCCCTCAGCTTCCATTTATCTGAAAGTGTCTTTATTTCACTCAATTTTTTAGAAATTTTTCTCTGGGCATAGAATTCTGAACGTTTTCTCCCCATTTGCACTTTGAGGACATTTCTACTCTCTTCTGACTTTCAGAGTTTCTGATAAAAACTAGGCAGACATTCTTATTGCTGTTCACTTGTATATTGTATGTCCTTTTTCCCCTCTGACTGCTTTCAAGATTTTATTTTTGTGTTTCGTTTTCAGCAGTCCTTCATGATGTGTCCAGGTGCAGGTTTCTTGGTATTTATCTTCCATAGTGTTCCATTTTCTTAGATTGTCAGTACATGTTTTCCATCAAATTTGGGAAAATTTGGCATTATTTTAATTATATATTTTTCCTGCCTCATCCTTACCTTCTTCTCTTTCTAGGACTCGAATAACACACATATTAGACCAGCTGATATTATCCATCTGTCCCTGAAATTCTGTTCCTTTGTCTTTCCTTTACAATCTCCTATTTGCTTGTGAAGCTTATCCAGTGAATTTTTTCACATCAGTTATAGCACTTTTCTATTTTAGAGCTTCCATTTGGTCCTTTTTATGTTTTTTCTCTACTATCTATTGACTCAAACAGACTATGCATGTGTCTGCTTCGTCACTTCAGTCGTGTCCAATTCTTTGAGACCCTATGGACTATAGCCCACCAAAATCCTCATTCTGTGGGATTCTCCAGGCAAGAATACTGGAGTGGGTTGCCATGCCATCCTCCAGGGGATCTTCCCAATCCAGGGATCAAACTTGCATCTCCTGCATTACAGGCAGATTCTTTACCACTGAACCATCATTCTCCTTTAATTCCATTAAAAGAATTAAACATGTATTGGTCTTTAGCTGCTTTAAAATCTTTGCTAACTCTAACATTTGAGTCACATCACATTGTTTCTATTTACAATTACTTTTTTTTGATTGACTATATAGGCCTTATTTTCCTGATTTTTGCATGTCTGGTACTTTTTTTTTTCTGTGCACTGGACGTTGTTAGTGATACATTATAGACTCTGGATCTTTTCTGTTATGTTTCCTTTAAAGGACTTTGACTTGTTCTAGTAGGCAGTTCATTTACTGGCTAATAACCTTTATATTGTATAGGTTCAGTTTAATGCTTTGTTACAGGGCAGCAGTCCCCAACCTTTTAGGCACCAGGATCCAGTTTCACAGAAGACAGCTTTTCCATGGACAGGGCGCTGGTAGGAGGGTGTGGATGGTTTTAGGATGATTCTCATAAGGAGCACGTAACCTGGATCCCTCGCATGTGCAGTTCACAGTAGGGTTTGTGCTCCTATGAGAATCTAATGCCACTGCTGATCTGCCAAGAGGCGGGGCTCAGGCAGTAATGCAAGCGAGAGGGAGCAACTCTATAGAGAGGAAGCTTCACTTGGCTTGCTCACCGGCCACTCATCTCCCGCTTTGTGGCCCAGTTGATAACAGGCCACAGACCAGTACAAGTCCATGGCCCAGGGGGTTGGGGACTCCTGTTACAGTGGATAAGTGGAAACCCATGATGTTCCCCAAGCACCTCTAACTTGACAAGACTCAGCCTCCAAAACCTGTCTTCCCTGCAGGTCTTGTCAAAGCTTGGTTTTGGACTTTGTCAGGGTAGGTGTGGGGCTTCCCCAGTGGCTCAGCAGGAAAGAATCTGCCTGCAATGCAGGAGCCACAGGAGACGTGGGTTTGATCCCTGGGTCAAGAAGATCCCCTGGAGGAGGGCAGGAAATCCCACTCCAGTAGTCTTGCTTGGAGAATCCCACGGACTCCAGAGGAGCCTAGGGGGCTAAGGTCCACAGGGTTGCAAAGAGACATGACTGAAGTGATTTAGCACACGCGCACACAGGGTGGGTATAGAGCAGCGGCCTCTGTCAGGAGGTGACTTTCCCCCCAGATGACACATGGAAATACCTGAAGACAGTTTTGGTTGACACAGCTGGGGAGAAAAAGGGGAGTTACCGGCATTTAGTGGATAGAGGTCAGGGAGAGTGCTAAACAGCCTACAACACTGAAACAGTTCTAACAAGGATGATCCATCCTGCACATCAATAGTGCCAAGACTGAAAAGCCCAGGCCTACCTCAGGGCTTTCACTAGGGCATGGTCTGCCTGGTAACGAGGTGTTCAGGAGACCTGCCGCTCTGCCTGGAATGGACCTCCAGTGACTTCATTCACTACTTGACATCTAATATCTCCAGTAGGTTACTCTCTGGTGAGCTGTTAATAGTCATGCTCTGCAGATGCTATTTTTGAAGGGAAGACTGAAAGGAAATGAGTAGAGAAATGAAAAGAATTTGTGACTATTTCTACAACATAGCTACCTCTGCTTTTACTGCTAATAAATTTTAGTTCACTTAATTTTCTAAATGCAAACCTTTACTTTCTTTTGAGCATGGAACTTAGTAAATACAGATTTTCTGAAATTATATCTTCATTATATTTTTAATAGGATGCATATTTGATGATGTGTTTGTGTGACTTTATTGAATATCAGAAACTTATATTCAAAGGACAGGTTAATCTCTTAATACAAAGACTTATACATGCTGCCCATATGCTTGAAAAATTACCTGACCCTTTGAACTACATTGCATTAACATCTCTATATTTTTACCCAAATAATTGGTTTCTCTTAGTAAGGGAATTCAAAGACAGTACATTGTAATTAAGTAGCCAATATATAAATAATGAATAAAGTAAAGGCTTTGGGCTTCCCTTATAGCTCAGTTGGTAAAGAGTCTGCCTGCAGTGCAGGAGACCCTGGTTCGAGTCCTGGGTTGGGACAATCTGCTGGAGAAGAGATAGGTTACCCACTCCAGTATTCTTGGGCTTCCCCTGTGGCTCAGCTGGTGAAGAACCTGCAATGCAGGAGACCTGGGTTCAATCCCTGCACTGGGAAGATCCCCTGGAGAAGGAAAAGGCTACCAACTCCAGCATTCTGGCCTGGAGAATTCCATGGACTGCATAGGCCATGGGGTTGCAAAGAGTTGGACACAACTGAGCTACTACACTTTCACTTTTCAAAGTAAAGGCTTAAGACAAAAAAAAGTCTATCCTTCCCAAAGGAGTTTTATGACAAGGTACCATGGATGAGATATGCCACCTTACTTGAATCAGAGGATATTAAGGTCCATGGTGGGCATGAGATGTCTCAAATGCTACGTGGTGGTGTTGCCTTGCACCTCATAGCCTGCTGTGCCCCATGGCCTCCTGACACATATGTCAATCTTCCAAAACAAAATCGAGGGCTCAACTCAGGCACAAGTAAGACGGTATACTGTTTTCATCAGTGTGCTGCCTTCCTAACCTATAACATGAGTTCTCCTGTCTCCCTCTCTTCACTTTCATAATGTAATACACAATTTAAAACAAAACTATTATCCCCTCTTGGAAATTATACTTCATCACTTGATTTGGAATCTACTATCCTACTCCGTAACCCACTGCAGTATTCTTGCCTGAAGAATCCTATTGACAGAAGAGCCTAGCAGGTTACACTCCACAGGGTCGCGAAGAGTTGGACATGACTGAAGTGACTTAGCATGCAGATATGCACGCAGGTACCCTACCGAGCAAATCACTGGTGTTCTGGAAAATTAGAAAATCAAGACATTCTGGTAGGACTAAGTAGAAAACAACAGTATAAACAGGCCAAATATTTAGCACAACAAGATGAAGATTATGTCTAAATACTAATTTATTCATTGTATTAATTTGACTTTTCTGTCCTTACAGTGTTTTTTTCTTTTCTGAGCAGACTATAGAGTGGTATATGCATCTGACATTCCATGACATTCAAGATTGTTGCCTTTTATTTGCAAACTCAGGGAAAATGAGGTCAATTTGATTCTTATTCAGTTGGTTTTGTTCAATGTAAAACAAAAGTAGCACTCAACTTCTATTTAATGATCAGAATAATGGCTAAACTCAACAAGATTAGAAATATGGATAGTAATCTGAATTATTCATAATCCATGATTCAATAAAAGGAATACATAAGTATCATAAAAAGAGTTATATTTGAAAGACAGTAAACATGTGACTTCCCAGGTATAAAGACTTCACCTGCCAGTGCAGGAGACACAAGAGATGCGGGTTTGACCCATGGTCAGGAAGACTCCCTAGAAAGGAAATGGCAACCCATTGCAGTATTCTTGCCTGGGAAATGCCATGGACAGAGGAACCTGGTGGGCTGCAGTCCACAGGGCAGCGAAGAATAGGACATGACTAAGCGATTGAACATGCACACAAACATGTAACAAAACTGTTTTGAAAAAAAAAATTGCGTTTTTCATTTTCATGCTTCATACCTTATCAGGTGGCTGTCTGCAAAAATTCCTTTAATAATCAGTATCAAATATGTTATTATTTAAGCCACCATTCACTTTAACCAGAAAATTATCTATATTTAAGTAAATCAAGTCAGTAATTTCTATGTTACAAATAAAACATCCTATACCTAAATATTTTTAATAACTGACTTTTGCTTACTTTGCTTACTTTAATTATGACATTATGCTTTGACATTAAATGAAAAACACAATCCAATTTCTTAAAAAGATTACAAAATTAGTACTTTCAGTATGCATGTTTATTTTCCAATTAATTTTCTTGATCTTACAGGCAGAATAGTATCTTGATCTCGATTACATTCAACAACACCAAAAAATCTACAGCTCTGGTGTCAAAATCAATAATTACTAAAAATCAAGCAAGCAATTTACAACTGTCTTCAATTAAGGAAAGTGGATCCAAAAGGCATATAACAGCAATAACAATAAAATAGTATTTGTGTTAAGACATAAATAGCCAACGTAAATGTAGTACCTCAGGCATTTTTCTAATTGTGGTATTTACACAAATTTTGGAAATTAAATTGAGCACACTGGCCAGTCTACTAATGATCATGAAAGACAGAATATGTAAAAGTGCCTATTTTGCTAATAGGATATGTTCAGCTCTTTAGCTTGACATTGTGTGGTACAGTTATCCCTTCCAAGCATTACAGATCAATACTACATGTGCCTCAAGCTCTTTTACAGATGAATGATCTGATGAAGATGCCCTCATCTCAGAAACTAAGGTCATTAATGTTTATCTTCCCTTGAAACATTCAGAAGGCTTGCTGAACCCAATCTCAAACTACTGGAGCAACAGCGACACCTAGTGGTCATTATACTCCTAAACAAATATCTTAAAAGTATAAACTTACGGGTATCCAAGAAATTGCCACAAATGCATCCCCTTTAAATGTGATAGAAGAGCCTATTTCCAATGAAATTTAATCTGAAGATCACAAATTCTTTCATTAACTTTTCTATTGATCAGTAATAATATAAATTGTAAGGAAAAGCCAGCATTGACCTTAAAATCTTCAATCAACAACCCTTTGCCTTTGTAGATTTTTATAAAAATCCAGTTTTGGTTTCTTCATGTCTGGGTTCTTGCTAATTGTAGGATGACATAAAGAACTCTGAAACACTCTGAACTACTGAATGATCAGCTTTGTGGCTCTTTTATGAATGCATGGATTGGAATGTCCCAGCAACAAAATTAAACACTCTATACAACAGTGCACTAAGGCTCAAAATCAGGACATTATAAAAGCTGCCAGTCTGTTAATTCTTGTTGGATGGAATTTACACTGGACATTTTATAAATTTTTTGTCAGTAGGAAATATCGAGTTCATCAAGCTTTTCTGAAACAACTGATACATGAATTATAGAATCACTTTACCATCAAAGTCATGGTTTAGTAAGTAGGACTGTTTCCTATTAGTGAAAAAATCAGTACATTCATTAGCCATTTGCACAGTCAATCTGAGGCAGTCCAAGCAAGCTTTTGCTCTTTGATGGAACCTTAGCTCTGTTCATTACACATACTTCCCATCAGACCCAACACTGTTCCCCATGTCTTTCTGGCCAACTCCAGAGAAACTCCACCTTCCCGTTACCAGGAAAGATTTTTCCTGAGCACAAACCCCATTGTTGTTGATGGGACATACTGGAATTATCCCTTCCAGATGGACTGAGGCACCCCCCACAGTGCCAAGACATACATGAATGAATGTAGGTGGAATCACTATTGACTTATTTCATCTCCCTGGTATTTTATTGCCAAGGACCAAGACTAGACTTTCTCCCTCTCTGTAACCTTTTAAGGTTCTGCTGAAGACAATAAATAGATGCAAGGCTTAGACAATAGTTTTTGTGTTAACATACCACCAGCCTCTCCACATGAAAAATGAGCCTACTTACCACTCCCAGATCATCAAACTATCCCCTCCCCAGCCACATGCCATGTCAGTGACTACCTGGGACATTCACCAAAATGCCACTTGTGTGCACAAAAGGACAGGAGAGGCTAAGGCTTCCAGTGACTGTTTGCAACAGTCCACAGGACTGACATCTCATAGGTACCTTCAAATTGGGGAACCAAGAAGAAATTTTAGTGCCATTTAAGATTTTCATGTAAATGTTAATCAAGACATGTTCCAGTAGGTATCTCTTGCCCAAATAGATAAGCAGTTAGTTTTATTAATGACTGTGATTTATGTGCATTTAAAATTAACACTAAGGTGAGGTGCTGTAAGTTTAAAACCCAGAGTTTTCTCCAGCCAACTCCCCCCAGTGACTCTCTAGTCCTTTTTCCAAGGTCCTCAGTTACACAAGGACGCATGGGCTGTAGCCACAAGCAGTCAAATGTAACGTTTACTAAGGGGACAGGCAGCCATGAATGGCATTGGAGGTACATGGAGGTTGCATCCCATTGCCATCATTATATAGACTTCATCTCCCTTTTCCCCCTCCTTTGTCCCTTTGCCTCCCTTATTTCAGCCTAAAGCTGAGAGTATAAAGCACTGCTGTGCCCTTCTGATGTCTGAACACCTAGGGTGAGTAACAAAGATGATTTCTGAATTCTAGGAGAAAATACTGCGAACTGTTCACCACTCAACACACCCAGATAGTCACAGATGAAGAGTTATGGGCAATCATAGGTTATCATTACTGTCTGCTCATAATAATAATGTTCTCCCCCCAAATAACCCAGAACTTGAACGAGAATTTTGAATTAAAGGTCTCTCCTCTACCTGTCAGTATTCACCTATCTTGACTTTGTGTATGTTTTAAGGATGAATTAGAAGAGGTTTGCAAATAAGTCCTGTCAGAGTTACCAGCACACAAAAACATCTTTGTTACCTCCTTTTCTCACATAAGCTAGCCAAAGAGTAAAGTCAATTATGCTTTTTACTAGTTGCCCAGGGTCATTCTTCCCTGGACCTGGAAGAGTGGAGAAGGGCCTAGCTGAATGGCTGGATGAATGGCCACCACTAGATCCCACCCACCTAGAAGTAATTTGGTCTCGGTCTAAGCGCTAATATCATGCTGCCAAGTCTCTTTCTGAAAAGCATAAATGCAAAATATCCCATTCCGGCAAGCAAACCAACCACAAGGGTGGTGCCAAGAACCTTTGGGGCCCTTTTCTTGGCCACTCGGAATGCAGTTGGCAGCACTGCAGAGATTAATATATTGTTGACATGTCCCAAAACCTTGTTAAATGTTTTCCTCTTCAAGACACGCTCGTAATAGGTTTCCAGGTTGGGTCGCTTTCCATTTCCCCAGTTTCTCCTCGCAAACCCCAGGAACTTCAGTCGATGCAGTGTAACAGCAAGCGATACATCCGCCAGAGTGAAGGATTCCCCGCAGAGCCATGGCTGGCGGCCTTCTTCTAATTGGAGAAAGGGACACGGTGGGTTAAGGGCAAGCGCTGTACCAAGAGGGCTTTCCAGGTGGTGCTATTGGGAAAGAACCTGCCTCCCCATGCAGGAGATGTAAGAGACACAGGTTCAGTCCCTGGATTAGGAAGATCCCCTGGAGGAGGGCATAGCAACCCACTCCAGTATTCTTGCCTGGAGAATCCATGGACAAAGAGCCTGGGGAGCTACAGTCCATAGGGTCACAGAGAGTCAGACACGGCTGAGTTACTGAGCACACATCCATGCACTGTACAGACAGACTCTGGTTAGCATCTCTGCTCTTAGTGCTGAGGGCAAGGGTGAGTATAGCAAAAGATAGAGGCCATGGTACATTTTCTTGACAATCACACTCAGCGAGTAATTCTATGCTTAAAAAAAGGAGGAGCAAATGTATCCCAAGCTAGGGGACTTCACCTTCCAATGCAGGGAGTGCAGGTTCAATCCCTGGTGGGGAATATATGATCCCACATGCCTCTCAGCCAAAACAAAAATCATAACATAAATCATAAGTGATATTGTACTGAATTCAATAAAGACTTTAAAAATGGTCCACATCAAAATAATCCATCCTAAAGCTAAGGGACAGTTTCTTGACACCTGACAGGCACCCGGGTCCCTAGGTGCCACTAGAGCTACTTGAAGCCTGTCTATCATGCCTCCAAGCCAACAGAGTTAACAGATATTTCCTCATGGGTTAAAAAAAATGACATGTGTACTTGAGGAAAATCTATAAGGTTGGGTCTAAAATGTCACTCAGTAGTTGCTGCTTTGTTAATTGTTACTTATTTAAAACAGAAGAAAATCCCTGTTGTGAAGCAAGTTGCAGGTAACATGGTCTTCAACTTTGTGGTCAGTCAGAATAGTGCAAACAGTCCATGTGTCTGCACTTGGGCTTCACCATTAATTCATTTTCACAGGTACGGAAGACGGGTGCTCACCAGCCAGCCTGCACATACTCACAGGCTCACTCCCATGTTATGCTAAGTTGCTTCAGTTGTGTCTGACTCTTCGCAGCACTGTGGAGTGTAGCCCCCACCTCTCCCTGCCCCAGGCTCCTCTGTCCATGGGATTCTCCAGGCAAGAATACTGGAGTGGGTTGCCATGTCCTCCCCCAAGGGATCTTCCTGACCCAGAGACTGAACCCATGTCTCATATGTTCAGTACTGGCAGGTGGGTTCCTAACCACTAGCATCACCTGGGAAGCCCACCCATGTTATACTTTACTTGAATTTGCAATTTTTCCCCCACCTAAGGAAAAAACTAGAGGGAATGTTCTAGCAAGTAGAACACTCCCAAACTAACCACTGTAATTAAAACTTGTGAAACAGGCCAGGTAGGAATCTACCAACCATAACTTAAGTTGTGCAAAAAAAAATTCTTCACTGGCTGTATTTCATATAAATGCAATTACAACTAGACACCTGGGTTTTGTTGAATTCAGTATTATTGTTGCTATCATAAGTCAAACTGTCCATGACTACTAACAGTTAAAAGTAGGTTACAGAACGTTTTGGGTGAAATCTAAGAATGTTCCCATAAATACCCCTGGTATACAGAAAAAGACAAAAAGAACACAAATGAGAACCTACCTGGGGTTTCTTCATTTCTTCTTTGCAACTCAGTTTCAACCTGATCCAAGACTTTCTCCAATTCATCAAGAATTTTCTTCAAATATTTGACATTGTCATGGTCAAGGAGCTTTGACTAATTAACAAAAATAACTAAGTAGGTTATTTATGCCTGTAAAAATAATCAGCGTAGAGCAGAGAAGATATAAATTTTTACACAGTGGGAGTCTGTTTATTCTAGACAATGAGAAGAAACAATAACTAAAGCAGAAGCAAACCTGAGGGGAAATGCCCTGGCTGTGAAATTATCCCAGGGGCCAGACTCACTGTCCACTGGCAACTCCTGTGGGACTGAAGGATCAGAAAGTACAGAGAATATGAGGGGCACAAAGAGACTCCTTTCACTGGGAGGGGAGTTTGGGGGAGAATTGATGCACACATATGTATGGCTGAGTCCCTCTGCTGTTCACCTGAAACTATCACAACACTGTTTGTTAATCGGTTTTACCCCAGTACAAAATAAAAAGTTTAAAAAAAGAGAGATTCTTTTCACGTCCAATTCAAGAATGGAATTTTTTAAGTTTTTTTTTTTTAATCTTTTGGCCACACCTAGCAGCATGTGGGATCTTAGTCCCCCAACCAGGGATGGAGCTCCTAACCTCTACATTGGCAATGCAGAGTCTCAGTCACTGGAGAGCCAGAGAAGTCCTGAAGATGGTTGTGTTGATTTTGTTTTGCTTTGTTGGCCATGGCACGTGGCATGTGGCACGTGGGATCTTCCCTGACCAGGGATTGAACCCATGTCCCCTACATTGGGAGCACAGAGTCAACCACTGGACCACAAAGGAAGTTTAAGAATGGAAATTCAGCAGTCTCCAATGAATAACTGAGGGGTCAGAGCTCTGTGACTTCCCTGGTGGCTCAGTTGGTAAAGAATCTGCCTGCAATGCAGGAGACCCAGGTTCGATCCCTGGGATGGGAAGATCCCCTGGAGGAGGAAATGGCAATCCACCCCCTTATCCTTGCCTGGGAAATCCCACAGACAGAGAAGCCTGGTGGGTTACAATCCATGGGGTTGCAAAGAGCTGGCCATGACTGATGCACGCAAACACACATAACTCAATAGCAAGTAAACAATTCAATTTAAAAATGGGCAGAAGATCTAGATAGACATTTTTCCAAAGATATGCAAAGGCCAATAGGTACATGAAAAGATGCTCAACATTTTTAATCATCAGGGAAAACAAATCAAAACCACAGTAAGATACTACCTCACCTGTTAGGATGGCTATTATCAAAAAGACAGAAACTTCAAGTGTTGACCAGGATGTGGAAAAAAGGGAACCTTTGTGTTCTATTGGTGGAAATGTAACCTGGTACAGCCATGATGGAAAATAGTGTAGAAGTTCCTCAAAAAATTAAAAATAGAACTAATATACAATCCAGCAATTCTACTTCTGGGTATTTAGCCAAAGAAAAACAAAAACATAAATTCTTAATAATGCATATATCTGGATTCTAGAAAAATGGTACTGATGAACCTATTTCCAGGGCAGAAATAGAGACACAGACGCAGAGAATAGGCTTGTGGACATAGCAGGTAAGGAGAGGGTGGGATGAACTGAGAGAGTAGCATTGAAACATATACATTATCATATGTGAAATAGACAGCTAATGGGAGGCTACTGCATAGCACAGGGATCTCAACCCAGTGCTCCGTAACAACCTAGAGGGTGGAATGGGGTAGGGGGTGGGAGGAAGGTTCAGGATGGAGGGGATATGTGTATACTTATGGTTGATTCACGTTGTTGTACAGCAGAAACCAACACAACATTGTAAAGCTTTTCCTCCAATCCTATGTTCCTTGCAGTATTATTTACAATAAGCAGAACAACTTAAGTGTTCATCAACAGATGAATGGATTTGTAAAAATTGTGATGTGTATATATAGAATGGAATATTTTCCAGCTACAAAAAAGAATAAAAATTTTGCTATTTACAGCAATGTAGGTAAACCTTGAGAGAATTATGCTAAGTGAAACAAATCAGACAGAGAAAGACAAACAGCATATGATCTCTCTTGTTTGTGGAATCCAAAAACAAAACAAACAAATAACTAAGCTCATAGATGCAGAGAATAGACCAGTGGTTGCCAGAGGCAGGAGGTAGGAGGTAATGGGTGAAGGTGATCAAAAGGTAAAAAGGAGAAAACTGAAAGGTGTGAGGGGAAGATATACAGTATTAAAAAAAAATCACTGATTGCTTTATTGGTATAAAAAGTCATAAACAGAGGTCCAGCTGACTCAAAGTGCAAAACACCTGAAATGACAGATTCCTATGATATTTTATTAACCTGCTTTTACATTTTATAACTTGCCTTGGCAACCAGCATGAGCAATAGCTGCTCCTCAAGCAACTGTCGTTCGGTCTGAATATCAAATCTAATAAAGAACAATTCTTTCTAAAAGCAGAGCATAAGCCAAAGGTAACATGTGCACTGATGGTTTGTGATATTTAATAGAAGATATTCTAAGAAATAGCAATACTTTACAAAAAGTGGACCATTTAACACAAATAGCAGATGTCAGTTGAGGACAGCCTGGTTTACTTACTTTAAGTCGCTTCTGTTTTGCAATGTACGCCTCTTGTAAATCTGGGTTTTCTTCGGCAAGTTTTTTCAGTTCAGACTCCGTGTTACCAATTTGGCCTGATGATGAAATCAGTTTTGAAACAGAGAATTATTTCCTCCCTTCCATATAAGAAACAAGGAGAAGTAAGGAAACTTGATGGTAAGAGCATACGCGCTGAGCGGTCACGCCCTCTCTCTGCCCCAGACTCCCCCATCTCTGTGCCTCAGTTTCCTCACCTTTAAATTGGAGCTATGAGACTATCTGCCACGCAGGTTGAGAATGAAATAAGAGGCACCTTGGAAAGTGCTTAGAGCCAAGTCCAGCACACCGTGAGTGCCAGCTGCAGAATAGTTGTCCTACTTTTCAGTACCTTTCAAGTCTTCCGTAATAAACTTTTTTTGTGAAGGGAAGGAAAAAGCATTATTTAGAGAAATATTTATTCTGGATGATAGAACTATGGTCAGAATACTTGCTTCAAGCCATATGATGGGTATTTATGAGGAGGAGGAGGAGGAACACGAGGAAGGTGAGAGGCCAGGAGAGAAACGAGGAAGATGGAGGGAAGGAGAGCAGGGAACGGGAGCAGACTGAGGAGGAGGGCATCAAAAAGAAAGGAAAGCATCGTAAGAGAACCATGAAAGCAAGGCATGATGTCATGGGAAGAACATGCTTGGTGGAATTGGAGATCTGAGTGTGAGTGTTCCTGGTCACTCCTCAGTAGACCACGGCCCCTTCCCTTCCCACCCCTGGGCCACAGAGCACACCTCCTGCTCCTCATCCCATACACTGACCCATCCCTATGCTCAGGACAGGAGGAAGGAGAGGGCTAGCGGTCACAGCTCAACTTCAGTGGATCGCCAGTCACTGAACTTAGAGGCAGAGTAATGATGAGACAGCCTTCACATAATGAAACAAAACTAAAGGACCAGAAATGTGAACTCCATTGCCCATAACTGCCTGCAGACCCCAGCTTTTCTGATTCCTAGTCTGTCTGTCCCTGTAAACACGTTACATTCCTTACTCTTCCACAGGCCACTCTTCTGAGTTTTATCTATGCTTGGTCCTCAAGGCCAAGAGCTGGAAAATCAGATCCTAAAGACAATAAATGTCCAGCCAAACAGGTGAAGCACAGATTCATCTGCCTGGCACGTGGATCGATGTGTAACATGCATGTCCATGAAGCAAACTCAACATTCCCACCCCCGGGGCTTCCTGAGATGTGCTGGGTGTCAAAAATGAATGAAAAGAAACGTGAGGCAGAATTGCAGGTCTTTAAGATCTCTACATACTGCGAATCCTTGTTGTTGCATAAGCTGGGATCATGGAGTCCACAGTTAGCTCAGGATGTAAAATGCAGCCATGTGTATAGGCATCCATGGGCAAAGAGTCAAGTAGTTCTCGATAATGCTGGACCCGTGGGTAATACATGCTTCCTTTATCGGGCATTAATCTGGGTGTTTTTTCTAAAATATACATACAAACACATACACAAACATTGAAGAAAACGTTACAAATGAGACATTACAAGCAAAAGCAAAAAAGAAAAATACCAGCCCCCTCATCATTAACATTTTCAGTATTATATGAAGGGAGGTAAAGGATGATATTTTCCCAGCCTCAACATTCAAAACTTGAACTGATGTCCTAGACCAGATTCCAAACCATGATCAGACTTCTCCAACTCGCAAATCACTATTCTTAAGGTCCAGATTTTCATGCCAAATCCTCTGTGAAATCTTCTCCAACCTCCCACAACTACCAACATCTGACTAGATCAAGTGTGCCTTCCTCTGTACACAAAAAATACTTGGTACAAACTCCTTTGTAACCCTTATCACCTTAACTAGTTATTGTATCTTTTTGCCCTATGAACTCCTTCAGGGCAAAGAACATATGATCCAGCACAGTGCCTCATACATTTCATGTCTGCTTAGTCGCTCAGTCATGTCCAGCTCTTTGTGACCCCATGGACTGTAACCCCCCAGGCTACTCTGTCCATGGGGATTTTCCAGGCTAGAATACTGGAGTGGGTAGCCATCTCCTTCTCCAGGGAATCTTCCCAACCCAAGGATCAAACCCAGGTTTTCCGTGTTGCAGGTGGATTCTTTCCACCAGGGAAGCCCAAGAATACTGGAGTGGGTAGACTATCCCATCTCCAGAGGAATTTCCCAACCCATGATTTGAACCGAGGTCTCATTTTAGGCCATCGGTAAATGTTGGTTAAGTGAATCAAGGCTCATTGTGGAAAGATGATCAGGGACCACACTTTCTGAGGTTCCAGTACATACCAAGAGTGATCCTGTTGATGTATATGGCAGAAACCAACACAATAGTATAAAGCAATTATCCTCCAATTAAAAATATTTTTTTAAAAAAAAGAGTGATCCTGTTGATGCTATGTGAATGTGAATGGCTAGTCTTCATGGAATTCACTGGGAAATTCTGGTATTTTCTCTCTGGAAAGTGGGTTTCACATAAATCTTCATTTGTTGGTTAAACTCTAGACTATAGACTCCTAAAGGTAGGGATCATGTACTATTCTTTGTTAAATCCCCAGTTGCCTAATATAATGTTCGGCTGATAGCAGGTGTTCAATAAATTTCAATTAATAAATGAATTAATGAATATGTCCCCAAATTGCTAGCTATAAGAATATTTGAGCTGGAGAAGCTCTGGAGTGGTTAATGACGACGCTAACATATAGAGGCTGAGACATTCTCCCAAGAGCCCACAGCTAATTAGAGGCAGAACGAAAACCAAAGTCATGAACTCCTAATGCAGTGCTCTGTTGTATTACATCATCATAACATCTTCAAAGGGTATACTTTTCAGAGACTATCCAAGAAAAATAAAGATAAACCACGTGATCCAGAGGCCAGGGCTAAGTTCCCACTTAGCCCTGGCCTTAGCAGAACCAATTCCCATTTCTAACTCTCAAACTGCCTCTAAAAAAGTACCAAAAAGCTTATTAATCCAATGGTTGAAAAGAACAGCCTCTACTCCATACATTTCTTTTTGCTTATTCACTTATTTAGTGTGGGTTATTTATTTAATGTAGAATCCTTTTGAGCATCCCACACTCATTCATAAGCACTGACAATTCAGAATTGGTTGCAGAGCATTTCAGGCAAGATCTCATCATGCCAGACCAAGAAGAACAAGCTTTTAAAAGCGAATAGGCTATTTCTGACTCTCTAAGAAAAAAAGATGATTACTCCTCAGTGGGCAAGTGTCTAATTCCCTGCTAGCGACTCCAATTCTGAAGTCTGCATTAGAATGACCGACAATCACATGTCAGCTACAAACTGCTCATACACTGTGGGTTTGCCCAACTAGATCACACTTTCTTACTGACCTTTCAGGATCTCAGAATGCCACCAGTACCCCCAATAATGCACAGTAGCCATTCCCATGAGAATAACAGACTGGAGGCTTTCTAAGGTGCTTGAAATTCTGAAGAGTTCTTAACTTTTTGTTTGCCACTGACCTCCAAAATAATGTTCTTAAATGCACAAAATACATAGGATTGCAAGGAAAATTGATTATATTAAAGTATGTTATCAGAGTAAATTTAAATGATAAAATAGTAATATGGGTGTCTTTTATTAACACATTAACAAGATCTAGCAGCAGATCTAATAATTACCATAATTTCAATGTAGTGAGGGGCATAAGTGATATTTTAAGACATCTGCAATAACAATAATGCTATTAATACATCACAGTCATGTGAACATGTGAACAAAGTCATAGGCACTTCTGATACTGCTTTGAATTCTCCCTACACTAGAAATGAAGGAAATGATCCATTTCTTTTGGAAATTAGTGAAAACAAAGATGTAATTTTTTTCCCCTCCAAGATAGTAAATCTCCTGGATTTTATTCACAGAACCACTAGGGGTAACAGTTCACAAAGTATGGTCTGAAAATACCTGGGCTTCCTGAAGACACCCTCAGAGGGTCTACAAATCAAAGCTGTTTTTATAGTAATACTAAGATGTTCATTGCTTTTTCATTCTTAACCTCTCTTAAGTGTACAATGGTATTTTCCAGAGGTTACACAATGTGTAAAAACTCCATCGCTCTGACAGTTAACAGGATATGAGACTTGTATGTTCTTGTATTTTAAACTTTTCTCAATTTTAATTTCTAATTTGATAAGTATTGATTGATAGTCCATATAAACAAAAGCTCTCTCAAATGTCCTCATTAACTTCTGACACAAAGGGGCCTTGAAACCTTAAAGTTTCAGAACCACTGCTCTGGGAGGGTTCAAGAACCACAGGTTAATAACCATGAATGATGCAGCATTTTAAAATGCTTCCCAGGTTGTTAAATTTATGGCTACTGGCTCTGGCTGCTTTGTGGGGCCAGGCTGGGGGCTTGACTTCAGAAGAGCATACCACTTCCTTCCTGGAAAGAGAATGAGAGCAGGAAAAATAATGTCTAATTGCTTTCTGGGAAAGGTCCATCTGGCCAAGCCTGCATCCAAATGTTTGAACGCCTGAAAATAATCTTCTACTCAGTGTGCCATGAACTATATAACTATCTCCTAAGACAACTTTGTCAGACAGAGGCTCAGATACCCGCTGAACCCATGTTCTTTTCCAAGCTCACTTTCTCTCTTCAAGGACACCCTGTCCACATGACGATGTACTACCAGCATCTTCCTGACACCAGCAACAAATCAGCAACAGACAGCTGCCTCTGGAAAAAGTTTTTTCAAAACACAATTGGGAATTTCCTTTGAGTGACACAGAAAATCTTCTCTCTCATTCTCCTCTTCTTTTATTTTCCTGTCCTTTCATAAAGCACTTTTGTTAAGATATTTAAAAAAGAAAATCTTTTCTGGGTCTATCTTGGTCAGGAGTGAGAAAACAACAGAAGGGTTACAGTGGCAGGAGAGACAGTCAGAGGATTTTAAAGAAACAGCAGTAAAAGAAGTTTCCAGCACTGGGGAGGAGGGTTGCAGTAGTGGAAGCCAGGATTAGTGACTAAGCTGGAAGAACAAACAAATACATTGGCATAAGACCTGACTTTGTCGAAGCACTGAGTAGGGACAAAGGCAAGACTAAATTTAGGCAGCAAATCAGAAACAAGCAGATAGACACAAAGCAGAAAGATGCAATACACAAGGAGAGAAAACAAAAGCACAAAATTAGAAATCAGAAAGAAAGGACAAAATCATATTGTAATCCATTTAATTGGGGACATCCGCTCCATATATCCTCAAGTCCCTGTATTGCTGAGTAGACTAAGAATGGCCCTGGGCGATTTTTTTTTTTTAATTACATTCAGTTTCCCCAAGAGCAAACAATAAAAAGAGTTTAGTTTCCCAGGTGGCACTAGTGGTAAAGAACCTGCCTGCCAATGCAGGAGACATACATAGGCGATGCAAGTTTGATCCCTGGGTCGGGAAGGTCCCCTGTAGGAGAGCATGGAACCCACTCCAATATTCTTGCCTGGAGAAGCCCATGGACAGAGGAGCCTGGCATCCACTAAAACTGAACAAATCACAGAAAGTTTTTTTAATTACTTTTTGAAACCACTTTTATTGGCATAATCAGGAGTTTTAAAGACTCCTTTTCTTTTCCTTACCATTTACCATATTTTCTCTGCATTCAGTTACACACTTTGAGCTAATCTGCAATTTCAGTAGTGTGCTAAAAATTATGTAATATTACTCAATTATATATGAGAGCCTTTTATTAACAGACATAAAATTATTTATTCTATGACCTTAACAATAATTGCAAAGAGTCAGACACGACTGAGCGACTGAACTGAACAGAAAAATAATTGGAAATTCCTTTACATTTATATTATTTAAAGTAACAGTAATTTCAGAATTAATATTATTTTTTAAATCTGAATTAATTTTCTATTGATAAAACTGTATTTATAAAATAAATTTACATTTCCTAATTGGACTTAATATGTGATCCTGTAATCTATCAGGATACTTGGATTCTTTACAAACCAAATTCTTTTCCTAAGAATATTCAAAATGACATATATGGACATAAGACATGGGATATAATCTTCAGAGAACTGTTATATAACATATTAAGTTACCAAAATTCCATATTTACCATATGACACCCTTGATTCCAGGTTACCAATGAGTTATTTGACAATAATAAATAGTATACATTCTAGTATTTTGTAGTTATTTAATGCTCACCTTTTTTTTTATTATCTAGTGGCCATGTTAAAGTTCACTAAAGAGATTACAATATACAAAAGCATAAGAATGTGAATATGTAAATACGATTACACAGAAAGGTTGAGAAAAGTGTACAGGCCAGCAAGCCATCATTTTTAGTACAGTCTCAGTTGGTAGACTAATGAAAGATACCAACAAATAACAGCAAAAGCGATGCCTGTTGACTACTACACTCTGTTCTGGAGATGAATGGATACACTTAAAGCCTCTCATTACAACCATGGGCAACTACACACCTCATGAAATTCATTCAAGTGTTATTCATTCTAATTTGTCAACTTTCCCCAAAGTTCCATCCATAATTGACCAAAATTCTGCATGTTCCATCGAGCTCAAATGTAGTAGGTCACAATTAGCCATGCTCTGGATAGAACCTACACTTCTGAAACAACTCAAGATCACACTTGTCTTTTATTTCATTGTTGGCTGTTGTTGGTAACTTATTAGCAAGCCAGGGCTCCCATCCTTCATTAACGAAGCCGATTTTTCCAAACAAAATTCATATACTACTTTTAGCCTTGTTAAACTTTATCTTAGTTATTGTTCCATGCAAAGCGTTTCATAAGCTACTCATCATTTTAACTATTGCAGTTTACATATCCACAAGTGTAACAGTATTTCTATGCCTTTATTCAAATCATTTATGGAATTGTTAGACTCAAATCAGAGAACAGAAGCCTAAAAGAACACCAGTAGAGATCCCTGTCTAAGTTGATATCTATTTTCAATATTTTATTCATTTTAATCATTCAAAAATATTTATTAAGCTCCCATTAGAGAACATTCACCATACGAGGCACTGGAAATGCAGTTGTTAGTGAAACAGACCCTGTCTCTGACTTCACAGTGCATACAGGGTCTGCCAGTAAATGAAATAATGAAAGTGACAGAATTATCATAGGATGAGTGAAATGAGAGAATATAGCTAAATAAGTAACATGGTATAAGAAATTTATAAATGAATATTCTTCAGAATGGTGGTTTACTCATCAGAAAATATGCATTATTCTTATCTAGCCATACGTGCTCCTTCATTCCACAGGGCTATCATATGGCACAATCTCAAATGCTCTACCTAAATCAAGCAACACTATACCAAGAACTATGCCCAGCACACAACAGAGCCACTTTTTAAAGTGTTGGAGACATTCGCCAGTAATGTAAAACTTATGCTGGTTCCTTTTAATCAAGATACTCAAAAATACTGTTTTTAATTTCTGACAACACATTCTAGAACTCTGCCATACTTAAAGAAATATTTTACAGCACTGCTTAAAGCTTAAGCAATTACTTAATGCAAAATAATTTGTAGTACTGCTTCTCAAACTTCTATGTATGTATGAGTCACTTGGGAATCTTATTAAAATATAGATTCTGATTCAAGAGACTTGCAGTAGGGTCTAGAATTCTGCCTTTCTAATAGGCTCCTAGGTGATACCAATGCTGCTGGTCAATAGAAAGAAAGAAAGTAAAAGTGAAGTCGCTCAATCATGTCCAACTCTTTGCGACCCTGTGGACTGTAGCCCACCAGGCTCCTCTGTCCATGGGATTCTCCAGGCAAGGATACTGGAGTGGGTTGCCATTTCCTTCTCCAGGGGATCTTCCGGACCCAGGGATCAAACCCGGGTCTCTTGCATTGCAGGCAGACTACCCTCTGACCCACCAGGGAAGCTGGTCAAGGGAATACATGTTAAATAACATGTTATCAGTGAATAACATTTGTCTCTCTCTTGTCTGTCACTTTTCCTAACCTCCATGAATTCTTAATAATAAATATAAATTATGTTAATGATCATTGTGATAATGCTTACAAGTTTTTTATTTTAGATAAACTTCATCTAGAAACTAGAGTAGCCTTCATTTATATAAAGTAATTGTTTTCTTACTGCCTTCATATCTACTATAGGTTTTAGTTCCCTTAATCTTAACCTTTGTTTAACCCTTCCCAACTGAATGACTCTTCTCCTTGGGAAACTGCAAAGAGTGAAATAAGAGTTGTTTGGATTGCTTTATCTCTGCAACTGATAAAACTATCACACCTAGTTCCCAAGAGAACAAAAAGAAAAATCAAGTTTCAGACTAAGAGCTAGGATTCTTGATTGTCTGTTTACTCTATCAGTACAACCAGAATTAAGTTCTTAGTTTCCATATTTTCATCTTAATGTTTAGCCCACAATGCCTTCTCCTCTGATTCAACAAATTGTAGTAAGAACTTAGTATTCACCTTGAGCAGGACTCAGAATGCATTCCAGTTTTGCTATGAAATAGTCAAAGAAAAAGAAAAAGCCTAAAGAAAAATTTAATAAAGCCTAATCATCATTAACATGACTATACTATGAAGTAACATTGAACATTACTGAACATCTGAGAGCAGAAACAGTGTAAGGAAGAGGAAGCGGAAAAGGCTAGTAATAATAGTTCAAGGGATGCCAAACAAAATATTTAAATATGATTTTCATTTGCTGTATCTTTTTAAAGTTTTTGATGACTTATAGTAGAATTCTTATGCAATTATTTTGTCTTATTCACATTATTATAATCACTTCCCCCAAGAAATACAAATTATTATTTAACAGACTTGTCCATTTCCAAAAAGCTCAAGATTGAGAAAATTTGTCTTAAATCAATTAGCCCCCATTTTCTGTACAGTCCCCAGAATTTAGACTTATAAGGGCTAGCAAATAATGATGGATGGAAAAGAAGTTCATTACACCAAGTTAAACTCCTTGGTTTAGATAGATGGCCAACTCCAATCAAAATCCTAGGGAACTAAACACTTAGATTAAGAATAAGGGTAGCTAAGTCGCTCAGTCGTGTCTGACTCTCTGCGACCCCGTGGACTGTGGCTCACCACGCTCCTCTGTCCATGAGATTCTCCAGGCAAGAATACTGGAGTGGATTGCCATTTCCTTCTCCAGGGATCTTCCTGGCTCAGGGATCGAACCCAGGTCTCCCACATTGCAGGCAGATGCTTTAACCTCTGAGCCACCAGGGAAGTTGCTAATCTAATTCCCTGGGGCAAACCCCATCCCTATTTAGGTCCTATACCTATCTTTCTTCTAAGTACCTCAGACTTTTTTTTTTTTTGCCTTAAAATTTCCTTTCTCAGCTTCCAGTAATTTGAGGTTATAGTCTGGTTTTATCCTGCCTAATTAACACTCACATAACTGGTAGCAGATGAAGAGTAATTGGATCTTATCATGCAGTTCCTTTTTCAGACGAGTTGTTAGCCTGAAAGCTAAGAGCCCTCTGTTCTGTTCTCAGTTCTGTCATTGATCAGCTGTATAATCTTGGGCAAATATTAAAGCTACAGTTTACCTGAAAGGCTTGTTATTAAGGAAGAAGCAAAGACAATGTGTAAGTGCCAATGACTGTGAACGACAGTCCATGTAATAGGAAGGTTTGGATTTGAAAGGCTTACATTCCAGCCCATTCTGCTATAAAACAGCTATGTTACTTTAGGCAACCCGTTTCTGTTTCCTTGTGTACAAAATGGGAATAATTAATCTACCATGCCTATCTCAGGTGTTGTTGTTTTTTTTAAAGACTGACTAGAACAGAAATTACAAAATGTCTAACATAGAATAGGCTGTCAATAATACGAATCTGACTTCAAGGCTAATAAATCACCACCACAAACCATACACCTGCAGGGTTTCTTGCAATGAATTTAAAAGGAAAATTCCAACATTAAAATTGGTAGTTTATATGAAATCGTTTCGATGGAGTCACACTGGCTTATACAAATTATGCTATTGACCCATTTTTATTTGTGTGCTTATGGAAATGGAAAAGGTTGTTGGCACTAAACCACCATCATGAAACCAAAAGGAAGGAAGGAAGGAGGGGAGGAAGGGAGGATATAGGAAGCAGGGAAGAAGAGAAGGAGGGGAGGAGGGATGGGAGGAAGGAGGGAAGACATATATTTGTGTTGAAAGTAAATCCAAGAAATCACAAATAGCCTTAACATTACCATCCAGGAAAGTCTGTTCAAGATAATCAATGATCTGAGTGGCCTCACAAATAATGTTTTCCCCGTGGATAAGGACGGGCACTTCTCCAGTTGAGTTCAAACGCATAAACCAAGGCTCATTGTGCTCACTCAGGGGCAGACTTACATCATGTTCCTCGCACTTCAATGCCTTTTCAGCAATTACCAAGCGCACCTGGAAGAGTTCACACTGGTTACCAAAACACAGGTAGGCTTTTAATTAAATGACATCCCTGGGTACCAGCAAGCAGCCTTTTTGTGCTTCCCTGAGTTATTAATATTTCAACACTCCTTTCAACTCTATTCCTGGAATTAACAAGTGAGACATATTCTTGCAGCTTAATCTTATAAGTTAGAAAAGATAAGTAATGAGAATGATTCTGGCAATATTCAGTCCACGGTCACCCTCTTCATCACTACTACTTTTCTTTGTGTCCTAAACCTTATGATGTGTCTCCCCATAGTAAGAACCTGAAACAGATACACTAGGCCTGTTGATGAGAGTGCATCAACCAAGAGTAAAAGAAGGAACCCTGGATGCGGCGGTTGCCGGAAGGCGCTTCCCTCTGCCTCACTCTCCAAAGGCCCCGGAGACAAAGCCTCCCTCCCCAACGCCGAAAGTGATGCTTTCCGTCGCATTTCATGAGTGGCAGTGCCTGAGTCACGGCCTTTCCATCTCAGACTGATTCTCCCTGCTCCTCCAGATAAGGCGCTCCCCTGCCCCACAGGGCGCGCCCGCCCGCAGGGGTTGAGGCATTGGAGGTCTAGGTGGGCGGGCTTCCCCGGGCGGCACCCAGCGGGAGCTGTCCAGGTGCTGAAACCCGATCCGCGCCGCCCGCCCGGCCGAGGCCTTTACCTTTTGAGAGCTGAAGGAGTGCGTCCAGTGGTACAGAATGAGCTTAACCTCTGCGTCCGACTTGCCTTCCGCCATCAAGGGCGCACCCCCTCTCTGCTCGTCCTGCCTCCGAGCCATTTCGGGGTGCGCGAGCGCGGGAGGGCCTCGCCGGTCGGTCCTTTACTTCCTCCAGCCACACTGCCCTGCAACGAGCCGTTTAGCTTTTCCGGGTGCCACCCGGAGCCGGGAAAGTTGCGTTCGCGCGGATGGACGAACAGATCACTGGGAAGTGTAGTTTCGCCGGCGAGAAAGCTGCGGGGCGAGTCCGCAAAGACCCGGGGCCGGGTCTCTGCGCGTGGAAGTCACCTGGGAGGTGCAATTGGACGTTTTTAAGGGGAAATGAAATATGAGTTCCTGATTATTTAAGATGAGTAATGAAACGTGTTAATTGCAAATTACTCATAGGTTTTGTGGATGGAGTAGAGATGGCTCAGGTACAAAAGCATCCGTTTCCCGAGGCACAGGATTCCTCATGGATAGGCTGTGCCTTTGGTGGAAGGTTGATAGACAAGATTTATGAGTTTTCATTAGAAGATGCTACTATAAGGTCACGTAACAACAACAATAAATCTCATTAACAATGCGAATTAAAAGTCTAGTTGTTAAATACAGAAATTTTTTGTCCATTAAAAAAAATTTTTAATTCATTTTATTTAAGTATTGTTGGTTTACAATGTTGTGTGTGTTTCTGCTGCACAGCAAAGTGACTCAGTCATATGTGTGTGTGTGTGTGTATTCTTGTTCACATTTCTTTCTATTATGGTTTATTACAGGATCAAATATAATTCCCTGTGCTATGCAATAGGATCTTGCTGTCTACCCCTTCTATATACAATAGTTTGCACCTGCTAATTAACACAGAATTTTTAGAGCAGAATTACTTGGGTTTGTTTCCTAGTTTTTCAATTTTCCCAATTTTTGAAGTAGAGATAATTCTATTTTCCCCATAAGGTCTCTGTGAGAATTAAATAACTAAATACAATGTTAAACACTCAAAACAGGCTAGCATATTGTAGACATGAAATATTATGTACAATTTCAGTTGCCTTATAAACATTCTCTTTATAACCATGGTCAAAATCATAATTTTATGATAATCTAGTCATTATTATACACTTCTCAAAATTCAGCATAATAGTAAATCAGCAGAATTTCTCTTTTAGTGAATATGTATTAAAATGACCATGAAATGAATGCTTGTTATAATTCATCCAGCAAATATTTATTGAGCATCTACTGTGTTCCAAGCCTTGTACTGGGCACTGGAAATACAAAGATGTATAATTCTTCACACATGGCACCCAAGATAAAAGTCTGGTGGCAGGGACAACAAAATAAATAGATGACCATAGTGGAGATGGGAACTATCAGTCTTAAGAAGAAACACAAGTACTAAGAGAAGTGAAAGGTCTAAAAAAGGCCCCTAGAAGAGACAGAAATCTCACGAGGTCCCTCCTCTCCTTTACAACACTTTATTTGTTGTTCTCTGTAATTACTGTTTAAAGATTTTTATAGTTTCTCTTTATACCCTTGCATGCATGCTAAGCTGCTTCAGTCATATCTGACTCTTTGGGAACCTATGGACTATAGTCTGCCAGGCTCCTCTATGCATGGGGATTCTCCAGCCAAGAATACTGGAGTAGGTTGCCATTTCTTCCTCCAGGGGGATCCCCGACCCAGGATCCAACTCAAGTCTCTTATGCCTCTTGTTGGTAGGCAGGTTGTTCACCACTTGTGCCACCTAGGAAGCCCCTTTTTATAGTGAAAGTCACTCTGTAGCCTGCCAGGCTCCTCTGTCCATGGAATTCTCCAGGCCAGAATACTATAGTGGATAGCTGTTCTCTTCTCCAGGGGATCTTCCCAACCCAGGGATTGAACCCAGGTCTCCCACATTGCAGGCAGATTCTTTACCATCTGAGCTACCAGGGAAGCCCTTTTATACCCTTAAGTGAATTCAAATGCTATAGCAAAAGTGGTCCTTACCAAATTTGTTTTTTATCCATTCACACTCCAGAGCAGAATAAAAAGCAAAACTGTGACATCAGTCAGAGTGGGGTTTAAACTCCAGCTCCACTCTTACCCTGAACTCTCCTGAGCCTTCACTTCATCATGCGCAAAATGTTAGCATCTAAAAATATGTGAGTGCCATGGCATTTGCTGAGAGACTGTGTATCAAGAATAACCAAAATGGGGTCCAGCTGCTTGCCACTGAAAAGCCAATAAAGAGGCCAGGTTGGTGGGAAGGAAAGTTAGTTTTATTCTGGATGCTTGCAACACTTGGGGGAGTGGGAAACGGGCCCACCTGTACAAAGGCCAACTTCCTCTCCTCCTCCCACCCCGGACTATCAAGGGGCAAGACCTTTTAGGGGGCAAGAGCTTTTATAGACAGAAGGACAGGGGTGGGGAGGGGTGGCTACATGCCAAAACATCACAGTCATCTCTGATAGTCATCTTGAAATTGGTCATGCAGTGGTCTGACCAACATCATCTTGATTGTTTTAAGTACAGTTAATCTTCAGTTTCAGGGTCAGTTTGTTCCCATTTCCTTGACCAGTTCTCAGAATTGTGGCAGCTTATGTCATGGTTATAGTCTGGCCATCATGTAGTTAATTCCTTCCACCTGGTAGGGGTTTCAGTATGTATAAGACAGCTCCCAGGATATGGCTCATAGTATTATCTATAGCCCTTGAGCAAGAACTAAAGGTCCTTGACTATGCGTAATGGCTAAACTATTATTATTATTTGGTTTCCTTTGACTGTTTTCCTTTGTTTCTACATGTTCTCACTTCTCTGTTTAAACTTATTCTTTGGCTCAAGTTATTCCACAGACAAAAGGTAGGCAGAGGACATGGGAGGCAAGGACCATAGGATCCTGCTCCATTTCAAAAGCACTTAGCATGTTGCCTGCAAAACAGCAGTTGCTGCAAAAAGAAATTTGTGGAAAAGCCCCTTCATGATGTTAAGAAGACATCACACTTGCTCTTCTCTCTTTAGGCCTCAAAATGTTTTCACTAGTAAGTGACAGAGCTACAATTCAAACATGACTTTTTGACTACTACTCAAGTATTTCTTTCTACAACACTATGCTAGCTTTACACCAAAGAAAGAAAGTTGTAGACTTTCAAGCTTTACACAGCTGGAGTAGACATTAGAGAAAATATAGCCACTTTCTTGAAAAGCAGTCCACATAGATATATAGATATACACAAGTCTATTAGAACACAAACTACCAACAAATACTACTACTACTATCAAACTACTGCTCACATGCCTTTCCTGAGCATTAGACTTTGAGCCTCAGAAGGTCAAAGACTCAGTATTATTCATTTTAGTACCCCCAAGAATCCAAAATAGTGCCTTGTACATAAAAGATGCTCCCAAACTGTTTATTAATTGAGAAAAAGAGTAGCTAACCGCCGTCACCGATAGCAGCAGTAAACGACAAACAACAACAATAATAAAGTGTAGCCTATGTACTGCTCTAAAGATTCTGTGTAAAGGTAATTTCATTCGACAACATTCAGTACTTACAAATCTGGACTGTGGATCATGGCTCAGTATATTGACTGTTTTTTATGTTAACTTTTAAATTTTTCCCAATTTATTCTTGGCTACACGGGGTCTTCATTGCTGCACAAGAGCCTTTTCTAGTTGCAGCGAGAAGGAGCTGCTCTCCGTTGCAGTGTGAGGGCTTCTCACTGCGGCGGCTTCTCTGGCTGTGAGCACAGGCTCCAGGCGCAGGGGCTTCCGGAATCGCAGTGTATGGGCTCCAGAACATGGGCTCGGTTGTTGTGGCGCACGGGCTTAGTTCCCCCTCAGCGTGCGGAATCTTCCCAGACCAGGTATCGAACCATATACCCTGCATTGGCTGGCAGATTCTTAACCACTGGAATACCAGGGAAGTCCTATGTTAATATTTATTGAAATTTGTTATTCATTTAAATATTTCTGAATGATTGAAGTTAAAATGGATTTGATTGGTACTATGAAAAAACAGATCACATGCTCTCTCTGAACCTGAGTCACCTTACCTATAATTATGATGAAAATCTACCAGATATGCTGGATACACAGATCTATTCAGTTTGGACAAATTTCTTGAGCTAAACAATTAATGATTTGTGCACTTTCCTTTATGTCTTATGCTTCAGTCAATTTTAAAATTATCATATAGAACTATTATAGCTGAATGATGTATATATATTTATGCAGTTGTCATTATATAAAGTTCTATTACTGACATTACCTATTTTGACAGGTATTAATTAGGTAATTCATACATATTTGTAAACATTTTTTAATGTGTGTTAACTAAGCCAGAGATCTTGAAACCTGACAAACTGAAATACTCCAGGTTTATTTTTTAAAGTACTTTTATGAATGACCACAAGAGGTCTCTATCTTTTTAAGAATAATCAATCCCTTGCCATTTTTTTTTTCTTGACAAATAAGAAAACTGAAATGGTGATATTCTTCAGAGAATATATATGACTAATTAATTCAAAAAGAAAATTTCCAAAATTAGGGGAAAAATCTTTTATACATATGTAAAAAATAGAATATCTCCACTTTCTCCTGATAATAGCTACTAAGCAACCACAATCTATTTTGCCTGCCCTGTCAGAAAACCCCTGCCAGTTTTCTGACCCATGTGACTAGCATAGGATTTGTAATTGATATATTACAATTACAATACGAAAAAGGGGTAGAGGTCCTTATTTAGAAATTATTTTCAAGAATTTATCTCAAATGTGAACAATTCCTGTTAACTGATATTCTCAAGCATCTACAAAACTAATTATCTAATTGAATGAGATAAAAGATGGGCTCCTCAAAAATACACTGATTTGATCATATAATTGCAATGGTTCCAACTAGTTTACCGACGAAGCTCTCATCAGCTCCTATACTTACTGTGCTTCTCAAAGTATGGTCCCTTGACAAGCAGATAAGTATCATCTGGAAACTTGTTAGAACTGCACATTCTACTCTGAAAGTGGAACCCAGAGTGTTTTTAAAGGCCCTCCAGGCTTTTCTGATGCATGTTAAGTCTGAGAACTACCAGTTTAGTGTATAACTGATGAGCCATCTTAGTTCTCAACCCCCAATTTGCCCCATTGGTAAAATTTGTAGAGCTGAATAGTGCCTGTATGCCAGATACCTTATGGTATCTGGAAGAGAAAAATAATTTGGAACCACTCCTACAAAACAGCCTGGTAAGATCCCAGGAAGCCAAGCCACCAGTTAGAGTTTACAAGTGCAAGATGTCAAGACTCCTTTGCTTTCCCCTCCAAAAATGTAGATTACCCGCTGTGGGCTTCTAGATGAAAGCATCAATGAACTTCGAATAGACCAGACCATCTTCTGAAACTCCAAAATGCTTCCTCTAGCTCTCTTTGCATCCCAGAACAAAGAGTCATAAGTAACACCAAGTGCAACTTACTAATTCAGGAGGATCTCACCATGAGGTTACTGTAAATTTATATTTCATTAGTTTCCTAGTTTCTCAAAGAAACACTACTAATATTAACAATGCACTAAATTCTTTATTTTTCAGTAGAAAATTTGTTTTGAGCTATAATTCTCATGGAAAGGATTTGACAGGTCTGTCTACCCTATCTCACCCACCTCTATTGTGATGAATGGCATACATTTCAGAATAAATGTACATGAACATGGACCAGTATACAGTTAAAGGGCTTCCCAGATGGTAAAGAACCTGTCTGCCAATACAGGAGATACAAGAGATAATGGTTCAATCCCTGCATCAGGAAGATCCCCTGGAAGAGGGCACAGTAACCCACTCCAGTATTCTTGCCTAGAGAATCCCCATGGACAGAGGAGCCTGGTGGGCTACAATCCATAGGGTCCCAAGGAGTTGGACACAACTGAAGCAACTGAGCATGCACACATACAGTTAAAACAAAGATGCATTTGCACTATATGGTTGCTAGTATTTTTTGACGTGTTTATTGTGCACTAGGACCTACGACTGAGTGACTTCCCTTTCACTTTTCACTTTCCTGCACTGGAGAAGGAAATGGCAACCCACTCCAGTGTTCTTGCCTGGAGAATCCCAGGGACAAGGGAGCCTGGTGGGCTGCTGTCTAAGGGGTCGCACAGAGTCGGGCACGACTGACGCGACTTAGCAACAGCAGCAGCATCAGGACCTATGTCGAAGACTTTGTATGTGGACTCTATTGTAACACTTGCAAACTCCCCTAGAGCAGGGGAGATATCCTCCCTGTGTTTTAAATGAGGATATTGAGGCACAGAGAAGTCAGGAAAATTTTCAAACTCATACAAATAAGTAAGCACCCAAACTGCAACTTAGCCTCCCCACCCCACCATGTTCATTTCTGGACTTCACATTGTGCTCATTGGAGTACATCACTAAAAAAGTACTTTGGTGATTATGTTAGTATTAGTGAATATCATTTATGAGGGCAAAGAAATCAAAGAGAAAAAAAAAGGAGTCACTTAGCAGCTTGCTCTACTGGTATTTGAATAGTATCACCAACATTTCTTTCATTAATGTTACAATAATAGAGAGATCTATTCATAAATGTTTGCAGTGATGAAAGCCTCAAGGATATTTAGATGTAAAAAAACAAGCATATTCCATAGAGGATACTTACTGCTTATGTCTGAAATTGCATTTTGATTAGTTATGTTTCCTGAAGTTAATGTTTTCTTACTAATTGACAGTGTGCTTAGGTACTGATCATCCTTTCATCCTAACCAATTGCTTTCCTCTCAGTGGAAGACAGGCATCCCTGGTGGATCAGATGGTAAAGAATCTGCCTGCAATGCAGGAGATCTGGGTTCAATCCCTGGGTTGGGAAGATCCCCTGGAGGAGGGCATGGCAACCCACACCAGTATTCTTGCCTGGAGAATCCCATGGACAAAGGAGACTGGCCTGCAACAGTCATCGGGTCACAAAGAGTCAGACACGACTAAGCGACTAAGCACACACACTGTGGAAGATACTTTTCTTCCTGCTTCTCAATAAATGATTCAAGTTGTCTTCCAGGACACCTCCTTCTGTCACTTTCTTTGTACATTTATAGGACTCTTTCCAGGCATTTATGATTATTTGGCATTTATCCTGGTAATTCAAATTAGAATATTTAATAATACATTGGAATTTCTTTTTCCAGTGTCCTTGCTTTTGTGTTCTTTTAGTCACTAAATAATAAGCAGAGAAGCTAATTTATGCCCGCATTGTCCCTGGCCACATGAGAAAAATGGCATTAAAGCTCAGAGACATGAGCTTTAAAGAAAGAAAAGCTAATGTTACAAGGATTGCTCTAAGTCAGATTTTGCTTTGTGAATGTATAAATAGGACCAGATAAGGTTCTGGGCAGCAGCAGATCCCAGGCACCAAATTGTCATCTCTGTTCCTTTGGCACCGACTTCAACACATTAGCGTGGTTCTTTTTTCTTAACCACCCAACGTCACCAGGGACGTTGAGAGAACAAACATGACAGCTAGGGCTATAAAAGCTACTTCATTTACCTCTTTAGTCTTAGTAAGGTCCTAAAGAAGCATGAGATAATAGTGACAATAAAACAGCGCTGAAGTTTACATTCTGATACCAAAGTCTAAAGCAACATTTCCTTTCACTTTTTACATACTGCATTTTCTGAATAAAAGCAATATTGTGATCCACGGAGAAAGATTCATTTAACTCCTAAGCATGTACAGTAACTGACACAGATGAAAGCATGGAACTGAACCTGTGTTTATGAAGTGACATGAAGACGGACTTCCCTGGTGGTCCAGTGGCTAAGACTCTATGCTCCCAATGCTGGGGGCCAGGTTTGATGGCTCAGTGGTAAAGAATCCGCCTGCCCATGCAGGAAATGCATGAGACTCAGGTTCAGTCCCTGGGTTGGGAAGATCCCCTGGAGGAGGAAATGGCAAGCCACTCCAGTATTTTGGCTTGGAAAAATCCCATGGACAGAGGAGCCTGGCGGGCTACAGTCCATGGACTTAAAAACAGTGAGACATAACTGAGTGCCTGAGCATGCATGGAACTAGACCCCACATGCTGCAACTAAGAGTTCGCAGGCCGCAACTGAAGATCCTGCATGCCACAACTAAGACCTGGAACAGCCAAACAAATAAACATTTTTTAAAAAAGCTACATGAGGGAGACAGGTGACACATGACCGCTGTGAACCTGTTTCCAATGACTTATTGCATGACATTCGGGACTGGTTGGAGAGACCAAATGAAAGATCCAGAGAGAAGGAGCTGGGCTTCATATAAGAAATGAAATCCTTTTAGAGCAAGAAAGTTTAACAGAAAAAGGAAAACTCATCAAATTCAGGTGATGGTTTAGTTTTTAAAACACATGGAAAAAAGTCAGGACCATATATTAGCTTAAACTGTTTTCAGCCTGAAAAAAAACTATTGCTGTATGCAAGTTACAAAAAATGGAAAAGCCCAATTTGACCAAATCCACATGGCCAAAGAATGTAAAGATGGCAAAACCACAACCACCCAGAGACGTGGCCATATAGTATATGAAACTGAAGAATACATGAAAAGGGACATGGGAAGATGTAGCACTTGGAACTGCAAAAATGGTGAAAAACCAGTGTTCGGTCTGCCAAGGGAGACCAGGGAGGTTTGAAGGCAAGGATATGCTGCTTCCCCCGAGACCTGCCGGGCAAAGGTGCTGATTCTGTACAATGAAGCGGCTGAAATCCGATGGGTGCGCTTTAAATAACCGATGACCAACGAGAGCCCTCTTATTCACCTTCCTCATTACGCATGTGCCTTGACGGCCACGGCAGCTGCAGATAACAGCGAGTTCTCAGGCAGACGTGCGGGGAAGTTCTGGGCTCAGCTCTCCAGAGCCCTGAGCCAGCTGTCCGGAAAGCCGATTTAGAACGAACCTCCCTGCGACCAGAAGGGTGCTGAGTCCCCCTAGCTCTGCGGTGGGCTCTGTACACCCCGCCACCCACTCCTCTTCTTTGTATGCTAAGTCACAGCTCCAAAATCAAGCCGCTTGGTCAGCATCAACTTCTGTGCATGTTTCCTCCAAAGCCCTGAGCCAGCTCCACAGAGCCAGCAGGCGCTGGGTGCCGCAAATGTGATCCCGTCTGTCGTTTTGGCCTCAGCAGAAGAGCGACATGACCATATTTATTGCTGTTGCTATTCTAGGGGCTGGGTGACGTTCTTCTCCCCTTGTGGCTGAGCCCGTTCATCTTTCACCACTCCCTCCAAGTCTGCGAGGCTAAAACCAGGGATACAAATAGATTCTATCAGGAGGAAAGTTAAAACGAGAAGTTCTAAAGTATTCCTGAACCTATTTGCTTTTCGGCATGAAGAGTTATAAATTCTGCGGTTCTGTATTATACACGTGTACTATTAGCATCCCATTGTTACCATAAGCTGCTACTGATGGTAACTTTGCTAAGGAAAGAAAACATGAATAAAGGTGGTGGAGAGATAATCTGGCTGATAAACATGGCTTGGAGATTTGGCCAATGTTGAATTTTCCACTGTTGAGTCTTGGGAGTGTCCACATGTTACCAGAACACTTGAAGCTTTCTGCTTGCCTCAGACTCTTCCTTACTAAGCCACTCCTCTTTTGTGACGTGAAAGGGACTAATTGACAAGCCACAGAAACTCCTATTAAGGATACAATGGTGCAGGGCACAGGTGACAGGGCTCCTAGAAAGTAACTATATACAGACTTTCTAAATGAAGAACTTAGGTACATAAATAACTAATTACCGCATGTGTTACATGCTGCACCAAATGAGAGGGAGTCTGTCTTTACCACTGACCCCTATTCATTACCAATGGGTCAAATCTTCCATTGTAACTCGTGATCACTCTGTGTTTGGGCTCACCTGGCTGATCCATCGTCTGCCCTTGGCAACAGTTCTATCTCTGGCTTTGCTAAAATGACTCTTTGGATTCATGTGCCCTGATGCAATTCCACTCTGTCACATACAAGGTGGCAGAACATTCTAGGGGAGGCAGTGGGTTGCAGAGGTAGGTGCGTGGGCCCTGGAGCCAGCTTCCTGGGTTTGAGCCCTGGCTGGCTGCTGTGGGACCTCATTAAGCCTCCACTTCCTCTGTAAAATTAGGATGATAGCAGTAATCGCCTCCTAGAGCTGTGGTGAGAATTAAATAGGAGAAAAATACATATGTAAACACAGTTAGAAAAACTAAAAGCCCGAGGAGAGGAGCTGTGCTGTCTTTTACCAGCAGGGAAATTTAACCTCTCTCTAGCACGTTTCCTTTGGCTCAACTGTAGCTGGTCTTCAAACTGTCTGTTCACTCTCAAAATCACAGTATGCAGTTGTGCTCCAGACTGGGAGGTTTCTGGCTGTCTCCCTGCAAAATGCCTTTCCAACATCCAGGGCAGTATCTAAAGTGCACTATCAGCTGGCAGCTCAGCTACTTTTCACCTGAAATGTCCATAAATTATAGGAGCAGTTCAGTAAAAGCCCTTACAAGGCCTGGTTCTTCTTCTTAAGAAAGTGACACGTACATTCCTTGTAGCTCAAATGGTAAAGAATCTGCCTGCAGTGCAGGAGACCTGGGTTCCATCACTGGGTCAGGAAGATCCTCTGGAGAAGGAAATGGCCAGCCACTACAGTATTCTTTTTTGGAAAACTCCATGGACAGAGGAGGTTGGCTGGCTACAGTCCATGGGGTCACAAAGAGTCAGACACAGATCTAAGCAACTAAGACACACATCCACACAGACACACATGTATATATATGGAGAATTCCATAGACAGAGGAGCCTGGAGGGGTTCCAGTCTATGGGATCGCAAAGAGTCAGACAACTGAGCAACTAACACTTTCACTTATATACATACACATATCACAATTATGGCTTTTTTGCCCTAATATGATTTTGGTCTCTCTTCCGTCTTTCTAGTTGCATATTTCTGGACCATCACACCTCAGATATGTGAAAATGGAACTGTTTTATTTCTCTAACACCACTTAGAAGCTCTGAAGACTCATTACCACTGATAGTGGAAAATACTCTTAAATTTGTCCCTCTTGGTGTAACTCAGTCCCTCTCATAGAATACAGATCTCTCTGGAGAAATATTCAGTCATTCTTCCCCCTCCCTCTGGTGGTGGTAGGGAGAGTGGGGAACGGCTCTAATTTTCTGCTGGGGTACAGTTCACCTGACCTCAAGAGAAGGGCATTTGGTTTGAAAACAATCCCCTGGTCCTCACTGGTCTCTCACAAGATGTCTTGTGCAGCTGGATGTTTGAGACTTGACCTCTGGCCTTGCTGCATGTGCTGAAGGGTTCATTACTGGCCAGTCCTTCCAGCATGGTCAGGCATGGGCAGTGTGTAGCCACCCCAGCCCTCCCCCACAATGCTGACTCTGTCTTGCCTCCAACTGATCCTCTGAAATTCAACCATATCTTCCATCCAGTCCCTGCCTTTGTGACATCCACCTAAAACCTTACCTCTCACCATACCAAGGAAACCCATGAACAGTCCACTTGCTCATAATTCTCACCAGCATTGAGTCAGGGGAACTCATCTGTGGCTTCCTCCATATTTCAACCCCCAACCAGCAGAGCTAGAGAGACCTAGGAGACCTGTTGTAGTTAAGGTTCTCCAGGAAACAGACTTTGAGATTCACCTAGAGAAGGTTTATTGGCAACTGTTCTCCAGAAGAACACTTGTAAGAGAGTGTGGGAAGCTGGGTTGAGCAGAGAGAGAAGTGAGGATTTCCAGGGACTTGCAAAGAAACTGATTTTGCTGGCATTTCTGAGCTGAGAGGGAATCTAATAGTTGTTCCAATTGAGACATGGGGTCTAGAACTTTACATCCCCCACAGTGGACTAGTCATTGGATATGTGCTGCTCAGTGAGTTCACCTGACCTTGGGCCAAGGGGCCTTCTTTGGCTAAGGGCAGTGCATGGAGAGGGCTTCCCTGGTGGCTCAGTGGTAGTAAATATGCCTGCCAGTGCAGGAGATGTGGGTTTGAACCCTCGGTCGGGAAGATCTCCTGGCAACCCACTTCAGTATTCTTGCCTTGGAAATCCCAGGGATAGAGGAGCCTGGTGGGCTATAGCTCACGGGCTCACAAAAGAGCAGACATAGTTCAGCAACTAAACAACAATGCTTGAAGAAGGACTCAGATGTGAGGCTTCAGCTGCCAGGATTCACAGCAGCTGGGGAACAAGTACCTGATCCACATCAGTGTCCAGTGTCCAGTGTCCTCTGTTCTAACCTGCCTGTCCAGCGTTTCTTCCAACTCTGATGAGGTGCTGTCACCCTTCTCCCCAGACATCCAGGAAAGAAGTAGAATATGCAACCCTTCCACCTCGGAGTCTCTGTATGCCTGGGAATATGTCTTGGAATTTTCATTCCCATTCATCCTCTCCCAGACTTCTCCAAACTGCTCTGATATCATAGCCTGAAAGTGAAAGTGTTAGTCATGTCCAACTCTTTGCGACCCCATGAACTGTAGCCTGCCAAGCTCCTCTATCCATGGAATTCTCCAGGCAAGAATACTGGAGTGGGTTGCCATTTCCATCAGCAGGAGATCTTCCCAACCCAGGGATCGAACCTGGGTCTCCTAAACTGCAGGCAGCTTCCTTACCATCTGAGCCACCAGGAAGGGTGATACAGCCTACATCCTCTCTCCAACAGAAAGATGCAATATTTTTTATTTCCTTTTTTCTCATTTATTTTTCTCCAAGGAATCAATATTTCAATATGTTGAGCTGTATGTCCAATGCTATGAAATGAAAATGTTAAATAACATATTTATGGCATTTTCTCAAAGAGTGTGGTTAAGAAATATTTCTTTTGTTTTACTCTTTTGGGTTCTTACCACCACTTCTTTTAGGAGCAGATCTCCCCAGGGATGTGTGTAGTCTCCTGACTCTCAGAACAGCCACCGCCCCAGGATTCGCCACCTTCTTCTGCTCTTGGGTGAAATTAGGTGACGTGTGTAGCTTCCTTTCCACTAGTGCTGTTCTCCCTGGGTCCTGCTCCTGCCCCAGAGCTCTATGGATTTTCCTCCAGAGGCTGTGGGAACATTCCCTGCATTTGTAAGACTCATTTGCCATGGAGAGTGGATGGTTTCATTCCCAAACCGTTCTCTTCCAGGGACCCAAGGAGACTAGAACTTTGTGCATAACCCTCCTACCCACCATTTTCAACTTTATTTTTAAATGCATTAAAAATTGTGCTAGTCTCCTTTGCTGCATGGACTTCAAACTGCATGAAATGCAATAAATCTCATTTTAGATTAAAAAAAAAACAGTAAACACCTTGTGTTCAAGTCTCCAATGGATAACTTTGGGGAATCCCACAAATGACTTCTTTTTCTCAGCAAAGCCTGAATAGTACACATATTAGACTTGGCATATTTTTCTTAAAGTTAAAATTTGATTTCAAGCTGAGTTTCAAGTTTAGTTCTTTGTATGGTGCCCACCCCTCTCTCTGAAGTAATGGATATTATTGATAGGTAAAAGACTTTAACACCCTGAAACAGTAAAACTTTGGTTGATGTTTCATATATATTAACCTAATCAACTTACAGTGATACACTACATGATTTTCTACCTTATCAGAAAATACACATTTCTTTTACTGGCTACTCTTTGCATTTGGTAAATTACACAAGTTGTTGAGAGCTCTCAGCTTTACAGAACCCCTACCCAAATTTCTTTGGGAGCTACTCTTTTTTTTTTTTTTTTTTTTGGTCTGTTTCTCCAAAATTTTATCTGATTACAGGGCCAACCACACATTCTGATAAGAAATTTACTTTTCCTTAAGAGAAAGGAAATACTTCCACGGCATTGTTAATAACTGCATACATTTCCACCTTTGGGGGGGCTTCCCAGGTGGCTTAGTGGGTAAAAAATCTGCCTGCAATGCAGGAGACATGGGTTGGATCCCTGGGTTGGGAAGATCCCCTGGAGGAGGGCATCGCAACCACTCCAGCAGTCTTACCTGGAGAATCCCATGGACAGAGGAGCCTGGCAGGCTACAGTCTATAGGGTTGCAAAGACTTGGGCACAACTAAAGCAACTGACCACCCCACCTTTTTTTTAAGGGTTAAAAATTACTTTGAGTAACTGACTTATGTAAAATTAAAACTTTATGACACAGAAACAAACCACTTTCAGTATAGTCATTTTGGTAATATGAATACATGAAATGATCATAACTTCAAATGCAATTTTTCAACTTTGAATATTTTTAAATATTTATAAATATTTTATTTATAAAAATAAACAAAGAAAAACAGTCTTAACTATCCCCAGATTCCAACATGGTAGTAACACATCAGTGTTTTCTTTGACACACTGCGCCCCTCACTGTCTTCCACACAAAGGGCTCTAGTGCTACAACAGCGTTGCCAAAGTGGAAGCTGTTGTTTCAAGTTCTAAGAACCAGCTTGGCAAGGAAACCTTTCTTCCACTGGGTGTAATTAATGTTTGCACACTAGATCCAGAAACCCAGCGACGGACCGTGAGAACCAGAATGATGCATCTCAGCCAAGCCTGCCTTCCTAAACATTGGGATATTTTCATTTTCCAGAGCCTGGATTGCTTTCTCTAGTTCCAACAGAAAACCCTGATTTATTTTACACAGATTTTGGTAAAGAGGGGCTCAGAGATTGGGGCTTAGGTCTCCCAGGGCTCTTAATAATTTCTTCCCACACCTCGTTGGATAGGTTTGTGCACCTGACTTGGGAGGCTAATGCTGTAAGCCTTTTTCAGCCAACTGGCCAGGAGGCAGAGACATCTCAGACGCCTCTTTCTAATCTTGTCTGTCCTGAGTACCATAGCAGGAACCACAGGGACTTGTGACCACACCCAGGTTGGTCTCTCCTTACACTCAAATCTTTATGATCCCTCTTGACCCTACCAAACCTTGGATTCCACTGATCCCTTTTTAGAATGTTGGAAGGAACAATTTATTCTGTCTGCATGGCTCTATGTGAGGACGAATAGTGTCCTTCCCCCCCACACCCCCAGGAAATCTCTGGGGATAATTGGCTCTCATATTTGAAACTGTTTTCCAAACAAAAGTCCACACACCTATGGGAGTTCACCCATGTATTCTAAGGGGTCTGGTAATTTTCTCTAGATTTTTCATCTCTTTAGACTATCCCTTGGACTGCAAGGAGATCCAACCAGTCCATTCTGAAGGAGATCAACCCTGGGACTTCTTTGGAAGGAATGATGCTAAAGCTGAAACTCCAGTACTTAGGCCACCTCATGAGAAGAGTTGACTCATTGGAAAAGACTCTGATGCTGGGAGGGATTGGGGGCAGGAGGAGAAGGGGACGACCGAGGATGAGATGGCTGGATGGCATCACCAACTCAATGGACGTGAGTCTGAGTGAACTCCGGGAGTTGGTGATGGACAGGGAGGCCTGGCGTGCTGCAATTCATGGGGTCACAAAGAGTCGGACACGACTGAGCGATTGAACTGAACTGAACTGGATTATCACTTGGTTTTGGTGGTTAAGCTTGTGTTTATGCTCAGGCAGACATTGCCATTGAGTCTTTCTACTTTAATTGTTTCTGACTAGTGAGCAGAGAGGCAGACCTAATATGCAAATGATGTATATCCATCAAGTAATAGCCAAATGGTGGGCCAGTACTCTGTACAAAGAAAGACTTCTAAGAAATCCTGTAGACGAGTCCTCAACAGCATCCAGCAGGATGCCTTTACTGAATCAGGAGAAACTGTGACTCCTTGGGCAATGCTATAAAAAAATTTTTTTAATGCAAGCAGTAATCTTATTTCATCAAAACATCATTTGTCACATTAAATTCAGTTTGCTAATTTCAAAATTACTTGTTCTTAATTTATGCTGGTTTTATGTTGTAAATAAATTCTAAGCAGACAGAGGTATACCTCATCTGATGGTTTATATATTTAAGTACATGTATATAATGAATATATAAATACATATAAAATTATTGAAACCACCATGGGCAAGAGGTCTGGATAAATATTTGCTTTTCTTTGAAAACTGTTGATGCATTTCTTTAGTTTAAAAAACACTGTTCTGTAGCGGGGAGGGGTGGGGGGTGGGGGGGGTATGTCACATCTTGCTTCACAGAATCAGTAAGGAGGGGCTGGTTTTAACACCTTTTTCATATTTTCTTTCCAATACTACCCTTCTTTCCCGTTTCCTTTCTCTGCCCTACCCCGAACTATGGGGGAAATGGCTAGACAGTTATCCTTTCTTAAAAGCTCTTCGATCACAACAAGGCCCTGGTGGCTGCCTCCCTCTCCACCAACATCTCTTACCAAGATCTTTTCTCCCTTGCTCAGTGAGTCCAAACATACTGTCCTGTCTTCAGTTACTTCAGTGTGCCAAGCTCTTTCTACCTCAGAGTTGTTTCCTCTTCTTCAGCTGATCCCCTGCTTACTTTCCAGGCCATCTCCTCCTCATCCTTCAGAGCTTAGCTAACATATCACTTTACTGTAAATAATCCTAAAGTGTACATGGAACCACAAAAGATGTCAAATTGCCAAAGTAGTCTTGAGAAAAAAGAACAGAGCTGGAGGCATCATGTTCCCTGACTTCAGACCATACTACAAAGATTCAGTAATCAAAACAGCATGGAACTGGCACAAAACCAGACATGTAGATCAGTGCAACAGAACAGACAGCCCAGAAATAAACCACACACCTATAGTCCCTTATTCTATGGCAAAAGAGGAAGCAATATACAATGAAGAAAAGAAAATCTCTTCAGCAAATGATGTTGGGAAAACTGGAACAGATACATGTAAAAGAATGAAATGAGAACATTAATACCACATACAAAAATAAACTCAAAAAGGATTAAAGACTTAAATGTAAGAGTAGACACTATAAAATTCCTTAAGGAAAACACAGGCAGGACATTCTTTGATATAAATCACAGCAGTAATTCTTTGGACCTGTCTGCTAAAGTAAATAAAAGCAAAAATAAACAAATGGGGCCTAATAAAACTAAAAAGCTTCTGCACAGTAAAGAAAATCATTGCTAAAACAAAAAGACAACCTACTGAATAGAAGAAAATAATTACAAATTATATGACCAATAAGGGATTATATTCTAAAGTCGCTGGGAAAGGAATGGAGACTTCACAAGTCCACCAACTGATTTCGTTTAGAATTATCAGAATTTTGTTAAGTTCTGGGTTTCAAGGTCACCTCATTAATGACTTCTTTTACTGATAATTATTCCCTGTCTATTGTACACTTACTCTTAGCAACCATTCACTTACATAGGACTTTTAAATTTTGCCTTTTAAATGATGTGGAGGATATTGTTTACAATTATCAAAGCACTTTGAGGAAGAATTCATATGAGAAACTAATATTAGGATCACTAGTATCAGGAAACTTTGAATTCACTTTATCAGTTTATGGAATCTAAGGCAGCCTATATGAGGCTACATGACCCTACAGTAATGTTTCCCTGAAGACTCAGAGTATTTACTAAAATCACAGATTCCAGCTCAAACCCACTGAAGCAGAATTCACCAAAGGAGAGACCTGGGCATGAGTTTATTTAACAAGTGCCCCCTGATGACTGACATCAGGGGAGTTTGGAAAACTGTCCTACAGACATGATTCATCAGAAATACATTAGGATACAGGGGAAGCTCTCAGAATGTATGTGACTAAGCCTCTTCAAGAGATTTTGCCAGGGAAAAGTGGAGTCTGAACAAGCAATGAAAATGCTTGCCAAGGGACTCTTACCTGCACTTTAATGAAGTATCTGTACTAAAGGAATATTTAGTATGGATCAGAGGTGGAAATGAGGCATAATTTAGCGTGGGCTGTAACATTCAGGAAGGAAATGGTGGTGCATACTTCTTTACAGAAGTAGCAACTCATTCAGCTCAGCAACCATGCCGGGACTAATACAACAGCATACAGTTCAGTTCAGTTGCTCAGTCGTGTCCAACTCTTTGTGACCCCATGGACTGCAGCACGCCAGGTTTCCCTGTCCATCACCAACTCCTGGAGCTTATTCAAACTCATGTCCATCGAGTCGGTGATGCCATCCAGCCATCTCATCCTCTGTCATCCCCTTCTCCTCCTGCCTTCACTCTTTCCCAGCATCAGGGTCTTTTCAAATGAATCAGTCCTTCACATCAGGTAGCCAAAGTATCAGAGCTTCAGCTTCACAAATCAGTCCTCCCAATGAATACTCAGGACTGATTTCCTTTAGGATGGACTGGTTGGATCTCTTTGCAGTCCAAGGGACTCTCAAGAGTCTTCTCCAACACCACAGTTCAAAAGCATCAGTTCTTTGGTGCTCAGCTTTCTTGATAGTCCAACTCTCACATCCATACATGACTACTGGAAAAACCATAGCTTTGACTAGATGCATGTTTCTTGGTAAAGTAATGTCTCTGCTTTTTAATATGCTTTCTAGGGTGGTCATAGCTTTTCTTCCAAGGAGCAAGCGTCTTTTAATTTCATGGCTGCAGTCACCATCTGCAGTGATTTTGAAGGCCCCCAAAATAAAATCTCTCACAGTTTCCATTGTTTCCCCATCTATTTGCCATGAAGCGATAGGACTGGATGCCATGATCTTAGTGTTCAGTATACAGTTGAAATACAGTATACAGTTGGAAGTCTCTAAATGTCCACTCTGTCACACTCACACAGAGAAGCTATGAATTATTCCATCAGTTGGTGAGTCAGAAATTGCTCCAGCCATCTGGATCACACAGTCTTTTACCATCTGGGAGACTAAGTTTTAGACAGTCCTTAAATTTATCAGGTCCCTATGTAGCTCAGTTGGTAAAGCATCTGCCTGCAATGAGGGAGACCTGGGTTCAATTCCTGGGTCAGGAAGCTCCCCTGGAGAAGGAAATGGCAACCCACTCCAGTATTCTTGCCTGGAGAATCCCATGAGTAGAGGAGCCTGGCAGGCTTCAGGTCATGGGATCCCAAGAGTGAGACACAACTTAGCACTATTTTTCTTTCTTCTTTCTAAGTTTATCAGGTCCACTCACTGCTATAAATAGGTTACTATTTCATATGCCAATGGGAAGTTATGGTCAATAACAGATTTTGAAAATAGTAACATGCAAAAATGTCGAAGATTGACATTTCAGTGTAGTTATTAATAGGTAGCACAATTTCAAGGTGCAAGATAAAAACAAATGAAAATATTACGTAATGAGCATGGCCATTCCCATCCCCTTTAGTTTAATTTGTATCTTTAGAGGATTCTCCCCCAGCCCGTCCTCCCCTACAGATTTTTACATAGATATAAGTGCAGAAAAATTCAACAGGTTACATACATTATTCTGTATATTGCTTTTATCCACTTAATAGATCTTGGGGATTTTTCCATATCAATACACAGAGAGCTTCTTCATTTTTTAAGAACCATAAAAATCTGATTTTCAATTCAATTTTGTTAAGTTCTATAGCAGACTTTCTTATTGTTTTTATTGAGGTATAGTTGATTTACAATGTTGTGCCAATCTCTTCTAAACTACAAAATGAGTCAGTTATACAAACCTATACATTATTTTTTCATATTCTTTTCCATTATGGTTTATCTCAAGATATCGAATATATTTCCCTATGCTATACATTAGGACCTTATTGTTAAGAGTTTGCTCTTACCAATCCCAAATTCCTAGCCCATCCTCTCCCCTACATCATCTTTCCCTTGACAGCCATAAATCTGTTCTCTATGAGTCTGTTTCTGTTTGGTAGACATATTTTAGATTCCACATATACATGATATCATACAGTATCAGGCTTTCTCTGACTTAGTATGATAATCTCTAGTTGTATCTACATTGGTGCAAATGACATTATTTCATTCTTTTTATGACTAAGTAGTATTCCATTGTGTATATGCACCACATCTTCTTTATGAATGCATCTGTTGATGGACATTTAGGTTGTTTAATATTTTGGCTCTTGTGAATAGCACTGCTATGAACATAGGGGTGCATGTACCTTTTCAAGTAATACAGCAGACTTTCATCTCTCTTTGACCATGGCCTACCTGTAAACATAAACATGTTTATGTATGTGCTTATTTTTAAAAGATCACTGGGTGTATCAGTTTAGATCCCCCAACAAGCAGATGTCAGGATGGAATTAGACATACAAAAGATATACTGAAGTGAACACATGTGAGGGATAAGACCAAAGGAATCAGGAGTAGGTGGGCAGAGTCTTTGGGTCACAACACAGGTCTGAAACCTGTGAAAGGAAAGAGGGAAGAAAGCGGGGTTCAGTAGGGGGAACTCAGACTGCTGTGTAGCTTGGCCAGGTCATTGTCAGTGGGGAACATTTCAGCCAGGTCAGTAGGGAACACAGAAAATATAAGCCTGGCAGAGGAGGCCTGTGTTGAGAAGGAATGGTCTAGCTCAAGCAGTCCCACTGTGCTCAGCTATTGGCTGGAGACAATCTAAGTAGAGTCCTGGCTTTTCAGTGTCGCTTTCATGAAGGCCATTGACATGTAGCACAAAACTCCTCACACTCGGCCCATTCCCACATGTTCATCCACATGTCTGCTCTACCACCTTCCAGACCTCTGACCAGATGGCCAGGTTGTTGGCCATTGCTTGAAATCTCCATATGTTCCCCACCTCAGGCCACTTTTCCTTTCCCATAAAATACATGACCAGGTTCAGCACTCACGGCTCTGTCCCTTGCAAAGATTTTCCCTCTCTGAATACTTTCAAGACCCCTCCTGAGTGGAGCTATAATGAAGCCTTCATTCATTTTCAGCTTCATCCACATAATAGCCTGTCCATTGATAAACCAAGCTTCTCTTCCTCCTTCAACTGGTCAAATGGAACCCCAGTCTTCCCATAGGTGATAGTGGGTAAGAGATGTTAGTGAAATCCTAGGGCACATGGGGCTCTGGGCAGCCTGTTCTTGTAGCTTTCTTGTGTCCTTTGGTTCTGCTCATCTTGATCCTGGATATATCATGTTCATCTTACAACAGATGGCAACTAGGTTTGTCCATCTTCATATCATTCGGGTGTTTTTGTATAGGTCACCATTACCCTTTATGTTTCATAAAGGGTATGGTTGGTTTCATCCAACTTTGTCTTGGCAGGTTCAACAGGACCCAGCTCACAGTGGGAAATTCTAAAGTAATAGTCACTTGGTATCCCACGATCAAGCATTCCTTTTTTTTTTTTTGCTAAAGTCAAGTAACTGTTTCTCAAAAATTCTAGAATTCTCTTCTGCAGATTCTATGGCCTTGTGTCAGAGCTCCAGAGACCTGCATTGTGATCCCTCCACTGGGCCTTGCCACAATCTTCACATTGCATCTTTTCTCACCACCTACACCAAACATTAACACCAAAGGATCTGCCTGATGATATGGCCCAAGAGGCAGGGCCGCTAGTACCAGAGCCCCGGCCTCCTGCAAAATGCTTTCCTGCTCTGAGCCCTCTCGAAGCTGGCAGCCTTTGTTCCATGTCATTCAGCATGTACACTGGAGATGTTTCTAAGTGTGGTATTGTTCCCAGAATCCAAGAGGCCTACCAGGTGCTCTGCTTTACTTTTTTCCTCTTTGTCTTTTTTCGGGGGGTGGGCTGGGGCCAGGGGGGAGTTATATAACAGAGTTTATGAGATCCAGCCATTTGCCTTTTACTTTTTTAATATTCATTTATTTATTTTTGGCTGTGCTGGGTCATTGTTGCTGTGCAAGCTTTCCTTGTTGCGGAGAATGGGAACTACTCCCCAGCTGCAGGAGACAGCTTTTCATCGTGGCGGCTTCTCTTGTTGTAGAGCTCGGGTTCTAAGTGCACCAGCTGAGTAGGCAGCACATAAGCTCAGTAGTTGCAGTTCCCCGGCTCTAGAGCACAGGCTCAGTAGTTGTAGCACATGGGCTTAATTGCTCTGCAGCACGTGGGATCTTCCCAGATCAGGGACGGAACGGGTGTCTCCTACCCTAGCACGTGGATTCTTCACCACTGAGCCACCAGGGAAGCCCTGCCTTTACATTGAAGGTGATGTCCCGGGCAGAGCATGGACTTGGTGTGAACACCACAGCAGATCTGAACTCTCAGCAGCTGGAGGCTGTCTGCCAAGTTCCCTCTGAGCTGCAGGTTCTCTGGGAGGGAGATCTGAGCTGTGCACCCCCAAGGCCACCCCCTGGAGTGTTCCTCCTTCTGAGTAAGCTTTAAAAAGTGCTTGTCATGTGAAAGTAATAAGTGAGATGCAAGCAATGACATACATTCTAGAATACGTTTAAGGCAAGGAAGAGGAATTGAAGCTTTATCTGGAATGCAGTCAGTATCTGAAGAATCCACCAGGTCTCTGAGGTGTGCGTGCCAAGGTGGTATGTAGGCTGGGACTGCAGCACTTGGCAAGGATGTGGCATTCCCCAGTGGCACTCAGTCAGAGGGCTGCCTCTTCTATTATCGGCCATTGTTTCAAATCCCATCTCAGATCTCTTGGAACCATTCACTCCCCAATTATATTATACATCTCTTTCCTGTCTAATAACGGATTTTGTGTTTTTCTCTCCTTCAAAGATCAGTCACTTGGCAACTACTTACTCCTTAGTTGCGCTTTCAGCAACATTGTTCACCTCCCTTTTTTTAAAATTTTTAAAATTGTGGTGTAGTTGATGTATAATGCTGTGTTAGATTCTGGCATACAGCAGAGTTATTCCATTATACGTGTATACATTCTTTCTCATATTCTTCTTCGTTATAGGTTATTTTCAGATATTGAATAGAGTTCCCTGTGCTTTATGGTAGGACCTTGTTGTTTATCTATTTTATGTATAGCAGTTTGTACCTGCCAATCCCAGACTCCTAATTTACCCCTCCCGCTTTGGGAGGTTTGTTTTTTATGTCTGTAAGCCTGGTTTCTGTTTTGTAAATAAGTTCATTAGTATATTTTAGATTCCACATACAAATGATATATTTGCCTTTTTACATCTGATTTACTTCATTTAGTATGATAATCCCTAGGTCCATCCATGCTGCTGCAAATGACATTATTTCATTCTTTTTTATGGCTGAATATTAGTCCATCGTATATATGTAACACCTCTTTACCCACTCATCTGTCAATGGACATTTAGGTTGCTTCCATGTCTTGGCTATTGTAAAAAGTGCTGATATGAACACTGAGGTACATGTATCTTTTCAAACTAGGGTTTTGTCCAGATATATACCTAGGAGTGAGACTGGTGGATCATATAGTAACTCTGTTTTTAGTTTTCTAAAGAAACTCCATTACTTTTTCCATAGTGACTGCACTAATTTACATTCCCACCAGCAGTATATGATGGCTTCTCTCCACACCCTCTCCAGCATTTTATTGTTTGTGGACTTTTTAATGATGGCCATTCTGACCACTGTAAGGTAATACCTCATTGTGGTTTTGATTTGCATTTCTCTAATAATTAGTGATGTGGGCATCTTTTCATGTGCCTAATAGTCATCTGTATGTCTTCCTTGCAGAAATGTCTATTTAGATCTTCTGACCATTTTGATTGGGCTGTTTGGGTTTCTGTTATTGAGTTGTATGAACTATTTGTATATTTTGGAAAGTAAGCCCTTGTCGATTGCATCATCTGCAAATAGTTTCTCCCAGTCCATAGGTTGTCTTTTCATTTTGTTTATGGTTTCCTTTGTGTGAAAATGCTTTTAAGTTTGATTCAGTTCCATCTGTTTTTGCTTTTATTTCTATTGCTATGGGAGACTGACCTAAGAAAACATTGCTACAACTTAACATCAGAGAATGTTTTCCCTATGTTCTCTTCTAAGAGTTTTATGGTGTCCTTCTTTTATATTTAAGTCTTTAAGCCATTTTGAGTTTATTTTTGTATACGGTATGAGGAAGTGTTCCAACTTCACTGATTTACATGTGACTATCTAGCTTTTCCAACACCACTTGCTAAAGAGACTGTCTTTTCCCCACTATATACTCTTGCCTCCTTTGTCAAAGATTGACCTTAGGTGTCTGGGTTTATTTCTGGGCTGTCTATTCTGTTCCACTGACCCAGATGTCTGTTTCTGTGCCAATTCCATGCTGCTTTGATTACTGTAGCTTTAAGGTATTGTCTGAAATCTGGGAGGGTTATGCCTCCAGCTTTTTTTTTCCCCCCACCAGGATTGCTTTGGCAATTCTGGGTCTTTTGTGAATCCATATAAAATTTATGATTATTTATTCTGGTTCTGTGAAAAATATCATGGGTAATTTAATAGGGATCACATTAAATCTGTACACTGCTTTGGGTAGTGTGGCCATTTTAACAATATTAATTCTTTCAGTCCAAGAGTATGGGAAAACTTTCCATTGCTTTAAATCACCTTCAATTTCCTTCTCCAGGGGATCTTTCAGACCCAGGGATCAAACCCAGGTCTCCTGCATTGCAGGCAGATTCTTTACCATCTAAGCCACCAGGGAAGCCGACTAACCATTTTAAGTCTCTCCTTAATCTGTCATTACCTTTTTCATTGTTAGACCTTTCCTGAACTCCCTGTGAGCCTTGTCATTGGACACATATGCTGTCTAAGTCCAGTGGACCTCTGCCCACTAGGAAAAAGAGGCAGAGACCACAAGGGACAAATTATAGGAAGAACCAAAGAACTGCCCTTGAGACTTAAATAAGGCTCAGCTGATGTTTTTATATCAGAATTAGACTATTTCTAAATTAGACTCTTAGCCCCTAGGGCAGGATTGCCTAGTTGTATGAAATAAGCTAACAAGTATCCAGTAATTACACAAAATTTGGACACCATGAAGCTAATGTTTTGGACACAAAAGATAGCCTAAGGAGACTAGAAAGGGATCAGAAGAAAAACACACAGGGAATGAGACAGCTGAAGTGGGAGGAGAGGGGGTAGGAGAGGAGAGATAAGCTAAGAGACGTGGGTTTTACAGAAGCTGAGGGAGGTAAGTGTTCACCAGTATCAAATTCACAGCTGCCAATCCTAGCAGAAGAATTGAAGAGGTGCCATCGTAGCTGTCAACTGGGAGGTCCCTAAATGGCTCAGACAAAAAAGAATTCACCTGCAATGAGTTCAATCCCTGGGTTGGGAAGATCCCCTGTAGAAAAGAATGGCAACCTACTCCAGTATTCTTGCCTGGAGAATTCTATAGACAGAGAAGCCTGGTGGGTTATGGTCCATGGGGTCACAGAGTCAGACATGACTGAGTGACTCACTAATGGCTGAACAAGCTGCCCTAGACTGGTGGGGTAGAACCCACATCAAGTGGTGTGAGGAGAGGTGGGAAGGAAAGACTTGAATGTAACCTACTCATTCAAGGAGGTGTGCAGTTTTGAGGACAGGAGTCTTGAGGTGCAAGCAGGACCAGGAAATAAGGGCTGTCTTAACATGGTAGACATACGAGTACCTCTGTTGGATGGAAGGAAAGAAATTAAAGTATATTCAAAGGTGAAGGTGAAGTCGCTCAGTTGTGTTCGACTCTTTGCGACCCCGTGGACTGTAGCCTACCAGGCTCCTCCGTCCATGGGATTCTCCAGGCAAGAATACTGGAGTGGGTTGCCATTTTCCTTCTCCAGGGGATCTTCCCTACCCAGGGATCGAACCCAGGTCTCCCGCATTGGAGGCAGATGCTTTAACCTCTGAGCCACCAGGGAAGCACACAGTATATTCAAAAGAGAAGGAGTTGACCCAAAACTTGGGGAGGAAAAAGGACATATTTGCCTCTGGGATGAGGTGGTGGTGAAAGATAGAAAATGAGAACCAGTGGAAGGTTTAAGAGAGGGAAGGTGTTCCCATGGGTTACCACTTTTTCTCCAGGAGGAAGAAGACAAGTAGGAAAGAACTGGGGCTGAGAAGGGCTTGAGGACAGTAATGGGCTTCTAGAAGTTTCCTGGGAAGAGATCTGCCATGTGGTGTGGAGGGACTGGTCTGAGGTTTGCCACCCATAATTTGCAATGGCAACTGGTAAATGTTATTGATTATTCCAAGAAGGGGTTTCCTATCAGCAGGGGAGGAGAAACTGATTTAGGCTTGAGGGCTGGGCAGGGGGATGAACCAAGAGGTCACTATGGAAAGGAAAGTGCAGTGGAAAAGATGCAGTAGGGTTCTTCAGGCAGGACAGGGAAGGGCCAGGAAGACATGAAGGGCATCAAAGGAGTGAAGACTCTGCCAAGAGTCCATGCTTGTTCAGTGAATGGGAAAGACCAGCGAGTGTTGTCAACGAGTGAGATTGTCAAGTTCTAGTCTTCAGCACTGACCTATGTGTGAATCAGAGAAAGTCCCAGGCTGTGTGTGAGGGCTTTAAAATAAAGGCCATGATGCTGAAGAAGGCAATGGATGGTGAGGCCAGGTTGAGGTAGCCTGGGACAATGGAAGTGACAGGAGGTGGGGGCATAGCAGATAAGCCACTGGTCCTGGATGAACAAGGAGACTGATATAGACAAGATAGATTTTCTGAAATACACAGCATAGAGCAAGTTTCTGGCTTCCTAAAAAGTGGGCTAACATGAATAGTACAAGTCTCAAAAGGGAGGGGCTACTGAAAAACAGCTTTCAGAAGAGGAGCTCACAGATTATAGCTGGCCCTCCTTATGCTGTATCAAACTCAACATCCACAGATTCCACCAATCACAGATCAAAAATATTTGGGGAAAAAAAAAATTCCAGAAAGTTTCATGAAGTAAAGCTTCAATCTGTTGCATGCTGGCCGCTATTTATATAGCATTTGCATTATATTGGTGATTATAAGTAAATCTAGATAGGATTTAAAGAATATGGGAGGAGAGGCATAGGTTATATACAAATACGGTGCCATTTTATATATGGGACTTGAACACTGTGGATTTTGGTATTGAGAGGGGTGGTTCTGAAACCAATATTCCACAGATACTGAGGACAACTATATTTACTTATTAATTTACTTTTAGTTCTTGACCTGTATTAACAACTACTGAACATCTCTAAGGTATATTTCTGGATCATCTGTTCCGATATGAACCTATCTTTCCAACCTCTATAATTTACTCTTCTTCCACCATTTCTTTAATTCTAGACAGCAGCATCACTATTATCCAGGTAGCTGTTCTATAAAATAAAAAGGTCATCTTTACCACCCCTTACCATCTCCACCTAACCTGCCTCTTCCCCCATTTGGAAGCTCTCACCCACACGCCAGTAAAGACTGGTAATAGAGTCAGACAGATTTCATTTAAATTCCAGCTCAACCATTTCTACCTCGAATGATCCTGGGCACAAAACTGTCCTTAAACTTTATTTTCTTCTGTAGTTGCTCAGTTGTGTCCGACTCTTTGCGATCCCATGGATTGTAGCCTGCCATGCTCCTCTCTTCATGGGATTCTGCAGGCAAGAATACTGGAGTGGGAAGCCATTCCCTCCTCTGGATTTTCTTCTGTAAGATGGTAATAATACTAGTACTAACCAATGGGTTATTATGAGATTTAAATGAATTAATACATGTAAAGAATTTAGTACCTAATCTAGCATAATATAATTTCCTTCAAAGTTTTGAAAATCATTAATTTTGTAATTTGCTTCCTCTTCTGACTTCATGTTGTCTACAAAGTTTCTGGCTACATTTCTTAACTTTTGCATTTACTGTGGGAAAATTTCTTAAATTTTCATGAATGCTTTATTATAAATACGCTGCTGCTGGTAAGTCGCTTCAGTCGTGTCCAACTCTGTGCGACCCTATAGATGGCAGCCCACCAGGCTCCCTCATCCCTGGGATTCTCCAGGCATATGCTAGTAATCCTCTGTTTTGAGGAGGGCATGGCAACCCACTCCAGTATTCTTGCATGGAGAATCCCATAGACAGAGGAGCCTGGTGGGCTGCAGTCCATTGAGTCTCAAGAGTCAGACATGACTTCAGGCAACTGAGCATGCATGCAGTCCTGTATTTTATTTATTCATTTACGAATAACAATGTTGTGTTAATTTCTGCTGTACAGCAAAGAGATTCCATTATACATATATATATTTTCATATTCTTTTCCATTATGGTTTATCACAGGATCTTGAGTATAGGTACCTGTGCTATACAGTAGGAACTTGTTTATCCATCCTATATATTACAGTAGTAATACTAACTTTGACTTATAAATCAAGTAATTTTAATTCTATTTGCTTTCTTACACTTTGAATCAATAAACACACTTTAGTCCCACAGAGTCGGACATGACTAAAGCAACTTAGCAGCAGCAGCAGACAACATACACCTCCAGGTTAGCTTTCTGTCATTTGTAGTTTTATTAAAAATTCTCAATAATTCTAATGTGTAAATAAAAGGAAATCACCAATGAAATTTTAAATACAGCCTCAGCTTTAAAAAAAAAAAGATAAAATTCTAAGCCACATATCCTCACCACCATGTTGTTAGTAACATTCACACTCAAATGGCTTACTTTTGGTTACAAATGTTTTTAGAATGGAAACCTACTAGTGCTGGGTTTTGAACATGGAGGAAAAAAACCAAGTGCTAGCGTGGCTGTTGGCCCCTGGGCTTTAGTGGCCTCCCCCACCCCACCTGTCAAACTAACATTCACATTCTCTTCTTACTAATCCCTTCTTAAAGCTAAATTCAACTCCCCCTTAGCCAGGGCAAAGATTCAGAGTGAGAGGGAAAGTGAGGACATTACTGACCCCAGCTAGTAAACTGCAGCACTGTTCTACTGCTCCTGTGAGCAGAACCATCACCGTCAGGGCCTCTTCCTCTTCCTGGTTCTTGTTCCCTGTCTTCTCCAATCACCACCATTGAACGTGAACACTGACATTAATGAACACATCAGTGAGACTGGAGAAACATTCCACCAGGACAACAGCAGGCAAACGGAAGCATGGCTTGAGTGGTTACTTTGCCAAAAATTGCTCAGTGAGCTACCAAAAATTAGATACTAATTTTCACCCATGAAGAGAGTCAGTGGCAGAGTCGAGTTAGGACTGATGAGTTGAAATTTAATAGCAGACGTATGGTGGTAGAGTCTTTCTTTTAATGAAGGGTCTTTCCAAGGAAGACATCTATTAGGGATAGCAAGAGGAAGAGATTAAGGGATAAATGGTCATATCTTTTGTCATCCTCAAATCTCCATATTCTCCCGGGATGTGTCCATACCACCACCCTTTGTCCATCTACCATAGATGGACTTCACTCACATCTATTATAGAAGCCAGAAACTCACTCTGTGCTGTATATTTCAGAAAGTCCATCATCTGCCTGAGAGCTAATTAGGAAGAATAGGTGGCACAGTGGTAAAGAATCTGCCTGCCAATGCCAGACACGCAAGAGATGCGGGTTTGATCCCTGGGTGGAGAAGATCCCCTGGAGAAGGAAATGGCAACCCACTCCAGTATTCTTGCCTGGGAAATCCCATGGAAGAGGAGCCTGGTGGGCTACAGTCCATGGGCTCGCAAAAAGTCGGACACAAGTGAGTGCACACGTGCAAACACACACACAGCATTAAATGGTTCTACCATGCTTGCAAACAAAAGTGTGAACCTCAAATATTCATGTGTGTAGATCCTAACACACGAGTGGGTAAAAAACCAAAAAGGGAAAGAAACAAAGGTTGCTCTACAAAGAGAGCCAGTTCAAAAATGAGAGGAAAAAAAATAAGTATATTGACCTGAGCAATCACAGTTTCTCATATCAAACAGAACCCCAAAATAGATGGAAATGTCTACAGTAGCTCCTGATCCTGGTGTGCCCTGTAACAGAAAAATGGAATTATGGTTCAGCTGCGAAATCCTGGGCCCTCATTTTCCCAGTGGCCTAAATCAATCCCCAGTCCGGGGACAAGATGCTGAGCAAGGTGCGTAATTATTTCAGGCCACTAGGGTAAGCACTATTCCTGGCAACTCTGTAGGCAGCACCATGGATGAGGGTTTCTAATCCTCTTTGGTGATTTGGTTCTGTGTAAACTGAGATTTTTCTTTCACTATTTCAGCCAGATAAGCAGGAAAGGCCAGCTCCAGTCCTGAGCTAGAGCCGATCAAGGTCAGTTTCAGTTCCTTTTCTGTGCGGTTTAGATTCCTTTTTTCCTTGCTGCCTTCCCTGACACCTGTCCTTGTATTTTTATCTGATTATCAGAACCTAGTGAGAGAACCCTTGGCAGCCTCTGGTGCTTACTCTGTCATGCAAAAGCTCCTAAGTCTAAGGGATACCATAAATACTGTGCAGAGCAGAGTCCTTGAAAGGCCAACCTAAGACCCTGGCTATGCACAACAGAGAGGTGTCTCTCATGGGGATTTTAAGGGTGAGGTTGAAACTAGTGCCTGCTTTTACCCAGAGGCAATACTGACGTTTCAACTCTCCTATTAACAGATCTCTCATGTTTGGCTTGACACTGCCCCCACAATAAATTCAGTTATTACTTAACAGAGAGAAAGTGAAAGGTAAATCTTGACATTCCCATTTGGATGATGATGAAATAGAGGTTTAAAAGAGTTGTGTACAGTGAATTCAACTGAGCAGTATTGTAGCTGAAAAGTAGACCAGCTGACACCTGTCCCCGGTTTTGTAGGTCACAGACTTTGTAAGTTTAGAGCAGTGTTTTACTTACCATGTTTCTCCTTGAAAGCGTCTATTTACTTTCTTAAATTGTGGGTGCCAGTGGAGAGGAACCAGGTGTACATTCCAGACACTCAGACAACATACACAGACTGAGCCGTCTGCCTGTTGAGTACACAGCTCCGGGATGAAGAATTTCTAGGGTTGTTAGAAGAACACAGGCGACTTCAGAAGGAACAGGCTGAGGTGGACACGAATACCTAAATCCCTACGAAGACAGATGAAAAACATCCTCTTTATTATTACAAACCAAAAAACCGAACCCATGTATTTTGTGCTTTTTCAAACTGCACTGCCCTCCCCCCCCCCCCGTATCTTCATTAAAGAAATGCAAACACATGTGCTTCAAGACGGGTAGGTGTAAAAGAACATTCTGCACAATTATATCTAGGCTGTCGCAGACTTCTTTCACATGCAACCATCTATCCGGGGGATGTTAATTCACGGTGACAGCTGAGCATGACAAACGCCACGGTACACAAGTTGGAATGCCGGAAAACAGGCAACTACGAAAAGCCCATGCAGACAAACGCGCCTCGGAGTTTTCTCCCTCCACACACACGTGGCCGCACTTCTAGGCGCTCCAGCACGGTGATAAACCCCAAACACACACACACACACACACACACACACACCGGAGCCTCCGCCGCCCTCCACGCCCACGCCTCGGTCTCCAGGCAGGCGGGCACTCGCGCGCGCCCCTGGGCACACTCGCCCCCCACCCGTATCCCGCTACTGCGCACGGCAGCGCCGGGCGGTCCCCACGTCCCCCTGCCCGCCCGCCGGGGAAGCGGTGGCTCCCGGGCTGGGGGCAGGGGCGGGGGCGGGGGGAGCTGGCAAGGGAGCGGAGCGCCGCAGGGCCGGGCCTCGGCGCCTGGGGAGGGGAAGAGGGGCGGGCACGGGGCGGCGCCCGGCTCACGTGGGCGGGCAGGAGCAGCTGAAGGTCCGCTCCGTAGCCCGAGCTGTCCTCTCGCGCGCGGCGCTGGCCTCGGGCGGCGGCGGCGGCGGCGAAGGAGGAGGAGTTGGAGGAGAAAGGCGGCGGTGGCGGCGACGAAAGAAGAGGGGAGGACGGGGGCGGCGTCGGACTGGAGCCGAGCGGCGGCACGAGCTGCCCGGGGCGCTGTCGTGAGCTCGCCCGCAGGGCCCCCACCCCCGAGCTACACCCTGCCGTGCCCAGCTCTGCCCGCGTCCGTGCCCCCGCGGGGAGCGCGCCGGGGCTGCCCCCCGAATGACGGGCGGAAGGTTCGACTTCGACGATGGCGGCACCTACTGCGGCGGCTGGGAGGAGGGCAAGGCGCACGGGCATGGCATCTGCACGGGGCCCAAGGGCCAGGGCGAGTACTCGGGCTCCTGGTCGCACGGCTTCGAGGTGGTCGGAGGCTACACCTGGCCCAGCGGCAACACCTACCAGGGCTACTGGGCGCAGGGCAAGCGGCACGGGCTGGGGGTGGAGACGAAGGGCAAGTGGATGTACCGGGGGGAGTGGTCACATGGCTTCAAGGGGCGCTACGGGGTCCGGCAGAGCCTGTGCACCCCCGCCCGCTACGAGGGGACCTGGAGTAACGGGCTGCAGGACGGGTACGGCGTGGAGACCTACGGGGACGGAGGTGAGCTGCGTCGCTGGCGGCTCGGCTGCCCCGCGAGCTGGGCTCTGGGGGAGGGCTTTGCCCCTGACTGCGGGGCCGCGGGGAGGACGCAAGGCGCACGTGTCCCGAAACCCGCCAAAATACCTGGGGGAGCCTCCCACCCTCCTCCCGCGGCCACTCTCCCCGGGAGGGGGCGGTAGGACGTGGCGGGTGCGCGGGGGTTGGATCTGACTCGGTTCTGGGGGCGGGCGGTGTGTCCACACCCGGGGGAACAAGGCGTGAAGACACCTGGCCGGCGCCAGCGCCGCGCTGCCACCGGGAGGGAGCGTGCCCGGGAGGGCTGGACTGGGAAGAGGACGCTGTCACTTGAGCCCGTCACATTACGTTCCTGATCTCTCCCTCTCCCGGCCGGGTTTGAAATCGCCACTCCCGTGGAGTGAGAGCGAGCGCCCTGGGCTTGGAGGCTGGCGGTCGCGGCGCCCAGCTCCCGGGATTGGTTTCACGTGGAGTCGTATTTCGCCTCTGGTCCTCTAGTGGCCTAAAGATAGAAGTCAGAACCCCAGAACTGGGATGTTGGGGAATTGTTCCTTATCGGAAGTGCATTTGGAAAGTAATCGTAGTTTTGGGAGTGGAGAGTCCACCTGATGCAGGTGGGGTTCAAAGAATGCGGGGTTTTCTTTCTGGTTTTCCTTCGCTTTCTTAAAGTATCGGTTTTCTATCAAAAGAAGGTAGTCATTGTTGATCTGGAGATATCTGGGAAAATTACCAGGAAAACATTTTACAAACGAACAGGGAAGTCTATATTTTAAAAAATACAATTGAAAGGTGTATTCCTATAACAGCTAAATTAACAGCTACTTCACTCCTGAGAATAGCAGTAGGGAATCGCCGGTTTGCCCTAAGGTGTGCGATGTAAAACCGTATGCTGGCTGTAAGCAAAATTCACCTAATTTTAATATTTACTAATTTTTGCAAAAGAAATTTTGTATATAATAGAGCATAGCCCTCCTCCTTTTTTCCCCCAACCAGGAAAAGTATATATTATTGATACAGGTGTCAAAACCTGATGAATTTGCTTGTGTAATAAACCGAGAAGGACGAATGGCTTATGCTTTGGCAAAACACAGTTTCTGATAATAATCATAATTGAAAAGGGTTGTCACATTTCGGAATTCTGCAGCCCAGAGTTGGAGGATATTAAAGGGGCCCAATTGAAAGTTTGTCCAGCCCAGTCAGGCAACTGCTTATATAAAAGCTTATACAATTTGTACACTTCACTTACTCAGAACACTTGGGCCGTGTTTCAAATACAAACCGGCAGCATGGTAGGATTGGCTAAAAAGGACATCTTTTCGTCCTACAGTATAAATAATGGATATAGTTCTCATGGATTAAAAGTGGAGGGGGGAGGCTGTCTCTAATAATTGTGTATGGGCTGTGTGACTTTCAAGTTCCACAGTAGTTAATTAGGGCCCTTAAATGTTCTCAGTGGGCACAGAGCACCTTAGTTTACACCCATATAAATGTGTTAGCTTGTGACTGGATTTTATCAGAGGCCCTGGTCTACAATATAACTAAATTCCATGCTCAAAAGTGGAATGCAAATCTTATCTTTCAGACGTGTGCATTATTTTACAACCTTTCAAGAAGGTGGTGGATAGTTCTTTTACTTCAGTATTTGGAAGGCTAAAAATAAATGTCTTCTTTTAAAGTTACTACTCATTAAACAAAATCTCTTGGTTTAGAGTATTCATTATACCTAGCAATAAAAATATATATATATATAGCACAGTAAAGGTCCTCTGTTTATGTATTGCCAAAGCTCAAATAAGTGTCTAGGGTGACTATGGATAATTGGCCTCCTGTTTTAAAACTAACTTTTAAAAGAATTTTTTAAAAACCTCAAAATTTGGCATTACCACAGGACTTCGGTTTTCTTTTTCTACCAAAACAAACAAATAATCTAATATGCTACCAATTAGGAAAGGGGCAGGGGGAGACTCCTAAAAATCATAATTGAATTCTTACTGTTAATTTCTTTCATATGTCAATCAGTTAATTAGAAAGTCCTGAATCATAAAATGGGGTTCTAAGTGGAAGTGTATTGCTATAACTTATTTCCTGCAAAGATTTTGGCCACAATAAGACAGATCACTTCCACAAGCTTTACTTCTTGCCTCTGCACCACCACAAGTCCATCCCTAGCAGCCTCTGTCAGACTTAAGAAAATCTGATTGCATGTATTTTGTGGTGACGTTAAACTCAGAAGGAAGGAAGTTGTAATTCCATTGACAACTATCACTCAGTTTATTTTACTAGTGATCTGAGTATGAAGTGTTGTTGAAATAGAACCCCCTGAATATTAAGTAAGAATAGTTAGTACAGTGCTCCCAAAATCCAAGTCTAGGTGCCCAGAATATTTGGTAAAAATTCGGATCCTGCTGTGGTTCCTTTTTTCACCTGTCATGAAACTATTAGAATATATCTAGAAAGATACATTGTTGTGTTAATTATACGCATTCCTGTCCATGCACATTTTCATTCATAGCATGTAGATTTAAATTTGGCACATTAAATCTAAATTTGACTGGAATTCTCTCTGAATTGGAAGTCTTCCACTACAAACTTATTTAGTGAAAATGGCTGTATCTAGAAAATCAGCTCCCAGATGAAAAGTCATAGAACATCCGTAAAAATATTTTTTAAACTTATGAACTATGCATCCATATGTAAGAAATTGAGAGGAACTAATTAGAACTTTGAGCAGCAGGGAGCAGGTGGAACGCACCTGCTTCGTAAGGAAAAAGAGGCCCTTTTCCCCCACTTAAGTTCATTGACTAAACTAAACCTACTTTAAATTTCAGATGAATCACTAACACTTTGACTGTAAATTAGTTTCTAGCAATTCTATGGAGGAATTCTTCCATGCAGTGTTCCTCAACAGGGTAAGATGGGAATATAGGCAATGCCATTGTTCTGCCTTCTCTGCTACTACAGTCAAGCAACAACTTAAACTTTCTAGTTATTGCTGTTGCCTTAAACCACTTAGATTTTCAAGCAGTGTGTCTTTGGAAATTCTAGATACTAGTCTTATTTTGGAGATAGCAGATTAAGGAAACTAGTTGTTAATTTCCCCTCAGTGTTAAACATTTCCTAAGATAGTGTGGTTGTGTTTTAAAAGTTTAAGTACTTGATATCAAACAGTATGTTTGGAAGTTGTTCTAGCAAAATTAACTTGTAGAAAAGTTAGAGGAGAATTATTATAGTGTTCCTTGTTTATTTAAACAAAATATTTTAAAATAAGGTGGTTTGTTTTAGTGCATATAAGTCAGGTTGTATAACTTTTATCTTCGAACTTGAATTTTTATCTATCTAGGCAAAGGGAAAGTCAGTTGCAATTTTCCAGTAATTTCAGTTTCCTTCTGGGTTACAGTGGTGGTGTTTGGAGATGGCTAATACTGAGTAGAAAGCTTCTTCATCTGAAATGTTGTATTTGAGTGTCTTATCCTTTGGGGTTTATCCTTTTGGGAAAGTCATGGCCCACCCACCTCCTCAGAAGTTCTGAGATGTCAGGTTAAGATGTTAAGACCTATCCAGAGTATGACATTCACAGTACCAGACCCCCTTTGTATTGGATTGGCCAAAAAGTTTGTTTGGGCTTTTTGTCAGATATATAAGGGAAGAACCTCAATGAACTTTTTGACCAACCCAATATGTCATTGTCACCCTGCTACTGTCTATTTATATACCAAAAATATGTCAGAATGAACAGAGGGAGATGGTAGTCTTGCGATTAGTCAAAACTTTTGACTTGGGAGCCACTATGGCTTTAACTTTTAAGTGCATGAAATAATCAGTAAGCAGCACTTCTCAGTATTTTAAAAGTAAATGTATGCCATTCAATGGAAAGTTTTTCATGGCAATCTGAAATGAAAAGTATACTGCAAAGTAACTCTATATAACCAGAAACTGAAAGAAGTCAAAACAGTTAAGATTTACTTTCTATAATATTTGTGAGTTAGAATACAGAAGTAATTACGTCTTAAATTTTTCATGTAACTTCTTTGGAGGGCTAGTTTAATATAAAATTTGCCTTTAATTAAAAGGAAATGGACTCAATTTAGAACAGAAAATTCTAAGTTCCTAATCTTAACATCCAGTTCCTCCTAAGATGATTTAGGAAGTTGCTCCAGGTTAATTTTTAAATGTCTTTGCTAATTTACTTAATAGAAAAACTTCTGAAAACAAATGCTTTAAATTAGAGATTATCATATTCCTGAGAAGGCATACTATTCATTGAAAAAATGATCTGGTGATGACAAAGTTTTCATGTACGCTGTCAAATGCACCTTTCTTCTGAGATGAATTCCATAATGTTAAGAGTGGAAGTTTTCCTCTGACCTTATCTTAGTTTTCCCAAAGGTAAATAGTGCATGCTTTTAAGCCACCACAGCTGTTTATTATAAAGTCATCAAACATCTACATACCAGAGGACACACAGCCAGAAGTGTGGAAATTTTGTGTTCTCCTATGAAGTAATGCCTGCCCTCAGAATGTTTCCAGTTTAGGATGTGGTTCACAGTACAGTGGCAGAAGCTAGGGAAACCATGAGGAGAATGACCAGAAGAAAACAGAAATTTAGCAAATATGGGACAGATCTTGACCTTTTCACTTGGAAGTACAAAATGTTAAATTGCCCATTTTTTTTATAATGGTTCACTCTATTCAGAATATATATTCTATTTGTCAAATCCCTCTCAGCTTAAAAAGGATCACCCAAAACTAAATAATAATCCTGAATGTTAAATAGTTTTCCGTGCCCTAAAAGAACATGATGAATGTGGTACAAAGAAAATGTAAGAAAACTTGTTTGACAACTCATGTTCCAAGCATTCAGATCACTAATAATTTTAGGTCTTTGAGCTTGTTGGAATGTCAAACTGCCGGACCTGAAGTCTCTCATTTTTCAGTTAAATTAGTAAAACTACAGCTCACAAATAGAGCTCATTTCTTGGTCTGCTATTGCACTGCCTGCCTCAGAGGGGGTTTTGATGTGTTAATTTCAGGGGAGAAAAGTTTTCTAATGATCACTCTTGTATTAGAAGTCAGTGCTTTGTAAAATGTTTTCAGTGAAAGGCAAAAAAAAAAACCTATTGGAAAAACCTATGTAGATTTAGATTCGAGGTTATCCTATTCCTGAGAAGGCATAATATTCACTGAAAAAATGGTGTCAACAAAGTTTTAATGGGCACTGTCAGGCACACCTTTGCTCTGAGATGAATTCCATAGGGTTAAGAGAGTTAATTTTCCTCTGGCTTCCTCTCAGTTTTACCAAAGGTAAGCAGCACACTCGTTTGGGGATACATCTATATCCCCAAAGCTGACATACAATTACAGAAACGGCCTAGACACAACACTTCAGGGTGGGGATTCACAAAGGGAATTTCCGAAGCATGGCCTAGAGTTGACTAGGCAGTGTGGCGGGGTTGGGCCTTGAGTTCCCGGCCTGCGCAGGGCTCTCCATGTGCGCACCCACGCCCCCATCGGCCTATCTGCAGCCCCGGACTCACGCTGTGCTCTCTTGCGCTCTCTCGAAGGTACCTACCAAGGCCAGTGGGCCGGCGGCATGCGGCACGGCTACGGCGTGCGCCAGAGCGTGCCCTACGGCATGGCCACGGTGATCCGCTCGCCGCTGCGCACGTCGCTGGCCTCGCTGCGCAGCGAGCAGAGCAATGGCAGCGTGCTCCACGACGCCGCGGCCGCCGCCGACAGCCCGGCCGGCACCCGCGGCGGCTTCGTGCTCAACTTTCACGCCGACGCCGAGCTCTCTGGCAAGAAGAAGGGCGGCCTCTTCCGCCGGGGCTCCCTCCTGGGAAGCATGAAACTGCGCAAGTCCGAGTCCAAGTCGTCCATCTCCAGCAAGCGCAGCTCGGTCCGCAGCGACGCGGCCATGAGCCGGATCAGCTCCAGCGACGCCAACTCCACCATCAGCTTTGGCGACGTCGACTGTGACTTCTGCCCCGTGGAAGATCACGTAGACGCCACCACCACGGAGACCTACATGGGCGAGTGGAAGAACGACAAGCGCACGGGCTTTGGCATCAGCGAGCGTTCCAACGGTATGAAGTACGAAGGCGAGTGGGCAAATAACAAGAGGCACGGCTACGGCTGCACTGTCTTTCCTGACGGCTCCAAGGAAGAGGGAAAATACAAAAATAATATTCTGGTCCGTGGAATAAGGAAGCAGCTGATACCAATAAGAAATACAAAAACTAGGGAGAAGGTGGACAGAGCGATCGAAGGCGCACAACGGGCAGCCGCCATGGCAAGAACCAAAGTGGAAATAGCGAACTCCAGGTATGTAAATGCCGAAGGGGTGGCACTGCCCGGGTCTCTGGAAACGGTAGAATATCAGATAATCTGTGTGTGTCAGTCCTTTGGCGGCATAGGTTCCAGAATCAGAAGTGGAAAAGGATTCAGCCCGATAGAATGAGGCAGAAATGTACCTGAAACTCCTATGAAACTCTCCATCCTGAAAAAGTGTTGAAGGCGCATTGTGGTCCCCTTCCTCTTAAAATTACTTCCTTAATACTAAACATGATGGAGTTCACTCAGTGCCTATGTACATTTTCCAGAGTCCAGAAAGTTATCTTTTTTAAAAAAGACAAAATACCCCTGAAATACTTCCAGAGAGAACGTGGTACATCGTGTGCTGGGAAGAAAATATCCATCCACATGGAAACCTACCCAGTGTAGGTGAACCTTTTTATTCTAACATCAAAGTTGCAGATGTGTACAACTCCTCCATAGAAAATTATCCTCATTTATAACATTCACATTCTGTTTATTGATGCCTTCTAGGTGAAATTGGTTTTGAGCAAGTGATCAAGGTCTAAATAAGGCAGAAATGGAGAGGTATATGACAAAATCCGTCAAGCATTCTTTGAACAGCAAAACTCACCTGCATGGGAAAGGCAGAGGGATTGGGGCTCAGCAGAATCCCCCCCATTCTAGGCAAGAAAGATTAGATCACTGGGTGTATTAAAAGGAAGGGGGTGGGGAGAGCCTGACACGGACAGATGGGACTGTCAGTGTGCCAAGTTTGAAAGAAAGAGTGGTAGAGAAGGGCTGGAGTGAGCAGGAGAAAGCAGTGAATAATAGATTGAGAAGTGGGGTGTATGTGGGCACAGAAGGTCCATGCGCCTAAAGTTTTACCTTTAATAGCTGGATTCAAGCATTCAACCAGAAGGATGGAGAAATCGATTGGGAATAGAAAATTTTATTAGGGATGGATGACATATGTTAGACAAAAATGAAAAAGGACTGGTTATACACGGAAAACTTTTTTCTTAGGTTTATCTAAGCAAATACTGACTGGCCCCAGTTCTGTGTGATTTGAGATATACTTTTAGCACAGAATATTGAAAATCCTTTTCTTACTTTAGTAATATTCTCCCCCTGAAGTTAACCTTATGAAACCAAAGACTCGTAGCATGTCTTCAAACTTTAATTCTTAACATTAAATTAATAAGCCCTGCCTTTTCTTTGGCGGAATCACGTGAAATTTCTGATGTTCAGACTTAATATACAAAAATGGCCATTTCATATTGTTCAACTTAATATTTCCAGATATCTGAAATTTCCTTTTAAAAAATGATCCTGCTTTATGGCTACTGTTTACTTTTAAGTGTCTGACACACTGGAAACTGGAGGCCATCTTGTGTTTTGCAATATTTTTAGATATAAAAGTACTCAAGATACACATCTCTATCCCAAGCTGACCGTGTTTTAAAGTTAATTTTGCCTGTTAATAGGCACAGACTTTGAGGAAGGGTCTTTCTTCTCTTCTCTGCTGAGCATCGTTTATTTTAGATGGTGGTTTTCTGTGATCAGTTATTGCATTGACTTGTTTTTTTACATTGCTTGTCAGTAGGCTACTTGGCACATGTAACCTTGCTAGCCTTCGTGGCCCTCAGCTAACTTTTAAAGCTAGTGAGATACTCTTTGTTAGTTCTTATTCTCTAATTTGAAATGCACTCTTGGCTTCTTCCCTTTTATTGTCACCTACTGATATACAAGAGGTAATTCAATCTTGGCAGGTGAAAAATGAACCTATGTGGGACATTCTAGCAAATGACTTTCTTACGCTTGCTTTAATTATTGACTTTTATGATTAGTTAAAATTGGAGGAACCTACATAATGAAAGGTTGTGATGCAAAGATCTGTGATTATAACAGTTTCATAAAACTCTTATCCAACTCCTAGCTAGCCACAGTCTCTCTGTCAAAAGTCTTTGGGGGAGGAGGGTGTTACATAGTCTGCGAGTATTGTGTTATAATAGTTTATAATCAACGAACATCTTAAGACCTTGTACTAACTAGCTAGTTAACTTAGCTAGTTAACTACTTCTTAAGATTTCACTTGGCTTTTTAAAAAACGCTCAGTTCATTTTGCTAAGTGACAAGTCCATCACAGAACAAATACATTGCATAATTCTACTTATAGGAAGGATCTGTAATGGTCCAACACGTAGAAGCAATGAAAAGGTGGTTGCCAGGGGCTGAAGGAGCATTTGCAAGGTGGTGTTCCAAGGTATAAAGTTTCATGTTAAGCAAAAATAAGTCCTAGAGCTTTCTACCGCACTGTGCCTGGAGATAATACTGTAAAAAATAAGTGAAAGTGTTAGTCACTAAGTTGTGCCCAACTTTTTGTGACCCCATGCACTGTAGCCCACCAGGCTCCTCTGTCCATGGAATTTCTCCAGGCAATAATACTGGAGTGAGTAACCATTCCCTTCTCCAGCAGATCTTCCCAACCCAGGGATTGAATCCAGGTCTCCTGCATTGCAGGGAGAGTCTTTACAGTTTAAGTATTGGGCGCTTAATGTTTAATAGGGTAGATTTCATGTGAAGTATTCTGACTACAATAAAAAAAAAAACACTCTTTCAATGACACAATAGGCAAAAAAAAAAGTTTACTACCCTGTTAACCTTTTATATTTTACTTTCACTGTTTTTAGTCTCTTTCCAGATTCTGCTTTAATGACTTCTCCAGATACAGAGACTTGCAACTTGCTCAGTCCTTCCTGGCCTCTCTAGCAGTTGTTATTTACATAATGTGTTTTTGTCTTTAAAAAATAATCAAAGGTTTAAGACCATAAAGACACTCTTCCCCTCTCCCTGCCCCTTTTTCTGCCCCAATGATGGCAGAATAAGAACTAGAAAGTAAGACTCCTGGCAGCGGCCACTGTTGAAATTGCTGGTTCACTATTAGCAGCAAAGGGAAATGATGTGTTAATAGTTACTGACCACTTCAGTTTGCCTGACTGGTAGTGTTAGTTATTGTTGTATTGCTGTTATTTCTTGTGCTATAGAGATTGTTGCTTGTTTCTGAAATCCCAAGGAAATGGGTCCACCTTTGTACCATCACCTTATTTTAGCTTGAAGCAAAGCCTTTGAGGGAAAACAACTGTACTCACCAGTAATGGCGGCTCAGGAAAATCAGGAGACATGGTACCAACCAACTTCAGTCCAAAGATTCAGGAAAGCATGGTAAATCTCTGGATCTTTACTTCTTAGAAGAGGCAGTGGTGCATCGTCCTAGGAAACACAATGAAGCTTATTTCTGAAGTCTTCTTATGGACCCCTGTTTATTTCTTCTAGATCAAGGAATATGAGGATCACCTAAGAGGTAGGAGATGACAGAAATGATGCAACCGTCTGTAGATACTGAGTTGCCTTGAAGGTTAGCATTTAGAGTTAGAACTTTAAGGGATGCTAATAATGGGCTCCTGTAACTTTTCTGTTCTAATTCCGAAAGTACTATGTTTATAAGATGTAACAGAATGTTTTGCTCCCCGCTTGTCTTGGTCCTGAGGGTGAAAATCATCACATGGAATTAAGATAGTGTCTCAACCCTGATTTTAAAGAAACGTTCAGGAGGAAGGGGAGCAGCCCTGTACATCTCAAGCTCCTCATTTCTGGAGGCAGAGCCTGAGGCACTACTTGGGATCACCTTGCTCTCCCTGTCATATCATTTACTTCTCTCATTTGGTCATTTTTTTACTCCACTAACTCTTGACTTCAGTAATTCCTTAAGAGAGACGTTCAAATGACTGTCCCTCAAGAAAAATATTTTAAGGAACAATTTTAATGTGAGGCATTTGGTCAAAAGAGAGCAAATAAGTGACACTTGGAGAGCCACACTTCTGTGGAAACGAACAGATAATTTAGGAAGGGGGAGAATCCCAGGGACGGGGAGCCTGGTGGGCTGCCATCTATGGGGTCACACAGAGTTGGACACGACTGAAGCGAGTTAGCAGCAGCAGCAGCATCATAGACCAAAAAAAAAAAAAAAACAGCTTTGTAGCATCTGGGACTTAGAGGAAGTTGTTGTCATTTAGTCACTAAGTTTTGTCGACTCTTTTGTGACCCCATGGACTGTAGCCTGTCAGGCTCCTCTGTCCATGGGATTTCCCAGGCAGGAATACTGGAGTGAGCTGTCATTTCATTCTCTGGGGGATTTACCGACCCCGGGATCAAACCCCCGTCTCCTGCATTGGCAGCTGGATTCTTTACCACTGAGCCATCAGGGAAGCCCCTTAGAGTAGTTATCTGCTATAAGGGTGGAAGAGCGGTGATGAAAAGGCCTAAAGCAGTTGAGAACCATAGGTGTTTATGTAGTCTGATTGTGGCAGATCAGAAGAAAGAAAACTAAGGGAGGATGGAGCTGAGTGGGAGTGTCCCTAACCCACGGACTCTGTGGCCAGTCTCACTGCAGCTAGTTGGGCAGTGGGCTGGGAGGCCCCCAGGACCGCTCTGAAGTGTCACTGATGGGACAGTCCGGTTAGTGGGGTGGGACCATCTGTTCTCAACCTCTCCCCAACCATCAGTGCCCCTTCTGGAGGTAATGGCAGCACCTTGACCATGTACTGTCCCCTGCCCAGTCCTGCTGTGCTTGTCACTTTGGGGTGGGGTGTGTGGAAGCAGCCAGACGGCACACAGACGACCTCAGGATCCAGGGGTCTGCTGAGCTTGCTGTGGCCATTTGCAGAACCAGAGATTAGAGTCTCTACTTGCCAGTTTCGAACTTACATATTAAAATGACATCGTATTTTTGTTTTAATCCTATAGGAAAAGTCTATTTCCCATACTTTTCTTTTTAGAAAAAAGATACCTTACAATTTCATGTCACTCTTTTCCTCATTGCCCAGGATGACTCAGCTGTGACAGTTTTCCTTCAGGAAAGTCTTTGCTCATCCCTCCCCATGCCTGGTGCCTCTGCTCAGCTCCCCTGGCCAGCCACTCCGGCTGCTCCCCACTCTGGTTTAGACCTAAAACCACTCCACAGAGGGTCTCCCTATCCCCGCCCCCTCGCACCCCACTGCATCCCCCTCAGCCCAGGACCCCCCCCCCCCAACCCCCGCAATCAGTCTGCATTGTCATTGCGTTTCAGTATATTTGCGATGTGTTTTTCTCCCAACTGGACAGGAGAGCCAGGCCCTGAGGGCGGCTGGGCTCAGATCTGTAATTCCCAGCAGCTAGTTTAGATCAGGGCACTTTTATAAGAGCTCTAGTAAATATTTGATGAATGAGTGAATTAAATCCTCACTGCTTTGGGTTTGAACGCTGCCAGTGCTTCTAATTCCGTTTTGCCGGACGTTTTGAAACCGCAGTTCTCAGGCAGGAAACCTGCTTCTCACAATTCGTCATCGTATAATCTGGCAATAAAGGAAATGCAAAAAATGCAAAGGTGTGTGTTACAGCTGCCCTTTCCCCTAATTAGGTCAACATCATTAAAGTGTCAAAACTAAAGCATAGCCAGGGAATATGAGCTCCTGGTTAAGCTGTACTGTTAACTACTTTTTTCATCGGTATGAGCTGGTCAGGAATACCTGTGAGCACTTACCTAAACAGATGAGAAATTTCCAGAAAGTCAGCTTTTACTAACTGCAATAATGTTGGCTTATCCTTCATAGTTGACATCACCAAAACTTGTGGTGAGGCAGAACATAAGAGCTTATTGTTGTCTTTTAGAAATCTAAGTTTGCTAAATATTCAGCTGTTTCCTTTTGAAAGTTTTTCTTGTCCAGCGATTTTGGGGTCATTTTTTGTATTCATTTGAATAAGTGAATACGAAATCAGCAGAACAGTCTCTCACGAGATCACTCAACTGGATTCATGCTTCGCTTATTAGTAATTAAAACCCAAAGTCAGCCGTGAGTCAGTGCATATTATGGATCCAGATTAAACTTATTGCCACCAATTACAGGAAAAGCTCAATTTCTGCCAAGTGATTGTGAAGGGCAAGGAGTTTGAGATTCTTAAATTCTGTTGAACAAGAGGGTTCTCTTTCTTTTTTGAAAATTGATAATATTATAGTTTATCTTCTGTATTTATGTATTTTCAGTAATATTAGCGGCCATATCGTATCTTTAAAAACAGTTTTAGGTTACCTTTTCCATGAATTTTTTTTGTTTCTTCTATGGGTGCTCTGGTTAATTTTCACTATTAGCGAAAAGTGATTTTTCCATTGGAAGCTTAATTTCTTATAATGCCTCATAAGTCATTTTAATGAAAAGTCTGTTTAAAAAAGTAATTTGTGGTGAAGTCACCTAAAATATGGGAACTTAACAACAGGGAAGAGAATTGGCATTTTCTTTAGTTGTGTCTCTTGTGTTCTTCCATATCTGCTTTTGCTGTCTGTCACCCTTTGTCCACCTGCTCTCACCAGCCCCGTACAAACAAATTTCAGAGGCTTTATTAAAACACTCAGGCCCTGAGGTGCAGAAAAATTACTATGAGTGGGGATTGATGCTTGACTTTTTCTGTATGGGAGGGTCATTTTAAGGGTCAAATGAGAGAATGGGTGTCATGGGACTTTAACCTGTATATCACTATGTGTAGTTAACATTTTAGAAAGTGTGTTGCCCTTTCGGGTGCCATTCCCAAAAGGGAAGGTTGATAGGAGACTGAGAAGCCAGACTAAGAAGGAGGAAGGGAAGGAAGGCTTGGGAAGCAGAAATACGGCTAAGCAAAAGGGAAGGGATCGAGTTTACCGAGCTTGACCACCTGTGTGCAGACATTTGCATGTGTGTGTGTGTCTGTCTCCACACCCACCCCTTTCCCAGAAGCCTCAGTCGGTTTGGAGTCAGCATACTGTCAACAGGAGATCAGATTTTTTGAGACTGAAGAGAAATTGAACAGAGAAATGACACATGTTTCTATGAAGCCAGGCTAGCCCGGGGTCCTGTCCTGAAGACGAGAGGGCAAGGACTTCATACTGTTAGGGTATATTCATGTAGGTCACCATTACCCTTAGCGTGTGTTATGGTTTCGTATTGCACATAAAAGGGTTATTTTTATTTTAATTTTTTTACTTGGCTGTACCAGGTCTTAGCTGTGGCATGTTAACTCTTAGTTGCGGTGTGTGGGAGCAGGTTCCCTGGCCAGGGAGGGAACCCCGTCCCCTGCCTTGGCAGCTCCAAGTCTTAGCCACCGGGCCACCAGGGAAGTCCCTGGATTGCCCATTTGAAAAGTTTTAAATACTTGTTTCTCCTTTTTACCAAAGATGGCCCATTTCCCGTGGGAGCAAGTGAGGTGCCTGCTCTGATTTCCTCACGTTGTTCTCCAGGCTGTTGAAAGGCACACTTCTTCCTATCACAAGGCCCAGGACTTCTTAAGGGGCCCAAGCAGTCACTGAGAATTCTGCAGTGTGCCAAGAGACAGCTGAAACCACAAAGATGACCTCGGTGTCAGCCCTGTTGTGCCCACGGACAGAGGGCCGAGCCTGGCTATAATGCTTATCTAGAGGCCAAACTCAGGGACCCAGAGCAGGCCCACGCCTGCTCCTTTCCTTCAGCTCTGACCTTACGTAACTTGGTGGCTTAACAGGTCATTACACGTGACATCGGAACACACTGTTACCCGCACCTTGTAAAGTGTTCTTAGGTCATCTCGTTTCTAAAGATTTTTCTTTAAAAAATTCTGCATCCAGCCCTACCAGTGCCAGGCCCATTCAAAAACCCTGGGGCATTGAGGTGAGCCTGAGTTTTCATGATTAACAGGTAGGTCCAAGTAATTCCGATTTAATGAAACTCGGTCTTGGTCTGTCATCCTGGGATGACCGCACAGTTAGCCACACTCTAGAGCCATTAGAAACATTCCTTTTGAAACCCTGAATGGTGTAGGCACGGCTCTCCACTGTGGCTGAGCAGGGAGGGTGAGGAGAAGGGTGCCGCGCGTGGAGGGAGTGGGCCGTGAGGTGACAGCCAACTCTGCAGAGACCTATTTGGTGAAAACCGGCTATGAGGACCGGAGGGAAAAAAACAATCCAGAGTGATGAGAAGCTAGGTTTTGGGGACACATGTTGGCCTGGTTTTAACTGCTGAAATCTGAGTTTGCTGCAGACAGTCCAGATTTCAGCAGCTTCCATCTCAGTGAACTGTGAAATATGACACTTGACTGATCCAGTCAATATGAAAAATGAAGGCAGCAGATAATTTTTAGTACCACTTGGTTATAATGGAAACCACCCTGCTATAGTGTTTACCGTAAGGCTGGAGTGTGATTGCATTCGAGTTCCAGCGCGTGGGCTCTGTGTGAACCTGCGCTTTGCCCTGGAGAAGCTCTCTAGGGGGCCAGTGGCAGTTCTGTGCACATGCTAACCTAGCGGGCAGACGCCTGGGAGCCGCAGCTGCCAGGCGGCCCCAGCACCCTGCTCACAACTTTCCATCATGGATTAAGCTGACTCTGCCAATCTCACTTTACTCAAGACACCAAACTGGACGCTTGCAAGACCAGTGCCTTGCAAATCTTTGAGATGCTTTTCTTATTATAGATGAAATATGAACATTGTGTTTAGGAACAGGATCCAACAAATGCCAAAGGTATTTATGTAAGTCACTCAGCTTTAGTCCAATGGCCTCTTGAGACTACAACCAAATCAGCTTTTAATAATTTTGCCCTTCTGTTTCGGTTGGTGTTTCATATTTATTCATATAATATGCTCAACTCAGAATAAGCTGCTTTATCAGAAATTTAATTAAGGTGTGAGGAATCAAGATTGCCTTGAAAGTAGTACAGCTCTTTGAAGTCAAATCTTCTTAGAATTTCCCTATGCACCCAAAGAAACTTATTCAAGCCAAGTAAAATACAATTAATCCACTTTCTAGTATTTTTAAAACAATTATGCTAGAGATAACACATCATTTGTTATATTTTTTTGTTTTTGTTTTTTAAAAACTTGAAGTAAAATTTTTGTTAATTTTGTTCATTTGTGTCCAACTCTTTTTGACCCCATGGACCATATGAGGCCACCAGGCTTTTCTGCCCATGGAATTTTCCAAGTAATAATACTGAAGCAGGTTGTCACTTCCTCCTCTAGGGGATCTTCCCAACCCAGGGATCAAACCTACATCTCTTACAAATTCTGCCTTGGCAGACGGATTCTTTACCACTAGTGCCACTGGAAAGCCTCTTTACAATATCAGGTCAATCAAATTTTTATCTCAGTTGCTTAGTCTGGATATCTCTGTCAGCTTCATTTTTTTAATATTGGTGAGGAAGCTTTTTGGAATTAGTATTTCAAGATTTCATCTATTTACTTCCATCTGTTAGGGGAAAGGTTTGTGATTCATGGGGGTGGAGCCTCCTAGTCAAAACATGATGAAAAATCCTATGGGAGCTTGGTTTTAGGATTCAAGAGTGAGGATGGTGGAATGTCAGACGGTGGAGCTTCATCCACCCTCCACCAGCCCTGGTTACTTGTTCCCACCTCCTCCAGCTCATCCCAGTGATTTCGGAGTCATTTGAGCTATGGACTGACAAGTTGCCTTGTAAAACATGCAAATACCCTGAAAGAGTAACCTCTAACCCCAATCCATTGTCAGTTAACATGTTAACAGTCTGGCCTAGAGTCCCAGAAAAGATACTTGGTTTTGTGTGTGCATCCATGTTCAGTTGCTCAGTTGCATCCAATTCTTTGAGACCCCGTGGACTATATTCCTCTGTCCATGTGATTTTCCCAGCAAGAATACTGGAGTGGGTTGCCATTTCATCCTCCAGTGGATTTTCCCAACTCAGGGACTGAATCCATGTCTCCTGTGTTTCCTACATTGCAGGGAGATTCTTTACCATTGAGCCACTTGGGAAGCCCAGATACTTGGTTGCCAACCCATTTTTTAAGGTTCTTATCTCAGTGAAATACTAATTCTGATTGCTCTTTGTAATATTCACTGATTTCTTACTGTGTAAATAAAAAATTATGATTAGGGCCTAATTCAGTCATAGTGTCTGGTTGGTATAGATTTTAAAAAGCAGTTACCTTTCAGATGATTTGCACCTTGCTATGAGTTAGCATGTGTGTGTGTGTAAGAGAGAGAGAGAAGGAGAGAGTCACTCAGTTGTGTTCAAGTCTTCTGTGACCTCATGGACTATAGACTGCCAGGCTCCTCTGTCCACGGGGTTCTCCAGGCAAGAATACTGGTATGGGTTGCCATTCCCTTCTCCAGGGGATCTTCCCAACCCAGAGATTGGACCCAGATCTCCCGCATTGCAGGCAGATTCTTTACCATCTGAGCCACCAGGGAAGTCCAGGTAGTACCTCAGTTCAGTTCAGTTGCTCAGTCGTGTCTGACTCGTTGTGACCCCATGAACCGCAGCACGCCAGGCCTCATTGTCCATCACCAGCTCCCAGAGTCCACCCAAACCCATGTCCATTGAGGAGGAGCTTAATCATAGGTTGGGGCTGGAGGCGAGATTCTGCAGGTGGTATCCAGCTGGGAACTAAAGGGTGTGTAGACATTTTACAGAAGAACATGGCAGATAGTGCAAAAGGACGGTGGCACAGTGTATTGGGGGTGTGTAAAATGTTTGGTAAGGCTGGAAAAGAGGGTACTAGGTGGAGGGTGTTGAGAGATGAAGTGGAGAAGCAAGCAAGGGCTCCCTGACTTTTAAGGAGAAATTTGGACCTTATCCTGAAGACAGGAGAGAGCTATTGATAGTTTCAAGCAAAAGAATTACGTGATCAAATTCTAGAAAGATCACTCTGCTTGGAGGTGGTGTAGAGATTGAAGGATGGAAGGGGCAGGAAATAAGACTGGAGACAGATTAAGTAGTAATCGGCTAACTAGTAATCCTGGTAAGCGCCCACGGGCTGAGCTGAGCCGTGGCAGTGAAGATGGGAAGAGGTGACTGTACGGGCGGAAGCCTCCCAGGCTGACTCAGGAGCGCCTGATGTTTGGTTGACGGTGCAGAGAACAGAAAAGGACGAGTCAGTGACTCAAGTTTCTGGTGTGGCCAACCGGATGGATGCCAGTCCAGTTTATGGAGACAGGGACCAGGGAGGAAAGTACAGATTTGGAGAGGAGGAAGAATTGGAATTGTTTTTAACTTCTTGAGTTTTGAGTTGCTGGCGCCAAAGACAAAAGGGTACATGGGCCTGGAACTCAGAAAGGTTTGTACTATATGTGGAGAACTCAAGACACTAGCCCTGAAGAGTAAAGACGTTGATGAGGCCTGCCACAAAAGAATTCCTTGTACATGATACTAGATACAGTTCTTTTTTAAGACATAGCGGTAAAGCAGTTCACACATTAAGTGTTTGGGAGCCTTTTGCCTTAATGCAATGAAGGTATCTGAATGTCTGTTCCTGAGTTTGAGAAATTATGCTTTCTAAGATTTGTGCTCAAGGGACCTACCCAGTGAGCAAGATCTGTTGGCCTGTTTCTGTCTTGGCAACACATGGGAACAAAATATCATTCTCAAAAATTATTATGCTACGGAAACATCATTTGGCAAACATTTACTTGGTGCCAGCTCTGTCCAGGCATGGCACTAGGCCCTAGGAATAGAGAGATAAGTGAGAAACAAAATGTGTCGTGAAGATCGGGGAAACTGGCAGGTTCCCTGCACCAAGACAAGAGCTGGGAGCAAGGCAGGGCTGCAACTTGGAGGGCCCCACCAGAAGCACTTAACCCAGTCTGGGCCACTTGTGGTAGACAATTTCCTATGCTCTTTGCACAGGCGACTCTTGTCTGCCTGGAATGCCTTCCCTCCCAGGCCCCTTTCCTTTGCCTAGCCCCTGTTTGTTTTTTGTGATCGCCCTCAAGATCCGTAGCAGGCCTGGACTAAGTTAGAAAAAGTTGATCAAATGTCTCTCCAAACATGTAATCTTACATGACAGCAGGAATACCGGCAGTATATATGCGAGAGTATGTAAGAATTGTATTGTGCTGAAGGGGAGATGACCACGCATTCTTTAAAAAGTAACAGAATGTTTAAATATTTAGTGGGGCTTTCCAGGCGGTGCTAGTGGTAAAGAACTCACCTGCCAACACAGGAGATGCGACTTTGATCCCTGGGTTGGGAAGATCTCCTGGAGAAAAAAATGGCAACCTACTCTAGTATTCTTGCCTGGATTTTAATTTAAATCACTTTTTAATTTGAATTAAAAATTCTTCCTAGAGTCTATATGGTATGAATTTGACAGTAGCAGAAATCTCATGAGCAGCATATGGTTTCAGAGACACCGAAGGTAGCTGTTGAGCAGTTAGTGAATTTTTTGGCAGTGTTTCCAGATATGGAAGTAGTATAGATACTCCTTAGTGGTTCCCCCATATATATCACACATCATTGCAAACCCCCTTCCCTTTTTGGTGTGAGGATAGCAGTTGGGGTGCTACCTTTTGGCCACATGGAAACAGGTGTGTCTTGAGTAGTTACTTGGAGCCTGGACCCGTGCCATGACCTTGTCATCAGTCGTCTCCTCTCATCCACATGGCAACACTGAGCATGTGGAAAACCAAGGCATAGGAAGGTCACAAGGCCAGGAGACATCCTAGCAAGGGAGGATCCCAGGCAGCGTCACCATCAGAACCCAGGGCTTTAGCCTCCACTGGACTTTGAGAATTGGGGTGGGATTTTTTTCTTTACCCCACATCCTCTCTATAGGCTCTTAAAGGAAGATCTGTTTGGATGCAAAACTATGTCATCATATAAATCACTGCAGATGGTGACTGCAGCCATGAAATTAAAAGACTCTTGCTCCTTGGAAGAAAAGCTATGACCAACCTAGACAGTATATTGAAAAGAAGAAACATTACTTTGCCAACAAAGATCCATCTAGTCAAAGCTTTGGTTTTTCCAGTAGTCACGTATGGATATGAGAGTTGGACTATAAAGAAAGCTGAGCACCAAAGAATTGATGCTTTTGAACTGTGGTGTTGGAGAAGACTCTTGAGAGTCCCTTGGACTGCAAGGAGATCCAACTAGTCCATCCTAAAGGAAATCTGTCCTGAATATTCATTGGAAGGACTGATGCTGAAGCTGAAACTCCAATACTTTGGCCACTGATGTGAAGAACTGACTCATTGAAAGACCCTGATGCTGGGAAAGATTGAAGGTGGGAGGAGAAGGGGATGACAGAGGATGACATTGTTGGATGGCATCACCGACTCAATGGACATGAGTTTGAGTAAACTCTGGGAGTTGGTGATGGATAGGGAGGCCTGGCGTGCTGCAGTCCATGGGGTCACAAAGAGTCAGACACGACTGAGCGACTGAACTGAACTGCATTTTGGTCTTCCCTGATGGCTCAGTGGTAAAGAACCTTGCCTGCCAGTGCAGGAGATGCAGGTTCAATCCCTGGGTCAGAAAAACCTCTGGAGAACAAAATGGCAACCCACTCCAGTATTCTTGCTTGGAGATGGACAGAGGAACCTGGCGGGCTACAGACCAGAGGGTCAGAGAGTCAGATACTACTTAGCGACTTAACACAGAGACATGTACTGCATTTTGCCACTGTTTCATTTAACAGATATTATTCATTCAGCAGCCACAAATCTTGTGTCAGAGACAAGAATAAACAGATCATGTCAGTATAACATCATAAATTCTGAGAAAAACATGGAAAAAGAGGAAGAACACCAAATACACGTGGGGCCTTCAGGGAGTGGGTCTGAGCGTGAGCTGTGGAGATGAGGCAGGAAGCAGGCGCTGGCAAGCTCCTTTTGCCTGGAGCATCCTGGGGAAGACAGAGTGTAGGGAACGTGCCCAGGGTGAGTTCCTCCAGGCAACGGGATGGAATGGCAGTGCTCCCCCAGGTGTGCTCCATCCACCACAGGGCAGACCCCAAGGGCTGCTGAAAAACCCTGAGTCTTGCACCTGTTACTGAATTATCACACCTTTGGGTGAAGCCCAGAGATCTGCCTTTCACAGACTTCCCAGGTTATCCTCAAGCCTGCTCACATGTGCTACATTGAGATGTCACAGGAACGAGGTCATAAAGTTTTGGGAGCTGAGTTTTCAACTGTTGGCCTTGGGGAGTCTTTGAAGGAATTCGAGCAGGGAGCCCTCTGCCTTTGAGATGGATTTAAGTAAGGTGAAGACTGGAGGCGTGGTCTGTGGCGATGACAAAAACTCAGTCAAGGGTGGGGGTAATAGCGAAGCAAGGGGTAAAATGAGAAGTGGGTGAACTGAAGTGGGAGCTGAAAGGCAGAGGCAGACCTAGGACGTGTGTCTGGTGCTCTAATGCCCCTGCATCACGTTAGCAGAAAGGGTCCTTCATTCCCAGAACACGGGTGATTTATTTCAAACATAGTGAACAAGTAATCTTTCCAGGTCTCTCGTTCTTTCCAATACAGTGGGAGTGAGAAAGTGGGAAATGAGACAAGACCATCACAGAACACCCCAGTCTGGGTCTCCACCATTGAGTGAATTCACCTGCTTGGCCTGTTTATGTTTTGTTTTGTTTTAAATAAAGGGCAGCTCTTTTGAGGGGCGGGGCGCTGCTGCTCTGGGTCTTTGGTGCTGTGTGTGGACTTTCTCTAGTTGTGGGAGGCAGAGGCTTCTCATTGTGGTGCCTTCTCGTTGCAGCTCCATGGTTCTAGTCTACCGGGGCTTCAGTAGTTGTGGCACGTGGGCTTAGTGGCCCCTCAGCGTGTGGGATCTTCCCAGGCCAAGGATTGAACCCATGTCTCCTGCATTTCAGGGGAATTCTTAACCACTGGACCACCAGGGAAGTTCCCTTTGCCTGTTTTTGAACCTTGACTTCCCATCACTCTGCCAACAGTGCTTCTTACAGAACCCTGTCCGTGAGTAAACCTAGCGAAACATAGTGACATTTTGCTTTTCCGACTCCAGACTTGTCCTCCATCAGAAGATGATGGATTGCAAGGGGAAATGCATAACTGTGTAAACTGTTAGAAAGAAAATTGTAGTGAGGAGTGTCTAACCAAAATTGAAGCTGTTTGGAAGCACCCTTAGCATACCAGTGAACCTCAGTCATGTCTGAGGTATGTTGGATGCTCACACGTTTATCTGCACTGGCCCTAAAGGGGAAGAGGAAATGTGAGTCTAACCCTTCCCTCCCCCTGCCGCACACACAAGCTTAGAGTTGATGGGAGGTAACCTGTACTCATAGGAAACAGTTAAATAAGAGCATAGAGTAATTCGTTCAGTCAGCTGTTAGCACTCTGCCTCCATTCCATACAGGTTTTGAAGTAGATTAAAATCTCCAAATGGTTAGTCTTACAGGTATCGAAAGGAAATAAATTGACTGTTCATAAAGCCTAAAGCCGTCGCAAAGACTTTTTACTTGGCCTCATATCCTAGTAGTATTTTGTTATTATTGTTTTAATGTTACTGTATAAATTTGACAGTGAAAGCACTTTTCAAAATTATGCTGCTCTTGAAACTGAAACATTCGCTCAGTCCTGTCCAACTCTTTGCAACCCTATGGACAGTAGCCCACCAGTCTCCTCTGTTCATGGAATTCTCCAGGCAAGAATACTGGAGTGGGTAGCCATTCCCTTCTCCAGGGGAGCTTCCAGGGTCGAACCTGGGGCACTCTCATTGCAGGTAGATTCTTTACTACCGGAGCTACCAGGGAAGCCATCCTTCTTACTCCTCACTAAATTAGAATAACCTTCAACTCGTTGGAATTATTAAAATGTGGTTTTAAAGTGGGCAGTCAGTAATGTTTAGCTCTATAAATGAAAACAAGGGGAAGAAGAGTTTGGTTAAAGGTTTTCCCTTTTGCTATATTTGTAATCGTACAGGGCTGCTGCTGTATTCGGTGCCCAATAAGACTTTAAAGATATTTCCAGGGAAGTATAGGCATCAGCCAACAAAATAAAGAAAACAAGTCTTAGACATCCCCCATAGAGTGTCTGTAAACATGTATGTGTAGGAATGCTGGCCCTAAAAGAAGGCCCAGTAAGGAGAAAAGGGGGAGAAATTAGGCAGCTTGAATGAAGAGGTAGGGATTCTTAGTATAACTGGTGTGTCTGGTGCCAGATGGAACTGGTCTGGCGTGATTTCATAAGGGATTTGAGCCTTGAGCAACATATCATTGTTGCTGTTTAGTCACTAAGTCACGTCCGACTCTTCTACGACCCCATGGACTATAGCCCACCAGGCTCCTCTGTCCATGGGATTCTCCAGGCAAGAATACTGGAGTGGGTTGCCATTCCTTTCTCCGGGGATCTTCCAGACCCAGGGATCGAACCCACATCTCTGCATTGCAGGCAGATTCTTCACCACTGAACCACAGAGAAGCCCTGAGCAACATTTTAAAGGGACACAAAGGCATGATTTGTCACAGAGGCAAACAGATTTTTGCCAGTTGGAGAAAGAAAAGCATATCTGATGATTCACAGCCTGAAGAGAAAGAAGAACTGCTTAAAGGCAGTGAGGATCACCAGTGTTCATTATCTGCGTGCAGTTCTGCCCTGTGGCTTGCTGGAGTAATCTTTCATAGCTTTATTAATCATCTAATGTTCTGTGTTCATGTCCCCTAACGAGTTCCATTGTCAATAAAACCTGTAACAAGGCTCTTTCACGGGCAGATGCATCACTTTCACCCTCATCCTACTGCCAGAAGCAATGATCCAGAAAGTTAGTAAATTTGGGGAGGGCAGTCATGGTGTTGCCCGAAATTCCTCAAAAATGAATGCTGCCGATTTGTAGAAAAAAATAAAAACACTAGGAAAGTAGGAGGCTGGAACTACTGGATAGATCCCTGCTATCAGATTCAGACTCCAGAGCTTCATCTCCTTTTGAGAAATCTTATAAATGTTTGTACAAAAAAATGCACTCAAGCCCCTTCTGTATCTCTCACCACCCTGTGACATATTTAATCTAAGTGTTTTGCTTTGCAGTGGTGTAGAGCACAGCTGAGTCATGGTGGGAGAGAAAGGAGAGCAATTAGATAAGGGGGGAGTGCTGCCTGTTAAAGGAGCCTGAAAGCACTAATCAGGTGTTACGCAACACACAAGTGGAAAGTGTTTCAGAGTTCTGAGGAAGTTAGTAACATGAGCAAGACAACATGTGAGGAGAGTGATTCTAGCTGCCATGCACAATGTGGATTGCAAGCCTCAGAAGTTGGGACGGGACCATCAGGACATGAATAAGTCAGTGCAGGCATAAAGGACTGGGTCCTTGAAATTTATAGAGGAGGACTCATCATGTAGAAGGCAGTTCAGGCTCTGAAGATCTAAACAGAGTTAGAGCACAAGAAGACCATGAACGACAATGGAGACACTTTGGGGAGGAGCTTTCAATTTATGGACATTCAAGGAGGAACGAAACAGAGAGATGAGATTTCTCTAAGAATGGCACTTTGAAGCCTTGTGCATTTAAGAGCTTCCAAGGAAACGACAGCGTGAAAATCAAAGATTGCGTTGTCATTTGTAACAAAGTCATTAGGAAAATGAATAGAGGGCAGAGGTAGAAAAATTTATTAGGAAGTGTCGGAAATAGTGACCCGTGTTTGGGAAGCAGGGAATTAGATAAGATACTGAACAAGATTTGGTTATGGTTATAGCTAACATCTCTATTTGCATAATTCCTCTGTCAGAAATCAAATTAGCAAATCTGTTTTGTTTTGTTTTTTAACACCAAAAACATTTTGTATTGGGGTATAGTCAGTTAACAGTGTTGCGGTAGTTTCAGGAGAACAGTGAAGGGAAGCAGCCATACATAGACATGTATCCATTCTCCCCCAAACCCCACTCCCATCCGAGGATGGCATGTAGCATTGAGCAGAGTTCCATGTGCTAGACAATAGGTCTTTGTCGGTTATCCATTTTACATATAGCAGTGTGCACATGACCTTGCCAAGGTCCCTGACCCCACCTTCCCCCTGGCAACCATAAGTTCATTTTTCTGTCTGTAAGTCTCTTTCTGTTTTGTAAATACATTCAGTTGTATCATTTCTTCTTAGATTCCACATATATGATATTTCATATGATATTTCTCCTTTGTCTGACTGATTTCACTCATATTTTTATTCTATTAAGAGACTAGTCATCAAAATATCTAGATGATTAGCTATAACCTAGTCATAGATCTCATTAACTCATAACTTTAAATGCCGCCTGGTGTCTTTAACTAAGTCCACAGAAGAGAATGAAATTAGTATCCATGATTTTCTTTGCCAGATGCTTAGAAAAAGGCATCTTTCATTTTTTCCCTGTCTGAAACATGACTTTTGTCTATGGATTTATTTATAATTATCAGCTGGGAAAACTAAGTTTTATGAAATACTCAAACAGAAAAATAAATCTGCTTCAGTTCAGTCACTCAGTCATGTCTGACTGTTTGCGACCTCATGAATCGCACCACTCCAGGCCTGCCTGTCTATCACTAACTCCCGGAATTCACTCAAACTCATGTCCATCGAATTGGTGATGCCATCCAGCCATCTCATCTTCTGTCGTCCCCTACTCCTCCTGCCCCCAATCCCTCCCAGCATCAGGGTCTGTTCCAGTGAGTCAACTCTTCACATGAGGTGGCCAAAGTATTGGAGTTTCAGCTTTAGCATCAGTCCTTCCAAAGAACACCCAGGACTGATCTCCTTTAGGTTGGACTGGTTGGATCTCCTTGCAGTCCAAGGGATTCTCAAGAGTCTTCTCCAACACCACAGTTCAAAAGCATCAATTCTTCAGTGCTCAGCATTCTTCACAGTCCAACTCTCACATCCATACATGACCACTGGAAAAACCATAACCTTGACTAGACGGACCTTTGTTGGCAAACTAATGTCTCTGCTTTTGAATATGCTGTCTAGGTTGGTCATAACTTTCCTTCCAAGGAGTAAGCGTCTTTTAATTTCATGGCTGCAAGCACCATCTGCAGTGATTATGGAGCCCAAAAGAAATAAAGTCTGACACTGCTTCCACTGTTTCCCCATCTATTTCCCATGAAGTGATGGGACCAGATGCGATGATCTTAGTTTTCTGAATGTTGAGCTTTAGGCCAACCTTTTCACTCTCCTCTTTCACTTTCATCAAGAGGCTCTTTAGCTCCTCTTCACTTTCTGCCATAAAGGTGGTGTCATCTGCATATCTGAGGTTATTGATATTTCTCCCGGCAATCTTGATTCCAGCTTGTGCTTCTTCCAGCCCAGCATTTCTCATGATGTACTCTGCATAGAAGTTAAATAAGCAGGGTGACAATATACAGCCTTGACACATTCCTTTCCCTATTTGGAACCAGTTTGTTGTTCCATGTCCAGTTGTAACTGTTGCTTCCTGACCTGCATATAGGTTTCTCAAGAGGCAGGTCAGGTGGTCTGGTATTCCTATCTCTTTCAGAATTTTCCACAGTTTATTGTGATCTACACAGTCAAAGGCTTTGGCATAGTCAATAAAGCAGAAATAGATGTTTTTCTGGAACTTGCTTGCTTTTTTGATGATCCAGTGGATGTTGGCAATTTGATCTCTGGTTCCTCTGTGTTTTCTAAAACCAGCTTGAACATCAGGAAGTTAATGGTTCACGTATTGCAGAAGCCTGGCTTGGAGAATTTTGAGCATTACTTTACTAGCATGTGAGATGAGTGCAATTGTGTGGTAGTTTGAACATTCTTTGGCATTGCCTTTCTTTGGGATTGGAATGAAAACTGACCTTTTCCAGTCCTGTGGCCACTGCTGAGTTTTCCAAATTTGCTGGCATATTGAGTGCAGCACTTTCACAGCATCATCTTTCAGGATTTGAGATAGCTCAACTGGAATTCCATCACCTCCACTAGCTTTGTTTGTAGTGATGCTTTCTAGTGCCCACTTCATATTCCCGGATGTCTGGCTCTAGATGAGTGATCACACTATCATGATTATTTGGGTCGTGAAGATCTTTTTTGTACAGTTCTTCTGCGTATTCTTGCCACCTCTTCTGCTCATACCTTTATAAATCCAGTGAAGTAAGCCAAGGATTCAAGAAAAAGTTCTTTTAAATAATGTATTGGTGGCTGATTATAGGCTTCCCAGGTGGCTTAGTGGTAAAGAATCCACCTGCCAATGCGGGAGATATGGATTCAATCCTGTCAGATAGATCCCCTGGAAAAGGAAATGGCAGGCCACTCTTGCCTGGGAAATCCCATGGACAGAGAGAGGAGCCTGGTGGGCTATAGTCCATGGGATTGCAAAGAGTTGGACACAACTGAGCACAAACACACTAGTAATTAATTAACATACATGTTTCAGGTATTTTTCCTGATTTAATTTATAGTTATATTTTGAAGTGTTTTTAAAACTATGTTAAAATGTGACCTGCATTACAAAAAATAAGTATGCAAAATAAGGAAAAGAAGCACATGACCTACATGAAGATACATGTCTTAATAATTAAAAATGTGGAAATTCTGCAGTGTATAATTTCAGGCCCCAGCCTTATCGTCCAGGGTTTACCTGTAGAAGACCATCAGTAGGCATGTTCCCTGTGTGCAGTAGCGAGGACAGAGAACAGAGAGTGAGTTAGGAATTCCGAGAAGAGCGCTTGTGTTCAGCTGAGGATCCAAACCAAGAGAGTGCTAGAGGTTCATTTTGTGTTAATAATGTTCCATGGTACCACCTAGGGCTTCCCAGATGTCTCTGGTGGTCAAGAATTTGCCTGCCAGTTCAGGTAACAAAAGAGACATGGGTTCAATCCCTGGATCAGGAAGATCCCCTGGAGGAAGAAATGGCAGCCCACTCCAGTGTTCAGTCCATGGGGCTGCAGAAGAGTTGGAGGCAGCTAAGCATGTGCACACACACAGTGATGACAGCTCGGTCTTTCCTTTCTCTGGCCCCCATTCTTAACTCATTGTGGATTTGTTTTGCTTGGTCGCCTCTCTGACTTGTAATAGAAAATCCACCTGGTCTTCAAGAGCTGACGTGTCCAGGGGTCCAGTCCAAGCTTCCTTCATAGCCTTAGCAAGTCCCTGCTTGAAAGGGCCTTCTCATCAGCAGAACCTGACCCACCAGCTGAAAAATCACAGCTCCTGCTAGAAAGCAGGCAGGTGTAGAGGTGCTTACTGAGGTGCAAGGGTCACTGTCAAGCAGTCTGGTTTTTCCATTGAGAAGAAACTGGTTACTGCTTCTAGTGTGTCAACAGTTTTTCTTAATGCTCGTAAAACAGGATGATATGAAAAGAAAAAATATTCTTAAATAAACTATGATCATTTCTTGTGAATCAAAATATAAAGTTGTTTATATCATAAACTCTTCAAAGATAATTTATTCTTTGAACATTAAGGGTTACACTGAATCATGCTTTATAATTTTTATCTCTATGAGGACTCTGAACTAGCCAGAGATGTAAAGGTTTAAGCTTTTCAAGTCATAAGAATTAAGGAGGGATATCTTTGTAGGAAAAAAAAAGAAATTTTTAGGCAAACTGAGATGTTTACAGTTTCTGCACTAAATAGGTATGAAGACCTTTAGGAACTTAAGGTAGTCTGTGCAAAACTAGATTTTCTCATGATATTTTCAGGATTTTTTTCCTCCCAATTTTTCTGTTCCTCCTTTCTCCCATCTGTTGCATCTCTGATTAGTGTGAAATTCTTCTCACTTAAATTCTAAATAATCTTTAGAAGTCTGAATCAATAAACACTGAACCAATGAGCTGTAAAAGTCATACTTTTCCTCATAGTTAAGCACAAATCTAAGGCAAGCTAGAACCATTTTCAGTAAGAATTCTGAGGGTTGTACCTGGAATGAAATGTTTACTTATCCTACACACGTGGAAAGAAAATGATCTTCATGAGCAGGTACATTTTAAGCTTTAGCGGACTATTTGATGCATATTAATATATACAATGGGCTCAGCTGATAAAGAATCAGCCTGCAGTGCAGGAGACACAGGAGACATGGGTTTGATCCCATGGGTCAGGAATATTTCCCCAGAGGAGGAGATGGCAACCCACTCCAGTATTCGTGCCTGGAGAATCCCATGGACAGAGGAGCCTGGCAGTTTACAGTCTTTGGGGTCGCAGAGTCAGACATGACTGAGCGTGTAACGCTTTCACTTTCAAGCTATTAGTGGTTGAGAACAGACACTGCAACTGCAGTCCAGGTTCATGTCCTGGCGCTGCCAACCGTGTGTCACAGACAAGCCACTGGACCCCTCCAGGCCTCACACCCCTCCAGCTGCACGTGGGGGTGTGATGGCATCTCCCAAGATTGTCTCCAGGGCAGAACGAGGATCATCAGTTTAAATGGAAACTGGATGATAACGGTTTCATGTTAGTGTCAGTTCTGTTTTCATTTTGACTGTCTCTCGAATACACGCTCTCTGTAGAGCAAGGGAGATTTGGTGTCCTGGGAGAGATCCAAATGAGAATGACAGGGCCCCATCCTCCCGGACATTCGTCACCAAGGGACAGAGGTGGACACATTGGCAACTAGCCATGCGGCTGGAAGTGAAATGAGCTCTGCGGAGGTGGCCGCAGAGTGTGGGAGCATCCCCGACAGCAGGGTTTCTCCGTGAAGAATGAGGGGTTCTTGGGAAGGAGAGATCGGGGAGGAGTCTCCGTTGGCTGCCCGCTTTAGCTCAGTGGCGTGGGAATCAGGGCATCCGTCCAGCCTGCTCTTGGCCCCGTTTCATTCCCTGTGGTCGACTTGTCTCGGCTCCTCTCCCATCCACCTGGATGGCCTTCAGCTGCTTCGGGTGGAACTGAAGCTGGAGAGGTGAGTCAGGTAGGTGTCTGTGGTTGGCCTGAGAGAGGCACAGAGAGAGCGAGGGCTGGAGCCTTCCTCTCTGGTGGTGACAAGTCAGCTTCCAGTGAGACTCCGGAGCCCATTGCTGGATTTCCCTCCCAGCCACTTGGCTCCACCTGCTTTGTTAATGTTAGTTGCAGTGACTCAGCCTTCTCCTGTGATCAGAGGAGCTTTCTCAAACTTGCAGCTTTCATGACTTCCCCAGTGGTTAAGAGCCCACCCTCCCGCTGTAGGGGGTGCGAGTTTGATCGCTGGTTGGAGAACTAAGATCCCACATGCCACTCGGTGTGGCAGAAAAAAAGATGGGCAGGTTGCTGCCTCCATGGCTCCCCCAGGATAGACCAGACAGGCCCGCATTGTTCCTGGGAAACCAGGTATGCGAGAGCACAGAGGTTAAGTGTAACCCCTGCCTGCAGTGGGGACCAGCCTTCTGTAGAGTCCCTGTGTCTCCAGGGACTGCCAGTCACTTGTGGGGTGACAGGGAATGAGTGTCTACTGCCCCTTCCCCACTGGTATCTTCCAACAGTTGGGTCCCTTTTGTCCTGTTTCTGACAGCATTATCTCAGGCAGGGGCTGTGGTGTGTGCCTGGCTCTGAACTGCAGTTGGAGCTCTGAGAAAATGCCATTGCCTCCTTTGGGTCAGTCTGGGCCTGGGAAGAGAAGATTCACATGGCAACTCTAATTCAGGTATTGTTGCTGGAAGATGAAGCAAGAGGTGAAGGTGAGCTGGTTGCCTTGTGGAGAATTTCAGAAGGGAGGAAAGAGGGAAGCAATTCACATGAATCTTTTAACGTGACAGCCTGATTTTCACCCAGGGAGTTTTTCTGCAGTCTTTCTGTAACATGGCATAGTAGTACAGCACCCTGTATAGTAGGAGCAACAGTAAGTCTTGGCTGTCACTTTTCAGCCAAGTGGTCTCAGGCAAACAACTTTACCTCTCCTGGCCTCAGTTTTCTCATCTGTGGACTGGGTGTGATGATTAATAGTACCTCCTCACAGGGCTGGAGAGAGGACTCCCATGTGTTGGAATGTGGTGTTTAGAAGGGTGGGTACCTGGTGCCAGCAAGTCTAGGCAGGTGTGTGCTTTTATTCTTACCATGGGGCACATGGCAAGGTTTTCAGTGAAGTTGTTCTCTTGCTGCCTTGTCGGGCATATCTGAGGATATGATGCCTTTTGAGACACTAGCCAGGCTTCCCCAGTGGCTCATTGGTAAAGAGTCTGCCTGCAGTGCAGGAGACGCAGGTTCAATCCCTGTGTCAGGACTATCCCCTGGAGGAGGGCATGGCAACCCTCTCCAGTATTCTTGCCTGGAGAATCCCATGGACAGAGGAGCCTGGCAGGCTGCAGTCCAGAGGGTCGCAAAGAGTCGGACACAACTGAAGCAACTTAGTATGCACAAGGCAGTATCCAAGGTTTTAATGTGAAGTTCAACTAATAGACATGTTCGGTTATTGGGTTTAGTGGAAAGGTATTGCAGTCATAGGTGTCTGAGAAAGAGGTTCACCCAGTTCTGGAAGAGGATGAAGGATTTTCTCCTAATTCATCACATACAGACGTGAAGAAAGCCCCCAGCCTGTGGTGGACGTGACCAGGCCTCTGGGTGAGGTGCCTGAATGCTGCCACCCCAGGGTGTGTATGGATGGGGTGACACCACAAAGACAGGTTTTTTTGTCACACAGGTTTTCTGTTTGAGACCAGCCTGACTCTCCTTTGTGTTTTGTCTGCCGGGGAAGTTGAAACAGCTTTGAGCAGAACACCTGTGTCTTTGTCCCGGTCTCGCCTTGCTAAACAGGATCCGATTGAACTTCTCTTTCCAGCACAGTTGCCCACCTACTCGCCTTGCATCTCTGCATTCCAGCCTCACAGTGCTTTAGGAGAAAGCAGCCAGACTCAAAAGTATGAGAAAATAGCATTAAAGTTAAATAGAAAAATTCTTTTTATACAACTTCTCTGTTTAATCAAAGAAAAACAAGTGTGCAATGTCTGTTATTAAAGCCTCTTCATTATAGCCGCCTCTGCGTGTTTCTGCTTAGGCTTTAGAGGGACAACTGAAACCAGTCTCCTCTATCCATATAAAGTTGGGTACATTTGTCATTTGGAAAATGACATCAGAAAAAAAAATTGGGAGAAATCAGTACAGACTCATGTGTCATGTGTACTGTGAAAATTCATGGAAGATCCAGCTTTCCTCCGTCCGCCCCCCGCACTTTGATCACAGTGAACACTGTCAGTGCTTCCATGAGCGTGTACTGCCAGGAGTGCACAAGGAAGCCCGGGATAACCCTGCATCTCCAGCTGCTTACACTCCTGTGGTAGAATGTGACACCGTGATCCAAGGTGGAGAGTCTGCCTGGATAGAAGCAGTTGTTTTTCTGAATCTTTCCAGTTCTGAATAACGTTTAAAAGAGCAAAGTGAATTATTTGGGGAGCGTCAGGAAAGGCTTTATGGGGAGAGGGTTAGAATTGGGTCTTGAACCACTAGAACAATTTGGGCAGCAGAAATGGGGGGATGTGTTCTAAGCAGAGCAAAGCGTGTGAGGAGAGGGCACGGGAGCACGTGTGAGAGCAACAGCAGGGCGACGGGGAACGTCGTATAATGGGCCTGCTTCCTGAAATGCCGCTGAAGGTTGGGGGTTGTTTTGCACTGTTTTTGGAGCAGCGGCACTGCGCTGGGTCTTGGCTGTGTCATTCGAGCTTCTCTTGTGGAGCATGGGCTCTAGAGCTTGCAGCCTCAGGGATCTTCCCCGACCAGGGCCTGAGCCCTTGTCCCCTGCATGGATTCTCAACCACTGGACCACCAGCAAAGTCCCTCTTGTACACCTTTCAATGATGTACCTTTGGAGGTATCACCTTCACCTTTAAAACTCAAAGCTCTGGTTACCATTATAAATCTGCTACACCATCTTACTGTTCTTGCCAAGCAGCAGGGTGTTAGTATCTTTCTCTGAAGAGGACCATGCTGTGGGTGGTGGCATGCCTGTGATGGATACAGATGCCTACGGCCGTGACTGCGGTTATGTGAGGCCCTGGTGATCGTTTTTGTCCTTTCAATCCCGGAAAGAAATGACTATCAGATCTAACTAAACAAATGTACCGTCTTCTCAAATACGATTTCTATAGAAAATCTATTTCCTCCTTCTTGAAGGTCGCTTGGTTTAATAGTTCCTGTGGTTTTAGAGTAGATGCATTTCTTTGGGTTGGTTGGTGGCTGTCTTTCATAGTTTACACCGCAGCCTCCTTTCCAGTATCTCATCCACTGCCTCTGCTGAACAACTCCGTGTTTGCCACACAACAGACTCTTAGGGAGCATTCCCACTCCATGCACAAAAGAAGTGCCTGGTTTGAAAGTCATTTTTAAGGCCAAGTCAGCTCTACACAGTTACAATATTTACTAGGCGTTACCGGAAATGTAGGAACAAAAGATTATCCGAATAACCTAAGGAGTATCTCGTTTCCTGACCTGTTTATTTAGGGTGGGTTAAGAATAACACGCCCATTCGCCTCTGTTGAGAATTGTCCACAAACTTAACTTTCTTTTTGTTTCATCTTCATAAAGCATTTCCTTGAACACGTGTGTGTTCCTTAATGATCTCTTGCCTTCTGCCTCTTGCTTTTTCTTGCCTTCTGCTCACATCTGCCTTCTGTTTCCCATTTCCCCTACTTTTCTACTCAAAGACAGCATCCACCTTCCTTCTAGGTTGGCCTGATTTTACCACAAAGTCATGGGTGTCCATCCAGTCCAGTTGATGGATACTGACCAAGAGCCTACTCCACGCCAACCTTACACATGGGGTTTCAACCTTTCAAAATGGGTTTTCAGAGGCAGCCCTTGCCCTTTGGGTGAGACAGACAAGTAAACGGCTGGTTACAGGAACTAGTGCGGGTGCAGCTGAAATCCTGCCGAGGAGGGTGACAGGAGGCTTAGGGGGTGGGGACAACAGTGAAACCTGTCCCTGCCAAAGCCCTTGTCTCTTTCCCCCTCCCCACTTTCCAGCTGCCTTTTCTAGCTCCCTCAGTCTTCCTCTCTCTGCCCTTGACATTCGGTGCAGACCTCTTGTTTCAATACTTAATAGGCTCCAAGTATGTATGTGTGTGCATGCCCAGTCACTCAGTCGTGTCTCTTTTGTGACCCCGTGGGCTGTGGCCTGCCAGGCTCCTCGGTCCGTGGGATTCAGGAATCAAACACGCGTCTCTTATGTCTCCTCCTTTGGCAGGTGGATTGTTTACCACAGAAGCCCATAGGTGTGTACTTGTGTCTTTCTTAGTTCTTAGTAATTGCACATGTGCATAGCAGATCGAACACATCCAATAAACTGTGATTTCTCTGGACTTGTTTTTTTCATCTGTAAGGTGAGAATGGTGACTTAGAACTCTTACCAAGGTTTTTCTGGCTTAAAAAAATTCAGTGGTTATCAGTTACAACAAGTACGTATTTGTATTGAAAACTATTTAGCCATTCTGTCTTTATTTTGTGACTACATAAACACGGCTTAAAAGTAAATTTCTTGGGAGTTCCCTGACAATCCAATGGTCAGGACTTAACACTTTCACTGCCATGGGCCTGGCTTCCGTCCCCAGATAGGGAACTAAGATCCTACAAGCTGCACAGCTCAGCCAAAAAGAGAAAACTGTGTTAAAAAGGGAGGGCACATATATATGCCTATGGCTGATTCATGTTGCTATATGGCAGAAACCAACATAGTATTGTGAAGCAATTATCCTCCAATTAAAAATAAATAAATTTTTAAAAATTGTCCTAAAAAGAGAAAGTGAATTTCTATAGTAGGATTAATTTCCAAGGATAAAAAGGAGAGAATATATAGTTTTTATTCAAGATGTGTTTTTTTTTTAATGGTTTCAAATACAACAGTTTGTTACCAATGCCAAAACAGTGGACTTGGATGAAATGCATAAGGGGAAATTTTTGCTTCACTGGATGGAATCTACTCTTCTTCAAAAGTCTCTGCTTTCCATCTTAAAAAAAAAAAAAAGAGAAACTGGACTAATTGTTAAAATGAGTATGTGTACAAATGCAATTTAGTGACCTTTTCAGAAATCATTCTGAAGTGATTTCAAGGATTCTAAGATAAGGATTTGGGTTATTTCTATATTTAGTAGCCTATGGTTTTTAAAGATTTTGACTGTTAGTTTAGGTCCTCAGGACTTACCATGATCAGTAGATAACTTGTTTCTTTAACTGAGAGCTTTTAAAAAAATATATTTATTTATCTGGCTGTGTCAAGTCTCCGTTGCAGCATTCAAACTCTTAGCTGTGGCATGTGGGATCTAGTTCCCTGACCAGGGGTTGAACCCAGGCCCCGAGCATTGGGAGCACGGAGTCTTAGCCACTGGACCGCCAGGGAAGTCCCAACTCAGAGCATCTATTATTAGATCACTGCTTCTGCCTGCAAGAGCACCAAAACGTAACTGGGTTTTCCTTACCATCAGGGCATGTATCAGCCGCTGGAAACTGTAAATTCAGAATAGTTCTCTGTCATCCCAGAACTCTACCTCTAATTGTCATTACAGGTGGTATTTGAGCTTTCAGAAACCTGCCTTGATTGTGTTTTCCATTTTATTTTCATTATAAAGCTTTCTTGTGAAGTAATTTTTGTTTTCTAGGCTTAAATCCGCTTAGCTAATATTTATCAGTATTTGGGCAGGGCCTCGAAGGTTCATTAGGAAGACCCTATATATACACACAGTATAATTAACCATTATTTAAGAAAAACTGTCAAGTAAATTTTTTAAAGCAACATATTTTATCCCTACTTTCATGAGATTCCAGTACAATAGAAAAAAAAAAAAAAGGACAAATAAGCAAACATATCTGGCCAACTACATGAATTTTAGAGATGTACAGACATAAGCGAAGTAACCACAGCTGCGTTAGGGAGACAGAGGCTTCATTTAAGAAACAGACTGCAAACAGTATTTTGAGGAAGAGTGGGAAGTATGTTCAGGACGAGAGTGAAAAGAAACCAGAGTTCACAGTGACTAAGGAAGTTTGGTCGAAGGGATCCGCTGACAGTGGGTGTGAAACATCGCCGACCAGACTTGTTAATAGGATGTGTTTTAAATAGACCACGTTCTTGTAGTATGCATATGATGGGTGATTTAAAAATTTTTTAATTTTCTTTATTTTTTGAATATGTGATACATGTTCACAGCTCAAATGTTTCAAGTTACAAAATGGAACAGACTGAGTGATCAACTCCCTCACACACTTGACTCCCACTAACCACTTCTCCTCCCTGAGGATAACCAGTGTTATTAGTACTTCATAAACTTTTTCTGATAATTTATACACACAGATATACATTTTATTCCCTTTGACACAGATGGTTACATGCCACAAGTCCATAACTGCCTTCCAAAACCTTTTGGGTGCAGATGGGTTGTAGAAATCAAAATTCATTGGATTTTAGAAAAGCAATATGGTCCATAGAGTATAAATGACATAACACCCCCAGGGGATCTGTGCAGCACTAAGCGATAAAAGAAATTAATTCTCCAGGGAAGTTGAATATTCACACCAAAGTGGGATAAATAAGAACCATAAATAGCCTCATGTCAGTTGGATTCAGGTGTTACTGTCAGATATGTTTCAACACTAAGCTTACAAAATTACAATTTTTAGAGGTTTTTAGGTCTTGGAATAGCTGACATAGGGTTATAACTGGAATCCCTGCTATTCCCTACCCTGTGTTTTTTTTAATTAACAGTATGTATTGGAATTCTCCTTATCAGTACAGAAATCTTCCTCATCATCTACGCAATTAAAACTGCTTGTGTGCTAGATTTCTTGCAGAAAGCAGTTTAAACACACACAGTGGTTTATGCACATACACGTTTGTGTATAGATAAACAAGTGTTGGTGATGAACAGGGAAGCCGGGCATGCTACAGTCCATGGGGTCACAAAGAGTCGGACACACCTGAGCTACTGAAACAAGACTCATATTTATTGGTACAATTAACAGTACAGTAAGTGAAGTGAAAGTTGCTCACTCTTGTCCAACTCTTTGCGACCCCATGGTCTACACAGTCCATGGAATTCTCCAGGCCAGAATACTGGAGTGGGTAGCTGTTCCCTTCTCCAGGAGATCTTCCTAACCCAGGGATCAAACCCAGGTCTCCCGTGCTGTAGACAGATTCTTTACCAACTGGGCCATCAGGGAAGCCCAAGCACAGTAAGGTCGAGATCAAATTATTGACTTCTAAGTATGAGACTCTACGATTAAGTTGCTTTTTAAAAAATCACCTAGTTAGAAATAGTAATAATAGTAGTTGATGGGGGAAAAGGCAGTTTAACCAAGTAGAATCATAATATGCCTTGCTACAATAAATAAGTGGTTTAGCCAGTAAGAGTGTTCATGTATAATTGGTTCAGCATTGGGATCAAGGGTGGTGGAAAGCCTTAAGAGTTAAGATTTTAATTGTCGGTGTTCCTTATGGGAATTCTTTGCTCAGTGAAGAGGTTCAGGTTTCTCTGTGATATCGTTACCATTGTTCTGGGTAGAAAGTTGCTGCCCGAAAAGGCAAGGGGCTGTTTAAATAATGGCGACACTTTTTGTAGTTGGTGTGTCAGCACCAATGACCGAGAGGAGGAGCACTGGGATAGCATGCGCAGTTGTCACCGTGCACCGGTGTTTGGGCCCAGAAGTCTGACTAAATAAGGCAATGCCCCAGCGAGCCTTATCAGCGTCTGACCGGGATACCGGTTAGCAGCTGATACATGGTGCCCGGCCATGCTCTGCAATTCCTTAGCTTCTTGGCAGATGAGCGTCGATCCCAGACACCAAAAGCTCCTACCTGCCATGCCCAGTGTTGTACTTGCATTTGATTTTCTGTAAAGCTTGAGTATGAGATGTTAAGTCCCTGGAGAGGACAAAAGAGAGTTCAGGGTACTGTTCCAAAAATGTGTTATGTGTGTAAGCATACTTATTTTTAGTGATGTGTCAGTGGAGAGTTTGTTTAGGAGTTCATTCACCACCCCTGGCTCCCTGCAGCTTTTTCCCCACCACCCCAGTGCCTCCCCACCCGGCCTGAGGTTGAGAGGCTGGCAGGCTCTTCAAGGCTGGGGTTCCAGGAAAGGAGAGGTACCATCACTGCCACCCTTGGAGTCAATGGGTGCAGGGGGAGGGGAAAGGAGGGACTTTGCAATCACATCTGATCTTGGGCTCACCTCTCTTTTTATTTCTTTGGTCTCTGTGTTCTGCAGTGTTTATACTCTGCCAGTCTGTGTATTTATAAAAAGAAAACAGAGCATTTTTTATAGGAATCAGTCCAAGGGTCCAATTTTAATGCCAGCAAATGCAAATTTCAGTTCCTGTTAGTATTCAAGCCTGCAAACCTGGTCTAATCCAGGCTTGCTTGTACAGAGTTGAGGGGTGACTGTGTACACGTGAGCACATTGGAGGTTTCCCAAACTACTGACGGGGTATTATACCACCAGGAAATAGAACTTCACGACTTGAGTGATGGAGTGGAGGCAAAGCTGTGAGCTGGGGTCAGCACCCTCTGACTGTCTCCTGTGTCATCCCTCCTGGCCTGCCCCTTCCCCTCTGCCCATACCTCCCTCTCCTCCTCTCTTCTTTGCTGAACCCCTTAGTGTAGAAGGTTGAAGGAATGATGCTTCTCAGGTCCTGACTTTCTGAATGCAGAGCCCCCCTTCTCTCTCCTCTTCCCCTTTGTTTACCCAGGCCCATCCCTTCCCCTCCAGAAATTCTCAGTAATAGATGTTTTCATCACATGCTGTTGATTCTGTATAATGGGAAAAATGTCGTCTTCAATTTTTTTTTTTAAGTTTATGTGAATGGCACCAAGTCACAGTTTGTTGTGGTGGTTTAGTCACTTGGTTGTGTCCAACAGTAACCCATGGACTTTGGTCCACCAGGCTCCTCTGTCCATGGCATTTCCCAGGCAAGAATACTAGAGTGGGTTGCCATTTCCTTCTCCAGGGTATCTTCCCAACTCAAGGATCAAACCTGGGTCTCCTGCATTGCAGGCAGACTCTTTACCAACTGAGCCACCAGGGAAGCCCAAGTAGGTGGTGGTGGATTTTATTTGTCATTATGCTTAATAGATAGGTAACATTCCTATATAACTCTTTTAGTTTTGTTTATATTTTTGCCCCTTGAGAATACTGTGTTAAGATTCATCCGCTGGCCATATGTACCCCTGGGCTGTTGGTTTTCAGGGTTGCATGGTATTCCAGGGCTTCCCTGGTGGCTCAGAGAGTAAAGAGTTTACCTGCAATGTAGGAGACCCAGGCTCAGTCCCTGGGTTGAGAAGATCCCCTGGATGTGGGCATGGCAACACACTCAGTATTCTTGTCTGGAGAATCCCAGGGACAGAGGAGCCTGGCAGCTACAGTCCGTGGGGTCACAAACAGTCAGATATGACTGAGCAACTAACACTTTGACTTTCAAGGTATACCAGTCTCTGCCTGCACCGCAGTGTACTCACCAGTTGACTTACTTAGTGATGGACATTTAGCTTGCCTCAAACACCCCATATCACAAGCAGTGTTATCATCAAACTAGCTCTTAAAAAGCCAAGATGCAGTTCAGTAAAATGCCTTCCGTAAAATCTTGTGGTACCTGTTTAAATTCAGACATATCCCTTCTAAAGTTATTCATTTAAAATGTTTCTCTACAGTTTAGAGCACTGCCACAGCATGAGTGTTCTTGACATCTCTCTCCTAATAAAGACCCAGATGAAATCAAAACTTTCTGATTGGAATGCATTCTGCGTTGGGCAGATAGCCACTGGGTCTTCTGTTTGAGAATAAGATGTTCACGTGTTTTCCCTGATCATAGTTTGGGACTTTGGCAGGCAAAACTTGAAGGAAGGTGGTAGATGGGTCAGAGAGACTGAACTTATTCACACTCTGTAATTGAAGGTCCTGCCAGGTGGGAAGAACACGTGCTTTGGAGTCAGGCAAAGTCTTGACTCCACCTTGGGCAAGTTATTTAACCTCTCTCAGCCTTGTTTTCTTCATCAGTAAAAATAGGAATAATTATGGAGCCCTCCCAGAGGAACATCAGAAGGATTAAATGAGCTAACATGAGATGGAATTTGTGTAACACCTGACGCGTCCTGGGTGTTCCGTAAGTGGGAACTCCGGAACATCAGGAAAGTGTCCTCACCTCCACCTGGGTTAGACAGCAACCCAGGTGTGTTTCTGAGGGTTTCTGAGAGCCACCGTGGTCATTTCTGTGTCACCTCTCCCTGTCTTCCAGCCCATCCGGAGATCAAGGATGGCAGTTGCAGGGCACCCCTGCAAGGGTGGAGGCTGGCAGTGGGCAGCACCAGGGCTTATGAGAAAAGGACAGGGTGTAGGAGGGGGAGTCCAGCTGTATTTAAGGAGATTTATCCCACAACATAAGATCATCGAGGGAGGAATGTGAGGGGATAATTGTGGACCGAGTAAAGTCAGCCTTGGGGTCGGTCCCACTGGCCACACAGGATAGACAGGAGCCGATCTGGCATGGAGAGCCAGGCCTGAGCACTTGGATTCTGGTGATCAAGAGAACACTGAACAGCTTTGATAACGTCTGAAGAAAACAGAATGTTCTTATCAAACCTAAGTGAGAATTTTGTCCACAGACACTTGCTTCCAGAGAAGAATGGGGCTATTTCAGTGTGTTGGGTCCTTGGATTGGGTCTGTTCGCCTGAAATAATTGGGTAAACACATGCGTCCACTCAGGATTTTCTGCTGTCTTCACCAGATTGGCTCACTGGCGGCTCAGAAGGGGTTTTGTTCCTACTATATTAAGGCCAGCCTGACATGCCCAAGTGACCACTGGTCATGTTCTGATCCTGGAAGGACAGTGGCAGCAGAATTGGGTTGGAGATGCCCTTTAATTCCCTGGTTTTTGTTTGTAGCTCGCAGAATTGCTGAGAATCTTTTTATCTGAATGGTCAGCTTAGTGAAAGTTCATTCTATCAGGGTTATGTGTGACTTAAATACAAAAACCAGTATAATAAATAAACAGTTATCACAAGTTGGCAGGTTCCCCCCACACACATTTTCCTTCATGATGTGGAAGAAAGAGTACAGGCTCTTTCATGAAACTTACCCAGTTCTGATTCTGCTGTGTTCTGTCTACTTGGACAGACCACCACCTTTCAGAGCATGATTCCTTATACATAATAGAATAATAACCTTGACGGGTTGTAGGGAGAGTCTAGTAATTTTGTTCATAAAGTGTTTCACAGAGTTCCTAGAATATGGATGTTTGGTGGTTTCAGGGCAGTAGTGTACATTTATCATCATCTGTGTGTGTGTGTGCATCAGTGCATACATTAGAGTAGTCTAGAAATATTAAAATTGTTGTTTTCACATTTCTCTTGGGCACTTAGGATAGTTTGTCAGTGCTAAACGTAGCTCTGGAATATTTCCTGCTTCGTCAGCCTCTGCTGTGTTGAACCCACAGGAGCCAGGGCGCCAGCACCATTCTTTCCCTTTCCTCCTTGCGTTCCCTGTCCATCTACCTTTCTCTGGGCAGTTGCTGTCATTCCTCTCTCCCTCCCATCCATTTCATCATTAATAAGGAAAGTGAATGGGTTTCCTAGGCGATGTTAGTGGTAAAGAACCCGCCTGCCAGTGCAGGAGACATAAGAGATGAAGGTTCGATCCCTGGGTTGGGAAGATCCCCTGGAGGAGGGCATGGCAGTCCACTGCAGTATTCTTGCCTGGAGAATCCCACGGACAGAGGAGCCTGAGGGCCTACAGTGGGTCACAAAGAACCAGACACGACTGTGAAGCAACAGCATGTATGCATGCAAGGAAGATGAATGCAATAGGAATATGATTAACTAAAAATGAATACTTAGGCAACATCTAATACTCTACTGAAGAATAGCCCAGTTCTTGGCAATCAAATTTCAAATACCACTGCAGCACACAATGCATTCTGAGTCCCAGAAGAATGGCATGGCCCCCAGATTGCACCGCCTAATGGCCGGTGGAGTGATATTTTTTCCCCAGCTACTTAGGAATGTTAGTAGTTTGCACCCTGTGTAGCTGTTTCTTGTGCCCCCCACCATGCTGTCTCTGCAGGGCTGGTGCTGGGAAGGCTGGGATCGTATAATGTATACATCTCGGGGGGTGTGTGTGTGCATGTGTGTGTGCGCATGTGAGTGTCTTGTCACCTTAACTGCTCTAGGCCTAAGCTTTCTGTTCGGCACGGATCATTTGGTTAGAACTGGATGATCTCTGAGCTCTTTCTTAGTTTCCAGATTTTGTGACATATGTTGATCTCATGATTAATAATTCCAGATTAATTAGAAGATTATAGAATGTTTGAAGACTGTGTCTAGCGTTAGAGTTTCACTTACAAAAATAATCAGCCATCAATCCTAGAGGATGATTGGGCTTTATGATCATGTTTATAAACCTCTGTTGTTAAGCTTTTTGATCTGTGTGATTGTAAAAGACATGGAACTTCATTTGTCACTGTGCGCAGATGATTTGACTGCTATGTACGGGCCATTACGTAAGGTGTTTTATTTATGTTCAGGTTATAGGGAAGTTTTAGTTAGAACGTATACTCACCTGTCTTACTTAAATCTGATACCTCTAAATTTCTTTACCAAAGAAAATTTAGCAGCAGGTTTAGTAGCAAGACTGTTATCACTCTTAAGAAAAATTAGAAAGCAATAAAGAGAGGCCTAGATTTTACTTATATATAATAAGGGAATTTCTCTAGAAACAAAAATATAGCTTCCACAGTTACTGAATATTCAGGTAGAAGGGAACTTTAGAACTCTCTACTTTCCCAGGGGTCTTTAGCTTATAGTTTCAGACCTGGGAGTTCTCAGGTTTTATGGAAGGGCTGTCAGTAGGAGGCAGGGAAAAGCTGAGGAGATGGAGATAGGTCCTTGCAAGCCAGAACACAGGCAGGTTTGTCTGATTTCATATGGTTGGGAAAAAGTATGCCAAATTTTTATATAAGAATGAATGAGAATTCTCATTCTAACTCCTTTGTTTTACAGATGAAAAAACAAAGCTCCAGCCTACCATGTCAGTAGCACAGAAGGGACAGATTTTGTGAAATATATTGATATCATGATTAATAATTCCAGGTTTAATTAGAAGATGTTTGGGCTTTATGATCATATTTATAAACCGGTAGCTTTGCTCTGAGAGGACTGGTGGCTCAGAAGGTGAAGAATCCGCCTGCCAGTGCAGGAGACACAGGAGACTCGGGCTCAGTCCCTGGATGGGGAAGACCCCCTGGAGAAGGAAATGGCAATCCACTCCAGTATTCTTGCCTGGAGAATCCCACGGACAGAGAATTCCTGGCGGGCTATGGTCCATGGGGTTGAAAAGAGTTGGACACAACTTAGTGACTAACACTTTCGCTTCAGAGGACTGAACACGTTTGGCTGCTCCTAAGGACGTGAAAACCGCTAGAGTCTCTGCTGTCATCTTCTCCTCCCCAGTGTACCTCTCACTTATCTCCAGACCTTAAGCCTCGTATCAGGTAGAAACTATTGTTGACACAGTTTAGAGCATCTCTAGAAACCCAATCCATGTTGGGAAAGTTGGACTGGGCAGCCCTATGACACAGAGCACAGCCATGCCAGCTCTTGATTCCTCGAGGAAAAGTAGACCTTTGTGACCCTTGACAAGGAAAGTCACTGGGCCGGCCAGACACTGGATCAGGAAGAGGGGTGTCTACTCTGCACATTCACCTGCAGCTGTTTCCAGAGTAGAAAGAGTGGCCTTATGGGCTCTGGTAGCTTCTAACTGGTAGTAATCCTGTGTGTGTGTGTGTCCTTAAGTTTTCGTATCTCATTATAGCCCCATAACAAACATGTTGACAACCACTTCTGTTTCTCCAGGGCTTTTAAGTAAGCTGCCCAGCATTGCACAGGTGGGACCCCCAGCCCCCCTGCTTCACCTGGGTAGCTACAGTCGCTGTCAACCCTCACAAAGGTCACAGGTGCAGTAATTTGACACAATATGATACCTAATGCTTTGGTCACAGCTTTCTGGTTACATTTTGTGAAAGTGTCATATATATTGCTTCCTGTTTTATAGAATAGGAGAAAACAGAAACTTGTATTCCTGTTGTCTCTTGTATATCTTTTAAAATAACTGCAGAAAAATCTTTTGAAAAAACACTAACATTGGTTAGCTCTGCTGGATTAATATCAGGGTTGAGTAAGGAATAAGGGAAGAGGGAGACTTCCCTAGTTTTATTAGATTTTATTGATCCATTTGAATATGTTGCTTATTTGGAAACTTAATATCTCTTTAAATTACTCAGTTAACTAAATGCATAGATGTTACTGATAATGGTGTTGAATAGTCTCTGCCCAGCTTTACCTGCATCTTCTGTGTTTAGCACTTGACATGTATCATCTGTAGTCCTCATAATAACTCTGCAAGGTTGGTTCTACCACTCTTCAGGGTTTACGTAAGAAGAAACAGAGATGTCCCAAGGGTGTAGGGAACTTGCCCTGGATTCCAGGTTGGCAAGCAGTGAGAGCTGATTCATATCCAGGCAATCTGATTGGAGAGCTCATGCTCATAACCACTATAGGAAGGGCTTAGACAAACAGCAAGAAACTCAACTTTGAGGGTGTTCCAGTGTGATGTAAGAGATATTTTTAGTTTGGCACTTTTGAAGTCTGTGAATCCTAAATAATACATCTACATTTATAGAGCAAGTCCGGGGAGCCCGTGCAGTTTCCATTATGCTATTTAATCCAAGGATTACGTTTATGCTGTGGTTGTAACAATACGCTGTCGATGGAGGTCTCAGGCTTTAAGTGCCAACAGATTGTCACAAATGCTGAGACACCTAAGGATGCGTCGAGGGTGGTAGGTGGGGAGGGAGACAGCAGAGACCAGGATGGATGACAAGGTGGCCTCGTGGTGGCCCAGCAGGCAGAGAGCTTCATATGCCACCAGCGTGGGGGTGAGGTGACCACTTTGAGGGGTTGGGGTGTGTTACCCGCTGAAATCCCAGGGAAAGACAGCAACACCTCAGCATCTTACCAGGGAGATGTTGTTAGAAAACAAAATCCCTTATCTTGGAGCAAAATCACAGGGAAAGCTAATGCAGCTAATAATCACTAGTTGCTTAACAGTGTCAATTCTACATTTATTTAAACCAAGAGTTGTTTATCACTAAAAGATTATTATATACACGAATCCACTCATGCAAGTGAGAAATGTGTATGTTAATTTAATCATAATTGGGAGAGAACATTCATCTTTTATTAATTCAGATGATGAGAATAAACCCAGTGTTCAGAGAGAGAATGAAAAGAAAGACCATCATAGGAAAAGTCTGCAGCTCAATTAAGATGGGATGGTCGGGGGGGAGGGGGGCGGTGGTGTACCGTTCTTGCCTTCGATGCAAATTGCCTCCCAACACTAACTGGCTAGTAATCCCCAGGGGGTTGCAGGAGCTATTGCACAGGAAGTTCTTGAAACAGATAATGCAGGTTGAACCTGAAGTATAAAAAATCCCTCAGTAAATGTCAACAGTAATCATCACCCTCATCATATCGATACTTGTTGGCTTAACTTGCTAGGCTAAGTCGCTCAGTCCTGTCCGACTCTTTGAGACTCCATGTAGCCCACCAGGCTCCTCTGTCCATGGGATTCTCCAGGCAAGAATACTGGAGTGGGTTGCCATGGCCTCCTCCAGAGGATCTTCCCAACCCAGAGACTGAACCCAGGCCTCCTGCACTGCAGATGAATTCTTTGCCATCTGAGCCACCAGGGAAACCTGTAAGTTAGGCTGGCCTAACTTAATACAGTATATATCTCCCAGATGTTTATATTTTCCCAGTGGTCATATTGTGTAGCTTATGAGTCATTGAATCAACTAAGAGGAGCCTACACTTTGTCTGTTGTCCTATCAAATTGTGTAATGACCCAAGGCAGGGGCTGGCTTCCAGGCCACAGAGGGCAGAGTTCACAGGTCACCACCCTGTTCACACCTTCCCAGCCTCAGTGTTTTAGCCCGTCACCCAGGTGGTGTGAAGCATGCCCATCGCTGGTGTACACTTCTGGGACATGTCCCATTCATTCCCCGGCTTCTTGTCCTCCAAACCCAGACTTTGGCCTGTGCCCCCCCCCCTCCTTTTTTTCAGCCTACAAACCTGTGGTTTTGTCTGCTGATATTCATTCCTTTCGCAGGCTCCTTAAGAAATGTGGTAGAATTTCCCTCAACTTGCCCTTTACTCTCTCATTCCTAGAAATAATGTATCCATATTGTAATCTTCCCAACGCAGAGATCGAACCAGGCCTCCTGCATCACAGGCATATTCTTTACTGCTGAGCCAACCAGGGAGGCATGAACAGAGGAGCCTGGAGGGCTGTAGTCCATGGGATCCCAAAAGAATCAGACACAACTGAGCAACTGAACCACCACCACCGTTGTAATCTTGGAGTATATGAGATAAATGTGTGTGTGTGTTAGTTGGTAATAATCTCAGAGAAGCACACAATATAATAAAAGTTATTAAAATAACGAATTGATACTTAGAAAGTTATTAAAAAGAGGTCTTCAGAAGTGCTAATAATCATTTACACTGTTTCTTTAATGCCCGATTGGTCTCTCCTGCCTTGATTCTGGCCTAAGAAGGCATCTCATCAAGAGGTTTTTGCTTCCGTCTGTTCTCAGAGCAGGGAGAGCTGGTTATGTGAAGAAAGTCCGTGACTGTAAGAGCCATCACATTAAAGGCTTTGAGGGTCCTTTAGGGACATTATGCTCCCATTATCTGTTGTGATGTAGCCAAAATTATACTCCCCTTGGCAGCGTTTCCATGGCAGGTCCTTGATCCTGACTCACAAATGCATGATTGATTCTGAGTAGTTGTGTGTAGTTGTGGTGAAGAGTCCCTCACATTTTTTTTTCATTGTCGTATTGCCTTTAAGACTGAGTTTGAATAGTATTTTAGGAAAAGAGAAAAAGTAAGAAGATATTAGGTTATTTTATTACCTGAAAGAAGACCAGGGAGCCCGGGGGAATTCATCTGAGAAAGAAAATGGCATTTTGTCTATTGTAATTGGGAACTAGTTCTCCAGAAGCTTAGAGCGCTCAGGCTAATATGGGATTTATTTTGAGTTGTGTTTCCATGATACTAAGAGCATAATGGTATTCAGTAACACTTGTGTGCCTTCTAGTAAAAACAAGCATCTCTTGTTTTGATCCGTTTTCTTCTTCTCTGTTTTGCTACTGTGTAGTTAAATTTGAAAGCTTGTAGCCCTGACTATATGTAACCAAATAGTTTACCAGAGGGCCCCTCCTTTGTTAGGGAGGTTTAAAAATGGTTTCCTATTAATTCACAAGTCTGTGTGGGTGAATGCTTTTTTAACATGACATTTCTAAGACGCTTTTCTTGCTTATTCCAGAAAAGAGAGGCCAAGTCTGTTATTTACTACCTGCTTGGATAGTCAAGTTTGTTCAGCAAAAAATCAAGTAGACTCTCAGCTGACCACAGGTGAAGTCTAATGGCCCAAGTGGTTAAAGTAAACATCTCAAAAGTAAATAGGCAGAAATTCTTGTTTCTGTACTTGAGCTCCCTAGACCATTTAGATGAAGAGGCTCTTTTAACTGGTCTGGATTTTAATTCCACTGTCAGCAAAATGAGTATGTTCGTATAGCATTGGTACATTAAGGTCTCAAGGCAGACATCCTAGACTTGTAAAATAGTCCCTTAAAAGTTAACTGTCTTCAGAGTCTTCATAGTAGATTCTGGCTTTCGGGTAGTTTTGAGCTGTGAAAGTTTACAGAACCTCAAGAGCAGTTCTCTAGAAAGGTTTTACATTTTACTTAATTTTTAATGATTTTAAGGGGGCTTTTATGGCTTGTTCTTCTCTAAAGCAAGAGCTTGGCTCCAGTAAGGACATACACCTTCTGTCTAGCACAGAAGTACATGGACCGTTGACAGAGGATGGGAATGGGGCCAGTCAGGAGGGACAGGTTAGAACCGAGTGTTTCTTAGAATGTCCACTGGGCTTCCCTAAAAGCTCAGAAACCTGAGAAAGCTGGCTTTTTATGGGCACGCAGTTCCTCTGAAGGCTCTTTGAGTAGATCCATTTTGTTTTATAAAAATTCCTATTGGCAGCTTGGCCTTTGAGAAATCATTCTGCAGATATTCCAGGAGCATGCAGGCAGGAGCTGGAGGCCTCTTTCCTTTTTCTTTCATTGTTGTTCATGTGTCTCAATTAAGAGTTTTGGGTGACTGCTTCTTGGGTCCTGGCCAACTCTCCCCGCTTCCTCCAGAAGTCCGCCCCCCGCACCTACACCTTTCTGGTGGTAAACACCTGGGACGCTGGGAGCGGGAGTGAAGCCAGTGTGTAGGACACACAGACTCATGCAGCTAGTTCGGAGCCAAAGCACAATTGGATTATGTCGAGAAGGGAAAAGGTGCCACGTGAATTTTCCATGTTTCTGCACAGAGCAGGCCAATTTAAATATAGCCTACTACCACAGCTTGTCCAGAATTAAAATAGCCCAGAACAAGTGGCAAATGGCAGGGCGTGGGGCTCTCTGCCAGGAGATGGCTAAGGGACGGGAAAATGGGCTTTTGAGATGGATTGTGCAGGCTCAGATAACAATAGCAGACAGGACACCCTGGGATCCTACTTCAAAACTTCAATTTCAGGTCAACGTAAATGTGCAGAGTCCAAAAGGAAGGGCTGATGAAAACACTCAGCAGCCTAGAAGGCTGTTCTAAATGTGCTATATTATTATTTCAGAATTAAAATCTGGTCCCTGAATTCCCCTATAGTGACGTCTTACCTAAATTCAAGGACAATACCATGCAGCTAGGTTTTCCAAGCATAGATGGTTTTAGCCCATGAATTGAATTATGTAATAACTGTATAATAAAGCCTTATTTGAGCCTGGTGCTGCACATAATGAAGTTAGAACTTGAAAATATGATGAACAGCCCTGCCTTTACTGGTTTATCAGAACAGTGATAGTTGTCAGTACAAGAGTTTTAGCAGATATTTCGGTTCAGTTATTCATTCCTGAAATTTTTGTTTGGTTGGTTGATTTTTAGTCTTTCTTGATTCTACCTGTCATGTTCCCTGAGATTGAACAACACCAAAGACACGTTTCATTATAGGAAAGTAGGTACAGTTAGATAGATACTTGCTTTGAGAAAAAGCCAAAAGAGATGCTCAGCAGTGGTTAACGTTTGCTGGTGCAGATAGACATTTCATAGCCCATGCAATCAGTATACACATAACTAAAATGTTTGTATATTATATATTTGTGTATATGTTTTTTATTCTTCCCTCAAAATTAACTGTCATGTTACACCTATCCAGCACACGTTTAATACTACTTTTTAGTGATATGAGGAGTTCGTCATCTGATAGCATCTAAATTTCAGACCTTGAGAACCATGGTTGATAAGCTGGTTTCTGAAATTATGCCAGCACTATGGAAGAGATATTTTAAAAATTAAATAGCGAGAAGTTATTTATCATATTGAAATGTGTGACTGCGGTGACTGACTGTAGTGTCTCAGAGTTCAGGGAGTAACAGAGACCTTTCTCTCTCAGATGAGCATGTGAACCTTTTTAAAAATGTATTATTATTTTAACTATGAAAATATGATAACACCTTTACCTGAGACTTAGAAAATATAGAACAAGGTTATATATAGTTCAAGTATATATATTACAGTTTTTTAAGGTAGATAAGTTAAGATTTTTAGTTGAAGTTTCAATATCAAACTCTCAAAAACTAATAGAATGAACACACAGACAAGTAGAAGTGGAAACCTGAAAAGCACAGTGAACCAATTCAGCATAATTAAGATTTACACAGTTTTCACACAGCAGCAGGGTACACATGCTACTCAAGTTCCGCTAGACTGTAAACTAGGAGACCCTGGAACATATCCAGGACCTAAGACCAGGTGCAAAAATTTGATGGTCTAAAGGTATTGAAATCATAGAGTCTGTTCTCTGAGCATGAGGACCTTTTTTATTTTGTCAGGCAGTACCGGCTCACCCGTTTGAGCTGCTGCTGTTGTGACGTCTTAGAAAAACATTGCAGAGAAGTTTCCTATTTACAATTAACTGTTGCCAACAGTGATCACCGGCCAGAGAAAAATTGAAGGGGGAAAAAAAAGCTTTCATATCACCACCAGAGTTACAGAAGGGTCAGAGCAGGATGGTGAACATGGACAATATAATCAGTAGGAGAAGAAAAATGAATTTAGAGTTAAGTAGACTTGGGGGTGTTGCCTGGAATAGCAAATAATTTGAAGGCATTTCTGGACATTTGTAGATGATTGAGTACATTGAGGTTTTGTTTGCCATAGCAGACATTAGGAGCTGATCATGAAATGAGAATGTGGACAGCCTTGAAAGGAGATGGGCCAGGAGCGGTTATTTTAGAGAGCACAAATTCACACGTGATCTGAAACCTGGAGACATGTCAGTAGAAAGACATGGGACAGCAGGACATGAGTGTTGTCAGTAAAAGCTCCCAGGAACAGAATCGTGGAGCAGTGAGTCACTCACCAGCTTCAAGCTTCCTTGTCTTGCATGGAAAGAGCCTAATCCTTACCTCTCCTCCTTACTCTGGAACAGTAACATTCCCATTCTTCGTTGGGAAAGACTGGAGTGCAGAGGCATCCCCACATCTTTCTAAGGATAGTGACTTCTTCGGGATGGGCTTGCTCCAGACTTGATGACTGACTCATTAGCCTCCCCTTTCCTTGATGTCCTGTACATTTTCAGGGTAACTGGTCAGCCCAAAGGGATTGCATATGAAGCTATAAAGAGGGCTTTTTCTATTTCCTACCCCATCTCATTCATGTAAGAGCAGAGTGAAAAATGGGAAGCCTCCTCCCCAACTGTGTCCATTACAGTCCATTGGGGTCCAGAATTATAAACGTACTTTACAGGTTTCCACAGAGTCCTCCAGAGTGTCTCAAGGCTCCGAGGTTCTCAGCCTCAAGTAAAAGTGGATTTCTCACACTTCTACTCCCCAGCACCTGTAAGACAAGGGCACATCCTCAGTCATCAAGTCTGTTGTCATTCTAAGTAGATTCTGTGATTATACTGACACTACTGAAAGGGGAAAAAAGAACTTTCTGCAGTCCTCCTCCCACTGCCTGACACCTAGTACATTCAGGAAATCGGACCTGGAAAGTGTAGCCCACTCTGAGAGGTAAACCTGGAGCCTTTCAGCAACTGTCAGAGCTGAGAAGCAGTGGGGAAGGCCCAGGACCTTCCTGCTGACACTGGGCCACTCTCAGCCAGGGGGCGGGCAGACTTCAGGGTTTGGTGGGTAATTCTTCCTATCCCTCCCGAGTTCAGCGTGCTTTCTCATTTACAAAATGACAGTAGACTTTGAATTCTTGGGCCTCAGAGAAAACCCCTTCCTAAGTGCCAAGTGAAGTGAAAGTTGCTCAGTCACATCTGGCTCTTTATGACCCCATGAACTGTAGCCCACCAGGCTCCTCTGTCCATGAAATTCTCCAGGCAAGAATACTGGAGCAGGTAGCCCTTCCCTTCTCCAGGAGATCTTCCTAAACCCAGGGATCGAACCTGGATCCCCCACATTGCAGGCAGATTCTTCACCATCTGAGCCACCAGAGAAGCCCCAAACAGGGCTCAGAGCCTAAATGTTCTGCCTCATTCTTAGTATGTGCAGTGTGCCCACTGTGCTTGGAATTCTGGAGACTCAGTCTGAATTTCGGGCTGGTGAGGGGTCCTTCTGTTGGGATCAGTGCATCTGGCAGTAAGGAATGGATCCCGGAAGGCAACCCCGCATTCCCCAGTGACAGCGGTTCATCCATCCCACCGACCTGCATGGCATTGCCTCCCAGGCCCCGCAGTCCGTTTATTCCCCTATGAAGAAAAGTAAAGGTTAAAAGTTCATCAGAAAGTGTCTAGAGCAGAAACTCAAGCCAACAGCAGGCTCTTGATCAAGAATAATCCAAGTATTATAAGTCCCACAAGGATATTTTATTGAGGCAACTCAACTGACAGTCTATCAAGAATGAAGGAAAACATTCCTATTATTTGAGCCAGAATTTAACATGACCCTTTTACTTAATTTGTTTGAATTCTGCCTTGCATTTCCACTCCCGTCTCTAATGAAGGAGAAGCACACAATTCTTTTTGTTCAACATACGTGTGTTCATCTTCAAAACCGCCTTTGCCCCACCCCACCCCACCCCAACCAGTCCAAATTATACCAAGTGTTATTTAAAGGTACTGAGCAGAAAAGCAACCATCCTGGTTTACATATTTGTTCCAGCCACCATTTTTCTCAGTTTTCTGGGGTAAGTAAGCTATTATCTTATCCATTCAGTATGGGATGAAAGTTTTCTGTTCTTGGTTTAACACAGCCAAATGCTTAAAAACAGATAAAATCATGTTGTTGTTGTTTTTTAAGATTCCCACGTGGAAAAAAAAGAAAAGAAAAGTTTTTAAGAATTCAGGAGGAGCTAGATGATCTTCTGATATTTCCTTTTAAACTTGGAGGCGTTAATTACTAATTTGGTGGTTTGGGGAAGGCAACTATGAGTTAGATGAATCTGCAGTATTTTTAACACCACCTAAAATGTTCCTGCTGAAGAATAACCTTGATGAAAACCAATTTTTCCCCCTAGTCTTTAGTAAGATATTTTCTAAGCTGCATTTCACTTGAAAGTCAGCCAAAACTGGTTTAAAAATATGTAGGAGAAGAAAGCACCTCATCTGCATTTTTCAGTACAAGTCAAAATCTATTAATATTAAAGATAATAAATAAGGAGGGCAGTAGACTCAATAAAGAGAAAGCATGACTATAAGAACTGTGGGTATGAAGGAATATTTATAGCAGAAAGGAAAGTTTATAACTTGAAGACGAAATAGATCATGGACATTTGCTACCACAAGATCTGCAGACAGCAGTACAGAAATCTCTCTTCACAGCATAGCTACCAGCTTTGCCCTAAACCTTTGGAGACCTGGCCTCTGCCTGTTCATCCCACTGGATTCCTGTGTGACTTTGAGTTTGTTGCTTGGTCTCTCTGAGTTTTAAATTTCTACAGAAGGGAGAGTCATTATCTGACCACAGGGGAAGGACTTCGTGGGCTCTCCGAGGCCCTTCCAGTTCTAATTGTGGTTTTTAATCTGTCTGGCAAAGCAGAACTGTCAAGAATCATCTCAAAACTAGAAGGTTAACGAAAGTCAAGTAAATCCTTTGTGCTCATTACATTAGTGTCCCCAATGTCTGTTGCAACAAAAGACTGAAAATTTGAACTGAAAGCAGTCGAGGACTTTGTTTTTCTTTTCAAAAAAATTTTATTGAAGTATAGTTGATTTATAATGTGTTGGTTTTCTGTGTGCAGCACAGTGAATCAGTTACGCATATATCCACTCTTTTTGAGACTCTTTTCCCATATCATATAGAGTCCCCAGGTGGCTCAGTGGTAAAGAATCCACCTGCCAAGGCAGGAAACAGGGGTTTGGTCCCTGGGTTGGGAAGATCCCTAGAGGAGAAAATGGAAACCCTCTCCAACAGACAGAGGAGTCTGGCAAGCGACAGCACGTGGGGACACACTGGTGACTGAGAACACATCTGTTACATACAGCAAGTTCCTACTGGTGGTTGTGCTGTACACTGTCCTGTATGTCCATCCTGGTCTTCCAGTTCATCCCCCCCCCCCACCCTGCCTTACCAGAGTAAGCCTCCACTTGTCATCTGCATCTGTAACTCTGTTTCTGTTTTGTAGACAAGTTCATTTGTATCTTTTTAAAAGTGAAACTATGGAATGTGTTCTTGTCACAGATTAGGTGTGGAATCAGTGCAGTCACTGAATTACAGTTCCTACAAACATTCCTACAAGGAAACATTGCTACTAGGAAAGGTTAAGTGAGTTAAATGGTTTGCTGAGAGAATAACTGTACTCCTATTACTTTGTCATTCCTCGAAAAGCAGTGCTGTCCCAAATCCAACAACTTCCAAACCCATGTTTTAAATACGATAGAACTTCAGATGCAGAATGGCTTGCGGAGCCAGTCCCGAGCAGGTTCATACTTAGCGTCCCATGCCCAGCAGAGGAGCCAGTGCCTTTACTGGTCACTATCTTGGCAGGTCTAGACAGATCAAAGTGTAACTGGTTGATTTGGGATCTTTAGAGAGCCATTTTAGGTAATTTACAAAATGGATATCTTACTACTTAAGAGACTGTGTTTCAACTAAGATGCAGGATACAGGATGTTTGGGGCTGGTGCACTGGGATGACCCAGAGAGATGGTATGGGGAGGGAGGTGGGAGGGGGGTTCAGGATTGGGAACTCATGTACACCCGTGGCAGATTCATGGTGATGTATGGCAAAACCAATACAGTATTGTAAAATAAAGTAAAATTAAAAAAAAAAAAGAAGGGGAAAAAAAAGAGTTCTAGTTTGTGTCATTTTAAAGGCATGAATAATGTTTGCTTTTTTTTTTTTTTGGTGATTAAGTATTTATGAAATGGGATCATATTAGCACCAGCAAGTGCACACCCAGTAAAGAGGAAATTAGGTCTGCCCGTGACCCTTCACTGGGGTCCATTAGTCACTCGGCTGAACACTGCTAGCTGCCGGCATGTGTTTCGACCACTAGATAGTCTTACATTGCTCTGATTCTTAGTCATACTTTTAATCTGTCACCACAGTGACCATTGGTAAAGGACAAAAAGCATAACAACACTGACGTGGAAATACAAACAGCCTTGACCTGACAGTTCTCATCACTACCCACAGGGTCTGCTTAGATCCCGAAGGTTTTGAAGTTCTTTTTGGGCACACCCAGATGTTTCTATTACAACACTAAAAAGAAATGTGGTCATGATTATATCTGATTTCATTTTACCGAATATGCATCCATTTTGAAATAGTTTGACCCACCTTTTGTGACTAAAAGGCCTGATAACTTGAGTGAGATTTAGTCAAAATAAGGCCATTTCTATGAAATTGGCCATGGGAAAGAAGCCTTATTTTAAGCAACTGAAAGCACCTAAAACTGTAATAATAGTCTGCATTTATATGACTTTACAGTTTCCTGATTGCCTTCACATTGGTCAGTGGTTCCTAACTTAACCCTCTGTATTTCAGAGTCTCCCCCTGGCAGTGCACCGGTCCCCCCTTCCCAGAGCTCTGAGGTGGGTTCATCTCCATCCTCCTTGCTCAGGTTTCTGCCCTGCATCAAGGGCCCCCTTCTTCCTTCTCTGCTTCTCCTAGAAAAGAGACCCCTGCCAGAGAGAGATGCAAAGTTATGTCAGGCTAAAATCAGGTCCTCCCAGTGCTATGTCGCAATTCGTTTTCCTTTCTTAGAACTCTTGTATACAATCCTGATTGCAAATCTTCACCTCTTTAAGCACCCAGATTTTCCCTACCAGCCCTACATTTCAGCCAGAGACTAATAGTGGCCATTTATCAACTAAATACCCTCTCTGCATTAGTCCTCAGTACTTCATAGAACTCAGTTCTGACCTTAGCAACTGTACAAGGTAATATCACTGCCATTATACAGGTAAGGAAAGTGAGGCAAAAGTGGCACAGCTGGGATGTGATCAGTGGGCTTAAGCCCAGGTCTGTCTGGTTTCCAGAGTCCACACTCTCTGTCTCTTTCAGGCTTGCTGTGTTGTGTCCTGCGCTCAGCCATGTCTGAGTCTTTGCCACCCCATACACTCCCCTGCCAGGCTTCTCTGTCCATGGAGTTTTCTAGGCAGAAATACTGGATCAGATTGCAAGCTTAGGATCCTTTAAATAATTTTAAAACACTGAATCAACCCAGCATTTGTTTTCCTGTTTCTTTTATTTTTCTTTGTCTAAGACCCGACTCCAACAGTTGTCACCTTCTCAAAGCCTCTTCATTTTCTCCTGTTCTCTGAGCATCTTTCTTCCTGCCTTCCAACAGGATCTGCTGTCATGGATACAAGTAAAGTGCCTTTTCCCTTAGCCCAGCTAATCCCCCTGGTTACTGTCCAAATTTCCTCTTCCTTTCTGGGTCAGAAGTCACCAGCATGTGGCTCACACCTGCTTCCTCTGCTTCCTCTCTCCCTTCCTCACCGACCCTCTTTGGACCGGTTTCTGCAGTGGTCTTCTTGGTAAAACATTTTTTGACCACATGGTGGGATCTTGGTTCCCCGACCAGGGATCAAACCTACACCACTTGGAGTGGAAGCTCAGCGTGTTAACCGCTGGGGCACCCAGGGTGTCTCCTGACCTTCCTGTTGGAACTGCTGTCTTGGAAGTTCTCAACAAACCTACCATCACCTTTCTCCAGCACAGAGCAAGGTTGACAGACGACCCCTTTCTCAGACTGTAAACCATGCTGGCTCATTTCAGCTGCCTCCAAATCCGCCAGCCAGTGCAGCTGCCTCAGACAAATTCAGATGTGGCTCACTTCCTTCCTAAGAGGAGCACAGGTCTTACCCAAGAACAGGAAATTTGAAAGGTTCCGTTGGAAGTTCACCATCTACCTTTACGCCACTGCCTCTCACTTCATTTCCTCCATCAGGTCCCTGGGACATTTTGTCTCCATCCTTTGCTTTTTTGACATACTCATCTGATGGACTCCTCCACCATCTGTGATCACATGACCCACATTGCTGTTGCTCACCTTGACCCTTAACTTTGCATTGCAGCCTTCATTTCCAACTTGAAATGCTTAGGTTGTATAAAATCCTGCTTGAATGTATCCCCTTTCAAACTGTCCAGCCTTCCCATCTATACAGCATCTCTGTGTAGTAAAGCTGTTCGTCTGCATACCAAGTTGGAAACCTTGGGGTTATCTTGTAGGTTTCTCTCTCTCTTACCTATTTTATTTATTTTTTAAGTATGTATTTCTTTAGCTGTCTCAGGTCTTCATTGCAACATGTGGGATCTGTCATTGCAGCCCACGGACTCTCTAGTTCTGGTGTGTGGGCTCAGTTGCTCTGTGGCATGTTGGACCTTAGTTCCCTGTGAAAGTGAAAGTGTTAGAAGTGTGTCCGACTCCTCGTGACCCTACGGACTGTAGCCCGCTAGGCTCCTCTGTCCATAGGATTTTTTTTTTTAATTGGAGACTAATTACTTTACAGTATTGTAGTGGTTTTGCCATACATTGACATGAATGTCCATAGGATTCTCCAGGCAAGAATACTAGAGTGGGTTGCCATTTTCTTTTCCAGGGGATCTTCCCAACCCAGAGATCAAACCTAGGTGTCCCGCATTGCAGGCACATTCTTTGCCATTTGAGCCACCAGCGAAGCCCAGGGATCAAACCTGAGTCCCCTGCAACCTGCGTTGCAAGGCAGATTCTTCACTACTAGACCACCAGGGAAGCCCCTTTACCTATTTATTTATTCCTCCAATATTTGAGGATTGCTGCTGTGCCGGGCGTTATGGTAAGAGCTAGCAAAACAAATATGGAGGCCGCCTGCACGTTTCAAAGTTCTGACACTTCTTCCCTTAAAGATCCTTTGGCTCAAAAAAAAAAAAAAAAAGATCCTTTGGCTCTTCCTTTTCTTAGTACCATTCGCCTCGCTTGACATAGCTTCCCCAGCTTGCCCCAGCCAGGATTAGTGAAGCAATGTCTCGTCTGATGACCCAACCTTTGGTCTTTTCTTCTCACTTCCTCTGGATACATAGAATATTCTGGAAATATTTATTCATGGGTGATTTTTTTTTTTAGATTTTTTTTTCACTGTAAAATACACATAACATAAAATTTACCATCTTAACCATTTTTGCATGTACAGCTCAGCTGTAAGTGCATTCCCATTGCTCTGCAGCCAATCTCCAGAACTTTTTCATTTTCCAGAACTAAACTCTACCCGTTAAATAACAACTCCCTGTTCTCCCTCCTCCAGCCTCTGGCAACCACGCTTCTACTTTGTGACTCTAGGAGGTTGACTCTTCTAGGTTCCTCCTGGGAATGGAATCATACAAAGTTTGTCCTCTTGTGACTAGCTTATTTCTTTAGCATTAAGTTCCATGGAAGGTTCATCCATGATATAGCACACATCAGAAATTCCTTCCTTTTTAAGGCTGACATTCTGACAACCCACTCCAGTATTCTTGCCAGGAGTATCCCATGGACAGAGGAGTCTGGCAGGCTACAGTCCATGAGGCTGCAAAGAGTCAGACACAACTGAGTGACTAACACACATAGGCAACACACACACACACACACACACACGCAACATTCCATGTGGACTTTCCAGGTGGCTCGGTGGTAAAGAATCCACCTACCAGTGCAGGAGACTAGGGTTTGATCCCTGGGTCAGGAAGATCCCCTGGAGTAGGAAATGGCAACCCACTCCAATAATCTTGGTTGGAAAATTCCATAGACAGAGGATCCTGGCAGGCTGCAGTCCATGGGGTCACAAAGAGCTGGACATGACTGAGCCCACACACATTACGATTGTTCCATGTGTGACTGGGCTATGTTTCATTCCTCCCTTCTTTCATAGAGGCACCCTTGGGTGGTTTCTACCTTTCGGCTGTTGTGAATAACGCCCCTGTGAATGTGGGTGTACAGATATCTCTCTGAGACCCCGCTTTCAGTCTGGGGTGGTATATACCAAGGAGTTGGATTGGTGGATCACACAGCAGTTGCATTTTTCATTGTGGGGGGCCCACCATACTGTTTCCGACAGCAGTGCGCCAGGTTTATAAGTTCTCTACTTCCTTGCCAATACTTGTTAGCTTGAGTGGTTTTTTTCAGTAGTAACCATCCTAGTGGGTATGAGGTAGTATCTCATTGTGGTTTTGATTTCTATCTCCCTTACGATTAGTGTTGTTGAACACCTTTTCGTGTGCTTCCCGGCCATTTGTGTATCTTTGCAGAAACGTCTCTTCTGGTCCTTTGCCCATTTTTTAATTGTTCTTATTACATAAGTGGTAAGAGTTCTTTATATATTCTGGATACTATCCAAGTATCAGACAAATGATCAGCAAATATTTTCTCCCATAAAATGAAGTTTTAGTCTTATTTAGTGTAATGTGTTTTAACTGTAGAATAACACTCATTAAAAGGACTTTTCTCTAAACATTATTTCAAGAATAAAACATCCCTTAAAATTGTTTCTACACCAGATTTGTCTTAATGTGTAAATTACACAGCAAGGTAAATTGTAGATAAATTTTATAAAACCCAGAATAAAGTAGAAGATAGCCAATTATTTAGCTTATTCTAGCTGAGGATTAGAAATGTGCTTTTGGCCTGGCCTGTTCAGAGAATATAACCTTTAAGCTTATTAAGTTTGATAAAATGTTAGGGAATAGAGCCTGTAATGTACTTAAGAATGAGGACTCATTTTCCAAGCTTGAAAGTGTTCTGGATATAGAAAAAATATCTGTAAAGGAAACTGCGTGGTTGGCTATTCTGTCCCCAAGTAAATCACATATGTCCCTAAGCATTCACACACTATCAGGACTAAGAAAACTTAGTATAATAAGAGCTTATTGATCCAGTAATCTTTCTTCAATATCCGGCCAGTCTCCAAAAAGGATTTGCAGGGCATTATAAGTCACATACATAAGAGCATTCCTGATGCTAGGGAATGTTAAGCCATGTCATTAGAGGAGATAACCATACACATAGATTGACAATAATTTTATTCCAGGTTTCCCAGTAGCTGTAACAAAAAGAGAAACAATATTGTGGTTCTCATTCTGTGATGCAACAAGCACACCAGCATGTCATCAGACCAGATTTTTCCTGGCACCAAATTTAAGAGGAAATATATCGCCTAGATCTTTATGAGCATGACAGTAATCCACGTAATGGACAGCATTTCACATTCTTTGTATGAATCTTCGTTCATAGACTATCTCGGTTCATCCTCCTATCTCCGCTGGATAAAAGGCCAAGGCTTGATATGAATTATGCTTCTGTGGAGGCATCTCTAAGGCCATTAATGTAATGTGGTATAAAACTTCTGATCTCATAGACAGGAACCATCTGTGACTAGATTGGCCTCAGCCTGGTCTCTGGCTGCCCACAGTTTCAAAGCCCATGTCATCATACCTCTGTAAGACTTTGGGCCCTTAAAATACCAAAGCCACATTTCAATGGGGATAGCACACCCCTTAAGCTGCATTTTATATCTATATAACTTGATAATGCCTTTAGAAAAGGAAGCAATGAACCGCCCTGGCAAAAGAGACAGCTATTTGCTGATGCTGTCACTTGTTCTAAACCAGGACCTAAGAACACAGTTTTGAAGTGACTATTCCTGGTCCTGCCTTTTACAAAAGAAAAAAGCAACATTGGAAGAAAACATTAACATTCAAGAACTAATGAGTGTAAAGATGGGACTCATCAGAAGTAGTTTTTCCAAACCAAATTTACTGAGGCTTTTGCTGACTCTGCCTGTTACAGATTAAAATCAGCAGGAGCTACGCCAGTGAATAGGTCTGTGTGTGAAAGACTGCAAGTTAGACGTCAGGAGGGGCAGCTCAGGGCCCCACCTGTGCCTTAGCAGCTGCACATGCTGCATCCCATCGAGTTGGTCTGAGTGGAGAAGCACATCGATACTGAAAAAGCAGTTACACATCACACCTTTGCTTTTTAGCTGAGAGCTGTGGAAACATCAGTTTCTTGTTCATATTAAGACTATTCCTTGCTTAACACACTAATTTCTTCGTTAGAACTACACTGTATACACAGGATAACTGGATTTTGCAAGGCTAGCTCTCATAAGTGAATAATGTCACAGCCCAAAAGGAAGGCTAACAGGTCAGTTGTTGGCATTTTCTTGAACGTGATGCCATAATCCAGGAAAGACTGGTGGTTATTGTCAGGCAGTTTCAAGGGAACCAGAAGGGAAGTGGAATGGTGGGCTGCATGGACAGACGCAGGGAGATCAATTCTGCCTTTGCAGGAACCAGTGAGATGCGACCCGGTCAGGAGCAGTGACAAGAAGGAGATGTGGTGGCGTCAGGCGTGTGTTGAAGGTCCTGCCAGCCTCCTTTGCTGACCGTGGATGTGGCCCGTGAGAGAAGAGGAGGCAACAGGGATGACTTACAGGGTCCAGGCTTGAGCAGCTGGAAAATAGAGTTGCCATTATCTAAGATCTAGAATCTTATGCACCACTGCTTTTTTTTTTTTTAACATTAAAAAAATTTTTGGCTGTACTGGGTCTTTGTTGAGGTGCACAGAGTCTTCATTGCTGCAGGTTTTCTCTAGTTGTGGAGAGCAGTGGCAGCTCTCTAGTAGCGGCATGCGGGCTTCTCATTGCAGAGGCTCCTCTTGTCACGGAGCTTGGACTCCAGGGTGTGTGGGCTCAGCAGTTGCGACGCACGGGCTTAGTTGCCCCATGGCATGTGGACCTTAGTTCCCAGACCAGGGATTGAACCCCTGTCTCCTGCACTAGCAGTGTCTCCTAACCACTGGGCCACCAGAGAAGTCCCTCAATTACTGTGGTTTTTAAATGTTGCTAATAATTTCCTGTAAGTATATGGAAATCAAAGCAGATTACGTGTGTAGCTCCTGAACCAATCAATGACAGCCTCTGCCATCAAATTTTCAAAGTCAGATCAAGCAACTTCACTTTGAACATAACAAATTTTAAGACACATCAAAATCAGCATTTTTTTTAAAGCAGTTTTTTGTTGGGAAGAAAATGTAAACAATAGAAATAGAAAATTATAAATATTGTATACAGTTTTACCTTTAGCCAAATTCTGGTTCATTCTAGATTAAAATCTTTATCTGCTGCATCAGTGAATAGGTGCATAAAATATGGAAAGAAGCTGGAACAGTTGTCTAAGGGGCCTGCATGTGCCTCATTAGTAGCATGTGTTGAGCATGTTCCATGTATTGTTTATGTGCTTTTCCTTTTTTTCTAAAAACATTATAATGTTTAAGAAAAACTGAGAAAGCCAAATTGTTTTGTTCTGAGTAAGGTGACTTGAAAGTTCATGCAACACGTATTTTAGTCTCTAAAGAAAAGAAAATTCTCATCAAATTCCTTGGTGGCTGAGACAGCAAAGAATCCACCTTCAAGTACAGGAGACTCAGGTTCAATCCCTGAAGATCCCCTGGAAAAGGAAATGGAAACCCACTCCATATTGCCTGGAGAATCCCATGAGCCTGGTTGACTGTAATCCATGGGGTCACTAAGAGTCGGACATGACTGAGCGACTAACACTACTAACTGATTGGAAAGCAACAAGTTGTAATTAAAGTTTGAGTACAATGATGCCTGACATTCAGAACTTCCACTGTTGCTGTTTGGGCTGTTCGCAAGTGACCTTATGTCTGGGTGAGGGTCACTTACCTGCCGTACCAGCTTAGCCAGTGACCCAGAACTCTCTGTAGCTCTTCACCCCAAAATAGTAGCTCTCTACATGTTAAAACTGGTTTATTGGTAAAAGTAGGACCTAAAAGGAAGTCAGCCACTGATGTCTGAGAGATGGTGTTTTCTCCTTACTTTTTGCTGCATTTGATATGAGAAAGTATAGATGATGATGATGGAATTAGGAGATCCCTGAGGGTCTGAGGATTGATGGGTGTCAGCAGTCTTTGGAGTAAACAAAATCTTGGGCATGTATGAGCGCTCCTTCTTTGTGTGGATGTGTTTCGCGTGAACAGCCATCTGGAAGCAGCCGGACATCCACTTTGAGTAGTTTCCACCTGTCTTCTTTCCCACCACCAACCCCCCACCACTGACCCACGAACGATGTCATTTTGGTGTGTCTTTCTGACTAAGGGATTGTGCGTTGCTCGAGAACTGAGCCTGGGATTGGAACACATGAATCACGTGAACCGGGGTCAAGCCCAGATTTTTCCCCTGGACAAAATCAAGATGTATCAATGGCCCAACCCCACAGCGCTTTTGATGGCAGCAAACTCAGATGGCTTCCTGTTCTCTTCTACTTTAAAAACATTATTTATTTATTTATTTTTGGCTAAACTGGGTCTTTGTTGCTGTGCGTGGGCTTTCTCTAGTTGCAGTGGGGGTGGGGCTGTTCTTCATTGCAGTGCAATGTGCAGTGGCCTCTCTTGTTGCAGAGCACGGGCTCCAGGCACACGGTAGTTGTGATGCATGGGCTTAGTTGCTCGCAGCATGTAGGATCTTCCCAGACCAGGGATTGAACCCACGTCCCCTGCATTGGCAGGTGGATTCTCAAGCACTGGACCACCAGGGAAGTCCCTCTTCTATTTCTTGTTATCAGGTCCAGGATTACCAGAAGCTCCTGGGCACACACCTGGTTTCAGGCTTGACTCTGGTTTTGACCATCATGGCAGTCACGCAGAAGCACTGACACAGGGAGGGGCAGTCAGTGGAAAAGGTGCCCCCACCGCCTTTGTCAGGTCTCACAGGAAAGAACAGGTAGTAAAGGGTTAAGGCTTCGCTGATGCAGTGCTTCCAAAATACATTTGCAGAAAGGTTAAGCTGTGTTTGTCTGTTTTCCAGTTTAGCTTGCTGTCTGAAGTGGTGGAAATACTTCCACCATTTATTTCACTCCACGGTGGTGGGTTGTGATTGAGTCAGAATAAATAGTACTTGATTTTTGTAAGTTTATCATTGAAAGGCTAGCAGATTTTATTATAGGGCAGGATAACTGTACTCTTGTGGCTTCATTAATTATGGTACCTAGACATAATTAGGCTCAAGCTAAGTATAGCAGATAAAATGGAAAATAATTCTGAGGACAAAAAAGAATTGAGATTCTGAGAAACTGAAAGAGCATAAGAGAGGGCATCCACTGAGTCTCAGGCCCAACACATGGAACTAAAGCCTCATCAGTGTTGGCTTCCTCATGGGGGTTTTTAGGAATGTGTTCTAACCCTCTTGATCTTATCTCCATACCCTATCAACAGGGACCATCTAAAATACCCTCTGTAATTCATAAATAATAATTCTTATGAATTTGATTTATTCAATTTTAATTCATACACTTTATTTTTTAGAACAGTTTTAAGTATACAGAAAAAATTGAGCAGGAAATACAGAGTTTCTGCATACCTCCCCTGCCCACATCCACACCCAATTCCCGTTGTTATTAACATCTTGCAGTAGTGGGTACATTTGATACAATTGAGGAATCCACGTGGATATGTTAGTATTAACTAGAAGTCCATACTATATGCTAGGGTTCACTCTTTGTTCAGTTCAGTGGGTTATGACAAGAGCGTGATGCCGTGTATCCCCCCCATTAGAGGATTATCCAGAATAGTTTCAGCCCCCTAAATATTCCCTGTGATCCTCTTGTTCATCCCTCACCTGCTTTCACCTTGAACCCTTGGAAACTGCTGATCTATTTACTGTCTCTGTAGTTTTGTCAATCCATTTTTAAGTGACTAGCCAGCTGTTCCTAAGAAAACATCCTCCATTCTTTTATTTATGAAATGATCCCTCAATAAATACTATGTGCCAAGCAGTGTTCTGTGCCTTGGGAATATAGTGTTGCTGTTATTTAGTCCTTAAGTCGTGCCCAACTCTTTGCAACTCATGGACTGTATAGTACAACAGGCTCCTCTGTCCTCCACTGTCTCTTGGGAGTTTGTTCACTCATGTCCATTGAGTCAGTGATGCTATCCAGCCAACTTCATCCTCTGCTGCCCCCTTCTCCTCTTGCCCTCAATCTTTCCCAGCATCAGGGTCTTTTCCAATGAGTTGGCTCTTCCCATCAGTTGGCCAAAATATTGGCGCTTCAGCTTCAGCAACAGTCTTTCCAGTGAATATTCAGGGTTGACTGGTTTGATCTCCTTACAGTCCACAGGACTCTTAAGAGTCTCCTCCAGCATCACAGTTTAAAGCATCAATTTGACACTCAACTTTCTTTATGGTCCAACTCTCACATCTGTACACGACTACTGAAAAACCATAGCTTTGACTATACAGACCTCTGTCTGCAAAGTGATATCTCTGCCTTATAATACACTGTCTAGGTTTGTCATAGCTTTCCTTCCAAGGAGCAACCATCTCTTAATTCTGTGGCTGCAGTCGCAGTCCACAGTGGTTTTGGAGCCCAATAAAAGAAAATCTGTCACTGCTTCCACTTTTTCTCCTTCTGTTTGCCATGAAGTGATGGGACCTGATGTCAGGATCTTGATCTTCAGGCCAGCTTTTTCACTCTCCCTTTTCACCCTCATCAAGAGTTTCTTTACTTTCTTTTCACTTTCTGCCATTAGAGTGGTATCATCTGCATATCTGAGGTTGTTGATATTTCTCCTGGCAGTCTGGATTCCAGCTTGTGATTCATCCAGCTTGGCGTTTTGCATGATATACTCTGCATATAAGTTAAATAAGCAGGGTGACATGACAGAATACAGCCTTGTCATACTCCTTTCCCAATTTTGAACTAGTCCATTGTTCCATGTCTGGTTCTTACTGTTGCTTTTTGACCTGCTTACATGTGACCGTGTACTCACATCTCTTAAAGAATTTTCTGCAGTTTGTTGTGATCCCCACAGTCAAAGCCTCTAGTGTAGTCAATGAAGCAGAAATAGATTTTTTTCTGAAACTCCTTTGCAGTTTGATTTTGTGGTTCCTCTGCCTCTTTGAAAACCAGGTTGTACATTTGGAAGTTCTGTGTTCAAACCCTGCTGAAGCCTAGCTTGAAGCCATTTCTTCTAAAGAATTCTTGATCACAGAAGTAGATACAATGGTCATCTGAATTAAATTCACCCATTCCTGTCCGTTTTAGTTCACTGATTCCTAAAATGTCAATGTTCAGTCTTTGCCATCTCTTGCTTGACCATGTCCAATTTACCTTGATTGATGGACCTACCATTCCAGGTTCCTACGCAGTATTGCTCTTCACAGCATCGGACTTTACTTTCACCACCAGACACATCCACAGCTGAGTGTCATTTCCATTTTGGCCCAGCCGATTCATTCTTACTGAAGCTATTAGTAATTGCCCTCCACTCTTCCCCTGTAACATATTGGACACTTTCCAACCTGGAGGCTCATCATCTGGTATCTTATCTTCTTGCATTTTCCTCCTGTCCATGGCGTTCTCCAGGCAAGAATATTAGAGTAGGTTGTCATTCCCTCCTCCAGTAGACCACATGCTGTCAGAACTCTTTACTATGACCCATCCATCTTGGGTGGCTCTGCACAGCATGGCTCATAGCTTCGTTGAGTTATGCAAGCCCCTTCCCCACGACGAGGATGTGATCCATGAAGGGGTGGGAATATAGTAGAGGACCAAAACTAAGAAAAAAAAAATCCCTAAAATAAAAATCTCCATGACACTTCATATTATAGTGCAGCAAGCCTCCAAGCTCAGCTAGGTCCTAAGTAGGAGTGAAATGGGCCCCTGCCTGAGAGCACAGGATGTGAGCAGGGAGTTAGCAAAGGTAATTGGAGAATGGGGCCTCGGGCATTTAGCCCCAAATCCTCAGGTCAGACTCTGTCCTCCCAGGCTAGGACACAATGCCATTTCCCAACATTTCCTCTCCTGCTCTCTCTGGAATGAGTGCTATCACCTCTTTTAGACTCTTTCTAAGCTTTTACTACTAGTTATTATAGCCCTGCCTAGCACTAATAAAAGAAAATAGGAAGTTTATAAAATTATAGGAAGTAGGTGCCCAGGGTCATCATCTAAATACCAGTTGGACAAGATCTTCTCCTTTGGAAGTGGATGACCCAGTCTCAGCCTCCAAGCCCCTCTTCTTGGGCAGGCAGATGTCAGTCTCCATGAGTCTTGCCTTAGGGAGGCCCACTCTTAGCCCTGCTTCCTTTCTCCCAGCCCTAGTCCTCTAGAAAGAGCAAAGGTTTCAGTGGGTAAGGAATTGGGCCAGGGAGAAGGTGGTAGACTGAAAGAGACCCCTTTCCTCCTCTGCAGCTCCACTTCTCTCCTCCTTTTTTGTTTCACACAAGAAATGTGCTTAAAGAGCAACTAAATGGACCATCCTGGACACATTCTCCCAGCAGACCCAGAGGGGAGCCCATGGTGTAGGTCTGCTCCCAGCTACACATTCAGCAAATCACACTGGTAGCATGACCTGGCCGTGCTGGGAGCATGTCTTCAATACACCACAGAAATAAGTGCTGGCACTTCCCTGATGGTCCGGTGGCTAAGACTCCTCACTTCCAGTGCAGGGGGCTCGGGTTTAATCTCAGGTCAAGGAGCTAAGATCCCACATGGTGCGCAGCATGGCCAAAAAAACAAAAACAAAAAAAGTTATTTTTTAAAAAAGCAGTCAGTCAATGCTACAGATCAGAGTTTTACTATTTTTTTGTTCCCCAGAGAGCTTCTTTACTAGCACACCGCTGGGCAGACCTTTCTTGCTCAAATCCTTACATTGACTCTACGAGAGAAATGAAATCCATGGGCTCTATACTAATTTGCATGATCCAGTCCTGTTCTCCATGGTTGTGGGGACAGAAAAGGAGAACCCCACCCCCAGCCCAAGTCAATAGGGGATTTGATCCTGTACGTTTTGAACAGTAAGCTTTGCCTCAAGCCGTGCATAACTTCCATGTACATTCGTCAACCTTGCAAGAAGGATCGAGGCAGCTCTCAGGTGTTCATCCGCCTTATCATTGACGTCTCACAGCGAAATGAGTGCAGAACTTCCTGCGGCAGGTGTGGGGCCAGGGTCACTTTGAGCATTTCTTCCCCGCCCCGCCTGCCCCGCAGACCATTTTTGCAGGTCCTGTGTAATTACCAGGGCGCCGCTCTTGCTGACCCACCCTCTGTGCTTCCGTAGGACCGCCCACGCGAGAGCCAAAGCCGACGCCGCAGACCAGGCCGCGCTGGCCGCCCGCCAGGAGTGTGACATCGCGAGAGCTGTGGCCCGAGAGCTGTCGCCTGACTTCTACCAGCCAGGTGGGACCTGCGATGCTGTTGGTCGGGGGGATGCAGGACGGGTGGGGGGTGGGAGCAGGTAGAACCTGCAGTGGGTGGGGGGCAGGTAGGAGCAGGTAGGACCTGCTGAGATAGGAGAGGGTAGGGGGCTAGGAACATGGCCTCTGGTTTCCTTTCGCCTGCTTTTCTTTATAATCTGAAGATCTGTGCCCCCTGAATTTCAGCAGGACTACAGAAAAATTGGGAGCTTAGTGTAACACATGTCTGAAGTCTTGAGTGTTAGTGCTGGAGTTCTGGCTTGTTCTTCCCCAGTGCGTCTCCCTCGCCTTCTGCTCTCCCACCCAGAGCAGCAAACTTCCAACTGATAGCATAAACAAGATGAGAATCTAAGAGAAGCATCTAAGCAGTTGTGTTAATGTGTTGGGGTCTGTCACAGGTGCTAAAACAAATACCTCAAAATCAGGCACCTGTAACAATCACATTAGCAAAGAAAACAACTAGTAAGTGTTGGACTAATGTTTTTAATACACCTCAAAGGAATGTTGGGATATAAAGAAATGCACCACTTAAAGACAGTTGCCTCTGCGCAGACTAAGAGGAGAATGTACGTCATGATGGAAGAAATGAAAGGGACAGCCACACACACACAAAATCAACCCAGATCATCTGCCTCTCAAACATTATACCATAGCAGTAAGCAGATAGTTACAGTAGGGTTAAATATTTAACTCAATCCTTAGAGCTTTCCTAGTAGACTGTTTCCATCCCTTTCTTTATTACAGGATGTTATAGGATTATGTTTAATATGTGTTATAGGAAAAGGTGGCAATTGCCATTTTATTGATTCTCCATAGTTTTAGAAACAACTTCCTGTTGATTCAAGGGATCAACAGGTTTCCAGGCAAAGAGACTAAAAGAAATGTTCTTAATTTCTAAGTATCGAAATTTGTTTTCTTGGTGAAGAGTTTTTCCACATTGGTTTCTGTTAATCAAGCTGGATAACTAGCACCCTGCACAACACGTATGTCCATTACCCGTTTGGCTCCAGTGAGGGTGATAAGGTACTGGAAGCCACAGGGCATCCGTGTGGCTGCATGAACAAGGTACGTCACGGTGTGCAGAAGAGCAGGCTTCCTGTAGAAACTAGAACATCGACTGTAATATAGCACGGGAGAATGAGAAAGGAAGGACAGGAGTTTTTTTTCTTTTTTTTTTTTTTTTTCTGTAAAGGGTGAAGACAGTAAAAGGCCATGTTAACAAGACTCTTTTTATGAGAGCACTTTGGGACAGGGCTGGGTTCGGTTGCAGAGTGATCGAGTTACTATAGAGTGACTAGTTCTGTACTAGTTCAAGGGAGAGAACCAGTGGCAACGGATGTTTTCTTCCATGTGCATCCTTTGTGTTGTATTCTATTTTCATTTGTGTCCCGTCTCTGGGTCGACTGAAATCATCTAATGCATACTTGTTTGATTAGGAAAGGGAAATTTTCCATTTTGGGGGGTAGGAATAAACGCTTCTCTGGAAATTCCCACATCCCTAGACCTAAGCACCTTGGGAACTGCTTGTTGTAGGGTGTGAGAGCTGAAGAGGGGATTCAGCCACCCTGGAGGGACCCTCTTGTCCCTTTGCAGTAGTGATGCTCTTGGGAGCAGCTGGGCAGTTGGGAGACAAAGCAGCTTCATGAAGCAGCCCTAGCCTTGAGCTGCTGTGGAAGCAAACAAACTCGCTATTGTCTGCAGATGGTAATTGCTTGGTTTTGTTGTTCACTCCGCTGGGGATGGGGTCCCTGAGATTGCCAGTCGGTGTTAACAGGAGGTAAATGATAGGGGAGGTCATCTCAATTTTTCAGACTAAAAGGTTTTTTAAAGCATTGGAGGAGGGGGGAAAATTTTGTGGGAAAATGCCATTCCACCCTTTCGTAGCTAAAACATCGTCACACAAGCCAGTTGTCCCTCAGTAATAAATACATCACAGTAGCACAAGATGACAAGGGGTCTATTTGAGACAGGAGCTAAGGGGGGGGTGGCAGTGATCCCCTTTGACCCACAGCCAGCACTACCTTCGGCAACTGTATAGAAAGCCTTTTCTGTACTGAGTATTATTGATCTTCTCAAGGGAGCATAACATGCTTTCCACTGTGCATTCTTCCCAGGGTGATCAAATTGGATAGACATTTCTGAAAGGGCTTTCAAGTACTTTTTTCTGAGTCAGACTGCGCGATTCATTTACATATCCCAGACACAAATGTTTCCTTTGTTGGGAATGAATGTGTCATGCATAGAAGTCGTTAACCCTTGGAAAAAAGGATGTCTGTCATAGCTAATATTTTGAACTTTCATGGTAAGTTACCTCTTTTCAGGAGCCAGCAGTATTTTCAGAAGTTTCCCATCTTAATTCAGTCTTACACTTTTTAGCTCAAATCTGTATTATTCTACAGTTCAATTAAAAACTACAGAAAAGGGACTTCCCTGGTGGTCCAGTGGTTAAAACTCTGTGCTCCCAGTGCAGGGGGCCTGGGTTCGATCCTAGTCAAGGAACTAGATCCCACATCCCGCAACTAAGACCAGGCACAGGCAAATAAATGCACATTAAAAACTGTGGCCATGTGGAATAGCTTAATCATTCAAAGGGCGTGGTTATAACAATAAAAGGCATTCAAATAGATGTATGTGACCGTGTATGTAGGTAATTGCATTCGTGTGTGTAGTTGAATTCATGTATGTAGACAATTGCATTCACACACAGAAACCTCAGTTGCCATGAGTAAGAGTGACACAGTGAGTCATACCCCCAGAACTTAGAAATAAGATTGCCCTCTGAGAGTTAAATGGACATGAACTTGGGCAAACTCCGGGAGGTGGTTGAGGGACAGGGAGGCCTGGCGTGCTGCTGTCCATGGGGTAGCAAAGAGTCGGACACGACTTAGCAACTGAACAGCAACAACTGAATGTTAAAATAAGCCCGTGAGACAGCACAGGAACGTATACAGTGATCATACATGATAGGTAGTATGTCTGTAGTTCAGCAAGATTTCCTTGTGACCTGATTTAGTGTATTAGAACCTACCAAGGCTTGGTCACCCAAAGTAGTATTGAAAAAAAGAGTCACAGAGGCAAAAATACGCAGTGTCCATTCGAACGCTATCCAGAGGAGAGCGATGCTGTGGCCAGGACCTTGGAGCATTGTAGTTGCACTGGCAGGGACGTTGTGTTATGGGGAAGGACGCGGGGAGAGGTAGCCAGCCGTGTATGGCTTTATTGGCAGGATCAACCGAGTGAGGAAATGGATGCAACAGGCGCGCTCAGCCCGATGCCGTTGGATACTTGATTCATCTCATGCCTCTGTCTCGATTCCGCCGCCACCAGTAACCTTCTAATTTTGGTCAAGCTTCTCGTGGAGGTCTGCCAGTGGGGAGAGCGTGCCCTGGTGGCATCAGTGCTGGTCCCGGCCTTTGTGACATTCACCTCGCTCATTGTGAACTGATGAATTGGTCTTCTGGTGTCACACGTCAGTCTTGTGAGCTTCGGCAACGGGAGTCAGCCCTGAGGGATGGCGCGGTTTCAAAGGGCTGATGAAACGGGCTTTCTGAGCCAGGAAAGCTGAGACAGGACTTGGGATGGTCACGGAAGAGGTGGTGGGGAGCTGGACATGGCGAAGGGTAATTGGGAAACTCTGTGTGTGGCTCTTTTACCCCCTACTGTTTCAGTTTCCTTCCATCAAGATGCCTTATTTTTTTATTTCAAGTGATATTTATCAGTTGTGGGTGTGACTGGTCATGGGTGGAAAAAGCAAATGTGACTACATTATGTAGACTATATAGAGTATATTATGTATACATAGTATAGGTGACTATATTATGTATACATAGGTATAGGTGGCTATATTGTATATACATAGTATAGGTGACTATATTATGTAGAGCCCTCTTGGGAGGTGACCCAAGCAACAGCCTCACAAGCTTCGTCTTCCTGGGTTTAAGCATGTGTATTAATTGACTTGGGCTGCTACAACAAAATACCATGGACATGGGAGCTTATGCAACAGATATTTTTCTTAGTTCTGGAAGCTGTAATTGCAAGATCTGGATGCTAACAAAATTGGGTTCAGGTGATTCTTCCTGGCTGGCAGACGGCATTTCCCCAGTCCATGAACCTGGAGGACGAGAACTCTGGTGTCTCTTCCAGTTTTTATAAGACCATTAAGCCCATGAGACTCATGAGAGTCTCCCCGCATGAGCTAAACTATCTCCCCGAGCCCCCACCACCAAGTAACATCACACTGGGGGTTAGGGCCTCAACATCTGAATTTGTGAGGGCAGGAGACACAAGTGTTCGAGGTATAAGAGCATGTATGTTACATACACATGCACAGAATATGTTGATTACTTCAAGTGAAGTCTTTTGGTATAGGTTACTTTGAGACAGTGTCAACTAAGCTCACACTTCTAGTATGAATTAGAAGTCCTAAGAATTGTCTATGCCTTGGAGTAGGAAATGGCAAGCCATTCCATATTCTTCTGCCTGTGGAATCCCACGGACAGAGGAGCCTGGCAGGCTATAATCCATAAGGTCACAAAGAGTCAGACACACTAACACATATTATTAATATGTACTTTTTGTTAAGAAAAAAAATGTTTCCTGGAATAGATAACTTCTAAACTCACGTTACAGACCCCAAATTTGGAATAACTTTTTTTCATAGAGAAAGGGAAATGGAATAATCTACTAGTTGATGAGAAATTAGTAATGCGTGGGACTTCTGGTTATTACCACCTGTGTATCCCACTGTATCCCATTCGACACACATGTGTACTGAAAGCCTGCCGTGTGCACAACCCTGGCTAAGTGTCCTATAACTTGCAGACCGGAGTGCTGCGGTTGTGTTCTAAGTTGCAGTACAATAATGGATGGGACTCTAAAGTCCTTTGGGAAAGTCTTTCCATATAGAACAGTGATCTGCCATCAGTTGTATAATTTTTAAAAAACCTTTCAATCTGGTCTTCTTTTAGTGATTGACAGTCCCCATCAAAAATACCTAATTTCCATGTAATGACTTCTGATGCTGCTACAAGCATGTGCACTGCCCTGGAGGGGGTCTTCATAGTGCCCACCACCATTTCACAGAGGCTTACCTATGAAGAACTAGCTGAACGCCCCACTGTTTTCCATCTGCTGTATCTGCTCAGAGCCTTCATGCCAACAGCAACTCATAACCTCTCCGTGTGGGGGCCTGACATGTGCTCGGTGTCATTGTTTTGTGTTGTGTGGCACATCAGTTAGCAGGTGACCTCTGACTTCTTCCCAGAAACATCCCTTGCTGCTGCTAAGTCGCTTCAGTTGTGTCTGACTCTGTGCGACCCCATAGATGGCAGCCCACCAGGTTCCCTCGTCCCTGGGATTCTCCAGGCAAGAACACTGGAGTGGGTTGCCACCTCCTTCTCCAGTGCATGAAAGTGAAAAGCGAAAGGGAAGTCACTCAGTCGTGTCCCACTCTTTGCAACCCCATGGACTGTGTGCAGCATGCCAGGTTCCCCTGTCCTTCACTATCTCCTGGAGTTTGCTCAAACTCATGTCCATGGAATACTGCTGCTGCTGCTAAGTCGCTTCAGTCGCGTCCGACTCTGTGCGACCCCAGAGACGGCAGCCCACCAGGCTCCCCCGTCCCTGGGATTCTCCAGGCAAGAACACTGGAGTGGGTTGCCACCTCCTTCTCCAATGCATGAAAGTGAAAAGCGAAAGGGAAGTCACTCAGTCGTGTCCGACTCTTAGCGACCCCATGGACTGCAGCCCACCAGGCTCCTCCGTCCGTGGGATTTTCCAGGCAAGAGTACTGGAGTGGGGTGCCAGTGCCTTCCCCGAGAAGCATCCCTTAAGGACTCAGAAATACTGTCTGTAAAAACAGACCAAAATGCTGACTGCAACAGCTCACAGCACTTGTCATCATTCTTCCCTGGCAATATTCTGACCCGTCTTTTTAAGGAACCGTGGCATCTCATCAGCTCTGTGGTGCTGGCATTGCGGCGTGGACACACGTTACCACACAGAACGAGCGCAGGCACACCACGCGCCCTCCAAGAAACCTGTCCAGGAAAAACTCCTGCCCTCCACACTATGTTAGACATTTTGCTTTAAAAGCACCTAATCTGACTCTGGAAAATCTAAGTCTGCATCCTCATTTAGCTGGCCAGTCCCCAGTTGACTATGCCATGTTGGAACCATTTCCAGCTGGATGCAGGTGAGGAAGGCTGGAGTTAGGTTGGCTCTAGTCAGCATACTTCTTGCCATACTGTTCAAATTTATTTTTTTGTGTGTGGAATCAGAAGTCTTTATTTCAAGGTCTCTCACTCTGGTGTCTTTTTTTCCCATTTATTTTTATTTTATATTGGAGTATAGTTGATTAACAATGTGTCAGTTTCAAGTGCACACCTAAGTGATTCAGTTAGACATATACATATGTCTATTCTTTTTCAGGCTCTTTTCCCATGTAGGTTATTACAGAATATTGAGCAGAGTTCCCTGTGCTCTCCAGGAGTTCCTTGTTGGTTATCTGTTTTAAATATAGCAGTGTGTACATGTCCATCCCAAACTTGCCATGCTTTTAAATGCAAGCACTGGGTACATTAGAGTTACCTGGAGCATTTATTAAACCTCAAGATTTCTAGGCTTCAGTTAATACTTACTAAATTCTCTGGGAATCACACCCCACACGCCTCTGCTAGGCAGCTCATGGGGAACGCTGCTTTGAAGTATGTTTATTCTCTCATCCAGCCAATTTTTAACGGGTAATAAAGCTGGGAGATTGTGTTGTGTTTTTTTTTTTTTAATCTGAAAGGTGGTGCTAGTAAATTCTCTGAGCTCAACAGATTCTGAGTATCATCAGAAGCCCCGTAGATAAAGCTGAATGAATACGCCTGAAAACCATGTCTGAGAAGATGGGCATAAGTGAAAATGCCTTTCGGAAGACATTTAAGATAAGAAGCAATGCATGAGAGGTCTACAGATCTAAAGGAGTTGGCTAGACTGGTATTTAAGAGTTAATAAACAGTAAATATGTTCAGTGGAACCCAGAATATAGTTTTGTGAGGCCATTAATACAGAATCCTCCAGGGGCCAGATCAGTCTCAGCTTGGCCTATTCACAATGGCATAAATTAAGAGGTAGGGGGAGATCTATTTACCCTTTACAAAAAGTATTTGCAACTAGGCTTTGTGTTCAGGTATTATAGGTCTTTGTTGTTTTTCCAAATAACTAAAGCATATCACTTTAATATAAATTTAATTTTTAAAACATTCTTTTTCTGGGACCCACTGTCACTCAATTGACTGAGTTTCCTCCCAAATAAACAACCTCTTGCCGCTGTTAGCATTTCAGCAGTCTCATCCTTTGCTGGCAGCTGTCACGTTGCTGGAACCTGTCAAAGCAGTTCCCATTTCAGCTTCTCATCTGCTTTCAGCAGTAGACACAGGTAAGACCAGTGGTTACCCAGATAAACCCTAAACTCTTAAGCATCGTGGTTCCAGTCTCACATTTTCAAATTGAAGCACGCGGGCTTTATGACAGCTTTATTTCCTGTGGTTCAGTGACTCTGTTCTTCCAACTTTAAGAATGTATAACTAGCCACGTCTGCCAGAGTCTATTTTATTCCTGTTCTTTTTGGTGTGTGTATTTAAGTCAGACATTAGCTTTTCATATGCGTTAATCTTAAGATAGAAAGGTCTGCAAAAATAACTTTTGCACTTACCCCTTGGATTGAAGACATTGAAAGTACTTTGTAATTTGTGTTTCAGAGTTAGGTGACTTTAAGGGGGAAATCCATTGGCTTTAAGAGTCTTGCCTATTAATTACCTTTGCACAGAACATTTACTACCATGCCTAGATGGGTATTTCAGTCATGCTCTAAAATTGGATGAAAGTGAAGCACAAGTGAAACCAGTCTGATGAAACGTGGCGTTGAAGGGTGGGGGAAAATATGCCATCAGCATCCTGCAGAGGGGGTGTTGGGTGAAAATAAGTCTGCAGTAGATGAGGGACTTCTCCGTGAAAAACCAGGATAAATTCTTCTCGTGGGTTTTTGAAAGTCAGGGCGAGCCTGTTGATGAGAAACCTCCCCTTCCAGGGTTGCTTGCTCATGCTGCTTTCTCCTGGTGGTAATGGTGTAGTCAGAGCCCCAAGGAAGGAGCTGGAATGAAAAACGGCACGTTTTGAATAATTGCAGTTGCCTCTTTTTCTTCAGGCTTTCCTGATAGCTCAGCTGGTAGAGAATCCATCTGCAGTGCAGGAGACCCTGGTTCAATTCCTGGGTGGGGAACGTTCACCTGGAGAGGGGATAGGATAGCCAAGCGAGATAACTTTCTCTGTGCCAAGAATTCATACTGTCATATTTAGTGGATTTAAAAGAAAATTGCCAGTTTTTGTAAAGAGAGCGCTTAACCTTAAGTTTAGAAAGGAAATCTCGATTGTTGACATGCGATCTTGACCTGTTTGGGAAGTTTGAATGCCGAGTGGTGGCTTTATCATCTGCAGGGTGGACTGTGAGATAGAACTCTTATGCTTTTGTCCCTTAGTGCAATCTATAAATGTGGGCCCTTGGGAATTCTCATTTCTGGGCTTAATATATTACATGTTGCGTGATATTTTATGTTAAGGATCCACAGGAGCTGTGTGACTTTGGGTTTTTCAGCTACTGCAGCTGTTTCCATATCAGTAAAATCAGGATAATGCCCACTTGCTAGGATTTTCGTGAGGCTTAACACTTTGGAAAACACCTTGTATAATAAATGGCCATCTCACAATAAATAATTATTCAGATCATCCCAGGAAGAACGTGACTAATCGGTAATTTTTTTATTTTCATACAATTTTAAAGGTTATTTTCCATTTACAGTTATTCCAAGATATTAGCTATGTTCTCCGTGTTGTACAGTACATCCTTGAGCCTGTCTTACCACCTGTAGTTTGTATCTCCCACTCCCCGACCCATACACTGCCTTCCCTCCCTCCCCACTGGTAACCACAAGATTGTTCTCTATACCTGTGAGCCTGCTAGTTTCACATATTCATGATGCTAAGTGAAATAAGTCAGAGAAAGACAAATGCTATCCCTTATATGTCAAATTTATTCCACATATAAGGGATACCATATGGCATTTGTCTTTCTCTGACTCATTTCATTTAGCATCATGCCCTCCAAGTCCATCCATGGGGCCATGCTGCTGCTGCTGCTGCTGCTAAGTCGCTTCAGTCTTTTGTCAGTTTTGTGTGTCTAAACCTCTCCTTTATCCATTCATCTGTGAGGGAAGTAGTATGCATTTTTAACAATCAGGGATAACTGTCTTTCAGCCCCGCCTGGGGTGAGGGCTCGGCATGGAGGGAGGAAGGAAAGTTAATAGAGGCAATGCTCTGGAATTGACAAGAGCTGGTCAGTTCCTATAAGCAAGTTGGTGGGTGAGTTCTCCCTTGGATACTCCAGAGATGATACAGTCAGCTACCTCCCATTTGCAGAGAAGAGGGCCACTTGGACTAGGTGACCTTGATTTGATTTCCTTTGATGAGAAATGGTGGCCAGGTGATGTGGTGGCCAAAGGCTGTACAGGGGAGGCTACTGGGGAAGGGCAGAGTGCCTGGGAGCACATCTGAGGTCTGCAGAGACTCCCTTCTCCGGATGCTGGCCTCCTGAAGCGCTCACAGCTGGTGGGACAAGCGTGTGGTACAAGTTCTCCTTACTCTCCCCTAAACCTGCCCATAAAGTAACAATGCACCAGGGTCCCTTTTTAAAAACAGAATTCTTTTTTATAAAAAGAATATGTGATTGTTAATTCTAAAGTACTCAGAAAAAAAAGTCTTGAGACTGCAGAGCCAAAGACAGCTGGCTTGTCTTAACTCTGATGCCTGCAGAAATGTGGCCGATGCAAAGCCAGACTCTGAAGGGCCTCTGAGTAAGTTATCCTGTGAAGTGTAACCTGCACTTCGGTGTTTGTTTCTAACTGGGCGGTTTTAATGAAGGGTCATTAAAAAATAGGTTATATGCATGTTCTCCTCCTCCAATGTAGATGATTTTTTAAACATTCTTTTAATATTTTTAAGTGTTCTAATATATTAAATATTAAACATATGAGTCAGTTTATTTTTGTATATGAGCACATACTTTGTATTTTAGTTATACCATGTAATTTGAACGTGCAGATTAATTATGGTGCTGTCAGCGGTGCTCCATCCATATGAATTCTGCCTCCCTGTTCTGCCAGTGGGAGGAAACAGTACAATTACTTGGGAAATCAGGACTGTCTCACCTTTATGGCTGTCAAAATAGTGTAAATTAATGGTACATATGTGCGTGTGCATGCTAAGTAGTGTCCAAATCTGTGCAACCCTGTGGACCGTAGCCTGCCAGGCTCCTCTGTCCATGGGAGTCTCCAGGCAAGTACATAATCACCTTAATCTTTCTCCCAGGTTTGTGCTTAGTCAAAGCCTTATAAATACATTTTAGAGAAAAAAAGGAAAAGCTAAGTTGATTTAGCAAATATTTATATATCTGTAGCCATGAGAGGAATAAGCCTTTATGCCTTATTTTCATTTTATCACCTCCCCTTCTGTTGTCCACTTTCTCCCCAGGCCCAGATTACATCAAACAGAGATTTCAGGAAGGTGTAGATGCTAAAGAAAATCCCGAAGACAAGGTCCCGGAAAAGCCCCCCACACCAAAGGAATCGCCTCACTTCTACCGCAAAGGCACCACACCCCCAGAGTCTCCTGAGCCAAGTCCCAGACAAGGCCGCTCTCCCTCCCCAAAGCCCGCAAGGAAGCAGAACCCCAGTTCAGGGGCGAGACTCAACCAGGACAAACGCAGCGCGGCTGAGGAGAAGGTGACGGCTGCCGTCAACAAGCCCTTGACCTCCAAGGCCCCCCCAAAGGAGGTGGGGGCGGTCGTGCCCTCCTCCAAGTACTCTGGCCGCCACCACATCCCCAACCCCAGTAACGGGGAGCTGCACTCTCAGTACCACGGCTACTACGTGAAACTGAACGCCCCCCAGCACCCTCCGGAGGACACGGAGGAGGAGGAGGGGTTGAGCCAGTCTTCCTCGGCACTGGTGCACAAGCCGTCACCCAACAAGTGGAGTCCCCCTAAATCTGTGACAAAACCAGTTGCCAAAGAAAGCAAAGCTGAGCCAAAAGCTAAGAAGTCTGAACTTGCTATACCAAAGAACCCAGCAAGCAGCGATGTGCGCCCTGCTTTGGAAAAAGAAGCCAATTCAGTAAGTTGTACAAGACGTGGTTCCCTGTCCCTCTGCTCCTCTGGGTTCTTCTGGGTGGCATCAGGGGAGATCAACGCCTTGATGATGACAAGAGGCCCAGGGCTGTGAAGGGTAGCGTTTACTAGCACCAGTAGCCTAGCCACCAGGGGCTCTCTGGGCAGCATTTGCGACCTCCCTCAGGCTTCCTACAGGTGGGCTCACGTGACCGCCTTGTCCCAGCTCCACTTTCACAAGCCTTTACCAGCACGTGGCGGTAAGCTTCATGGGAGCTGTCTTATCAGCTCCAGCTGTGGTAACGAAAAACTATACCTTGAACTGAGCGGTTTAAAAAGCAAATGCTTATTTCTCACAATTCTGGAGGCTCAGTGGTCCCAAGATCAAGGCACCAGCAGATCTGAGGTCTGGTGAAAACCCACTGCCTGGTCCATGGACCACGGGCCACCTTCTCCCTGAGTCCTCACAGGGCTAAGAAAGAGGAAACTAATACCGTCAAAGGGCTCCAACCTCATGACCTGATCACCTCCCAAAGGTCCATCCTCCACGGCTTAGGGCTTTATTGTGTAAATTTGGGGGCAGGGGACACAAACGGGCAGCCTGTAACAACAGCTGACTGCTGGGGCTGGGAAGGAATCATGGGCCTTGGCCCAGAGGCTGGCTGTTGTGCTCTAACCAGAAGGAGAGGTCCACTGCCATTTGCTAAGTTCTTAACTTGCCTTTAGACTCCACCCCACAACAGTCAGCATCTTTTGACAAAACGTCTTTTCTGGTTATTGTGAATTATTCTCATAAATGTTTAGTTTGGATTTTATTTAATAGCCAGGCTTTTCAGAACTACTACTTTCCTGTATAAGATGTGAAAATTTTCAGTTGGTTAAGAAAGTTGCTTTGGTTTTCTAATTCTTTAGAGTGTAAATCTTCCTAAAATTTCAGTTTTCTCACAGATGCTAGTTTTATTATGAGTCTTCACCATTTACTGTTTTTATTATTCAACCAGAAAGCTCTCTGATATCCTTATTCAGTGATTTAAAATTCTATTAAATTGTTCACCTGGTCATATGGCTTTGGAAAAGATTGTAATTTAGGGAAGAAGCCACAGTTGACCCAGTATTGACTAGTAATTTCTGAGACAGATTTGCATAAAGGTGTAGATTAATATTTTGGCCAACAAGAATATAACCATTGGTTTACTTTTGTCTGTTCAGTCTGCTCATAGGTTTAACACTGAAATTCATTTTTCAACTAACTTTTATGTTTGAAATTTCTTAGGTTTATTTTGCTAATATCTATTAACATGGGTTCCCACCTTCTTTAAATTCTCACCTTTTTAATTATCTAAATATAAATTAATCAAATTAACATGATTAACTTTCCAAGAGTCAAGTGCTTATATAGATATGTGGTTTTCAAAACAGTAACTTTGAGACTCACTGTTTAGTAAGCCTTTTTTTAACATTGATATATCAGTATCCTGATACTAAATACGTCTGAATGTTATTACTACTGAATTTGTTAAATGTGATAACCTCTCTTTTGGCTTTCAGCATTTATCCATAGGGTTAGTCAAGTTTCCCATATAAATTGGTATTAGTATGCTTGATTTACAAGAGGAAAATTCAGACAATACAAGGCTATATCGTTTATACCTTTTGGGTACCCATTAGTGGGTTCAGTTGATTTTCAGAACTTCCTAAGAGAAAGTATATTCCCCAGTTTCCCTCACATTAGGTGAGTTACCTAGTTCTTACCTGTAATAAACTGTTACTGATTGGTATGTTTGGTGAATTAGCGCCTTCTTGTTTAGAAACAGCATCTGTTTCGTGGAAGTGCAGAACATTTGGATTCTGGGAGTCAGCCAAGCATCGTGCAGCTCTGCAGGCTGGTCTCTAGGGTTCCCTTGGACACCCCAGAATAGGAGGCGGCCAGCAGCTCTGTACCTCTGTTAGGAGCTGGAAGTCAGGGCCGAATTGGTGCCTGTGTGTGAAGAGTTTAACAATTAATCTTCCCTTCCTTGATAACAGAAAGCTGCCTTTCACACCCCTGATAACTGTTTTTTTCACAAGGAACGTCGCTCAGTCGTGTCCAACTCTTTGCGACCCCGTGGACTGTAGCCTACCAGGCTCCTCTGTCCATGGGATTTTCCAGGCAATAGTACTGGAGTAGATTGCCATTTCCTTCTCCAGCGGATCTTCCCGACCCAGGGATGAAACCCGGGTGTCCTGCATTGTAGACAGACGCTTTACCATCTGAGCCATCAGGGAAGTCCTCTTCACAAGGAGTTAGGAAAGTGACAGAATCATCCTGAAGGTAGTCAGTGAATGACCTTTAAAACAAAAGAGCGCTACATACAATTTTGAAATTAAGACAGTGTATAAGTTGCAAGTTTACAAATAACAACTTGGAAACTCGTGGAAACATTCACACTAAAGCAGACATTAGGGGGGAAACCAGACTGAGTTCCTCTTTGTGAGACAGTGTGAGAGGTCCACTTTGAATCAGAATCACCAAGCAATTTGCAGAATTGTAGTCAGCCAACTTACTGAGAGTGTAGGCTACTAGCTAAGGGTGTGGCCACTTATGCCAGACACCATAGGTTCAGATCCCAGCTGTGTTACTTACCAGCTCTTTGACTTTTAGGCAAGTTTCTTAACCTGCTCTGACTTAGTTTCTTCATCTGTACCTATATCAAGCTTTGTGAAGATTAATATCAGTGGTTGTGAGTTGATAACTTGTAAAGGTCTTAGTTCCTTGCATAGGGTAGGTATTCAGAAAGCATTGACTATTATTAAGTTCACCTCAACACTAGTTGGAGCATAAACGGTTCCTATGTATTTTCCAATAGATTTTGATCCCTCCTCAGGATCACCCTGGGTATTGATTCCTAGAAATAGAGAGAATCTTCGGGGACACAGGCTAACACTGGGAGAAGGGGAGCCATAACAAGGATTACTTTACAGCCTTCCTCCAGTCTGTGACTCCTGTGGGCAGTGGCTGCATGTGGACTCATGTCCCAGGAAAGTACATTCTGTGTGATGCCAAGATTTTTGTAGGATTTTTGCAATATGGCAACTTGAGAACCTTATGATCAAAGAGACTTGTGAGTGGTCTTCTAGTTAGGAGACTCAACTCCTGAGAACAACCCACACTTTTCTCTTAGCAGTTACACTGATCAGCTTCCAAGTTTGAGATTTACCCAACCTTTCTTCTGAATTGTTAAAAAACCTAAGGCAGCCATGTCAGATCAGGTCTGAATCACACACACAGTAAACACATATAATTAACTTTTGCCCTTTTCATGTTTTTGGAAAAGCTTGAAGTTTAGCAAATTGTACTAACTCTTCAGAAAATTCTTCATAATTTTAAATGAGTGATAGTCTCTTGAAGAAAAAACTCCTTGAGTTAGAATTTCTTTCCATAGTTTGACTTCCTGCACTTTAGTTTCTAACTGCCTGAAAGTGTCTTCTAATCAAGACTTGTACTGTGCCCTGCCCCAACAGCTTCTTGTATTACATCTGTCTCAGTCAGTCTTCAAAAGCAAGACTGACTTTTTTTCTTTTTGCTATTTTAAGCTACAGCTGGCCACTGCAGTCATATTTATGAGACTTCACCTTAAAGCTTTACACTCTGTACCCAGCCCAGGTGTCTGACGAACACAGAGGTCATGTCTTGATATCCACCTGTTAAACATAGTGTCCCAGAATTTATTTTTTTTACCTGGCTGTTTGAGCCTTTTATTGCCAGTTTACTCTTATCTAAACTGAGTCATCTTTAAAAATACCTTTGTAAGTGGAGCTATACTGGTAGGATAAATATATGTGTATATTAGAATATATATGGAAGAAATACTTACTCAATAGAAATTATGTCTGTATAAATATACACAAACCCAAAATACTAACCAATTCAAAAAGTTAGATAAATTCATGGAACCGTTTAAGGACTCAGAGTGGGAGTGAAAGGTCCAGGCACACCTTTACTGAAAGTACTTTCTCTATCATTCTGCTTTCTCAGGGTCCCCTGTAAGTCACTGGACTTTGCATCATATTGGTTTGACGTTACTTTCCCTGTCTTCTTTCATTATCACTCACTGTCTTGAGGAATTATGAAATGAAATCCACTAATCCAAAAGAGTTGAAAGGATCCCAGAATTCTTAACACATTCCTAAGAAAATCTAAACACATTCAGTGAGCAAAGTCTATTCAGTATGTATATTAATAGCATTTCCGTAATCTCCGGCCTAACTAATAATGTTGAAAGATCATCAATTATTTTCTGAGTTCTAACACATTATTTGTGTGTTCTAAGTTAACCATAAATGAGTTACACAGGTTAGTACTCTCCTATTAATTTAGAACACAACTATTCTAAAAGACCCATTGATCATTATCAAGAACCGATGTTTTTCTGATACTATGGGATATCGATGAAAATGCCATGTTAAAGTTGTTGATGGTAAATTATTTTTAAACTACGGCCTGTGACTTTAATAGAGATGAAGGACATGTAGTTCTGAAGTGAACAGACCAAAGGTGTTTAATCTCAGTTCTAATTCATTCAAACTGGCTGAGTAACCTTGGGCAAGACACTTACCTTTTTGGAGGTTGGTAAAAGGGAACTAATAATCACTGTGAGGAATTATTTTCCTCCCTTGGAGTTTAGGAACTAGGCTTTTTCTTGTAAGAATCCCTCTATAACACCCATTTTTATTCCTCCTCTCTGTCACCCTGATTTTATGAATCACCCTGTTCTTCATTTAATACAGTGAATATATCTGTTCAGCCACCACATCTATAGTACTTGGAAAAGTGGAAGGTGGGTTCTCATTAAATACTGGTTGTCTGGATGAACTGGACAGCCCTTAAGTGTGGGTACACAGTGGTGAACAAGGAGGACCCCTGTGGGACTCAGTCTAGGGGAAAAGATGGCAGTTAACAAGAAAGGGCAGTAAGGTGTGAAGTGTTAGGACACAGAAAGAGGAGGCACTCTGACCTCTACCAGGGAGGATGTGGCCTCATCCAGAAAAGAGGCCTCCTTGAAGGACACAGGATTCAAGCCCTGGACCCTGTGAGATGAGCACTAACCAATGGCAGTTCCAGCCTCCCTTACTCACTGACCACCCCCCACAAACCACATCATTATAGCATCTGAAGACTGACACAGTTTCACCGTAGTGTACAACTCTTGCCTCGTCCATAAAATGAGAATAAAACTACCTACCCCACCTCCCTTATAAGGCAAGTTTTAGAGCACTTTTAATGCTACTTAAGAATTAGACACTATTTTAATAGTTAATACCAAGAATGCCTCTTTATGATAAAGATAGCCAAACATAATCAGATATAAACAGATGGGTCATAGAGCAGTTTTGTTTTGTTTTTTATTTAAAAAAAGTAAATTTGGGGCGCTTTAGACTGTGTGGTATTTATTATAGTGGTACTTACCAAAATAGGATTCTGTGATTTGTTAAAATATAACTTGATTTCTGAAATGCTGTGGGTGTGAGCAGAGAAATTAAAAATTAGATCTTGCACAGTAATTTACGAAAGGTTCAACTTCCCACTTGCAGTTTTTACATTAAGAAAAGGATGGTATCCAAAAAGAAAACCAGGAAAAACAAGAGTCAAAGAACCTCCTCCTGAGTTTTTCCTGAACTTTGCCGGAGCAGCCTCACCATCCTTCAGATTTCACTCTCCTGTTTCCAGCTGCCTTGATGAGGAAATGATTTCTTCCTAGTCCAAATTGCTGCTAAGTCGCTTCAGTCATGTCCAACTCTGCGACCCCATAGACGGCAGCCCACCAGGCTCCTCTGTCCCTGGGATTCTCCAGGCAAGAACACTGGAGTGGGTTGCCATTTCCTTCTCCAATGCATGAAAGTGAAAAGTGAAAGTGAAGTCACTCAGTCGTGTCTGACTCTTCGCGACCCCATGGACTGCAGCCTACCAGGCTCCTCTGCCTATGGGGTTTTCCAGGCAAGAGTACTGGAGTGGGTTGCCACTGCCTTCTCCGAGTCCAGATTATACCCCACCTAACAAAAACACATCTCTAATTCCCATCAGTTTTAAACCCATTATGGTGAGCTGTGTCTCACCCAGACTGTTGCCCAGTGTTTTAAGGTGAAGTCAGTTATTTTTTAAGTCATTTTTTAGGTTTAATCAATACTAGGTTCATTTTGTATGAAAGCTCAGAGATGACTCCATCTAAACACAGCATAGCTATTTTTAGTTTATACCTTTTAGAACTGCTGTCGTTATTCATGCTTTATTTGCTGCAACTGTGTTGTTGTTGTTATTCACACACTAAGTTACGTCCAGTTCTTTGCAGCCCCTTTGGATGGCAGCATGCCAGGCTTCCTTGTCCTTCACTGTCCACTGGAGTTTGCTCAGACTCATGTCCATTGAGTTAGTGATGCTATCTAACCATCTCATCCTCTCCCAGCCTCTTTTCCTCCTGCCCTCAATCTTTCCCAACGTGAGGGCCTTTTCCAATGAGTCAACTCTTCACATCAGGTGGCCAAAGTATTGAAATTTCAACATCAGTCCTTCCAAATGAATATTCAGGGATGATTTCCTTTAGGATTGACTGGTTTGATCTCCTTGCTGTCCAAGGGACTCTCAAGAGTCTTCTCCAGCACCACAGTTTGAAAGCATCAATTCTTAGGCACTCAGCCTTCTTTATGGTCCAACTCACACCTGTACATGACTGCTAGGAAAACCGTAACTTTGACTATATGGACCTGCAACTGTGTTGTGTCTTTTTAAGTATTTTTGGTAATTGGTTTTGTGAGCTAATTTAACTATTGCTATTAACATGGAAAGGTGACACTTAGAGTTTTCTGTTTCGTTCTGTTTCATTTCCAGGGCCCTAATTCAATCATGATCATCCTCGTCATGCTGTTGAATATCGGGTTGGCCATTCTTTTTGTTCACTTTCTAACTTGATTGGAATTAGGAAAGGTAAGAATAGCCTTAATTTCTATATAAAATCACAATCTATCACATTCTTTTCCCCTATTCAGATTTACATTTTTTTTAACAACCGTGCATTGTCCTTCAATTTAATTTTGGCTGCGCCTGAATATGATTCAACATAGTTACTTAATGATATCACTGTTTTGACCCTTCGGTGAAGTCATGACAACTAGTGGTGTGAGCCCACGGTCCTCTGCAGTGGTGTCATCAGCCCTTTAAATGGCACACTCCAGGCAGACTCAGACACAGGGAAGGAGGCTTGGAATTAGGATGGGCTCACGAGAGAGAGAGAGAGAAAGATGGAAAATTCAACCGGAGGACCTGTCCAGTCCCCCTGGGAAGGCGTTGTGGCTGTGGGGTCCTCTGGGAGCTGAAGCAGGCAACCATGTTGGAGAGCAAAACTTAATAATCATTCTTTCTTAACATCTGCTGAAGCAGCCCCATCCGGCGAAGTTCTTGGCATTGGCTACTCCATCTGTCCTAGCAGAGTGTGACTAAACTGGAGATGTATGGAGCTGCTTTTTTTTTTTTTTTTTGATGGAAGTCAACAGCTGCCTTACTATTTTACCATCTGACGTTGCTAGTAGGGAGCTGGGGAAACAAACGACCGCCCTAGGAATGCGGTCGGAGGATTGTGTTGCTGCGGCCATGGTTCCAACATTCACTCCTGTCTCAGTAGAGGAAGTAGGCAGCAGCATCACTCACCAGTCTTATGCCACGACCTGCTGCTTTCTCATCTCCTGGAACGTCCCGGGAGAGAAGGTTTTGTCGGCTTGTGCACGGTTCTGTTCATTTCTGCTGTTTACTTAAATCTGATGTGTGGTCACCTGCAGCGTGCGGTCCTGGCCGGAGGAAGCACACGTGTCACATCTCGAGGAAAAGAAAACAACAGAATTCTAGAGAAGATGTGTTTATTTTGATAGCAATACATCATTCTTCATGTCATTTTTAGTCTTCCTAAACCTGTAAAAGGCTATTTAAAATTTAGCAATTTGAAGGCATTATACCTAAGAAATCACTTAAACATTTTTAAAGCTACTGAGATGAATTTATTTATGCACTTCGGAGGTGCTAAATTTTAAAAGCTGAAAGACAACAGAAGTCTAAGAAGTGTAGTCAAAATGTTGCATGGGTTGCAGTAATCAGTGTTTAAAGGATTCAGTTTCATTGCTGACGTACTTTACCAACCAAATAAAATCTTGTCAGTGGCTATGTTAATTCCCATGAAAGTTAAGCAAGATGCTATTAATAACTGCTCCTCTTTTTTTTTCCCCCCCAACTTACAAATTTTCGTTGAATACATTCAGGTAGAGCATAAAGCTTCGTTCAATCAGTGCTTCTCAATTTTATGCCTTTCATGTTTTTCATAGTCCTTTTGTAATTTTATTTCACACTTTAAAGGCGTAGACAATTTTTAAGTATCTGTCTTTTGCAGTCCTTTGTTATTCTGACATAAACTGATTTTTTTGCTGTTTTATAATTTATTCTTTATTACTCAGAAGCATGCTTATTTAGAGAAACTATGTGGGCTTTATATAATTATTTAAAAAGAAAATCAGGAGAGGAAAGTTGTCCGTTTAATCTTGGTAAAACATTGAGGAGAGGGAGCTATTCCTAAGTATTTTCACGATCTGCATGGTGTAATCAGATTCTTCTTACCTTATTTGCTACCATTTCGATGCAGAAGAGAGAAGTCCTATGTTAGCACAGATGTGGAGTGAGTGTCACCTGCAGGGCAGTAACCCAGTGGTGTTTTTTGCAGAAGTGCAATATGTTGAAACTCCTGGGTGTGACCGATATGGAATAAAGAAGAAAGCAGAAAGAGAGCAAATGAAAATTACATCTTGTATATTTATTTTTTACATTTTCCTTTGACTTTTAAATCTAGGAAGTACGTTTTTACCCAAGAAACGTTTCAGTTCCTGTGTCGATCTCCATACTCTCACTGCTCCTTCCTAACCCCATAGCTCTTGATGCTGGGAAAGCTGATTTTTTTTTAAAAAAAAATGAAATAAAATATTTAATCGTAAGTGTTTATTTCAAATGTGTAATGCTTTGGAAGTAATGGGTAACAGATAATAAAGGATATGTTTATAAAGTGAGCATGTTGGTTCCATTTATAAATATATGTATGATTTATAAGCTTTTTTAAAACAAAGCTCAAATTGTTGGTATTTTTCTAAAATGTGCACAGCTGTATTTTACATGAAAGGCTCTTTCTAATGGGTTGTTATACTGTACTCTACATTTTGGACAGCATATGAAGTCTGCCAATGTACTTAATAAAACATGACTTTGTTTATTTAAAGTTTCTTGCTGTGAAAAAGAACTCCCTACCTGCGAGTTCCGTTATTTATAATCCTTGAAACCAAAATGTATAATGTACAGTTTTCACAACTGTATCTGCTCTAATAAAAAGTTGGTTATTAATAAAGTTGCAGGTGTGTTTCCTTTAAGAGTAAATTACTGTCTTGAGTTATGTGGAATTTTTTGATGGTGTTGAAAGAAAAATCTGCTGAAAAATTAATAATAGAAATGAGGGGCACGCAGCACAGTGCTCAAAGAATCCACCTAGCAGAAAGTTACAGTGCTGCACCATTATTTTTTTCTATGTTTCTTTCACCTTGGGCCTTTCAAGTAATTTTGCAAAATAAGATTCTTGGCTCTGCTCTTTGCCTCCATTGTGTATGTGCTCAGTCATGTCCAACTCTTTGCAACCCTATGGACTGTAGCCCCCCAGGCTCCTCTGTCCCTGGGATTTCCCAGGCAGGAATACTGGAATGGGTTGCCATTTCCTTCTCCAGGGGATCTTCCCAACTCAGGGATCGAACCCATGTCTCCTGCATCTCCTGCACTGGCAGGTGGATTCTATCAACTGAGCCACCAGCCAGAGTCATTAACTGTATTAGTGCCTTATCCCAGGTTTTAAGTCCATTCCTGTTTTCAAGGAAAACGTCAAGTTGAAGTAAATCTCCTGCACGGGCACTTTGCAGTTAGTTTTTTGACCGTTGTGGGCCAGAGAAATCGATATGTCACTCTAGCCCCTGCTGCTTAGGTACAAGCAGCTTGAATAAACTTACACTTGAAAAAACTTGCTGCAAACAGAACTTGCAGCCTATGAGGAATAATAAAAAGGGCTTCTCTAGAACAGCTTCCCAAGAAGCTGCCACAGCACCTTTAAATCCCAAATTGGTCACTCCTATTGCGAGCTCAGGCATCAAAGACCCTCACAAACATAACAGATTTATCAACTCAGATGATTCCTCTCCTAGCAAATCCTCTAGGAACAAAACAGAGAACAAACTACTTTGAAGCAGTCAGGAGAAGCACAGGGTGCTAGAACAATTACCGACTCCAGATTCATGTCCAAACCACAGATTTCAGTGGCTGAAGCCAAAAGCTAGGGTGAAGACTGTGTGGTTGGGAAATCTGGAAAATATTCGGTGTGCCCTTTTCATGCAATAACTATTTCAAGAGTCGTGAGCAGCTCCCTGGGCTTCTGCTTACATACACATCCCCTACCCCCCCACCCCAGACTTTGGAAAAACGTGTAGACTTGTGTCTTCAATATCACAAGCACTGTGGACGTGGCATATCCGCCAGGAGAGTGTAACAATTCATCAGGCTATGTTCGATTATGCCAGGTTTACGAATTATCTGTGTCCAACATTTCCTTCTTTTCCCACATACTGGAGAAGTACTTAGGAGTCTCTCATAGGAGTCTGACATATGGGAGTAGTGACTAACATTCTCTCGATAGGGGTGTGATATATGGGAGTAAGAGAAAATACCAAAATTATAGAATGCAGCGAATACTGATTAACACAATAGTATGAATGAAATTTTGGCTGTGACTGATTGTGGATTCTTCACTAATCCGTGCTCCCTGTAAAATGGGCAGAACCATAACACTGACCTCACAGGGTGGATCTGAGGAGGAAATGAACTTATTTACATTAAGTGCTTAGGATAGTATCTGGTGCAGAGAAACTGCTTTGGCCATGTTAGCTTTTACTAATTGGAGGAACTGGGAAAGAATTTAATTCGTGTGTCTCAAATTTTAAGAATACAGTAAGATCCCACTAAAGGCCTCTTTATAAAGGTTAATCATGCCATAGGTCATAGGATGTTCTTCAGTGGTGATCACCGAGTCTCCCTCTCTCTGAAAATCAAAGACCATACTTACAGACCTCCTTCTCTACACTGAAATGTGATTTTTTGTAGAGAACGTGACATTTGCTTTACAAAGAACTCCCTTATCTCGTTAGAGTCTTTTAAGGTCCCTATGAAAGATTTCCTGCAGGTAGACTTGCCTGAGGTTATGTAGCCAAAAAGTTGTAAATATTTGTAACAGAGTCCCAGGTATGATTGCATACTATGCTTTTTCATTTCAGTATACTGACTAGCATTATTCCACACTGTCGTACCATCAGCCATGAAAACGCAGAATTCAAGGTAACAGTGTGGGTTCCATGAGCCCATCTCCGTAAGTTCTGAGTCCTACTCAGTTTATGTAACTACAGAAGCCTGTCAGAAGTTCTGAATAATGTACTTAAAATCCTAAATGTTAAATGTATTTAAAAGTTACATATATTTATTATTGAAGCTTAAAAATACTAAATATTATTTATACCATATTCTTAAATTGGGAGAATCAATATTGTGAAAAGACTCCACTACCCAAAGCAATATACAGATTGAATGCAATTCCTATCAAATTACCAATGGCATCCTTCCTAAGAATTAGAACAAAAAATTTAACCATTTGTATGGAAACACAAAAAACCCCAAATAGCCAAAAGGATCTTGAGAAAGAAAAACTGAACTGGAGGAAATCGGGCACCCCGACTTCAAACTATACTGCAAAGCTACAGTAATCAAGATAGTGTAACTGGAACAAAAACAGAAATATAAATCAATGGTATAGGATGGGAAACCCAGAGATAAACCCACACACCTATGACAGAGGAGGCAAGAATATACAATGGAGAAAAGACAGCCTCTTCAACAAGTGGTGCTTGGGGAAACTGGAGAGCTACATGTAAAAGGATGAAATTAGAACACTACCTAACACCATACACAAGATAAAATGGATTAAAGGCCTAAATGTAAGACTGGACACTATAAAACTCTTAGAGGAAAACATAGGAAAAACACTCTGACATAAACCACAGCAAGATCTTTTTCAACTCACCTCCTAGGGTGATGAGAATAAAAACATAAATGGGATCTAATTAAAAGACTTTTCCACAGCAAAGGAAACCGTAAACAAGATGAAAAGACAACCTTCAGAACAGGAGAAAATATTTGCAAATAAAGCAATGGAAAAAGGATTAATCTCCAAAATATATAAACAGCTCATGCAGGTCAATATCAAAAAAACAACCCACTCAAGAAATAACAGGTAGGAGACCTAAATAGATCTCTCTCCAAAGAAGACATACAGATGGCCAAGAGGCACGTGAAAAGATGCTCAACATCCCTAATTATTAGAAAAACGCAAATCAAAACTACGAGGTATCACCTCTTACCAATCAGAATGGCGATCGTCAAAAAATCTACAAACGCTGGAGAGGGTGTGGAGAAAAGGGAACCCTCATACACTGTTGGTGGGAATGTAAATTGATACAGTCACTGGAAAACAGTATGGGGGTTCCTTAAAAAAACTAAAAATAGAACTACAACATAACCCAGCAATCCCATATACACCCTGAGAAAACCATAATTCAAAAGGACACACGTACCTCAATGTTCATCTGTAGCATTACTTAACACAGCCAGGATATGGGAACAGCCTAAATGTTCAACAACAGATGAACTGATAAAGAAGATGCAGGTGTGGGTGTGTGTGAGAGAGAGAGATGGAATATTATTACTCAACCATAAAAAAGGAATGAGATAAGCTCATTTATAGAGATGTGGATAGACCTAGAGTCTGTCATACAAAAGTAAGTCAGAAAGAGAAACATAATTAATGCATGTATGTGGAATCTAGAAAATGGTGCACCTATTTCCAGGACAGGAATAGAGACGCAGATAGAATGGGCTGTGGACACAGATGGGGTAAGGGGAAGATGGGACAAATTGGGAGATTGGGATTGACTACCGTGTGTAAAACATAGCTAGTGCAGGGAGCTCAGCTCAGTGCTACGTGATGATCCGGAGGGCTGAGGTTGGGGGTTGGGGAGAGGTCTTAAGAGGGAGGGGTTCATGTATCTATAGAGCTGATTCACTTCACTGTACAGCATAAACTAATACAACATTGTAAAGCAACTATACTCCCAATTATTTTTTAAAGTTCTGGAAAATGTACTTAAAATCCTAAATGTTAAATGTATATAAAAGTTTCATAACTTTTAGTGAGGTATGTACTATTTATTTTTGAATCTTAAAAAATAGTAAATAAATGTTTAGCTCTTAAATGCAAAGTTGCTTGGTATTTTGGAGTTAGAGGCACATTATAAATGAAGTTGGTGTGGGTGTTTGTTTGAACCTGATCTCTAGGATTAACCCAGAAATTGCAAATGGAAGCCTAAAAGATTTAGATATAAATCATCACATTCTTTTGACACTTGATCTCAGTATCCCATAAAATTGCCTTGCTGTTCTCTTGAATCCCAAGTCTGATTTAGGTCAATTATTAGTAGAATTAACAGAAAAAGTGAGGGCCTGAGATTTGATCAGCCAGTAATTGATAAAGCTGTTCACTTACTGTGGTGAAGAGTATTAGCCACCTTTAAGGAGAATTTGAGAGAAGGCAGAGAATAATTCAGTGGAAGATGACTACAGTGGTGACGTATTGGGTTGGCCAAAAAGATCATTCAGGTTTTTCCATTACATAGCTTACAGGAAAAAAACCAAGTGAACTTTTTGGCCAACCCAATACAAGTCTTTTCTTACCCCAAGCAAATTCATTCATGAAATATCAAGAACAATACTGAAGATTCAATGGAATTCATGATGTTATTTGGTTACAGAAAAGCAAAGAAGGGCTTCAGTTCAGTCCTGCCACTTAGGACACATATTTAAAAGGAAAGAATCTGGTAAGTAAGTATCATGACCCTAGTGCTGGAAAAGTGGAAGAGTAGAAGCAAAGGTGAGAAGAAGCCGAAGTCTAGTTTTCTCATGTTCTGTTGTTCAGCCGTGTCTGACTCCTTGCCACCCCGGTGGACTCCAGCACCCCCACGCTTCCCTGTCTTTCTCCATCTACCAGAGCTTGCTCAAATTCATCCAGTGATGCGGTGATGCCATCCAACCATCTCATCCTCTGTCTCATGTTCTAGGCACATCTTAACACTCACTTCTGACCACTAGAACAAATGCCTAGAGATCAGGTAGCTGCTTATGAGGTGATAAAAGCCAAGATGTTCAAACATAGCATCCTTGTGGAGCTAACAGATGGTCAGCCCCATTACCTGAGAACTAGAAGTGACGCTTGAAAAGCAGTTTTACATCAGATAATTGGGCCAAATATAAGTTAGGATAGGTTAACTAAGATCCCACATACTGCCCAGTGAGGCCTTAAAATAATTTGGGACTTCCCTGGTGGTCCAGTGGTTGAGAATCCACCTTCCACTGCAGGAATGCAGGTTTGATCCCTGGCCAGGGAACTGGAATCCTACAGGCCTCAGGGCAACTAACCCACAACTAGAGAGCCCACGTGCTCTGGAACCCACACACCACAACTACAGAGGAGCCTACCACAATGAAGATGCTGCGTGCCACAGCTAAGACCCGACACAGCCAAAATCAAATAATTTTTTTAAAGTTAGGAGAGGTTAGACACCTACAAAGCCACACACTGTTCAAAAGGAAAAACATGTATCGCTTCCATCTGTCATCACTCATAGACCTACTGACACCAAACAAGAATTTGGGAAATAATCTCAACACAGGAAAGCACCAAAGAATTGTGCTTCAAATAAAAGGTTTGGTGGTGTTTTGTTTTATAGTTACTCAGTTGTGTCCAACTCTTTGTGGCACCGTGGACTATAGTTCACAGGTTCCTCTGTCCATAGGATCCTCCAGACAAGAATACTGGAGTAGGTTGTCATTCCCTTCTTCAGGGGAATCTTCCTGACCCAGGTGTTAACTACACCAAATTGGTTTTGTCAGGATACAAGTAATATGAGGAATTCATAAGTTTTTTTAATTTCTCAGTATGCACTATGAACATTTCCTAATATTTCCTTACTTTCACAATTTGACTTTCTTCCATTGAAAGTGAAAGTGTAAATCATTCAGTCATGTCCAACTCTGTGACCCCATGGACCACATTCCACCAAGCTCTTCTGTCCATGGGATTCTCCAGGCAAGAATACTACTGGAGTAGGTAGCCATTCCCTTCTCCAGGGAATCTTCCTGACCCAGGGATCGAACCCAGGTCTCCTGCATTGCAGGGCAGATTCTTTACCATCTGAGCCACCATGGCTTTGAATATTTCTAAGATCTTTCCATTTTTTTCCCTAATAATTATGTCCAATTTTTCCTTCACAAAAGGGGTAGTACTAACCAGAAAAGATCCTAGCAGACAGTATTTTTAAGTCTTCATTGCTTTCCTCAAACTATTAATCTATACATATTTGTGTTAACTTCGAAAGACTACCTCAGTAAATTATAAAGGAAGCACTCAAAACTATTAATATTTGCTCTTCTACTCCAAGCTCTCAGGAGTTTTCCTGTTGCCTGTGCGTTCAGTATACTGCCCAGTGCCCTGTGCCCTGGGAAACCCCAGCTCTCCTTTTCACCTCATGGCAGCAGGGTTTCCTATCCATCTCCCCATACGAAGGCCAAGCTTAGACACACACAGTGCACCTGTGTGGTGTGACAAACAGCTCAGCTTAACTGAGGATTTGAAGTCAGAAGAAACTTATGAAGGCTTTCCATCAGGCCCGCCACTTTCTCAGATGCGGTTTTATGAAACCAGCCACACACTTCCTTTTGAGTCATCCCTATATTCTTTGGCTATGCCAGCACTAAACATCATATGTCCATTTGGGACCCTCAAGGATAGTTTTGGTGTCTGTAAAATGGGAACAATAAAATCTGCCTCATAGTGTTTTTCTACAAATCAAAGTAGGTGATTTCAGTCAGCTCCCTAGCACCTACTAGACTCAGTGTATGGTAGGTAATATTAACTTAATAGTCTCAGCTTTGTTAGCAATTTGCACTTAGTTAGTTCAGTCTGCGACCCCATGCTCGCAGCATGCCAGGCCTCCCTGTCCATCACCAACTCCCGGAGTTCACTCAAACTCATATCCATCGAGTCAGTGATGCCATCCAGCCATCTCATCCTCTGTCACCCCCTTCTCCTCCTGCCCCCAATCCTTCCCACCATCAGAGCCTTCCAATGAGTCAACTCTTTGCATGAGATGGTCAAAGTACTGGAGTTTCAGCTTTAGCATCATTCCTTCCAAAGAAATCCCAGGGCTGATCTCCTTCAGAATGGACGGGTTGGATCTCCTTGCAGTCCAAGGGACTCTCAAGAGTCTTCTCCAACATTTGCACTTACTCCATCAATAAACTTCTTGGCCCAAGATGGAGCCCCTCCTGCCAGGAATAGCAAGTCAGGAAACCAAAACCAGATACTTTCTGGTCCCTGCAAATCCTCCATTTGACTAGAAATGCAATATATACTCATCCCAGGACTTCCTTGGTGGCTCAGTGGATAAGAATCTGCCTGCCAATGCAGGGAACACAGGTTTGAGCCGTAGTTTGGGAAGATTCCACATGCCACAGAGCAGCTAAGCCCAGGTACCACAACTGTTGAGCCTGTGCCCTAGAGCCCAGGGGCCACACTACTGAGCCCTCGTGCCCCAACGACTGAAGCCCACTCTGCAGTGAGAACCTGTGCATCGCATCTAGGGAGTAGCCTCCACTCCCTACAACTAGAGAAAAGCCTGCACAGCAGCAAAGACCCCGCACAGCAAAAGGTAATACATTAAAAATAAATACACACAGTCCACCAACCGTCAAGCCAACCTGGGTCTTCTCACCCCAAACAAGGGTGACTGTGGCCCCAGCCAATTAGATATTTTCTACTTTTCTGTTCCTTGTTCTTTATTCTTTATCTGACAAAAGATTCCTCCCTTCTGTCCCATTTTGCAGTTCTCTAAAAAGGAAACTATCTACTTCAAGTGTAAAATGAAGTTTGTTTCTATCCCTTAGATTGTTTTATTCTTAATGATCGTTGATGTTTAACTGTATTGAAATTCTTTGAACCTTAAGTATCAGATCCTGACCTAAGGAATATATTTGGCATATAGAATCAGTTGTACTTTACACAATTAAATGAGTTCCTTCCTCAAAGCAAAGGGCACTCAAAAATCAAAGCTCCTAATGACCATCAGATGGTACAGTGATGAGTATTGACTCATTTCTCATAGGAAGCTTAGAAATATTTAATAACATGAACCACTCATTATATACAGTAGGTACAGTTATTCCTTAATGTCTGCTATTGTATAATAAAGAGGTACAAGTAAGATGTATGAGAAACAAGCTTGAAAAAGGCTGGCCACAATGATTATACTCTTGGTTGTAGGAGTGAGCTTCCTGGTGCATGTAGAGTGTTGAGATTTTCACTGATACCCAGAAGTATGTTAATGTGCCTATTTTGTTTAATCATTGTGGTTAGGAACACAGGCAAATGGTTGTGCCTTTAAATTAAAATATATTTAAACAGAAATAATAGCATGGCAAAATACCATGTCGCATCTCCCAGAGCTGAGTAGTTAGTGTAGCAACCATTAGTTTACAAGTTCTGTCATTAATATTTATAAGAAAAAGAACAGAAAAGAGGGCAAGAAGTTATCTGTTTCAGTTAAGTGATCATCCAAGTCCAGAGAGCTTATCTCAAATCCTGCATTAAGCTAAACCTGGGTGCTTTCCTCCAAAGGGTAACAGGAAACAGCGCTCCTGTTTGTAACATTTTATTCACTATTTTAAAGACAATCTGACATTAGATGAAAGTCACCTTCTGGGACTTTAAATAGCTTTTATATTATTAAGACACACAGACTATTTTTTCCCTTTTCCCAAATCTCATGCTATAATGACCGTGGCAGGCAGGAGCCTTTCAGTGGTTCTCAAATTTTAACGAGCATTAGTCAAACACTTGGAAAAGGAAATGGCAACCCACTCCAGTGTTCTTGCCTGGAGAATCCCAGGGACGGGGGAGCCTGGTGAGCTGCCATCTATGGGGTTGCACAGAGTCGGACATGACTGAAGCAACTTAGCAGCAGCAGTCACACACTGCTGAGCCCACAACAGTTTCTGACGGAGTAGGTCCGGATTTTTGCATGTCTAACAAGTGATAGGATGTTGCTGGCCAGGGGACTGTACTTTGAGAACAACTGCTGTATGGAATCAAGCAGTACACGAGAATCAAGCACCAACCACCGCCAAAGGCCTTTGCTTGGCTGTGGGTATGGTGTCCTCAGGAGAAGAAAGAAGAGTGAAGAAGAATGCTTGCACACTTAACGTGTAATGCAGTCATGCTTCTCGTGCTCAGTCACTCAGTCATTTCCGACTCTGAGACCCTATGGCTCCTCTGTCCATGGGATTCTCCAGGCAAGAATACTGGCGTGGGTTGCCATCCCCTTCTCCAGGGGCTCTTCCTGATCCAGGGATTGAACCCACATCTCCTATACTGGCAGGGGGATTCTTTACCACTAAGCCACCTGGGAAGCCCCAGCAATCATGTTATTTGATCCTTAAACTACCTCTATAAGCTACAAAGCACTCTCCCCATTTTGCACATAAGAAAACCAGGGTCCAGATGGTTGAAGAGAATTGTTTAACAAAACACAGCTGATAAAGAGCAGAGCCAAGACTCCCACCCAAGTGCCTCTGACTCCAAGTCCTGGACACTCCTTCCTCTACATGTCGGCAGCTTTGGCCTCTGGCCATCAAGAGGTGAGAGAACTGGACACAGTCCTTCTGGCTGTCATCAGGCAAGAAGACCACAGGATGGCTGAGTCCTCAGGCTTAACTGGGACGAAACACTGACTTCTGAGGTTGAAGGCAGTGCATCTATTAACATGAATGAGAGCATTCTAAAAATCCATACAGTATTTTATCTATAGATACTTCTCGCAAACCAGATATAAAATTGGACCTCATTTTCTAAGACTTGCACACTCAAAAACTTGCATTTTATCAGACAGCACTCACATTTGCAAGCCTGCACATAACTCCCTCTGCCCATCTGTGTAGACTTTCTCCCTTCGTTTTGATAGAAGCAGAAACTGCAGTTAAAGACGACAGTGTCTGGACAAACAGATTCCATCATGTCCAGCTGACCTTCTTCAGCAGCCACCAGGCTAGAAGAGGAAACCTAGTTATCAGAGAGAAGGCAGATACTGACAGGAAGTGGCGAGGGGGTGGTTAGGAAAACATCCTGATCCTAATTTTTGTCAGGAGATGAGTGTAGGACTTACAAAATCCATCCTACAGTCAGCATCAGACAAGTCCCCTCTCTGTCACAGACTTTATTTTCAACATTAAGATTTCTCACAAATGGTAAAAATAGATAATACATAGAAAATACACATTGTCAGTAAACGTAAAAAGGTGTTCAACCTGACAACCAGGGAAATGCAAATTAAAATAAGGAGATTTTTAAAAATCCAGTGCCTGCCACATTGATTACATTCTTAGCTGAAATGGAAAAAGGGCTTGATTTGCAGGCAGCTCTGGATCTCAAATCCAGATCTTCTTTACGTTCCAGCTCTGGGAAGCCTTCCCAGGCTCCACAGAATGTCCCTTCTCAAAGTCTCAAGACCACCTTGCTTGATTCTTAGCACTTCACTGCCTGAATCATCTGATTTTCAAATCTGTCTCCACTACAAGGCTGTGTGCTCCTCATTGGTGGGATATTTGTACCATGTCTCTATCCCAATGATGCCTGGTATACACATATGTTCAGTAAGATTAATGAGTGAATTAATAAAACTGAAATAACCTTGCCCACTTGGGCAAATCACTTACTAATGTAAGGTAGCCATCTTCCACAACTTGCCATGAGGATATGACCTCCCACAATTTCTTTGGTCTTACTCTTTTATGTAAGTGTTAATATTACTATGCTAAATTAGGAGTGTGAATATTTTGAGGAAGAGTAAGAAGTCTTCAATAGTTTTAGAAGCTTAGATAGCAGTCATTTTCATTTGGCAAAAAGTAGGGCTGAATGCCTTTGTAAAAGTTGCCAAGCAATTTGATGATGGATCCAAGAAAGCCAATAGATCATCTATCTTGGTTAAGAAAACGATTTCTAATCGACAGGTATGAAGTTTCAGTAAAACCAGACCTTCTAGGTACCAATGAATCTATTGGCAGGGCAGCAGTGGAGATGCAGACATTCAGAATAGACTGTGTCAGAATGGATGGAGGAGAGGAAGCAGAGGGTGGGACAAATGGAGTGAGTAGCACGGAAACATACACACTACCGTATGTAAAATGGATAGCCAGTGGGAATTTGCTGGATGACTCAGCAAACTCAAACCACGACTCTGTGACAATCTAGAGGGGTGGAGTAGAGTGGGACGTGGGAGGGAGGTTCCAGAGGAAGAGTACCTATGGCTGATGCATGCTGATGTATGGCAGAAGCCAAGACAATATTGTAAAGCAATCATCCTTCAATTAAAAATGAATTCTTCTTTTAAAAAATGCAATACTATCACACACACAAACAAGATGTTCTACACAATCTGCTATACAACATTTTGCCTGGAGATGACAATACTTAAAATCTATTCAGAGGGAAGATCTTAAATGGTCTTACCACAAGAAAACAATCTGTATCTTATCACATGGAATATTTTTCAGACATTTAGGATAAGTGATGGCAGAATGAATGCTAGGAGCTCCTTAGAAGAGAAGAGTTCCTGATTCCTTATATACCTTAGAGTGGCAACTGTGGAGGTGAAGAGAACTGGACAGATCAGAGCAACACCGAGGAGACAGAATTAACTGGAAGTGGTGTTTGATTGGGTGTGGAGGGTAAGAGAAAAGTTGGATTCAGGAATAACCCCAGTATATACCAATGTCCAAACTCATCAAATTATGTACCTTAAATATGTGAATTAAAAAACATTAAAATGATATAAAACTGAGAAAAAAATAGTGGTATAGTAGAATAGAAATGGACAAAAGTGGAATTATGTCCTTAATAAATATTCCCTTAGCAAATTTCTACCAAAAAAACCCAACAAGAATGACACCCAAGTTTCAAGACAGAGCAACTGGGTACTTGTTAGGGGCCCTAACTAAAACAGAGAAGGAGGGAGGAGGAACAGATGTGCACAGGTGAACCGAAGACACTGTATTCGGTTTGAGACCTGAGGTGTTGGTAAGATAGGCCCAGTGGAGAGGACGGTATTGGGTATACAGGTCCAAAGTGCAAGAGAACACTTTGTAATCAAGTTACACACCGAGTGTAAAGAGAAGACACCCACCAATACGCAACTATTTGCTCTTCTCTTTACAGATTATTATTCAGGGCTTTCCTGTTGGCTCAGACGGCAAACAATCTGCCCACTATGAGAGAGATGCAGGTTTGATTCCTGGGTCAGGAGGGTCCCCTGGAGAAGGGAATGGCTACCCACTCCAGTATTCTTGCCTGGAGAATTTCATGGACAGAAGAGCCTGGCGGATTACAGTCCATGGGGTCGCAAGGAGTTGCACACGACTGAGTAACACACAGACACTTACAAATTATTCTACCTATTCATTACAGCAGGTCCCTCAACACAACTACATTGAGATTTTTTATTGCAGCAAAATATGTATATAAATTTACCATTTTAGCCATTTTTAAGTATACAGTTTAGTTGCATTAAGTACATTCACACTGTACATGTATCCCCACTATCCATCTTCAGAAGATTTTTTGAGATATGTAAAATTTTCCTTTCTTCAAAAAAACAGCTATCTTGTCATTCATTTCACCAATTGGTGTTTTTTTTTTTTAATACAGAGGTGTTTGAAATTACTCTAATAACTTGTTTTATCACTGAGTCTGAGGTCCCTAAATATCACATCAAATGCACAGTTTTTAAATTCATTTTATAACAAGGAACTTGATAAACTACTGTAAATATCTCTGAGTGCTTGTCTTCCATGAAGGGTCAAGAAAGGTTTTCTTTACAAGGAGGAGCCTAGGCTTTGCCATCAGGCCCGAAGGCAGTAAAGGGGCAGCTGCTAATCACTACTGCACAAGCCCCTTCCTGCACGAGGTGGAATTGGCTTCTTTGTCCTCCTTCCTGTTGTTCTAGCTTCCTGTGCAACTGAGCCCGCTGTTGCACTCAGATAAATTTAAAATGCAACAACAAAGTCTACCATTGTAGTCCGCCAGTCATTTTTAGTCATTACCTAAAGAGATCTACTATTTATTGAAATTTAAAAAAAAAAAAAGAAAAGAAAAGGAATTTGAGCTTCTGTAGGCCCTAGGAAACCAAAAAGGCAAAAAATATCTTTGATTTCTCTTATGCCATAGAAAACAGGGAGACTACCTACTTAACCATGAGACAGACTATCTACCGATCTACAGTTAAATGATAATTCACTGGATAAACCAGAATTTTTAGTTGCCAAAAATCTTATTCCAAAATCTCAGCTGCTTAAAAATCTCCCCACTAGTGTAGGGAGTGATTATCAGGCAATCTTGCTCCTCTTTGCCAAATTTTTGCTTTTTTGGTCTTTTTTAATCCCTGGAGGTGACCATGTGATCTAATTCTGGCCAATGAAACTCTGAATTTTCTGGCAAATGCTTGCTTCCCTGATTTAAAAATAATAATAATAAAAGATACAAAGCACAGAACTCAGTGGTGCTGCAACATGCCCTTTTGTTCAGTCTTGAATGTAGATGTGATGCTTTATGCTATGGCAACCATATTATAAACATGAAGCAACAAGTTTAAGAACAAAAACCCAACAATTTCTTGGATCCTTAATAATATTGTTGAACTTTCTAGTTAAGTAAACAATAAGTTTTCATTATCATTCAATTCCCATTAAAAAAAACTCAGTTACTATTAAATGGTAACAAAAAATAATTTCAGCCTGACATATATGAAAAGATAAAGTCGACAAAGCTTTAGCTAAACTCACCAAGAAAGAGGACTTAAAATCAGAAATAAGAGAAGAGATTGACTGATACCATAGAAATACAATGAAATTTATGTGCCAACTATGAAAATCACACGCCAACAAATTTGACACCCTAGAAGAAATGGATAAATTCCTAGAAACTACAACCTACCAAGACAGAATCACGTACAGTTCAAAAATTTGATTACACTGATTATTAGTAATGAGATTGAATCTGTAATGAAAAACTTTTCAACAAACAAAAGTCCAGGAACAGACAGCTTCACAAGGGAATTCTATCAAACCTTCAGAGAAAGATTAATGTCAATCTTTCTCAAACTTTTCCAAAGAATAGAGGAGTGAAGAGTGGGCAAAATGAGGGAAGGGGGTCAAAAAGCACAAATTTCCAGTTATGAAGTAAATAAGTCATGAGGACTATTATGTACAACTTGGTGACTATAGTTAAGAATCAGTTCAATCCAGTTGCTCAGTCACGTCCGACTCTTTGTGACCCCATGAATCGCAGCACGCCAGGCCTACCTGTCCCTCACCAACTCCCGGAGTTCACTCAGATTCACATCCATCAAGTCAGTGATGCCATCCAGCCATCTCATCCTCTGTCGTCCCCTTCTCCTCCTGCCCCCAATCCCTCCCAGCATCAGAGTCTTTTCCAATGAGTCAACTCTTCGCATGAGGCGGCCAAAGTACTGGAGCTTCAGCTTTAGCATCATTCCTTCCAAAGAACACCCAGGACTTGTCTCCTTCAGAATGGACTGGTTGGATCTCCTTGCAGTCCAAGGGACTCTCAAGAGTCTTCTCCGACACCACAGTTCAAAAGCATCAATTCTTCGGCGCTCAGCCTTCTTCACAGTCCAACTCCCACATCCATACATGACCGCTGGAAAAACCATAGCCTTGACTAGACGGGCCTTTGTTGGCAAACTAATCTCTCTGCTTTTGAATATGCTATCTAGGTTGGTCATAACTTTTCTTCCAAGGAGTAAGTGTCTTTTAATGTCATGGCTGCAATCACCATCTGCAGTGATTTTGGAGCCCCAAAAGTAAAGTCTGACACTGTTTCCACTGTTTCCCCATCTATTTCCCATGAAGTGATGGGACCAGATGCCATGATCTTCATTTTCTGAGTGTTGAGCTTTAAGCCACCTTTTTCACTCCCCACTTTCACTTTCATCAAGAGGCTTTTTAGTTCGTCTTCACTTTCTGCCATAAGGGTGATGTCATCTGCATATCTGAGGTTTTTGATATTTCTCCCAGCAATCTTGATTCCAGCTTGTGTTTCTTCCAGCCCAGCGTTTCTCATGATGTACTCTGCATGTAAGTTAAATAAGCAGGGTACTGTCTCATATATTTGAAAGTTGTGAGGAGTAAATCTTAACCACCATATGATCCAACAATTCCACTTCTAGGTATTTATTCAAAGAAAACAAAAACACTAATTCAAGAAGATATATGTATCCTTAAGTTAAGCATAGCATTGTTTATAATAGCCAAGACATGGAAATCAAGTGTCTACCAATGGATGAATGGATAAAGAAATGTGGTATCTATATACATATGCACACAGTGGAATATTATTCATCCATAGAAAAGAATGAAATCTCACTATTTGCAACCACATGGATAGAGCTTAAGGGCATTATGCTCAGTGAAATAAGTCAAAGACAAATACCAAATGCTCTCACTTATATGTGGAATCTTAAAGACAAAGAAAAACCTCATAGAAATAGATCAGATAGGTGGTTGCCAGATGTGGGGGGCAGAGGGAAGAGTGGGCAAAATGAGTGAAGAGGGTCAAAAAGCACAAATTTCCAGTTATAAAGTAAGTAAGTCATAGGGACTATTATGTACAGCATGGTGAACACAGTTAAGAATACTGTCTCATATATTTGAAAGTTGTAAGGAGTAAATCTTAAAAGTTCTCAAAAGAAAAAAGGATGGAACTATTAACGGTGATGAATGCTAACTAGACACATTGCGGTGATGATTCCACAGTTCAGATAAATATCAAATCATGACATTGTACACCTGAAACTAATGTGATGTGTCAATGATACCTCAATAAATAGCTGAATGAAAATCTCGGCTGTTCTTATAATGGTAATAAAATAATTGCAAACTTATGTAAGTAAGGAAAGTTATGACCAACCTAGATAGCATATTAAAAAGCAGAGACATTACTTTGTCAACAAAGGTCCGTCTAGTCAAGGCTATGGTTTTTCCAGTGGTTGTGTATGAGTGTGAGAACTGGACTATAAAGAAAGCTGAGCGCCGAAGAATTGTTGCTTTTGAACCGTGGTGTTGGAGAAGACTCTTGAGAGTCCCTTGGACTGCAAGGAGATCCAACCAGTCCATCCTAAAGGAAATCAGTCCTGGGTGTTCATTGGTAGGACTAATGTTGAAGCTGAAACTTCAATACTTTGGCCACCTGATGTGAAGAGCTGACTCATTTGAAAAGACCCTGATGCTGGGAAAGATTGAGGGCAGAAGAAGAAGGGGACAACAGAGGATGAGATGGTTGGATGGCATCACCAACTCAATGGACATGGGTTTCGGTGGACTCCGGGAGTTGGTGATGGACAGGGAGGCCTGGTGTGTTCATGGGGTCACAAAGAGTCAGACACAACTGAGCAACTGAACTGAACTATGTACGTATGCAAGAGATTATCAACAGTATTCATGCTTGTAATTTGTATCAACTCTGCAAAATAAGAAACTGTTTCCTAAATCAGTTCATCTCTGTGCTTGGGAAAGTTGAACTTCGTAAACATCAAAGGCCTGAAGAAACTCTGTTGTAAACCCTTGAGTCCTCCCTGAGTCATCCCTTCCCTGAGCAGCTCAACTAAGACTGTCCTCTGAAAGATGTCTCCCCACTACAATGGCATCACTTGTGCTAATCAGACCCTATTCAGTCAGTCCCATCCGAGTGTGATGTGTGCTGACCTACCGTAAATGCTTCCTGATATTTTCTCACTTAATGTATTCTTTGCAAAAAAAAAAAAAAAAAGCTCTATGAAGTTATTATTGTTATCCTAGATTTTACTACTGAAAAACAACAGGGACTTCCCTGGTGGTCCAGTGGCTAAGACTCCAAGCTCCCGATGCAGGGGGCCCAGGTTCCATTACCAGTCAGAGAGCTAGATCCCACATGCCACAGTTAAAGATCCTGTATGCTACAATGAAGATCAAAGATCTCACATGCTGTAGCTAAAACCTGGCACAGTTAGCTAGCGAGCTAAATATGTAAATACATGTTTTTTAAAGAAACCATTCCTTTACTAAAAAACAAATCAGTTTCCACGAGGTGACTTGTCTATGCAATGGCTCCCACACTGCTTGTATTATAGCAACAGAGCTAGAATTTGAAACCAGATCTATTTTTGAAGCCTGTCTCACAGGTTTGTAAGAACTGATTTCCTAGTTCCTTTTCGTGGCTTTATCAGCCATCCTTCCCCCGGGGCTGACCCCGGACTTCTGTCTGCTGGCCCCACTACTGCCGCCCACACACCCTGTGTCTCAGATGATCCCCTCTTTCCCAGTCCCACAGCCACCAGCTCGGCTCCTCGTGACCACTGGTTGGTTAGATGGATCACAGAGTATCCAAACCGGTCTCTCTGCCCACAACCTGCCCGGTCTATTGCCACTGCTAGGTCTTGCCAGAGACACGAAGCCAATGCTTTCTCAGACTTTGCTCTGAGCCTGTGACCTCCTTTAAGAATGTACACCAACTCCTTTGCTGCCTTAAAGACTAGAAGGAACAGGGAAATAGGCCCTCATGCGTTCATGGGGCCAGATCAGACCCTTTCAGATTCAAGGTTCTCGGGTCAGAAGCATTGTCAAAGGAGGGTACAGCCCCCACGGTGGGAGCCAGTTCCCTTCTGGGTCTTAATATTCCAACTGGACAATTCCATGAGAATTCATCTAGGAGAGCCCCCAGAAAATTCACTGGAGACTGAGTGTGTGCATATGAGTGTGTGTACGGCTATAGACAAGCCAGTGTCTATATGTGTGTGTACGTGTGTGTATACGGTCACAGGAAAATGAGGCAGCCCAGAGATTTTGTCAGGTGTGCACCCTCCTGTTACTGGTGTGCACACTGGGAGCTGCCAAATAGACGTTCTAGGATTGCATCGACACAGCCTCAGGCTACTGTGCTCAATGCTAAGACAGCACTTCCAATGGGGAGTCTCAGTTTTACAAATTAGAATTTTGTATGCACAAAGCTGCTTTCATCATCCTAACTACAGAAAATCAGTCCTAATGGAACTCCCCTGCTTGGAGATTTACAGGCCTTGGGCTCTGTGTCCTGCACACACACACACACAAGTGATCCTTTTGAACAAGGTGTCTCTACCTCCATCAAAAGTGGGTGCAGGTTAGAAACACTGAGACTACTTAAGTGTCCTTCCCAGACTTAATTCCCCTTCCCACTCAATGGTGGACCTCGTTCTCAGCTAGTGCCTCCCAACTTGCCTCTCCATGCTCTGCTTCTCTCTCCAGGCAGCCACAAAGGCATTTAGAAGATGGTGTTTCCTCCACCTCTCTGGGCACCACTGCCAGCCACTGCCCCACCACACCCCCATACAAGTACACATACACACTCAGCTCTGACCCAACCTGCATTAAAGAACATGTTCCTCCCAGACAAGAATTTTAAGGGGGTAGTTACAAGGTGGTGGCAGGGGACAGACCCAAGTCCTGTAAAAGCATACACTGGTGGACTCGTGTGTGTGTGTTTAGTCATTTCAGTCATGTCCGACTCTTTGCAACCGTATGGACTGTAACCCATCAGGCTCCTCTGTCCGCGGGATTCTCCAGACAAGAATACTGGGGTGGGTTGCCATGCCCTGCTCCAGGGGATCTTTCCAACCCAGGGATTAAACCTGTGTCTCTTACATTTCTTACATTAGCAGGCAGGTTCTTTACTACTAGTACCCCCGGGGCCTACTAACTAATCCATCCCCATTCCACACTGATCTCTGCCCTCTCACCATACAACATCCAGGGAATGGTCTGAATCGTGTAGACTCAGCTGCAATCAGAGCTATGATTTATCATCTGAAACCAGATGTCACAGGTGAAGTTCTCCAAGAAACCAATGGAGACAAATCACTTGGGGAAGAACAAGGAGAAGGGGAGCAGGAGAGGGAAAGACTGAGCTCTGCTGTAGCCCCAGAAGGAGCTCCGCCGACCCTACAGAGAACTTGAGGGCTGAACTACCCTTCCGAGTTGTCCCAAGTTGGGGAAAACGACCAGGCCTATCACTCAGCCATGGTCAGTCACTGGGCCTGGACTTCCCCTAGAAGGAGATGGGCGCGTGAGTCAGTGAGTGATACAGTCCTCTTCAGCTGGGGCAATCGCTAGCGGGCGTCAACTGAGGGCCATCTTCATATAGCACACCCAACAATTGAGAGAGTAAGTCCCTCATTCCCAAAAAGGGTTCCAGGAATCACCTCACAGCACCCACCACCCTGGAATTCCCTCTTTTCAGCCAAGTCCACAGTGAGGTCAGCTTCCTCCAAGAAGCCCCCCATCACCACAGCCTCTCTCAGGGTTGGCTCCTCCATGGCCCACTGGCACCACAGCCCTGAGGCAGCTTGTGCTCCAAAGGCCGACTTCCCGCGCTAAAGCAGCCAGATGGTAACTCCTTGAAGGCAGCGACACAGGCTGGGTTATACAATCCCGCTGCACTGGCCTTTCTGTCTATGGAGCAGAGCTGTTCCAGGTGACCAGTATGGGCTCTGGGCCCAAATCCGGACTGGAATTCTGCCTGGCTCAGTTTAGATAAGCTACTTTCAGCCTCAATGACATTATCTGCAACCTGGCTCTATAATACCCAAGCCTCTCCAGCGTTGTTTGCTCGGGCAACAGACCTGTACCGAGAGGCTGTGCTCTGTCGCTCAGTCGTGTCTCTTTGCAACCTCACAAACTGTAGCCCTCCAGGCTCCTCCATCCATGGGATTTCCCAGGCAAGAATACTGGAGTGGGTTGCCATTTCCTCCTCCAGGGGATAGTCCCAACCCAGGGATGAACCCGCCTCTCCTGCACTGGCAGGTGGATTCTTTACACTGAGCCTCCTAGGAAGCCCCTCAGGCTCCTGGGCAACTATACAGTGTGTTTGTCCCAGGCCCAAAGGTAAGGCAGGCTCTCCCCTCATCAGCCGGTCCCTCAGTCCTCCCTAAACACCAAGGAGAAGGCAGTCCTGTGTCCACTCTTTCTAGAGTTCCTGGGAAAGTGGTCGCCCAATGGCCTGTTCCAAGCCCCGCAAGCTCACCTGAGGGTGAGCCGGAAAAGAGGGGGTCAGTTCCTCTCCCAGGAGACACTTGGGTGAGTGGCGTGAACTACCTCTTCTCCTGAAAGAATGCTGCTAAGTGCTGTGGAAAATACAAAATTAAATTCCCTTCCCCTGGCATCAGCTTGCATGAGACTGACATGCACTGACTCTCCTGCTCCCCTGGGTTACCTGGGCCTGAGGATGAAACCCAGGGGCCTGTAATCTTGCCATTGAAAACTAGGGTCACAGAAAGCAAAAACAGCAGCAAAAACCTCGATCATCACCATGACAGCCCCACTGAGGGAACTGTCAGATGACATATGCAATTAGACTGTTTTTAGCCATTAGCTCTTACAGCTCTGATCAATGTGTTTCTAGTTCCCAAAGAACAGACTCTGCGTGCTGGGAGCCACAGCTGCACTGTGGAAGAGCTGCGCTCTCTGAAGGCTTGTTTTCAGGGCAGCGTTGGCAGATGAAGGAAGCATGCCAATTATCCACATTTCCTATTCGAACAACAGCTTTTCCTCCTTATGAGGCATCTGCCTGTTCCATGCGGCGCTCTAACCAAGGGAACCAGCAGAAAAGCAAATTCCTTTGTATCCACTGGGATCTGGTGAGCTAGCCAACAAACAGAGGAACCACAACCCAGGGAGCAAAGAAGCAGTGCTGGGAATTTCTGCCTTTTTTCTTTCCTTCCCCATTGCAATAGCACAAATTTGATGCTTTCGAACTGTGGTGCTGGAGAAGACTATTGGGAGTCCCTTGGACTGCAAGGAGATCAAACCAGTCAATCCTGAAGGAAATTACCCCTGAATATTCATTGGAAGGACTGATGCTGAAGCTCCAACACTTACGGCCACCTAATGCAAAAAGCTGACAAACTGGAAAAGACCCTGATGCTGGAAAAGACTGAGGGCAGGAGGAGAAGGGGACAGCAGAGGATGAGATGGTTGGATGGCATCATCGACTCAATGGACATGGGTTTGAGCAAACTCCAGAAGATAGTGAAGAACAGGGAAGCCTGGTGTGTTGCAGTCCATGGGGTTGTAAAGAGTCAGATAGGACTTAGTGACTGAACAACAACAAACTGAAGGGAATTAGGGAAAGACGGAGGGAGGGAAGAAAGGAAACGAACACACACAAGTGTGATCCAGCAACGTGTTAGCATAAGAAATAGTATAGGAAACTCCTTATTCAAGAGCTCAAATGGAAGAAATTGAATAGGGCTTTGTAGGAGGAGTAGAACACATAAGCTTCTTTGTTCTGAAAGTTTTGAACCTGATCCAAGTTTACTTCAAAATGTAGTACATGCATGTTAAGTTGCTGTAGTCATGTCCAAATCTTTGCAGCCCTATGGACTGTAGCCTGGTAGGCTCCTCTATCCACGGGATTCTCCAAGCAAGAATATTGGAGTGGGTTGCCATTCCCTTCTCCAGGGGATCTTTCCAGACCCGTATCTCATACGTCTCCTGCATTGGCAGGCAGATTCTTTACCACTAGCACCTCCGGGGAAGCTCAAAAATGTAGACATTTATAAACCATGTTTAGGTCCCTAACTAAATTCATCATTTCAGTGAATTAACTACACCCTGCACATCCCCCAGGTTCCCCAAAGCTATAATCCTGGACCTCTCTTTCCTTTTCATTGATTGGCCAAACCTCATCCACCATCAACTCGCATTAATTTAACATTCTGAAATATTCCTTGAATCTACCTCTTGCTTCACCATCCGTTGTCTCCGATTTAGTTGAGCCACTCATAGCTGTGTAATGGCAAAGGTCTACTCACCTTTGTTTTTTTTGCTGCCAGAATTGTAACACAGACGCCTAATACAGTATTTCATGTAATAATGAGCTCATGTTTGTGCCTACACACATATCACAGTTCCTCATGGGCGCCATGACTTACGCACTTTGATTCCACCTGGAATGTCATCTCTCTCCCTGGCAGTTGTCCACCTGACAAACTTGACCTCGTTCTTCGATGCTCACGTCAGTCATTATTTCTTCAAAGAAACATGCCCTGAATCTTCTCAAGATGAATCAAGTGCCCCTTCTGTTGCCATCGCATCCACTAACTGTTGGTTGCCTCGTCTGTGTTCCTTCTCCACTTGACTTCATTGGAAATAGAGACTAGTCCTTATTCCCCTTTGCATTCTTCTATACTGGGGCCTGACACAAAGCAGTTGCTCAATAAATATTACTTGAAAATGTGAATGAAGAACTCTCTGTTGAAGGAAGATGAGCTAAAACTAAAAGAAGATATATACCATTTACGTGTAATGAAAAACTTCTTGTTTTATAAAAATGCTTTTTTAAAATGTTTTACCCCAACCTCACATCATATATAAAAATTTACTCAAATGAATTAGAGACTTAATATAAGACCAAAAACTATAAATTTTTGGAACAAAACATAATAAATTTTAATGATCTTAGACGAAGCAGCCAATGGTTTCTTAAATATGATAGCACAAGCAACGAAAGAAAAAATAACTTGGACTTCATCAAAATTTAAAACTTTAATTCTTCAAGGACACCAATCGAGAAAGTTAGAAAAAAACAGAACGGGAGAAAATATTTGCAAATCATACAGCTTGCAAAAGACTTCTATCTACAAAGGTAAAGAACAGTTACAACTCAACAGTTAAAAAACAAATAACCCAATTTAAAAATGTGCAACAGATCTGAACACTTCTTCAAAGAAGATACACAAGTGACCAATAAGCACATGAAAAGATACTCAAATCATTAAGTCATTAGGAAAATGCACACCTCAATTCACACCTCTGCTTACTAGAATGGCTGTAATTTTTTAATGGAAAATAACAAACGTTGGTGAGAATGTAGAAAGGTTAAAACCTCTGTGAACTGCTTATGGGAATATAAAATGGTGTGGTCACTGTGGAAACCAGTTTGTGGTGTCTAAGAAAGTCAAGCATAGAACTACCTTATAACTCCACTCCTAGGGATATATCTGGACCGCAGGAACGCAAACAGACATCTTTAAACCAATGTTCATAACAGCACTATTCACAATAGCCAAAAGGTGAAGCAATCTCAGTGTCGAACAACAGATTCATGGACAAACAAACTGTGTTATATACACACAAGGGATACTATTCAGCCACAGAAAGGAAAAGAATTTTGATATATGCTGCAAAAGGCTGACATTGTGGGGTGGGAGGGAGGCTCAAGAAGGAGGGGACATATGTATACCTATGGTTGATTCATGTTGATGTATGGCAGAAACCAACACAATATTGCAAAGCAGTTAACTTTTAATTAAAAATAAATAAATTTTAAAATGAAGGATGAACTTTGAAAAATCATGCTTAGTGAAAGAGACAGAAAAGGTCAACTACAGCATGATTCTATTTATATGGGGTACCTAAAATAAGCAATTCACAGAGACAGAAAGTAGAACGGAGGTTACCAGCTGCTGGGGGAGGTAAAAAAAAAATAGGAGTTACTGTTTAACGGCTACAGAACTGACATTGGGGATGATGGAAAAGTTTAGGGTATAGATAGTAGTGAACACATTAAATATGCTATGAATGTATTTAATACCACAACTGTACATGCACAAATGATTAAAATGATAAGTATTATGTATATTTTACAAAAAATGAAGCATGAAGCATACTCCATCATGGGTGAACTTTGAAAACATTTATGCCTGGTGAAAGTGCCAAGTCACAAAAGCCCACATGCTGTATTATTCCACTTACATCAAGTGTCCAGAATAGACAAATAGACCAATCTACAGAAACAAAATAGATGAGTGACTGTGGGTGGTAAGGAGTGAGGAGTGACTATTAAGGGGTCCAGGGTTCCTTTTTTCATTTTAATTTTTGCTGGACTAGAGTTGCTTCACAGTGTTGTGTTAGTTTCTGCTGAACAGGGAGGTGAATCAGCTATAGGTATATACATATCCCCTCCTTTTTGAATTTCCTTCCCATTTAGGTCACCACAGAGCACTGAGTTCCTTGTGCTAGCCAGTAGGTTCTCATGAGTTATTTATTTTATACATAGTATCAATAGTGTGTATATGCCAATCCCAACTCCCTAATTTATCCCACCTCCCCTTTCTCCCCTAGTGTCCATAAGGGTCCAGGGTTTCTTCTGGGGATGGAGAAAATCTGATATTAGATCAGAGGTGGTTGCACAATTCTGTGACTATACTAAAATCCACTGAATTGTACACTTTAAAGAAGTGAATTTTGTCATATATGAATTATATATCAGTAAAGCTGTTATTTTTTTAACATGTAAAATTTTTAATCCACTAGAATGGATTGCAAATGGAACATGTAAATCTTTGTGTTTTGAAAATGTAAATCTTTCTTTCTGAATCTTAAGAGTTATACAAATACCCATTCATGGTATTTATGATCTAAACTACTTTAGGACAAGGAAGTAGGTAGAAATGACCATTTACACTATCATTTAAAAAGTTAATGTCACAATGAATAAAATTTAAATTGATAGGAATACATTTTTACATCAAGTTGGAGGAAGTCATAAAGGTTAATGATACACAGTGTTATCTGTATTATTTTCACAGTGCTTATCTGAAGGCAATAAGCACTCACACACTGTTGGGTAGAAGGTAAATTAACGCCAACACTTTAGAAAGCTATGTGACAGCAATCCCACTGCTGGGCATACACACCGAGGAAACCAGAATAGAAAGAGACACATGTACCCCAATGTTCATCGCAGCACTGTTTATAATAGCCAGGACATGGAAACAACCTAGATGTCCATCCGCAGATGAATGGATAAGAAAGCTGTGGTACATATACACAATGGAGTATTACTCAGCCATTAAAAAGAATACATTTGAATCAGTTCTGATGAGATGGATGAAACTGGAGCCAATTATACAGAGTGAAGTAAGCCAGAAAGAAAAACACCAATACAGTATACTAACACATATATATGGAATTTAGAAAGATAGCAATGATGACCCTGTATGCAAGACAGCAAAAAAGACACAGATGTGTATAGCAGACTTTTGGACTCAGAGGGAGAGGGAAAGGGTGGGATGATTTGGGAGAATGGCATTGAAACATGTATTCTATCATGTAAGAATCGAATCACCATTCTATGTCCGATGCAGGATACAGCATGCTTGGGGCTGGTGCACGGGGATGACCCAGAGGGATGTTGTGGGGAGGGAGGTGGGAGGGAGGTTCATGTTTGGGATCGCATGTACACCCATGGTGGATTCATGTCAATGTATGGCAAAACCAATACAGTATTGTAAAGTAAAATAAAGTAAAAAAAAAAAAATCATGACATATCAAAAAAAAAAGAAAAGAAAGCTATGTGACAATATATGGTAAAATGTAAAATACAGTTACCCTTTTAACTCAGCCATTGTTCATTTGTAAGTCTATCCTGGGGACATAGATTCAAATGAGTAAATACATATGTATACATAACAAATGTTAACTGCAGCACTGTTTATAATAGCTAAAATATGGGAAGTAACTTAAATATCTAGCCACTGAGGACATGTTACATAAATTTTAGTATTTCTGCACAATAGAATGCAATACAGGTATTCAAATCAATGAAGCAAGCTTACAAGATGCATTAAATTTTTACATGCAAGGTGTTGAATTTGTGTAAAATGAAGCTGCCAAATGTCTACCCAGTACTCGCTCTTTCCTTCATTCTTACTAAATGAAACAGTATTTTATTCCGGGCTGCAGGGTTCCTGCCAAAAGGCCTTATTTCTCAGCCTCCACTGCAGCTAAGGATGGCTAATGAGATAAGTGGACACCGTAAGGCAGGGCCTCTGATAAAACTGCTTAAATGAGGTTCAGTCTGCTAGGAAAGCACATCTTTTTGTTCTTTCTCTTTTCCTTGTAGCCTGGAAACAGCTGGAGCTCCAGTAACTATTTTGAAAATGTAAAGCAGTTCTGAGGACAGAAGCCATGCTAAACACATGGGGCAGAGTGCTCACTAGGAAACCACTGCTCGTCTACCTTCCTCCTACCTTCTCAGCTTCCTCTGAAGTTTATAAGACAAAGAACAATAAACCTCTATCTCCCTTAAGCCATGTATTTGGAAGGTTTGCTGTAAGCAGCAAAATCTTATTCTGATACAATCTCATCAACACAGATGAAGGTTGTACACACAGGATGTTGTGGCAAACTACAGACAGTGACTTGAAGGTCTGCAATGGAAAGGAAATTTATTTCTCTCCTCCTCTTTAGTATCGCTTTGGTGTTTACCGTGTCTGTATTGACACATCGTAGGGCCTGCCTGGAATCCTCCAGCTTCATCTCTCTCCCAGATCTCTGGTGCTTGCCCCGCTCACCTGCTGCCCTTGTGACACACTGGTTCCCCAGGTGAAGTAAAGGGCCAGCATCACTGGCTCCCCTCACCACTTCAGATGAAGTACCACACCCTGAGGTCTCACTTCTCTGCAACTGCTAAGGGGTCAGAGGGAAGCAACCCTGGGAATGAAGAGAAATAGTATCCTGAAGGTGAACTTCACCGTGTGGAAGGACAGGAAAAGGGAAAGAGTCAACAAATACATTTATTCCTCATTCATCCCCCAAGGGACTGCTCCAGGTTGTGCTGTTTCTACACATCTCATCCAGAGCTACCACTTGGGGCTGAGAAACTGGATAGACCCGTCTGTGAAGCAGTAGCCACCTTCTGTGTCTATCAGTAGTAACAGACTGCCTTATATCTGCTCCCCATTCCTCCCAGGCTCACAATCCGATTCCCTCATTCCGGCCACCTTGGCATTGTACCTGCCAAGGAACCAGAGGCACTTAAGCGTTTCTTTAAGCTCTTGTTTCCTAGGCTAAGGCAATATGCACATATTTCTTTTGCAACTAAAAAAGAGGTGTGGAGTGGGGTGGGGATTTTCCTTGTGGTCCAGTGTTTAAGAATCCGTTTTCCAATGCAGGGGATGTGGGTTTGAACCCTGGTTGGAGAACTAAGATCCCATATGCCACAAGGCAACTAAGCCTGCACGCCACAACTAGAGAGAAGCCCATGCTGCAAGTAAGACCAGATGCAGCCAAATAATTTTTTTTCTTTAAAAAAAGAGAAATATGAGAGAGGCAATTGGGGGGGGGGGGCAATGTAGGAGTAAGGGATTAAGGGGTACAAACCATTAGGTACAAAATAAACTACCAGGACATATCATACAACATGGTGAATATAACCAATATTTTATAATAACTATAAATGGAGTATAACCTTTAAAAATTGTGAATCACCATACTGTACTCCTGTTAACTTACATAATACTGTACATAAACTATAATTTTAAAAAGAAAAAGAGCTAATTAATTTTTTAGAAACCCAGCAAGCAAAACAAAACTGCAGCCCAGGCACTGGGTTTGGAGCTATAATGTTCCATAAACTCTTGTATTTCTACAGTTAACCAAAAAAAATGAAAATTGAGTCCTTTTTTTCCTAATAGGCCAACATCCTTGTTTTTTTTTAGTGTATCTTATTAGGCCTTTTATACAGTCTAACAAGCAATAAACACATTTTACAACCACGACACATAAAAGGATCTGAATTTTTATTGAATGACTGAAACCCAAAAGAGGCAGATCCCAAAACCAAGGTCATACAAGAACACCTGCTTGTTCTGTCCTCAGCTGACTCTGTCTGAGACTCAGAGACGTTTAAAATCCCATCATCCCGGAATCTGATCTCACAGACACCAGGATCAACACGAGAGACTCCAGGGCTGTACAGTGCTTTCTCTGTTGACACGGATTAGAGAATTCGCTGGCAGCTGGTATAAAACCTGCAGGCCCGGGGAGTTGTGTCTTTGGAGCTCTGTGACCTAAGTGAGAATCCTCCTGATGGCATTTCTCAGGAACCAGAGTAATGGCCGCCTTCCCCAGGCATTCTTCTGCTGTCACACGGCTTCAGGGTCATCAGTTTCTGCTTCTACACCAGCGAGCCAACCACCAAAGGATTATCAACCAAACACATGCAGCACTCACTGTTCCAGGATACGGAAGGCCGACCTCAAGCTCGGACACCAACCTCTGACTCTTCAGTAAATCGAGCCCCTCACCCGCTTCATCCAGTCCGCCAAGATCAGTTTGGACGTGTCATACCCCGGAAGGGACAGGGAGAGATTCACTTGCACCAACACGTTTTGTGCCCATCCACGCTAATGTCACCCTCCCTGCGGTTTCTCTATCCCTCAGAGTCCCTCCATACAAAGTGAGGAGATGGCCTCACACTGAGAACATTCTCACAGCTGTGCCAGGGATGAGATGTTGTGTCTAGGCATCCACAAGACTCTATCAATATCCCAAGCAAGCCTCCAACAAAAACACTGGAGCTGGTCCCAGTGCTCTCCCACCCCAGAGAAACATGGGTGTCCACTCCAGATGTGAAGTCCAAGTTGTCGCTTTAACATCAAATTAAGGGACTTCCCTGGTGGTCCAGTGGTTAAGAATCCATGTGCCAATACAGGGGACACAAGTTCAATCCCTGGGCTGGGAAGATGCCATATGCCTGCACAGCACCAACCACTGAAGCCCTCGTACCTAGCCTGAGCTCCCCAACAAGAGGAGCCACCACAGTGAGAAGCCATGACTAAAGAAAGCCCACAAGCAGGAATGAACACCCAGCACAGCCGGAGAAAAAAAAACATCATCATCAAATTAAGACTTGCACACCCATGCTCACAGCAGTATTATTCTGGTCCACGTGTGTGGAAGCAACCAAAGCATACATCAGTGGAGAAACACAATGCAGCATCTACCTGCAATAGAATATTACTCAGCTGTAAAAAGGAATGAGATTCTGATAAGTGCTATATCACTGATGAACCCTGAGACAACTATGCTGAGTGAAATAAACCAGACACAAAAGGACAAATGCTGCATGACCCCTCCTGCATGGGGCACCAAAATAGGCGATATCATAGAGACAGAAAGTAGAGTAGTTCCCCAGGGGCTTGGAGGAGGGGAGAAAGGAGGGGTGATTGTTTAGTGGGCATTTCATTTCTATTTAGAATGGGGGAGAAATTCTGGAAATGGATAGTGGTGATGGTTACACAGTGTGAATGGATTTAAAGCCACTGAACTGTACACTTAAAATGATTTTTACTAATGGTCAATTTTGTTATGTATATTAACAGTAAAAAAAATTTTAAATCAAGATAAAATGTCACTCTGTGGATAACAGCATTCCCACTTAAAGATAAGCTGTGTCTTCAACACATTCATTAAGTACCTATTATGTGCTCAGTTTTGAACTAGGTCCCCAACCTCCGGGATCTAATGCCTAATAATTTGAGGTGAAGCTGACATAATAATAATAGAAGTAAAGTGCACACTAAATTTAATGCATTAGAATCATCCTAAAACCACCTCCCACCCTATCCTGGTCCGTGGAAAAATTATCTTCCATAAAGCCGGTTCATGGTGCCAAAAAGGTTGGGGACTGCTCTTTGGGGGGGATTCAAAGCTTTAGGGAGGGTCAAGGCCCATAAATAGCTAAAGTAAACAAGAAATTAGAGCAGGAAAAATCAAGTAATAATGCTTATGGATGTATAATCTGTATTATGTTTACTTCAGACCTCTCAGCTTTATGTAATCCAGACAATGTGTGGCACCTGAACCAAGCTATGGGCTCAATTTAAAACGTGAGAAAGTGATACCATTATGTCTATTATTATTTTTACTGATGAGGAAACAGATACAGAGGTTTACAACATCCTGAAAAATTATCACATGGCAATGCCAAAGTAGCCTTTCAATGTCAGCATCTGAGCTTATTCCATGAAATTACAACCTCATCAAGTGGTTCCCATGGCATATGGTGGTGTCTGTATTTACCAGGGCACAGAATATCCTTTCTCACTGGATTGAGACAGTTACTATAGCAAATGCTAAAATAACAGAGGTGTAAACAAATTAGGACATATTTCTCCCTCATGTGACAGGGTTTGGTAAGCAGTTCATTACTAATCACATTGGCCCTATGGTGTTGGGAACACTGGCTCTTTTGACCTTCTGCCGTTCTCTGCAGGCAGTTTCCGTTTTACAGTCCAAGTTCCCACTGTTACTCCAGCTATGACGTCAGCCTTCCAGCCTACAGAAAGGGGAGGAGACCAAGTAAAGACCTCGTCCCTTTAAGGGCACAACCCTGAAGCTGCACCCAGCATCACTTCCGCTCACATCACAGAACTCATTTGCACAGCTGTCACCTAAGTGTAAAAGAGCTTGACGGTCATGTGCTCAGCTCAGACCAAGCGCTCTCTGAATAATGGAAGAAGTGAGGTTGCTATGAGTGGCCAATGGCCCACACTCACTCCTTACACCTGGGTGAAGGTACTCAAGGTTCCCTGCTCCTATTCTGCCCCAAGCCAGGCCACCCCAGGGGCCTCCCCCAGTCAGCAGCCCACACCAGCATCCACTCAGGTTGTGCTTCTCTACTGGGCCCTCAGTTACTGACAAATCTGCTGTTAGGAAAATCTACACTAGGAGGTCGGAGTTTTGCATGGGAGAAAAGAAGTTATTCCCGTAAAGCAGCTCAGTGTGCTCTTTGTGTAGCATTAAACAAGTGAAGTGAGAAGCAGGAAACTAGGTGACCTGCAGTACCGAGACAGTGGTCCCCAGCCTTCCTTGGCACTAGCATTCAATTCGTGGAAGACGATTTTTCCGTGGACTGGGGCGGGGGCGGGGGGATGGTTTCAGGATGATTCAAGCACATTACATGTATTGTGCACTTTATTTCTATTATTATTACATCAGCTGCACTTCAGATCATCAGGCATTAGATCCTGAAGGTTGGGGACCCTGATCCTAGAACACTCAAGTCATCCACCCAGCCACAACCACAAGGGCATCAAGAAAATAGCAATTTACAGGCCAGGCATGAGTCCTCTTTCTTATATTCCCAGAAACTAGGATGGCATAATGTCCATCAAGGTAACAAACATTTGTCTGGCACTTTGCTGTTTACAAAGTGTTTACATAAATAATATCTAATCTTACCAAAACCCCAGGAAGTTGTTTATTGTGCCCATTTTCGAGGTAATGAACCTGCAGGACAGTGGGCTGAAGGAATCACTGCCCAAGAACACACATGATATTGTGATATTGCAGGGGGCTTTATATTAATAATTGTAATAAAATTAATAGCTCCTAAAATTGAGGAAACACCTGCCAGGTGTAAAGAAAAAATGGTTAGGTCTACTGAGGTTCCTGCATGGGCTAGATTACCTGCTAGAGTGGGGTACACGGTTCAGCCTGTTCCCGCCCCAGCTTCGACTATAGATGATGCCAGAGGTAGTAGGAAAGAGGGAGGGAGGAGTCAGAAGCTTATATTGTTTATTCGGGGAAATGCTATGTCGGGGGCACCAATTATCAGGGGGACTAGTCAGTTACCAAATCCTCCAATTATGATTGGCATCACTATAAAGAAAATTATTACGAATGCATGTGCGGTTACAACTACATTGTAGATTTGGTCATCTCCAAGCAGGGTTCCAAGGTTGACCTAGCTCAGCACGAATTAGCAGGCTTAGGGCTGTTCCTATGCCGGCTCAGGCACCAAATAGTAAGTATAAGGTACCAGTATCTTTGTGATTGGTTGAGAATAATCAGCGGTTAGTGAACATGGGTAGAATGGCTGAGTAAAGCATTAGACTGTAAATCTGAAGACAGAGGTTTAACTCCTCGTTTACCAGGCCCTGTGGTGAATTTACACGTTGAATTGCAAATTCAGAGAAGCAGCTTCAATTCTGCCTGGGCTTCTCCCGCCTTTTTTTTTCCTTGCCGCAGGAGAAGTAGATTGAAGCCAGTTGATTAGGGTATTTAGCTGTTAACTAAAATTTCGTGGGGGTTCAATTGATGTAAGATGTGATCTTGGCGACCCTTCTCAGGAATTAAGTAAACTGTACTTGCTTAGGGCTTTGGAGGCTCTTGGTCTGCCTAACCTCAATTCCTACTCTAGTACTGATAGAATTGGCATGAGTGGTAGTAGGATGGTGGATAGGACAACTATTGTTGGCAGGAGGGTTATTTGTTTTGTAGTAGAAAATTGTCATTTTATTTTTATGTTGTTTGCGGAGGGGAATATTGTTAATGCAGTGGAGTATGTGAGTTGTGAAAAGTGAGAGCTAGCATGAGAGTAATTAAGAGAGGAAGCTGAATGTAAAAAACTTCCTATTGTGGCCAAGTCTTTTTCTAAAACGACCAGTGCTTAGCTTGAACTTTAAAACCCAGTCCTAATCATACTTATGCAACAACGATTTGTGCTTCATTGCTGTATCGTTGTTGGTCAGTCACTAAGTTGCATCTGACTCTTTGCGACCCCATAGACTGCAGCACGTCAGCTTCCCTGTCTTTCACTCTCTCCTGGAGTTCACTCAAAACTCATGTCCATTGAGTCAGGGATGCCATCCAACTATCTCATCCTCTGTTGCCCCTTCTCCTTTTGCCCTCAATCTTTCCCAGCGTCAAGGTCTTTTCCAGTGAGTCAGTTCTTCACATCAGGTGGCCAAAGTACTGGAGCTTCAGCTTCAGCATCAGCCCTTCCAGTGAATAGTCAGGGTTGATTTCCTTTGGGATTGACTGGTTTGACCTCCTTGCAGTCCAAGGGACTCTCAAGAGTCTTTACCAGCACCGCAGTTCAAACTATTGTGCCTATCACTGAGTGCCAGATTCATTTACATGAAATCCTGTTCCCACTTGCTCAGAGTTCCAACCTGGGCTCTCCTTCCACCTTGACACTCTGACTCACTGGTACCAGCATAGAATAAGCTTCAGGGACAGGCATTGAAAACAGGATGGCTCTAACAGTCTTTTAGCCGATCCTGATGGGATTTCCCTCCACTTCTACTTTCTGGCTCCCTCCAGTGCCACCCACCTTGCGGTCCCTGATGACTGCAGGCACAGGGGTGGGGTGAGAAATAGATTTAAAGATGGGGCGAGGGCCACAAGATGGAGCAGGGTCAGCTGTGCTGATGGCAAAGAGCACTGAGTGTGGAGTCCAGTCTAATGGATCCTGACTCTGACACTAATTTGCTAAGTGACTTTAAACAAGTAACTCCACTTCTCTGGCTTCAGTTTCCTTATCTATAAATCAAGGACAACATCAGATTCACAGAGAAATAAACGAGAAAATGAACTCCAATGAGACACCACGAAGGCATCCAGAACATTGTCAGCAGCAGTAGCAATGTTAGTCGCTCTGTCGTGTCCAACTCTTTGGGATCCCACGAACTGTAGCCCGCCAGGCTCCTCTGTCCATGGGGATTCTCCAGGCAAGAATACTGAAGTGGATTGCCATTCCCTTCTTCAGAGGATCTTCCTGACCCAGGGATCAAACCCAGGTCTCCCGCATTGCAGTCAGATTCTTTACCATCTGAGCTACAGGGAAGATCTGCACATAGTCAGATCCACAGTAAATGTATCCATAGAATTCTACAGCTGTAGGTCATTGTTCCAACCCTCCTGTTTCATGAAAGAGGAAGCTGGGGCTCAGAGAGGTGAAGTATAGTTCCCAAGGTAACCCAGCTGGGCCATACAGAGCACAGGATGGATACCAGCTCTTCTCATGCCTGGACTCCTGCTTGTTCCAAACACCATGCTATTCTGACATATGGAAGGTAAGGTTGCAGAAATCCAGATGAGAATGCATGTTTCAGGTGCAGATTTAGAGAGCTGCAAATATCAGGGTTGGATATGTGCACAAACGTGTGCGCATGCACACACACACACAGATACACCCTGGCATGCTCCTTAAGGGGGAACTTTACCATGTCATCCACTGCTATATTCAAAGGGCCTAGAACACGGTTTCACAGCAGATCCCAGCCGATAATTTTGGCTTACCTGGTGGCTCAGACAGTAAAGAATCTGCCTGCAATGCAGGAGACCTGCATTTGATTCCTAGATCAGGAAGGTTCCCTTCCTGGATCAAGAAGGAAGATCCCCTTCTGCAAAGCAGAACTCTCATTTGAACTCTACTTCCTCGTCCAATAGAGAGAGTCAGCCCTAGATTTAAGCCAGGCTCCTTGTGCCTTTGAACTTCCTATCATTTGATAAAGACCCTCTGCCCAGACCTCAGTGCCTTCAACTTTCTAAAAGCTCTTAGGCTCCAAACACTTTCTTTGCACCAGTATTAGCCTTCTCTCATCACATCGCTTCTGGGCTCTGAGCCTTCAACAATCCACATGGCAACAAGTGGGATTCAATTAATTAAATAAACAAGAATTTTTAAAAAATCTTAGTTCATCTAAGTAGTATAAGGTACTGAGATATAGCAAAAAGTCAATGGGAAGTTGGCCATGGGACTTTCTAAGAGAATTTAAAAACAGACTTATGTCACCAGTGTTTCCCCTGATACCCAGAAAGCAACACTAAGGGAACCTTGCTCTAAATTCCATCTTCTGTTTTTTTCTCTTTCCTTGAGCCTCTTGACAATTACACATTGTTACAAAAGCAGGCTGGTCCCCACTCTTGAGAATAAGCACTTGAGGAATGTCTCTATAAACCCTGGCTTGTTAACCACCAGGATGTAGGATTCTTAGGATGGACAATGGAATTCAAGGAAGCCAGAAAGGAAGAGATTTCGTAGGACAGAATGGAAAGCATCCAAAGGTTGATAAATAGAAAAGGAAGTGAAAGAGACAGTTGTAATCTAAAAGGGGAAGTAGGCTTCATCGATTCCTTCATTGATCAATTTATTTACTCAACTAGTACCTGCTGAATACTAACCATCTACAAGCCCTGTGCTTGGCTCACAGAAACCTTATGAGCAAACAAGGATGCAGGTCCTTCCTAAAAAGAGATTATGCTCCAATGGAAGAGACAGATTGTGATCACACAATCACGTGTATAAGTTTCACTTGGGCAAGTTCTATGAAGAGGATTGGTACCCCACCAAGGCCTCTGGGATGCCTTTACTTGTTGGGCTAGGTGAGCCCATCCCTAAAGTCTTCACCTAAAGCCTCAGCATCTCAAGAGTATTGTCTATTGATATCTCTAGAAGGAAATGCTTGGACGTTCACCCACCCTGAAGCCTACAACCAGTCATTGTCGTACAGGAGTAGGGAATACAGGAGGCCCCTTCCACATCTTCCTAAAGACAGGACAGACTCTGCAGTTCAGTCCGCCCTTCAGAGCTCCTCTCTGGATCAGGCTGAAGCCAGAACACAATGCCACCTTCCTGTGCAACAACTTCTCCATCTCTGTCTTGCTTCCTTCCTTCCCTCAATAAATCACAAGTCCCCACACATCCCTGCCTCAGGCTCTGCTTTTAGAGAACCTCATCTAAGATAACAATATTCTGAAAGTCCGTAACTAGGAGATTTGACCGAGTCAGAGGGCCTAGGGAGGGCTTTCCTAAGAAAATGACTGAGCTGAAAGAGAAGGAAGAGTCAAAATTAACAACATGGATTGGAAGAAAGGACCTGTGGCAGCAGACAGGTTTGCCACCTGAATCCGAATGTTTCTGATTGTCTCAAAGAAAGTTGGTGGGTCAAGAGCCCATAGCGTGAGGGGACTTGGTATGAAATGATGGGGAGACAGGTTCAGAACAGAGAGATCCCAACTAACTCCAAGGGGTAGAAACAGAAGTTGCAGAGCTGCAAATTTCCATTCACTAACTCAGCCACAATAAATAGGTTTCAACAGAGGAATTCTTTGCCCAGTCCACTGAGAGGGTCTTCTGGAATGTTCTGAGTGCTCTGGGTTATCTAAGGACTCTGCATTATTTCCTCACAACATTCGCAAAGGAACAGTGGCCTGAGGAGCAGTGAGTTCCTATGAATGAGAATGTACAAGTAGAGAGAGAGTTGGTATCTATCAGGGAACTTATGTATGGCATTGGGCAGGATGGTGGGATAGAAGACCCTTAATGTATCTGATTTTAAACTTCTGGGGAAGTTATTTGAAGTGAGAGAGGCTTTGGCATCAAAGAGAACCTCAAGCGTGAGCACCATTTTCTTGGGTGGCTTGCAAACCACCCATGGTTCTGCTTCGGAGCCTCTGGGAAGCAGTCAGGCCACCACAGTGTAGAAATAGGAGAGAAGAATCCCTGTCACTCACGCAGCTATTGGGAAGGGGCTGCATGGAGTAGAGGCTTCCCTGGTGGTTCAGGTGGCAAAGAATCTGCTTGCAATGCAGGAGACCCAGGTTTGATCCCTGGATCGGGAAGATCTTCTGGAGAAGGAAATGGCTACCACTCCAGTATTCTTGCCTGGAGAATTCCATGGACAGAGGAGCCTGGTGCGCTACAGTCCATGGTGTTGCAAAGAGTTAGATACAACTGAGCGACTAACACTCACCGAGTGGAGTGGGGCCCAGGCCAGGCTTCCTCGTACACCCAAACCCAGGCAGCCCCTGTCCCTGATCCCTGCAGCGCTCAGTGGTGTCCAGCCACTAAGGACAGGACCACACTTCCTTGGGGGCATTCCTCTTCCACAGACCATGCTCACGCTAAACCCCTTTCTGCACCTCTTCCACTGCAAGCACAAGCATTTCTTAGTCATCTTTGCATCTCCAGAACTCAACAGAAGGCCTGACACATGGCAGTTGCTCACAAAGTCTTTTCCAACTGACTGGTTTATCCCCAGACAGGCTCCATCCCTGCTCTGGTCTCCTGCCTCACCCCATTCATTCCTGTAGCTGTTACACCAGACAGATTCTGGGGCCTGCTCTATGTGCTTTAGTCATATCTGACACTGTGACCCCATAGACTATAGTCCACTAGGTTCCTCGGTCCATGGGATTTCTCATGTCCATGGCATGGAGTAGGTTGCCATGCTCTCCTCCAGCAGATCTTCCTAACGCAGGGAGCAAACCCACATCTCTTATGTCTCCTGCATTGGCAAGTGGATTCTTTACCACTGAGCACCTGGAAGACTATGTTTGGAGCATACTTTGGGGGCTTCCAAGATTTCTAAATCTCAGGAGAAACATCCCCATCTGTGACTGTCAATAGTCTCAGAAGAGGACATTAGCAGAATGTTCCAGCACAGAGTTCATGAAGACCCAGTGCAGCCCAGTATTTACGGCTCCACCCTAGAAAATTCCATCTCAGCTTGTCCAGGTTTCAAAAGAGGGATTCTTAGACCACTCCTCTCAGAGAGTCTTCTGGAATGTTCTGAACGCTTTGGGTTATTTCAGGACACTGCATTATTTTCTCACGACTTCACTCACAATTTTTGATACAGCCTCTCCGGATTCAAAATAGCAAGATGAGGCAGCCATGCGACAAGTGTCCGTCTTTATTTTAAGACGGTATAAAATGCAGAAATATGCAGTGTAACAACCCTAAAGAAACTGCCTTGCATTTGAGGTTTTCAGTACTTGGTGAATCTTCACAAATATGTAGAAGAAAATTCTTCATTTTACAGAAGATTGAAGCTCAAGGCTACGTGACTTGTGCAAGCTGCCTGGTGGCAGAGTTGGGGCAAGACTCTGGGGCTCCCAGTTTCTGCTCCTGCTGTATGATTGTAACACCAGAATCCAGGAGGAACTTATAGATGAACCAATCCAATGTACACCCCTCCAGTGTGATTCAGGAGAAAAACTGAGCTAGTTCTTAAGAAAGTAAAAACTGAAGCTACCTGCTGGCTCAGATGGAAAAGAATCCTCCTGCAATGTAGGAGACCCAGGTTTGATCCCTGAGATGGGAAGATCCCCTGGAGAAGGGAACAGCAACACACTTCAGTATTCTTGCCTGGAGAATCTCATGGACAGAGGAGCCTGGTGAGCTACAGTCCATGGGGTCGCAAAGAGCCAGACACAACTGAGTGACTTTCACTTCACAAAGCAAGTTGAGAGTCAATTCACACGAAACAGATAGTAGGGAGACAGGGGTGGAAAAAGGCAGAGTCAAATTTATCAGCCACTTCAGTGCCCTAAAGAACAAGTGAGTGTGTGCAAATGTCAAACCTTTATGTAGCATACCTGAAACTAACATAAAATTGTAGAATGACTATATTTCAATTTTAAAACTAAATAAATTTAGATAGATAGGTGGATAGATATTTAGATAAAGGATGGGCCAGTGTATTGCACTAACCCAACCTTCATTTTTTCACTTTTTATTTTGTAATAGCATATAGCCAATTAACAATGTTGCGGTAGTTTCAGGTGGACAGCAAAGGGACTCAGCCATATATATACAAGCATCCGTTCTCCTCCAGACTCCCCTCCCATCCAGGCTGCCGTAAGACTGCGTGTGTGCTCAGTCACTTCAGTTGTGTCTGACTCTCTACAGCCCCATGAACTGTAGGTCTGCCAGGCAGAGTCCTCTGTCCACAGAATTCTCCAGGCAAGAATACCAGAGCAGGTTGCCATGCTCTCTTCCAGGAGATCTTCCCAACCAGGGATCAAACTCAGGTCTCCTGCATTACAGGTGGATTGAGCAGAGTCAACCATTATTTACTGAGGGTCAGGCAATCTGCTAAATGCTGGGTAATCCGAGGTAAAAACCTCAGCAACATTCCTGAGTGTAAGAAGGCATGAGAAAAATCAGTGAGTTATAGTGGAGAGTGAATAAGTCTTACAAGAAGGGTATTCTCAGGTAGGGGAAAGACTAAGGTCAACAAAGCTTCAAAGAGGAGGTAACTATCATACCTGATACTGCAAGGCTAATTGGAGTTTGTCAAATTGATGAGGGGAAGATGAGAATGTTCCAGGCAAAGGGAAGGGTTTGGGCAAAGGCAGGCGGGCTTGTCGTAACATAGTGGGTTGGGACAACTGCAAGTGTAGCTGAGAATGGCTGATTCATAAAGATTCATCTATTGTGCTGAAGAGTTTTGCCCTTTGACCTGAAGATAACAGGTAATGGTCCAAGGATTTTGCTTTAAACTGGATGTAACATGATTGCATTCCCATTTTAGAAAGTTCACACTGGAGGATTGTTTAGAAAAGAGTACTCTCAAGAGGGAGGCCAGGTGAAAACAAAAGCAGGTGAGAAATGATTCGAGTTGGAATTAAGGGAACAGCAGGGAGAGTAAAAATGTTTAAGGGGTATTTAGAAATTAGAAATTACTGATCCAACAACCTTGCTCCTGGGCATATATCTGGAGAAAACTTTAATTTGAAGATATATGTGTACCCCAGAGTTCACAACAGCACTGTTCTTAACAGCCAAGACATGGAAGCAACCTAAATGTCCATCGACAGATAAATGGATAAGGATGATGTGGTATACATATCTGTTTTTCATACAACGGAATACTACTCAGCCACAAAAAAGAATGAAATAATGCCATTTGCAGTCACATGGATGGACCTAGACATTATCATACTAAGTGAAGTAAGTCAGACAAAGAAAAGCAAATATATAATATTGCTTATATGTGGAATCTAAATAATAAATGAAAGAAATGAACTTATTTCCAAAACAGACTCACAAAAACAAACTTATAGTTAACAAAGAGGAAACAAGTTGGGGGGAGGGATAAAATTAGGAATTGGGGATTAGTAGGTCCATGCTACTATATATAAAAGAGAGAAATAAGGGCTTACTGTACAGCACAGGGAAATATACTCAGTATCTTATAATAAACCAGAATGGAAAAGAATATGAAAAAAAACATATATCTATGTATAACTGAATCACTTTGCTATATATCAGAAACTAACACAATATTGTAAATCAACTGGACTTCAATCAAATATAAACAAAAAAGAAAAAAGGAATTATTAGTCTTAATGATATGGAACACAGAAGAGAGAAAAGTGACTCAAATTTCCAATGAGCAGCTTAGAAGAAAATACTATTCTATAAGGCAGAGGAGAAGCTGTTGGGGGAGTAGAGAACTTCATTAGCTGAGCTAAAACATGTTGAGCTGGAGATACCAGCTGGCCATCTGAGTGGAGTGGTCAGAAGGCAGCAGGAAATAGGAGTTTAGAGCCCAGGAAGGAGGACTGGGAGGGGCCTGAGGGTTTTAAATCATCGATAGGGACTTCCCTGGTGGTCCAGTGGCTAAGACTCTACACTCCAAGTGTTGGGGACCTGGGTTCAGTCCCTGGTCAGGGAACTAGATCCCACATGACACAACCCTTAGATGCATATGAAGATCCTGAGTGCCAAAACTAAGACCTGGCACAGCCAGATAAATGAGTAAAGTCAATATCCAGGTGGCAGCTGGGATCAGATGTGTGGATGAGATAATCCAGGGGACACACAGTAGCAGAGAGAGAGAACAAGGCCACGGACAGCCTTGAGGGGCAACAGCAGTTCTAGGAGTGGAGAGAAGGATGAAGATAAGTGTGCAAGGGACACAAAGATTCGATTGGAGATGAGCGGATGAGGAAGAGAGTGGAGTCACAGTGTGACAGGGACGGGAAGAGAGCAATGGAGCCAACATGTACGGAGCGCTGGTGAGTCCCCAGCCAGGACCGGGAATCTCACATATGTTCTCTCACTTAATGCTCCTGGAACAATCCCACGAGTGAGGTATTAGTATCCTAGCTTAACTATGATGGAAAGTGTGGCCCAGAGAAGTGAATGGACCTGCCCAGGATTACATAGCGACCCAGTGGTGAAATAGAATCAATGCCAAACCTCTCTGGCTCCAAAGTCCATAATACTCTTTTCATAGGGCAGACTGCTTCAAAAAGTCAAACAGGGCTGAAAAGAGCTGCATAAATGTGAGAGGTCATCATCCAGCCAAGGGTGTGGCTTCACTGTGGTGAGCTGCTGTGAACAGGGTTAGGTAGACAGAGACAGTGAAGCGACAGTTCTTTTTTGAGAAAACTGCCCTCACCCATTCAACAAACACTCCAAAATTATTTGACAGTCCTTCTAATGTGCCACATACTCTTCTAGACTCTGGGAATACCAAGTAACTGTTTTCAAGGAGTTTGTATCTGGGTGATCAGGGGAGAGAGACACTTAGCTATTATATCAAATGCACAACACAGGGATTTCCCTGTGGTTCACTGCCTGAGACTCTGCGCTCCCAATGCATGGGACCCAGACTCATCCCTGGCCAGGGAACTAGATCCCACATGCTAGGAGCCTGCATGCCACAACCAAGATCCAGCACAGCCAGAAAACAAACAACAAAAACACATGTCAGACAGTAAGAAGAGCTAGGAGAGGAAATAAAGGCAGGAAGGGGTACCGTGTAAGAGGCAAGGCAGGGAGATGGGAGGTAGTCTGTCAGGTAAGGTGGCCTCTGATAAGACCTTGGAGCAGATGGTTGAATGAAGCCCTTGAATCAGTAAGGCCTGCCAATGACCCAAGGCAGAAGGAACAGCAAATACAGATGCCTCGAGGCGGGATGACGTCTATATCCATCCAGGATCCACGGCTGACAAAGCAGCCAGCCGGGCTGCCCTGGAGTAAGCAACGGAAGTGAAGGAGGGAAGATTCGCAGGGGCCCCAGTGCACAGGACTCTGGAGACCATAGCAAGAGATCTGGGCTTCATTCTGAGCTGGGAACCCTCTGGAGCAAGAGGGGCTATCCTTCATCATCTATCCCTAAGGGAAGGGTTGCTGGGTCAGGGTTCCCAGGAGAATGGTGCTCCCATCCTCACCTCCTTCCTGACTGGAGTGGCCAGGAGAGGGCCTGGAGTGGAAGCACACCCGTGATGAGCAGAACGGCTGGAGGACCAGGGTAATCCCAGAGTGAGATGCTAAGAGGCCTTCCCAGCCTCAATCATCAAGGCTACTGGCCTTGGTAGAGTACAGCATTCATCAAAACCAGCACGTGCAGAGTAACCCTGGGGGAAGTCTGTATCTCAGCCCATCCTGGCCACTCAGAACTCTCTCCTGTGCATGCGTGCTAAATCACTTCAGTCATGTCCATCTCTTTGCGACCCCTTGGACTGTAGCCCACGAGGCTCCTCTGTGCATGGGATTCTCCAGGCAAGAACACTGGAGTCGGTTGCCATGCCCTCCTCCAGGGGATCTTTCCAACCCAGGGATCAAACCCAAGTCTCTTGTGTCTCCTGCATTGACAGCTGGGTTCTTTACCACTAGCATCACTTGGGAAGCACCCCACCCAAGTCACCCAGAATCCTTTCCCAAGCAGATGTAATTAGACCACAACAACCAGAACAGAAATGGAACTATTTAAATAGCCACCACCATTAACCTCAGAGAGACACTACGTCCCAAGATACCTTCAGAGAATTAAAGCCTGATCCTCTGATCAGAAGGTTCTCTGGGTGTGTGAACTCCATCCCTGCCCCCAAAGGCTCCTAATGCAAGGAGGTAACCACAGTGTGCAGCAGACATGCTCTGCCCAGTGCAGGGATGACCAAGGGCATCCTGCCACCAGGCCCTAAAGCTGACCACACTCAGCCTTCTCACACACCAGGAGGTCTAACGTGAGGGAAGCAACAGACTTGGGGGCGGCCTTGGCTCAGGGGGCATGTTGTTGCTCAGTTGCTAAGTCATGTCCCACTCTTTGCAACCCCATGGACTGTGTGCAGCATGCCAGGTTCCCCTGTCCTTCACTATCTCCTGGAGTTTGCTCAAACTCATGTCCATGGAATACTGCTGCTGCTGCTAAGTCGCTTCAGTTGTGTCCGACTCTGTGCGACCCCAGAGACGGCAGCCCACCAGGCTCCCCCGTCCCTGGGATTCTCCAGGTGAGAACACTGGAGTGGGTTGCCATTTCCTTCTCCAATGCATGAAAGTGAAATGTGAAAGTGAAGTCGCTCAGTCATGTCCGACTCTTTGCGACCCCATGGACGGCAGCCCACCAGGCTCCTCCATCCATGGGATTTTCCAGGCAAGAGTACTGGAGTGGGGTGCCATTGCCTTCTCCAAATACTACTCAGCCATAAAAAGGAACATATTTGAGTCATTGCTAATGAGGTGGATGAACCTAGAGCCTATTTATACAGTGAAATTAGAAAGAGAAAAACAAATGTCGTATACGAATGCATATATATGGAATCTAGAAAGGTACTGATGAACCTATCTGCAGGATAAGAATGGAGATGCAGAAACAGAGCACAGGGGATACAGGGGTGGCGGGGAGGAAGGAGAAGGTGGGACAAATAGAAGGAGTAGCATGGAAACATATATTACCATATGTAAAATAGATAACCAGTGGGAATTTGCCATGTAACTCATGGAGCTCAAACAGGGGCTCTGTGATAACCTAGAGGAGTCAGATGGGGTGGGAGGGAAGTTCAAGAGGGAGAGGAATATGTATACCCATGGCTGATTCATATGGATGTATGGCAGAAACCAACACAATACTGTAAAGCAATTATCCTTCAATAAAAGTAAATAAATAAACTTTAAAAAAATTTTTTTAATGGAGATGTTGAATCAATGAGCTGAATGGAAGAATATGTGTCACACACAGGAATGGGGTCCATCCACAGAAAGACAATTTGAATATGTGGCTCTTACGTTTGGAATTTCAGCAATGAGGCAAGTGAGCAGCTCTGGGCCCCTCATATATTCTGGAAAGGCAGCTGCTTCTTTGGCTCCACCTAGGTGAGCCCTAAAAATACTGGTTCTCTTTTTCTATCCCTCTCCTCACTCCCTCTTTAATGAGGCCTTAAATTGAGCCCCTGGTTTCTGTCTTACCCCAGTCTGTGGGCTTGAGACGTTTTCTCCACATAGAGATTCTGTGTCATCATTCACTTTTCTATTCTGGGCTTCAGGCTTGCCACACGTGATGTGCAGTTTGGAAGAACATCATTAAGTGCACAGACCTCCAAGGCCAAGATCGTCCATAATATAGTAATCTGGAGCCTGATATGATTTTATCAAAAGTCTTCAAATCATTTAAGTTCCAAGTGGCTGCAAAATTCTCTTATATAGAAAGCCCTGTTTTTTCCACTCACTCATACAAATTTTGTTTCCTTTCATCGTCTACATTTTTTTCCCCAAGAGAAACATTCACTCACTTTTTTAGCTACCTGGTAGAGTCATGCTGGAAAGTGAGATGAATCATCAAGTTTCCACGGCAGCTATAGGGAACCTGAGCCAGGCAACCGGACACTTGTGTATAGAAGGCTGGTAACACCCATTCTACCCAGATGGAGCTCGCTTATTTTCCATAGCATTTTAAAACTGGGCCTGGCACCATTATTCACCCTATTTATAGTTTAACATGCAACATAATATTGACTCCAGGCTCCAATAGGAATGCTTCTTTTAAATGTCAGTGGATTATTTACTATGGTAAACTAATTAGTTGCATAAAGGCTTCCCTTTTCAGGATGGGTGAGGAGGAGACTGTTAATGCTTCTTGGATTAGCATAGTACCACTGTCCTTTGAAGTTCTTTTACATTTAAGAGCGTTATTACAGGACTGCTCAACTTTGCAATGCATAGTACATCTGTTGCTGAAGTGACTGGAAGCTTTTTTATTTTAACCCGAATGGGGGAAATACAGCAACAGAAAAGGAAAGCCATACATCCTGAATTAAGAGAGAATCATTGCAATTTGAACACAGAAAAAAGTCAGCATTCCGTGTTCTTGACTGGAAGTTTTAATTTACACTACTTTTATGACAACTAGATCAACATGCAAAATGGATATAAATGAAAGCAGCACTGAAGGTCCAATGGTCCCTTAGAAATAATTACAGTGGTTGAAGACAATTTTCTTCTTGGACTTCTTAGGAATTCAGTTCAATGATGAGAGCAAATAGCAAATGAGATCTATGCTTGGGGAACTGTCATATACAAATATGCTTCATCTTGGGAAGTGGGAAGACATGGTTTTCTCAGTTCTGATCACAAAGAGATTATCGATGTGAAAATATAGGTAATGGAACTTAAAATACAGTAAAAGAGAAATTTTTTTTTCAAAAAAAGAAAACAAATGTGTATGTGTGTTTAATATTTTTCACCCAGTGTCTTATTTTTTCATAACAAGATTTTAAGTAGGAGGTGCATTCCTGACTGAGGAAGTGACATAAACTTAAATCCTATATATGAATATCGCAGATCAAAAATAGTTATAATCAACTTCTGTATTTAAAAACCATATTGGGACTTCCCTTGTGGTCCCCTGGGTCAGGGGACTAGGTCCCATATGCTGCAACTTAGAGTTCTCATGCTGAATCTGAAGATCCCTCATTCTACAACTAAAGATCCCACATGATGCAACTAAGACCCAGCACAGCCAAATAAATAAATATTTCTAAAAATAAATAAAATAAAAATCTTATTAGTGACTCTCAAGTTTTCTCTGTACAGGCCTGGCTCTAAATACATCACATGAATTGTGATCAGATCATCACAGCAATCCAGGGAGAAAATTACTGATATTCCCTCCATTTTAAAGATGAGGAAATTCAGGCCAAAAACCTGAAATGATTTCCCCAGCACAATGGCCTGATGAAGCTGGAATATGATAAGAGCAGACTCACTGGAGAAGACCCTGAGGCTGGGAAAGATTGAAAATAGGAGAAGAGGATGACAGAGGATGAGATGGTTGGATGGCATCACTGACTCAACGGACATGAGTTTGAGCAAACTCAGGGAGATGGTAAAGGACAGGGAAGAGTGGTGTGCTGCAGTCCATGGGGTCACAAAGAGTTGGACTTGACTGAGCGATTGAACAATAAGGGAAAGGCTCTCAAACTGTGATCTGGGGACTCCTGCAGGTACCTGTGACGTTTTGAGGGGGTTCATGAGGTCAAAACTATATTTATAATGAAGTGATAGTGAAAGTGAAGTCAAAGTGTTATTTGCTCAGTCACTATTGACTCTCTGTGACCCCACAGACTGTAACCCACCAAGCTCCACTGTCCATGGGGTTTCCCAGGCAAGAGTACTGGAGTGGGCTTCCATTCCTTCTCCAGGGAACCTTCCCAACCCAGGGATCGAACCCAGGTCTCCTGCACTGCAGGCGGATTCTTTACCGTCTGAGCCCTCAAGCAAGCCTGATGTTTGTAATAATGTTATTATTTGCCTTTTTCACTCTCACTCTTTCACAGGTACACAGTAAAGTTTTCCAGATGCCACACGATGTGTTACATCTCAACAGATTATGTCCAGATATGAGAATCCAGCTGGCTTCTATCAAGCCAGACATCCAGGAGATATATAAACATGAAGCAATGCCACTCCTCACTGAATTTTACTTTTGCTTTGAAAAATATACCTATTTTCATTAAAATTATGTTATTTATGTTAATATACAATGGGTTTTTAGAACTAACAAAACCTTTTGGAACAAACACCCAAAAAAGATGTCTCTTTCATTATAGGGGACGGGAATGCAAAAGTAGGAAGTCAAGAAACACCTGGGGTAACAGGCAAATTTGGCCTTGGAGTACAGAATGAAGCAGGGCAAAGGCTAATAGAGTTTTGCCAAGAGAATGCACTGATGATAGCAAACACCCTCTTCCAACAACACAAGAGAAGACTCTACACATGGACTTCACCAGATGGTCAACATCAAAATCAGACTGATTATATTCTTTGCAGCCAAAGATGGAGAAGCTCTATACAGTCAGAAAAAACAAGACCAGGAGCTCACTATGGCTCAGATCATGAAATCCTTATTGCCAAATTCAGACTTAAAGAAAGTAGGGAAAACCACTAGACCATTCAGGTATGACCTAAATCAAATCCCTTATGATTATACAGTGGAAGTGAGAAATAGATTTAAGGGCCTAGATCTGATAGACAGAGTGCCTGATGAACTATGGATGGAGGTTCATGACATTGTACAGGAGACAGGGATCAAGACCATCCCCAAGGAAAAGAAATGCAGAAAAGCAAAATGGCTGTCTGAGGAGGCCTTACAAATAGCTGTGAAAAGAAGAGAAGCAAAAAGCAAAGGAGAAAGGGAAAGATATTCCCATTTGAATGCAGAGTTCTAAAGAATAGCAAAGAAGGGATAAGAAAGCCTTACTCAGTGTTCAATGCAAAGAAATAGAGGAAAACAACAGAATGGGAAAGACAAGAGATCTCTTCAAGAAAATTAGAGATACCAAGGGAACATTTCATGCAAAGGTGGGCTCGATAAAGGACAGAAATGGTATGGACCTAAGAGAAGCAGAAGATATTAAGAAGAGGTGGCAAGAATAGACAGAAGAACTGTACAAAAAAGATCTTCACGACCCAGATAATCATGATGGTGTGATCACTCACCTAGAGCCAGACATCTTAGAATGTAAAGTCAAGTGGACCTTAGGAAGCCTCACTATGAACAAAGCTAGTGGAGGTGATGGAATTCCAGTTGAGCTATTTCAAATCCTAAAAGATGATGCTGTGAAAGTGCTGCACTCAATATGCCAGCAAATTTGGAAAACTCAATGTTCTTGCCTGGAGAATCCCAGGGATGGGGGAGCCTGGTGGGCTGCTGTCTATCGGGTCACACAGAATCGGACACGACTGAAGTGACTTAGCAATAGCACACGCTAGTAAAGTAATGCCCAAAATTCTCCAAGCCAGGCTTCCGCAGTACGTGAACCGTGAACTTCCTGATGTTCAAGCTGGTTTTAGAAAAGGCAGAGGAACCAGAGATCAAATTGCCAACATCCGCTGGATCATCGAAAAAGCAAGAGAGTTCCAGAAAAACATCTCTTTCTGCTTTATTGACTATGCCAAAGCCTTTGACTGTGTGGATCACAAGAAACTGTGGAAAATTCTGAAAGAGATGGGAATACCAGACCACCTGACCTGCCTCTGGAGAAATCTGTATGCAAGTCAGGAAGCAACAGTTAGAACTGGACATGGAACAACAGACTGGTTCCAAATAGGAAAAGGAGTGCGTCAAGGCTGTATATTGTTACCCTGCTTATTTAACTTCTATGCAGAGTACATCATGAGAGATGCTGGGCTGGAAGAAGCACAAGCTGGAATCAAGATTGCCAGGAGAAATATCAATACGCTCAGGCATGCAGATGACCCCACCCTTATGGCAGAAAGTGAAGAGGAGCTAAAAAGCCTCTTGATGAAAGTGAAAGAGGAGAGTAAAAAACTTGGCTTAAAGCTCAACATTCAGAAAACAAAGATCATGGCATCTGGCCCCATCACTTCATGGGAAATAGATGGGGAAACAGTGGAAACAGTGTTAGACTTTATTTTGGGGGGCTCCAAAAATCACTGCAGATAGTGATTGCAGCCATGAAATTAAAAGACGCTTACTCCTTGGAAGGAAAGTTATGACCAACCTAGATAGCATATTCAAAAGCAGAGACATTACTTTCCCAACAAAGGTCCGTCTAGTCAAGGCTATGGTTTTTCCAGTGGTCATGTATGGATGTGAGAGTTGGACTGTGAAGAAAGCTGAGCACTGAAGAACCGATGCTTTTGAGCTGTGGTGTTGGTGAAGACTCTTGAGAATCCCTTGGATTGCAAGGAGATCCAACCAGTCCATTCTAAAAGAGATCAGTCCCGGGTGTTCAATGGAAGAACTGATGCTAAAGCTGAAAACTCCAATACTTCGTCCCCCTCATGCGAAGAGTTGACTCATTGGAAAAGCCCCTGATGGCGGAGGGATTAAGGGCAGGAGGAGAAGGGGATGACAGAGGATGAGATGGCTGGATGGCATCACTGACTCAATGGACATGAGTTTGAGTAAACTCTGGGAGTTGGTGATGGACAGGGAGGCCTGGTGTGCTGCAATTCATGGGGTCACTAAGAGTCGGACAGACTGAGCGACTGAACTGAGCTGAACTGATAATGGGTTTATATTATTCTTATTTTTAAATGAATTAATAAATAAATGTTTACATTTTCCTGGATTTAATTTGTAATGTAGTAAATATCCATATATGAACAAAAAGCTCCTTGGGGTCCTCAATAATTTATAAGAATTTAAGAGTCCTAAGAAAAAGTAAATAAATAAATAAGAGTCCTAAGAGCAAAGAGCTTGAAAGCAACTAAAGTACAGTCTTTCATATCCTATAAAATGAGTATCAATATGTAACATACATTTTAAAAAAAATCACACATCAATGACAGAAGAGGTTGTGATAACATATCAGGATCTGTATGTTGCCCAAAAATCTTGATAGATAAACAAAAATACAAATAAAAATCAACCTAAGGTCCAAACAGGGGCTCTATGACAGGCTGAAGGGTGGGATGGGAAGGCAGGTTCGGGAGGGAGGGGACATGGTTATATCTATGCCTGATTCTTGTTGATGTATGAGAGAACACCACAAAATTCTATGAAGCAATTATCCTTCAATTAAAAAAATTTTTTTTTACTTTTTAATCAACCTAAGGTCCTAAAGTTTTCAACATCTAAATATTTTGACTTTGGAGTTGAGATTTAAAATTTTAATCTAAATGTGTCTTTGGTTTGGGTTGTTTTTTTTTTTCTTCTTTTATGGCCCCTATACTTAGAAACCCTGCAAGAAGCCTCTTTATGAAAAATAGTAAAAAATTATGAATATTTGGTATGAATGTTTTTCCAATAGTCATGTATGGATGTGAGAGTTGGACTAAGAATGCTAAGTGCCGATAAATTGATGCTTTCGAACTGTGGTGCTGGAGAAGACACTTGAGAGTCTCTTGGACAGCAAAGAGATCAAACCCGTCAATCCTAAAGTAAATCAACCCTGGATATTCATTCAAAGGACTGATGCTGAAGCTCTAATACTTTGGCCACCTGATGCAAAGAGCCGACTCATTGGAAAAGACCCTGATGCTGGGAAAGAGTGAAGGTGAGAAGAGAAAGGGGCAACAGAGGATGAGAGGGCTGGATGGCATCACTGACTCAATGGACATGAGTTTGAGCAAGCTCAGGGAGATGGTGAAGGACTGGGAAGGGTGGCATACTGCAGCCCACGGGATGGTAAAGAGTCTAACATGACTGAGTAACTGGACAACATGAACGGTAGGGGAAGCACACTGACTGAAACCGCCCACCCTGGCCAGGCACCATAGTAACCATTTACATGAGTTATTTTATAACAGGAGGTCCTGGTAAGGAACACGAAACTAATAAGCCATCACCAATCAGGAGAGTTGGGAAAGGTCAAAGGAGATGCCACATGTCCTACCACCTCCCAGAACCCTTCTCCCTGGCATGCATCTTGGCCTGAGCAATGTGTGCACCATCAGGAAGGATTCAAAGTCAGAATGATTGGCCAGAGAAAACTCAGAAACTAATCCCATCACCATAAAACCTGAGACTGCAAGCCACGAGGCAGAGCAGTTCTCCTTGGTTCCCCGGCCCTACACCTCTCCACCCAAGTGCCCTTTCCCAATAAAGTCTCTTCTTGCTTTGTCAGCATGCGTGTCTCCTCAGACAATTCATTTCCAAGTGTTAGACAAGAGCGAACTCTTAGGCCCTAGAAGGGGTCCCTCATGCCACAACATTAAGCAAGAGTAAGCAAGTTGCATCACTCATTACCAGAGAAATGCAAATCAAAACCACAATGAGGTACCATCTCACAACGGTCAGAATGGCTGCTATTCAAAAGTCTACAATTAATGCTGGAGAGGGTGCGGAGAAAAGGGAACCCTTGTACAGTGCTGGTGGGAATGCAACCTAGTACAGCCACTATGGAGAACAGTGTGGAGATGCCTTTAAAAACTGGAAATAGAACTGCCATATGACCCAGCAATCCCACTGCTGGGCACACACACTGAGGAAACCAGAATTGAAAGAGACACGTGTACCCCAATATTCATTGCAGCACTGTTTGTAATAGCCAGGACATGAAAGCAACCTAGATGTCCATCAGCAGACAAATGGATAAGGAAGCTGTGGTACATATATACACAATGGAATATCACTCAGCTATTAAAAGAATGCATTTGAATCAGTTCTATTATACAGAGTGAAGTAAGTCAGAAGGAAAAATAACAATACAGTATATTAACACATATATGTTAATTTAGAAAGATGGTAACAATAACCTTATATACGAGACAGCAAAAGAGACACAGATATAAAGAACAGACTTGTAGACTCTGTGGGAGGAGGCGAAGATGGAATGATTTGAGAGAATAGCATTGAAACATGTATATCATCATATGCGAAACAGATCGCCAGTCCAGGTTTGATGCATGAGACAGGATGCTCAGTGGTGCACTGGGATGACCCTGAGGGATGAGATGGGGACAGAGGTGGGAGGGAGGGTCAGGATGGGAAACACGTGTACACCCACGGTTGACTCATGTGAATGTATGGCAAAAACCACCACGGTATTGTAATTAGCCTCCAATTAAAATAAATTTTAAACAATAAATAAATGAAGGACTTGTTACCAAGAAAAAAAAAGGATTTTTAGAAGTATGAAAAATTGTACTGCTATCATGCACTGACATGATTATGAGATAGAACGTAAGGTTATACATCTTGACTAGAGTCAAGAATAGTACTTAATGTGAAAAAATATAATTGACATATATTCAAATTTAATTAAAAAGAGAAGAAATTATATCATATGTAATGAACTGCAGGAAAATTAGGTATTTCATCTAAAAAGAAAACAGAGCATAACTGAATCCAGATGATGTATTACAGGCAAGGCATTAATTCTCTATATTGATAAAATAAAGGTAAAAAAAAAGTAAGCAACTTGCAATTTTTAGAAAATAAATACCACAAATATCAGAAAATTCAAAAAAATGATATATTTTCATTAATTAATGCCTAACCCATCTCTAATAATATTCTTCACAAGGTTTTGATTACACATTCTCTTGTGACTAGTATTTTCTATGCAAAAGAATGGAAATAATTTATTACTATTCTTTTGCATAGTTGATCAAAAGTTTTTTAATGATAATTTATGGGGAAAGATTTTGGTTTCATTTTCAGGACTGTGGTTAAATTTAGGAAAATCTTTATCAAGTTTCTTATTTGCATGGTGAGATTCGGCGGACTTTCGATTTCCTTTTGCAGAAATGATCTATATTCTATAAACTTTGAAGCTTGTAGGTGGGTGTGTGGCACACCTTGGTTCCCTGCCACACCTTGTGAGTCCACGTATTTCTTCCCGCTGTTGCTGTGAGTTAACTGAGGGCATGGTTGTTGTGTATTGCTTGATTTCGTCTGGGTTTCTCTGCCTCAGTTGGATCTCCTGAAAGAACTTGTTCAAACATCTGCCTCACACCTAACCCTGAAACGCTTTGTTGCAGGAAAAAGCCAATCCTTACTCCACAGAGGAACAGTTTCTTTGACTTGCTTTCCCTTGCCTTTGTTATTATAATCAATCATGCAGAATGGCGTGCCTCAGAGAATCCTGCCTTTCTGCCTGGTAAGCTAAGGTGCCTTTGTTCAGAACCGTGTCCACCTGTAGATGGCAGGAAGGCAGAAATGAACACATCCCCATGCCTGAGGCTTGCCATTCTAGGTAATATTTGTAAGTTGAGTGGCCTTTTTAATTTGTTTCCTTATCTTCCCCCACCTCTGATCTATAAAAGTTGACATAGGTAAGTCAGCTGAGCAGCTATTAACCACACAAATACTATCAACTAAACTCATCTACACGAATCTCTAATTCAACTTCCCCTTAGCCAGATCCCAATACTGCACACAACCCCTCCAAAGTCATGTGACTGTGGGGGACTTTAGATCCAGAGCAAAAAAAAAAAAAGCAGTATCACTATGAATTGCATTTAAAATACCTTATTTTTTGTAAATTTCACAACATATGACCACATAAGTCCATCCCCTAGGGCCCTCCCAGGATCTCAGAGGAGCAGAAGCGGGTCCTTGAAGCTTAAGCTCCAACAGCTTCATGGCAAATCCACCTCTAGGCAAGGGTTACCTCCATAATCAAACACTCCCACAGTCTGGAGCCACACTGCCCTAGGAGAGCATCCTAGCTTCACAGCTTAATAGCTGTAAGATCTTGGACAAAGTTTTTAACCTCTGCAATTCCCTCCACTCACCTGTATAATGGAGAACACAAGAGTACCTACCTCACAGTGTTATGAGGATTCAATGATTGGCACACTAGGTATTCAGTCAATATCAGCTGTTGTCTCTGTTTAACGATGGAGTGCAAAGGCACCAGCTTACCTTTCATTACGGAGGGACTCTGCTTCCTTGCCCCCACCCATTTAGCAGATAAACTCCAAATGCTCTGGAGAAAGAAATGGGAACCTACTCCAGTCTTCTTGCCTCAGAAATCCATAAACAGAGGAACCCCAAGGGCTACCCTCCATGGGGTTGCACATAGCAACTCCAAATGCTCAGTTTGCACATGGATGGGACTCTTCAACCCCCTCTTCTTGCTGCTGAAATCAGCGATCTCATTACAGTGACATCTCCAGAGAACAGTCACTAAAGAAGTTTTCAAAGATCCAGGCTCCCCACATCAGCTGTTTTTTCCCCAGGTACCTCAAAAAGAAAGGCTCTTTGTGCCCTCCTGAGGGGGAAGATGCAGCTTAATGAGCCAGTGGTTGGCAGATTACACATGGTAAATTCACTCCAGGCTTCCTAGCTCTTTAAATTCTTTCCTCTATCTGCTCACAAAAGATTTTTAGCTGATCAGTTTCATTTGATGGGAACTGCTATTGAAAACAGCTTTTTTTTGGTCAACTAATCAAGCTAACAAATTGCCAACAGCAACTGATCATAGAGAAAGCAAGGGAATTCCAGAAAAACATGATGTTGGGAAAGACTGAGGGCAGGAAGAGAAAGGGGTGACCCAGGATGAGATGGTTGGATGGCCTCACTGACTCAGTAGACATGAGTTTGAGGAAACTCAAGGAGATAGTGAAGGACAGGGAAGCCTGGTGTGCTGCAGTTCATGGGGCTGCAAAGAGTCGGACAGGACTTAGTGACTGAACAAGAAGAAGCCACCCTATTGCCCACCCTGTAGCATCCTACCCAATCACCTGATGCCACCCTTCCAGTAGTGATTTTCTCTGTCTTGTAGCTATGAAAATTGGCTACTAGCCTGGGAAAGGGTTTGGCTCTCCCTTGAGCTGACCGGCTACTTCTAACAGCGTATCCCACTCTAATAAATTGTATTCTCCCCTCCTTTGGCCTCATGTCTGGACGTTCTTTTCCAGCCTGTGCACAGACCATGACACCTTCCCCCTTGGCACACGTGCTGGGCTGCTTTGACTGGCGAGGGAGGCTCACTGCATATCTGGGGTTCCAGCTACCTCCTCACTCCTTCAGTTGTCCTCCACTTCCTCCTCCTAATTCTTCCTGTAACACACTGTTGTTCAGTTTGGTTGGTGGCAAGCAGAACTTTTTAAATAGAACAAAAATAGCACACACTTTGCATACAATAAAAGTAAATATTGTTTCGTGATATCTTTGTTTCAGTCATTTTGAGAGGGCTGGGTGCGGTTATGTATGTGTGTGCTGGATCATGATATAAAGTATATGATATAAAGTATATTTCATATAAGGGCTATGGCCAAAAACATCAGAAAGCCACTTGTGCAAAAGACGTGATAAAGCTGTAACTTCAGCTAAAGTAATTCAGCAACTTACACCAACTATGAATTTTGTTTTGGGTGACCTCAACCATCTAGCTTCAGGTGATTAAGACTTCTTTTAGTTGAGGTTCTATCAAGTAAAGGGGGTGCAATCTTCAGCTGAGGGTTTGGATACTGCGGCTTATTATTCATTCTCTTTCTCTAGGTTTTTTAGTGCTGTTAGAAAACAGCATTGTACCCACTACTCAAGTTCTCATGACTTCATAACATTCTGTGTCTACAGTAATGGGGTTCCCTAAATCTTGCCTTCAGTGAGGGCTTCATTACAGGCAACAATGGACAATAATTCAAAGAGTATTTACTACTTCAGATCCAAGGGTTGTCAGAATCCCATGACTAATACAAATGGAATTTTCACTGCCCTACGCCCAGCTTCAGTTTTTCCCATCTAAGGATCTGTTATCTGCATCACACTTCTCATTACCAGTTTATCAATTGATTTCAAGCAAAAATATAAAACAAAAAAAACATAAAAACAAAACTCTGAATACCTTGAGAATACTGCTAGTCAGGTGGCACTGTGATAAAGAATCCACCTGCGATTCAGGAGACCCGGCTTTAATCCCTGGCTGAGGAAGATCCCCTGGAGGAGGCATGGCAACCCATCCAATATTCTTGCCTAGAGAGTCCCATGGACAGAAGAGCCTGTCGGGCTACAGTCAATCCATGGGGTTGCAAAGAGTCGGACACAACTGAGCAACTAATGCTTTCACTTTAGATATACCAGAATTTGGTTCATTAATAATGAGAATCTTTCCTTTGTCTCATCTCTCGATTCTAGATGTTTCTATGAGGTGGATAATATGAATGCACTTATTTAAAAGAGAGAGAGGGATGTGAGATACTGAAAAGGCAGCCTGGCCAGGTCACGCTGCGAACCCCTGGGGCTTCCAAGTTTAGAACTGAGGCTGTGGCTGCTAATTCCTGGTTTGCTGATGAAGACACATGAATGATCACTTTTTATAGATTTTATGACTCCTTTGTAAGTACCAGTCATTTTAAATTCAAAGAAGGTTTCTAATTCCAGCCATCAACTGGACGCCTTGGACATTCTTGCCGGAGCATTAGTATGAGTGGATGGCCTTCACATCAGACTATGACATCTATTAATAGTTGTTTGTGGATCTTTCTCTGAACAGAAGCAGGTAAATATATCAGGTTTAATTTGCAATACTCAGAGATGGGTGCTTATTCATCTGGAAATGAAAGTATTTTCTTGTCTCGCATTTTCACCCAAATAAGACAGTTTCGAGTAACTCCAGGGACCCCCTCCTTCTTAGCCTTTAGGTTTCATTACAATTTTCTTGAGTCTGGAGAAGAGGCCCTAAATAAGGCAGATGGCTACAGATTGATATCAGAGTATGAGTTAACATCAAGTATGTTTTGACTTGCAGTAGGAGTTGCTGGTTGGAGAAGGCAATGGCAACCCACTCCAGTACTCTTGCCTGGAAAATCCCATGGATGGAGGAGCCTGGTAGGCTGCAATCCATGGGGTCATGAAGAGTCGGACACTTACTGAGCCACTTCGATTTCACTTTTCACTTTCATGCATTGGAGAAGGAAATGGCAACCCACTCCAGTGTTCTTGCCTGGAGAATCCCAGGGATGGCAGAGCCTGGTGGGCTGCCATCTATGGGGTCGCACAGAGTCGGACATGACTGAAGCGACTTAGCAGCAGCAGCAGCAGGATTTGCTAGTTATCATGCTGTGGAAGAAACTTAAAAACTTCTCAGGGTCAGATCTTATCTTGAAGAGGAGTGGCTTAAATCAGTGTTTATAGTGTTTCTTCATGTGTGTGAATTTAATCTTCTGAACCACCAATATTTTCTAGCTAGGTTCCCCTTGTGATTATGTTATGGGCTTGATATTATTTTATATTATTGGCATTTCCCAGACCAACCTGAAACACACCTCCTCTCCCAATTAGATTAAAAACTCCTAAAGGCAGAGCCTATAACTTGAACTTTTTATTCCTCTAAAATATCTGGTCCAATGTACACACTGCTATATTGAAAATGGATTAATACGTACTGTATAGCACATGGAATTCTGCTCAATGTCATAAGGCAGCCTCAATGGGAGGGGAGTTTGGGGGAGAAGGGATATATAAATATGTATGCCTGAGTCCCTTCACTGTTCATCTGAAACAATCACAACATTGTTAATCAGTTATGTGTGTGTATGTGTGTTCGATTTTCAGTCGTGTTTGACTCCTTGTGACCCAATGTACTATAACCTGCGAGGCTCTTCTGTCCATGGAATTTTCCAGGCAAGAATTCTGGACTGGGTTGCCATTCTCTTTCTCCAGGGGATCTTCCCGACCCAGGGATTGAACCCATTTATCCTGCATTGCAGGCAGATTCTTTACTACTGAGCCACCAAGATTCCCTGTTAATCAGCTATACTCCAATAAAAAATAAAAAGTTTTAATAAAAAATAAAATATCTGAGCTAGTACCTTGCATTAATTGGGTGCTCAATAAATATCAATCATTGATTGAACCTGCAGAACCTGGAAATGTGGAGGAGACGCCAAGCAATGGGAGAAGTGAGCAAAACCATGAGCAGAGCACCCAGAGGTTTCCAGCACATCAGTCACAAGCCATCAGTCACCCCACTGAGGGCGACCCTTGCTCCTCACTTGAAGAGAATGGCTCGGTCTTTGCTGTTTGGGCTTCGTCTCCCACCCCTTCTAATTTCATCTGATATATCTGATTGGCCACTCCACTGTTTGTTCTGCTCACCCCTCCTCCTGCCTCTTCTGTCTCACTCCCAGACTAACAGGGTGGAAAAGTCACCTAAAGGAAACACACAACATGCTGTAACTACTGGGCCCATGCTCCACAATAAGAGAAACCGCTGCAAGGAGAAGTCCACAAACTGCAGCTAGAGTAACCCCCACTTGCTACAACTAGAAGAAGCCTGCAGGCAGCAAAGACAGCTGAGCATAGTCAAAAGTAAATAAATAAATAATTTTTAAATGTTACCTATTTTTAAAAAGGAAATACACACATATGATTGTCACACAATGGGCATAACACTCAGAAAAGGCAGGCCAGGTCCCAAGGAGCGCCACCTACTGCCCCTAGTCACTGATGCTCCTTTCTAAACTGGAGCTTGGACAAGAAAAACCTCAGCCCAGTCATTCAAGGATGTCTGTGATATTGTGATTCATAATAAGAAATATAAACATGGTCTTCATCCCCGTTTCTGGCACAGAACTCCTGAAATCCTTGGAAATGGTCTTTTGTGATGTCAACGAGGTGACTTTTAGAAAGCCCATAAGGCTGGGGGCATTGAAAGTGAGCCAATCATATGATTCAAGGATTGGAACTTCCAGTCCCGTCCCGCTGACCTCCAGGGAGGGGAAAGAGGCTAGAGACTGAGTTTAATGGCCAGTGATGTAATCAACCATGCCATAAAAATCTGAAAGGATGGGGTTCTTCTGGCCTGGTGAACATGTGAAGATCTGGAGAGAGGTGGGCTCAGAGAGGGCATGGAAGCTCCACGCCCTCTCCCCATGCCCTGCCCTGTGCATCTCTTCCATCTGGCTGTTCCTAAGTTACATTTCTTTATAATAGACCAGTAATCTAGTAAGATGTTTCTGTTACTTCTATCAGTTGCTCTAGGAAATTAATTGAACCCAAGGAAGAGGTCATGGAAACCTCCAATCTGCAGCAAGTAGGTCAGAAGCACAGGTGACAAACTGGATGTACGGTTTTTTTCTGAAGGGGCTGGTGTTAGGAGGGGTCTATTTCAGGACTGAGCTCTCAACATGTGGAATCTGATGCTGTCTTCAAGTATACAGTTTCAGGATTGAGTTGACTTGTAGGACCGCCAGCTGGTATGAAAGGCTTGCTTGGATGTATGGGGAACCCTCCCTACCCCTTATCACCATGTTGGAATTAGGGGCAAAATGGCTAATGTTCTAAAAGGTAAAAGGCTGGTCCCATATTTGGCCTGATTTAGAAAAGATCTGAAGAACAAATTATGTTTGAGACCAACCCTAGACTTAATTCCAATACACAGATGGACCAGTGAACCTCAGTTCAGTTCAGTAGCTCAGTCCTGTCCGACTCTTTGCGACCCCACAGACTGTAGCACACCAGGCTTCCACGTCAATCACCAACTTTCGGAACTTACTCAAACTCATGTCCATCGACTCAGTGATGCCATCCAACCATCTCATCCTCTGTCGTCCCCTTCTCCTGCCTTCAATCTTCCCCAGCATCAGGGTCTTTTCCAGTGAGTCAGTTCTTCGCATCAGGTAGCCAAAGGATTGGAGTTTCAGCTTCATCATCAGTCCTTCCAATAAATTTTCAGGACTGATTTCCTTTAGGATTGTCTGGTTGGATCTCCTTGCACTCCAAGGGACTCTCAAGAGTCTTCTCCAACATCACAGTTCAAAAGCATCAATTCTTTGGTCCTCAGCTTTCTTTACAGTCCAACTCTCACATCCATACATGACTACTGGAAAAACTATAGCTTTGACTAGAGGGACCTTTGTTGGCAAAGTAACGTCTCTGCTTTTTAATATGCTGTCTAGGTTGGTCATAGATTTCTTCCAAGGAGAAAGTGTCTTTTAATTTCATGGCTGCAATCACCATCTGCAGTGATTTTGGAGCGCCAAAAATAAAAGTCTCTGTTTCCATTGTTTCTCCATCTATTTGCCATGAAGTGATGGGACCAGATACCATGATCTTTGCTTTTTGAATGTTGAGTATTAAGCCAACTTTTTCACTCTCCTCTGTCATCAAGAAGCTCTTTAATTCTTCTTCACTTTCTGCCATAAGGGTGGTGTCATCTGCATATCTGAGCTTATTGATATTTCTCCTGGCAATCTTGATTCCAGCTTGTGCTTCATCCAGCCCAGCATTTCACATGATGTACTCTGCATATAAGTTAAATAAGCAGGGTGACAATACACAGCCTTCATGTACTCCTTTCCCAATTTGGAACCAGTCTGTTGGTCCATGTCCAGTTCTAACTGTTGCTCCTTGACCTGCATACAGATTTCTCAGGAGGCAGGTAAGGTGGTCTGGTATTCCCATCTCTTTAAGAATTTTCCACTTTGTTGTGATCCACACAGTCAAAGAATTTAGCATAGTCAATAAAGCAGAAATAGGTGTTTTTCTGGAACTTTCTTGCTTTTTCAATGATCCAGTGGATTATCATGGCAATTTAATCTCTGATTGCCTTTTTTAAAATCCAATTTGAACATCTAGATTTCTTAGTTCACATACTGTTGAAGCCTTCCTTGGAGAATTTTGAGTATTACTTTGCTAGCATGTGAAATGAGTGCAATTGTGCAGTAGTTTGAACATTCTTTAGCATTGCCCTTCTTTGTGACTGAAATGAAAACTGACCTTTCCCCATCCTGTGACCACTGCTGAGATTTCCAAGTTTGCTGGCATATTGAGTGCAGCACTTTCATAGCATCATCTTTTAGGATTTAAAATAGCTCAACTGGAATTCTGTCACCTTCACTAACTTTGTTCATAGTAATGATTCCTAAGGCCCACTTGACTTTGCATTCCAGGATGTCTGGCTCTAGGTGAGTGATCACACCATTGTGGTTATCTAGGTCATGAAGATCTTTTTTGTACAGTTCTTCTGTGTATTCTTGCCACCTCTTAATATCTTCTTCTGTTAGGTCCATACCATTTCTCTCCTTCATTGTGCCCATCTTTGCATAGAACGTTCCATTGGTATCTCTAATTTTCTTGAAGAGATCTCTCATCTTTCTCATTCTATTGTTTTCCCCTATTTCTTTACACTGATCACTGAGGAAGGCTTTCTTATCTCTCCTTGCTATTTGGAACTCTGTATTCAAATGGGTATATCTTTCCTTTTCTCCTTGCCTTTAGCTTCTCTTGTTTTCTCAGCTATTTGTAAGGCCTCCTCAGACAACCATCCTGCCTTTTTGCATTTCTTTTTCTTGGGGGTGGTCTTGATCACTGCCTCCTGTACAATGACACTAACCCCCATCCATAGTTCTTCAGACACTCTATCAGATCTAATCCCTTGAATCTGTTTGTCACTTCCATTGTATAATCATAAGGGATTTGATTTAGGTCATACCTGAATGGTCTAGTGGTTTTCCCTACTTTCTCCAATTTAAATCTGAATTTTGCAACAAGTTCATGATCTGAGCCACAGTCAGCTCCTGGTCTTGTTTTTGCTGACTGTATAGAGCTTCTCCATCTTTGGCTGCAAAGAATATAATCAACTTGATTTCAGTATTGACCATCTAGTGATGTCCCTGTGTGGAGTCTTCTCATGTTGGAAGAGGGTGTTTGCTATGACCAGTACATTCTCTTAGAAAAACTCTATTAGACTTTGCCCTGCTTCATTTTGTACTCCAGGGCCAAATTTGTTTTGTTACTCCAGGTATCTCTTGACTGCCTACTTTTGCATTCCAGTCCCCTATGATGAAAAGGACATTTTGGGGGGTGTTAGTCCTAGAATGCCTTGTAGGTCTTCATAGAACCATTCACCTTCAGCTTCTTTAGCATTACTGGTTGGAGCATAGACTTGGATTACCATAATACTGAATGGTTTGTCTTGGAAACGAACAGAGATCATTCTGTCATTTTTGAGATTGCATCCAAGTACTGCATTTCAGACTCTTTTGTTGACTATGAGGGTTACTCCGTTTCTTCTAAGAGATTATTGCTCACATTAGTATACACAATGGTCATCTGAGTTAAATTCACCCATTCCAGTCCATTTTAGTTCACTGATTCCTAAAATGTTGATGTTCTCTCTTGCCATCTCCTGTTTGACCACTTCCAATTTACCTTGATTCGTGGACATAACATTCCAAGTTCCTGTACAATATTGTTCCTTATAGCATCAGACTTTACTTCCATCACCAATCAAATCCACAACTGGGTATGGTTTTTACTTTGGCTCCATCTTGTCATTATTTCTGGAGTTATCTCTCCACTGTTCTCCAGTAGCATATTGGGCACCTACCAACCCGAGGATTTCATCTTTCAGTTTCCTATCTTTTTGCCTTTTCATAGTGTGGACTAATAGTCCCAGCTGAACTCAGCAGAATTAATCCATTTAAAATATTTGTTCAGAGGCTACACTGCCAAGACATCAATGAGGTGTATACAAAGATGACAGACAGGTGTACAGACACAGTACACTGTCTAGAGGAGGAGATAAAAAAAACCCTATCTGATAAATTATAAAACAATCTAAAATGTGGTCAATGTCATAAAAGAGAGATGCAAAGCAAGTGCTGTGAGAATTCTGAATGGACAACCGAATAGACAATTCCCATGTGTATTCAGGAAAGCTCTGTGGGCCGAGAAAGTTGTATAATATCCTGAATATCCTGGCTCCTCCCTTACCACTTGGAACAGTCCCGCACAGCTAACTGAGAGACCCTCTCCCAGACTTAAGTTCTCATTACTTAGGAGAACTTAACTCCTCAGGTCTCAGTACTCCTTGGAATAAAACATAATTCTCAACTTTTAAGTTGTGCATTTTTTCAATCAACAGTGTGAAAACAGGTTTTCCTTCTTATTCCATTTATCCCTGCTTAAGCTTTATTTTTAAAGTATCTATTTTCCCAGTATTTCTAAAGAAAATGTAGTTAGGAAGGACGTTTTCATCATCTCCGTGTGTCTATTCCTCCCCTCAGATCTCCAGGCTGCTTGAAAAGTATGTGTTTTTCACTCCCCGCACCAAGTAGATGAGAGACTTCTCCCTCTTCACTGGCCTCATGATATTCCTCTCAGATTTTTCAGATACTATGTGACGGTGTTTATTAGTCTTCAGTACTTTTTGATCTTTTTCTTTACCACAGATCAATCCTGTTTTTTGTGGGCCAATAGAAACGCCAGGCTAAGAACTCCAGGAGCCAGCCAGTATCTCTATAGCAATTCAGAGTGACTTTCCTGATAGTCCAGTAGTTAAGATTCCACACTTCCACTGCAGGGAGGCACAGATTTGATCCCTGGTCTAGGAACTAGATCTCACATGTTGCACAGTGCAGCCAAAATGTTAAAAAAAAGAAAGAAAGATAGAAAGAGAGTGAGAGAGAAGATATGAATTCTCAATTTGTTGCCTTTGTTTTGGTTGCTAACGTTTACCAAGACAAATGCACAAAAAAAGAGGCAGGTGAAATATCTGCCAGGTGAAAAAGAGATTTGTTTATGGATTTCCTGCCTAAAGAAAGCAAGCCTCACTGATATGTTGCCCATGGTTTCAGCTAGGAGCAGTTCCTATAACCACAGATACTGTTTGGGGTGTTGAATTTCTACTAATAATTGTCATCGCATTTCTTGCTTGCCTACCAGGCTCTTTATGGGTAATAAATTTCTAGGACTTCTCCTTGCAGAAACTGTCTATCTTATCCTCTTTCCTCTTCTCCTGATAAATTATAATCATAGACGTATATGTAAGTATCTGTTCGCTTCCTATGTGCAGGTAACTCCACTGTCAATCACCGTTACCTATAGACATGACCCTCTTAACCCCACTCTGCATTTTGGAAACTCCAGCTCCCTGCAAATTTCCTCTTCCCTGTAACAACTTGTGTCTTGGAGTGATGGAGAACACCTCACAGCCATCACCCCCACCCCATCCCCTGCTCAGGCAACACTGGTGCCCTCTGCTTTTAAGGCATGCATCCCACTCAGACACGAGAGGAGCCCCTCTGTGCTGTGCCTGCTGGCCTGGCATCAGTGCTGATGGGATGGACCTGAAGGGCAGCAGAAAATGCCATCCAAAGTGACTGTAGGAGTTCCGGACATGCCACCCCCAAACATGCTTTTGTATATGAATTATTTTGCACCATTACTGTTGTTTGGGCTTCCCTTGTGGCTCAGTTGGTAAAGCATCCGTCTGCATTGCGGGAGACCTGGGTTCAATCCCTGGGTTAAGAAGATCCCCTGGAGAAGGGAAAGGTTACCCTCTACAGTATTCTGGCTTGGAGAATTCCATGGACTGTATAGTTCCTGGGGTCGCAAAGAGTTGGCCACGACTTAGTGACTTTCAGTCAATCATTACTGTTGTTTAGTCATCCAGTCATTTCTGACTCTTTGCAACCCCATGGACTGTAGCCCTCCAGGCTCTTCTGTCCATGGAATACTCCAGGCAAGAATACTGGAGTGGGTTGCCATTTCCTCCTCCAGGGGATCTTCCTGACCCAGGGATCAAACCCGAGTCTCCTGCACTGCAGGTGGATTCTCTACCCCTGAGTGATGAGAGAAGCCTGACAGGCGATTCAACCAGCTAAACCACTTGAAAACCAGCAAATGCTGGGGAAGACCTTCTCTGAATTCCCTTTATCTGCCTAAAAACAGATCCTCCAAGAGGAACTTGAATGTCGTAAACCCTCTCCCCCAGGAGTTTCACCAACCAGGAAGCAATGACCTTTATCACCGGGGAGGAGACTAGAAGTTGACACCACACTCAAACTTTGTCACAAACTGTCACACCTCCCATGTATCCAAGGGCCCACTCATCCTTCCTAAAAATCATTTACTCCCCTGAGAAGCCTACATTCCTCCTCCCTTTCCCCAGTTATGATGGTATAGGCATTACAGTAACAATTTCACAATATGTATATATCAAATCATTATGCTGCACCCCTTAAACCTCTACTGTGTTGTATGCCAATTGTATCTCAGTAAAACTGGAAGAAAAAATAAAACAAAAATAATAATAAAATTAAAACAATTTTTCAAGATGGTATTGAATCCTGAATTCTAAACCAGCTCATAAGTTACTCATTTTCCCCCCTGAGTATCTCCCTTGCATACATGACATATATGGGTCAACAAGACTCTGTGTGGTTTTCTCTTATTAATCTCTCTTTTACTACAGCATGTGTCTGACTCTTTGTGACCCTATGGGCTATACTCTGCCAGGTTCCTCTGTCCATGGGATTCTCCAGGCAGGAATACTGGAATGAGTTGCCATTTCCTACTCCAGGGGAACTTCCAGACCCAGGGATCAAACTATCTCTTGAGCCTCCAGCATTGGCAGGCAGATTCTAACCACTGCACCACCTGGGAAGCCCCTTTTATTACAGGGGTCTCAGCTAAGCACTCGGAAGGATAGAGGGAAAATTAGCCTTCCTCCCCTAGACACCAAGACCAGAAACCAACGTAGCTGACATAGGATGCCACTTCCGCCTGCATCTGAGAGCGAGAGAGCTGCTGTCCGAGCCAAGGGCAACATTTCCCATGGTTTCCAGAGCTTCTGATGCCCCTCTTTGCCATTAGTGAAGCCTTCTCCTCCTCTCCTTGCTCCTCCTGCTGCTGTGGAAGAAATCAGTCGCTCCAGTAGAACTGGAGATGCCACTGGCATGCAGGAGCCCCCTAAGTGCCAGAGCTCTGCAGGTGCCCATGCCTCTCTGCCACTTTGTTATTCTGTTTCCCCGCTCTCAGAACAATGCTGCCTTGTACTCCCAATGTTTCAAAGACAGTCTGTGCACAGACAGCTCTTCCTTTGTTATTCCAGTAACTCTCCCCACCCCCACCCCCACCCAGGAATTAAGGCCTTCCCTTCTCTTCAGCACCTGTGCGTGTGTGCTAAGTCACTTCAGTCATGTCCAGCTCTTTGCCACCCCTGAGGGCTGTGGCCCATCAGGCTCCTCAGTCCATGGGGATTCTCCAGGCAAGAATACTGGAGTGGATTGCCACGTCCTCCTCCAGGGGATCTTCCCGACCCAGGGATCAAACCCAGGTCTCTTGCATTGCAGGCAGATTCTTTACCACTGAGCCACCAGGGAAGCCCTCTGCATCTAGCAGTAAGATCAAACTACACCTGTATTCAGAAAAACACAAAGCATTCTCTCATATGCCTTTTAATATACTTGGATACATGAGGTTTACTACCAGGAAGGATCTTAGATAAGCAACTATCTGGCCACAGTTTATCCTAATAGGCAATAGAACACACCCATAGGTAAAGTTGTTTCAGAAGGGCTGGAGCTAGCCAGGCTCCCCAGTCATGGGATTCCCCAGGCAAGAATACTGGAGTGGGTTGCCATGCCCTCCTCAAGGGGATTTTCCCAACCCAGGAATCGAACCCACATCTCTTATGTCTCCTGCATTGGCAGGTGGGTTTTTAACCATCAGCTACTGAGGGGAGCTAACAGATCACAGCCTGGGGCCTGCTGGTATCTCTCCTCCCCAAGATGATTCAAAGAGGTTCGGCTCCTCAGTTTGGCAGACAACTTCCACTGTGCCCCAACATTTCTGAACCCCAGGGAAAGACTCTCCCTATCTCAAGCTGCTCTCCATGCCTCCCAACCCCCTGTATTCACAGGTGGTCCAAGGCAATGACCTGCAAAGTTGTGAGTGCCTGTAGCAAGGGATGGTGAGTTTTCATTCTCTGGATGGGTACAGAGGAGCTGAACCATCAGCGGGACCACTAACTGCTATCATCAAGGGAAACCTGATCAACTAGGGGAAGAGCTTCTTGAGGTCCATAGCATTGGGAAACACACCTCAACTTGGCCAAGTCATCCTTCATCCAGAGATTTCTGAAGATGAGAGATTTGGAGGTGTTACTTACAACAACAGGATGAGTCAGAATCACGGTGAGGTTAGCGAGCCTGGAAAAAAGATGGGGGCCCCCTACTCCACCCTAGATCCCTGCAGTCTTCAAAGGGTGGAGAAGAGAGAGAACAGAAGCCATGAAATGTGCCCAAGGACATGGATGAAGGGATGGCCCATCTGGAAAGAGACTTAGGATTGTGGATCACTGTCAGGGACCAAAGAGAGGCACAGCTGACCCCTCAGCATTGGAGGGGTGGTTGTTCCGTCGCTTAGTCATGTCCGACTCTTTGTGGCCCCATGGACTGTAGCCTGCTAGGCTCCTTTGTCCATGGGATTTCCCAGGCAAGAATACTGGAGCAGGTCACTGTTTCCTTCTCCAACATTGTTGAAGGGGGTTGGGATGCAACTGAACTTGGCAGAGACCACCCTAGTTGATTGAAGCCACCACCAGCACATGCAGACAACTGGGCCAGGGCAGGACCAGGGCAGCCTCCCTCTTCACACAGGCCTCCCGTGGAAGGTGAGCATCACCCTATTCCCCCTTCCCAACATATGGGAGTAGCTAGAGCCTGGGCCAGGGCAGGACCAGGGCAGCCTCCGTCTTCACACAGGCCTCCCGTGGAAGGTGAGCCCAGGCATCACCCTATTCCCCCTTCCCAACATATGGGAGTAGCTAGAGCCTGGGACAGGGCAGGGGAGGGGGAGGCCCTGTAAACAGACCTGCGGTTCACTCATACACATATGTACACACACACACACACACACTCACACTCCTCCAAGGTACAGGATTCAGAGCAAAAACAGAAAGGTAAACCTACACCTCCTCCCCCTTCTCCAAGCCCCCTGAACCAAAGACTGGATGGAGTAGGTAGAGATTCCAATTACTAATAAGATGTCAATTAAATTAAATTAGGCTGTCCTGAGTATAAATGTTAATAACTGAAAATGACTGGGAAACTATCAAGTCTGCCCAAGACATATGGGTGGGTAAGATCTCCTGGAGAAGGAACTGATGACCCACCCCAGTATTCTTGCCTGGAAAATTCCACAGACAGAGGAGCCTGGTGGGCTAGAGTCCAGGGGGTCACAAAAGAGTCTGGACACAATTTAGCAACTCAACAACAACAGCAACCAAGTGAAGCAGAGATCCAACGCTGCACAGTGGGGACAGTGAGTAGAGGAAAAGAAAACTGAACCCCGCCCAGTTCACAGAGCTCAGAAAAGAAGCTACATGTGTGCTACCCTTCTTAAACACACCTCAAATCTAACACCTTTCTTTCCAGGGCTTAAAGTTGTTGTACAAGGCTGAGATTAGAAGGAAATACAGTAAAAAATTTTCAGGAATTATTTTTTACATCCCAAATTGACTTGGCTGCCTTTTATATCCACAAACTACCCCAAGATGGTATTTTGCCCTTGCCTGCATCTCTGTACCTTCTAAGTTGACGCTGTGGCTGTATTGGAATAAAAACCAAGAATACGGAGAAACTATAAATAGTGTAAAGTATTCTTATTCCTTCTCCCTCCCACTTTAACCACTGCTCCTGCCTCTGCCTAAAAAAGACACTTGGAACATCTAGTCAGCAATGAATAGACCTCTTTTCATTGAAATATTCTCTTGCAGCATGATCTGCTTGATCAACTTAAGATACAAATGAAATCACATCTTGTTCATTACTCTAATGAATCCCCCAAAGCCACATCTTTCCTTATTCCCAGGAACTCCCTCTTCTCTGAGATTCCCAAAAACCCAGTGATTTTTTAAATCTGAAGGGAATGAGTTTCAGTTTCACCAACAGTGGTCCACACTGTTCCCATGCCTGCCCCAAGGTGTCACTACTGAACATTGGTCCTGCGCAGTCCGGTGCCCACAGCGTTTACCACTGCAGTGATGCTCCGACTGAATGGGCTCCCCATAACCTTGCTTTATAATGGCTCCCACATGCTAAGGCACTGAATTAAGGTGGCACTAGCAGTAAAGAACCTGCCTGCTAATGCAGGAGATGTCAGAGACTCGAGTTCAATCCCTGGGTTGGGAAGATCCGCTGGAGAAGGCAACCCATTCCAATATGCTTGCCTGGGTAATCTCATGGACAGAGGAGGCTGGCGGGCCACAGCCCATGGTGCTGCAAAGAGTCAGACACAGCTGAAACAACTGAGCACACGTGCCCCAGCATTCTCCCAAAACCCTGTGGGCCTTTGCGATGAGTCCTCGGCACCGAACACAAAACGGGTCCACTCTACTGACAGGAGTTAATGCGTTAAAGCAGACAAACAATTTGTAAGCCAAAAGATCCTGTTCCAGCCTTCAGAAAGGCCTCGCATTAAACATAATAGAGAGTTTCACTCAAATGACTCTTTTCTGAACAAAGATCTACTTCCAAAATTGCTATAGCCACCTACAGAGTGAACGATTGAAAATTTCTCTTGTTAAAAACAATCTGATCAGGCTCCCTATTTTACATTTCACCTTTCAGGTAATAAATTTGGTACCACTGGGGAACTTCTGGAGGGACACCGAGTTTTAAATCTGAAATGACAGCATGTCCTTCCTTCACTGGACTAGTGGTGATTTGGTGCCATACTGTTGACTTGTAACCTGTATGCCGCTAGATCCACTCTCCGCCTCCTCTGTGCCTGGAAACCCTTTTCCTAGGTTCACAGTTGGGCTTGGCCAATGAGAGGAAGCTGTCAGAGGTAAGAAGTGACTGCCACACACCCCTTTCTCCGGATGGGCGGTCCTGTCTGTGTGGCTCCGCTTCTCAAGCTTCTGGTGCTGTGGCTCCCAGCTCTTGCTACCCCTCAAGGCACCAAACTAGCCCTGGTTGGCTTCCTGCCCATGCCTTGAGAAACATCCCTTTGGCTAGATCATCTTTGCATTTCCAAGTTTGCAGGTGCCATCTGTTTCCTGCTGGAACCCAGAGCTATATATCAGGAATAAGAGGAAAACACAGTCTCTGTTCTTTAAGCATTGAACCAATGCTTCTGATTATTGCAACTCTGTACACCAAATGCTCTCCCGTGGCCAGGTTCAAGACCAACCATAACTCTATCCCTAGGCCTGAACTTCAAAGAGACCCCTCTCCTAATACCAAGTTTGTTATTGTGGGATCTTAGGCTAAATCATTTCTTCTTCTTCTTTAATATATATTTATTTATTTGACTGAGTCAGATCTTAGTTGAGGCATGTGGGATCTTTGTGGCGGGGTGAGGGATTCAGAGCAGGCAGGCTCAGTAGTTTTGGCTCAAGGACTTAGTTGCCCTGTGGCACGTGTAATCTTAGTTCCCCAACTAGGGATCAAATCCACACCCCTGCATTGCAAGGCAGATTCTTAACTAATGGACCACCAGGGAAGTCCCAGGGTGAATTATTCCTGCCAAGCAAAACTCAGAAGCTCTTGGCTAATGGCAAGCTCATTTTCAATGAACTGGCCTTTCAGCATATTGAACATATCTTGGCAAGTTGGTTTTGGGTGAAGTGACTTACTTCCGCACCCACTACTCCCACACCTTCCATGTGCATCTCGTAGCCATCTTGGTTTGAAGAGTCTTCCACTACATTGCAGGATCCTCTGAGAGGGAGAATCATGCGCTACTGTCTTTTTGTGTTTTCCCCAGACATCTCCTAGGGCCCAGGTACATTGTTTTGCACAAATAGCTACTGGAGTAATTGTTTGCAAAAGAAAAGTGAATGAAAAAAAAAGGATACGTGAAACACTGAAGCAAACAAAGATAGACAGAATCCATCAGAGATATACAAACTGTTACATGTAGACAAAGAGGGTTTCTATCTCCTTGTGAAAAAATCACTGAGAAAGGAAGAGCAGAGGAGGTAGGGGAAGAAGGAAGGTTTCGGAAGGGAAAGAATAAGGGAAAAGGAAAATTAAGAAGAAAAGGAAAGGAAATATAAAAATCTGAACTAAAATAAAAATTATGTGCCTGTCTAATCATTGATATACATATGCGAGCACACGCCTGAAAGGATTTTGTCACCAACACAACTCAATTATCTCTAATAAAGCTGTTCTTTAAAATCACTAATAATCACATAAATAACGCTGGACATGTATCTTCTTGAACAATATTTTCCAATTATGATTCTCAAACTCTACGCAGATTATTTTCACTCTCCCCAGAAAAATGTCTCTTGAAATTCAAAACTCAAACCAGAAGCCTGACCGGGATCCAAACATGAACATGGTGGAACTGTCTCCGATTTCTAAAATAGGACCAGAGAAATGACTTTCCCGGCAGTATTTTTAGCGCGTGAGGGGAGGCGCTCCCTGCGCTGCTTCTTGGCAGGCTCGCAGTCTGCCACTCCCGAGCCTGTCCCCTGAATCCTCCTGTCATTCGGCTTCTGCACCCATCAGCATCTGCACTCATGCCTGGAAGCCAATGAAGAGGTGCGCCCAGCTTACTGGAGCTCCTTTGCCTGAAGTGGGGACATTTAAGCCAGCAAGACTTCATCCCCGTGACAACTGTGCTGAGAATAAAAGACTCCATTTATCCCCAGTTATGAAGCTCCAGGAGCAGCCCAGTTGCAAAAAAAAAAAAAAGCTAATTCACACACTACATATTTCATTGGTCCCTGGAAAAGCAAATGTAATCCTCCTCTTTCTACGGATCAGGAAAATGGAGACTCAGAGGGGTGAAATAACCTGCCCAGTTCCCCAGCTAGTTAACAAAGAAATACTTACTGAATAACTAGCATCTGTGTTACATGAACTGTTTATTGTGCCCTGTTGCTCAGTGATCCTTGCAAAAACCCCAAAGATAGGCTGAATTGGAGTTATCATATTCCCATACCACAGAATGGAAAACTGAGGTTCAGAGAAGAAAATCTCTCTAAGCTGACACAGCGCCGTGTCAGGGCGCTGTGTCAGGGCTGAGCCGGTGACTTCTGACACTCCTGAGCTGGGGAAGCGCGCAGCCCACTGGCTCTGGTTGCAGGGGTGGGGGAGGGGGGTGAGGCGAGGGAAACCTCTTCCTCTTCATTATGTGTCAAAGAACAAAAAGCCAGGACAGCCTGGGGAGGAAGTCAGAGTAGTAAAACACAACGGTAGCCCAGTATCTAGATGATCCTTAGATAACTGGGTGGCTCATGGGGGAGGGGCAAGGGTGCGCAGGGAGCAGAGTGGGAGGGAAATAACTGACAACTGCGTATGGAAACCTCTTCCTTGCAAAGCAATGACTCAGGGAAGCTGAGCGAACATATGTCCCATTTCTCTGGGACCATCGCAATCTAGGCTGTTGTCCTGGAATAACTAGGCACGGTGCCCTCTTTTATTCTCAAAAGCATTTTGCCTTGTACAATAAATCATATAGTCACCCTCCGTACAGAGATTTGTATCTCATAATGTTCTAAAGCCAAATGCTCGTCCTGCCTTAGTCCACACTCCCCAGGGTAACTGCAGCACCGACTTTAACCAAACAGGTGCCTCACGATCCAGGAACGACAGGAACACACAAGGGCAGGGGCCAAGTTGCGTGTGGCATTTGCCCTCCGTCAATATTTTCAAGTTGGTGAACACAACAGCACATCGTGTTTTTCCCAGGTGCACTGCAATTGAGACTCCCTAGAAACTTTCCCCAAGCCATGTCATTGCTAAGAGACAGCAAAAGATATCCTGCTGCTGGAGCTCTTTGTTGCTATAATCATGACACTAAAATAAGAGTAAAAGAAGCAGCTTCACTTTTTTAAAATCACACATATACAAGCTATAATCCAAGAGAATATTTTAAGTTTTTAGATTCTTTTTTTAAAGAAAGGAAAATAAATGTCATTTTCCTTAGCACTACAAGAGATGAAGGAGATGATCAGAGGAGTTGAATTACGTTTCATCTACTTTCAGACATGGCAGCTCATCGTTGAACATTTTAAAATCGGCGCATGAGTTTATAGTTTCCTATGTAGCCCTTCTGTCTTCTAACTGCCTTTAAAGGGACCAACAGTAAAAGCCAGAAGTCTTTCCAAGCCCCTGGGCTGCACCCCAGGACAGCACATCACATACTTTCCTGCATCAGCAGATCGACTTACACATGTGTGAGAGCCCTGCCTGCCCTTCAAGGATCCATTACTGTGTTTTCCAGACACCTATGGGTCTCCGCCCTCCGATTTCTCACTCACTGGCTTCAAAGGCCACTCTCAATGTCATCAAGATTAAACCAGATCTCAAGGAGGCAACATAATGCTGGAGTTAAGAGCTTGAGCTTCAGAGTTCAAGCCCTGGGTCCAAATCCCAAAGCTGCCATTTACAAGCTTTGTGACGATGGTCAAGTTATTTACCTCCTGTCTGTAAAACGAGGACGATGATGGTGCATAACTCACAGGGCTGGTGTGGAGACTCCAGCAAATAATTCAGAGTAAACCACAGAGTGCTGGGCACCCAGTATGTGCCCAGAAAGGATCCATTATCCATTCTCACAAGTCAAACATGACCTAAAACTTCAGTTTACTGAAAATCATCTCAGTAGGGACTTCTCTGGTGGTCCAGTGGCTAAGACTCTGAGCCCCCAATACAGGGGGCCCAGGTTTGATTCCTGGTCAGGGAACTAAATCCCACATGCTACAACTAAAGATTCCATGTGCTGCAGCTAAGACCTGGTGCAGCCAAATAAATATTAAGAACAACAACAAAAACAACAGAGCCAACATAGTTCTTTTAAAAAAAATCACCATAGTAAGGAAGAGTGAGGTTTTCATAGAAAGAAGGCAGAGTTTGCAATCAGAAAATCTGATTCACTTATATGGTTTTGGCTTAATTTATTTGAATCTCGAATATTTTCTCCCACCCCTAAAACAATGACAAAAAGATCATGGGGTCAAAGAGAGGCTCCAACAAAATAAAGAAAAATGTTTTGTAAACCCAAATACTAGTGTCGCTTCAGTCAAGTCTGACTCTCTGCGACTCTATGGACTGTAGTCCACCAGGCTCCTCTATCCATAGGATTCTCCAGGCAAGAATACTGAAGTGGGCTGCCATGACCTCCTCCAGGGGATTTTCCTCCCCCAGGGATCAAACCTGCATCTCCTATGTCTCCTGCATTGGCAGTTGGGTTCCTTACCACTAGCACCATCTGGGAAGCCCTTTTTTAGTATTGAGTTAGCTAAAAAGTTCCTTTGGGTTTTTCCATAACATCTTATAGAAAAACTCAAAGGAACTTTTTAGCCAACCCAATATTATTACTAAAAATCAAAATGAGACTAAGAACACATCATCTATCCAAACCTGAAGGCTAACATAACTAAAATGCCCAAGTTTCTCAGATGGAGAGCTCCACATTTCAGGACCAGGCTGGATGGCTGCAGTCCACACTGAAACCTGGGAGTTCCCTTCTTGTGAGACACTCTATTCCTGACAACTCCCCTAGATTAAAAAAAAAAAAAAGTGAGGAGAGGGGGGATGGGGAGGTGACATGAATTTCTATGCCCACAATTCCCAATCAGAAGCAAGAGATGAAATGGTAGACAATCTCCCTCTTAGAAACCCTCTTAACAGTGCAAAAGAATAGGGACCAGCTTGGTGGCTCAGAGGTTAAAATGCCTGTCTGCAATGCAGGAGACCTGGGTTCGATCCCTGGGTTGGGAAGATCCTCTGGAGAAGGAAATGGCAGCCCACTCCAGTATTCTTGCCTGGAGAATCCCATGGATGGAGGAGACTGGTAGGCTATAGTCCACGGAGTCCCGAAGAGTCGGACACGACTGAGTGACTTCAGTTTCACTTTCTTTCACTTTAGCTTGCTGGGGAATTGCTAACCACTCTGTCACATGGTGCAGTGGTAAAGAATCCACTCGCCAATGCAGAAGATATAAGAGATGTAGGTTCAATCCCTGGGTTAGGAAGATCCCCTGAAGTAGGAAATGGCAACCCGCTCCAGCATTCTTTCCTGGGAAATCCCAGGGACAGAGGAGCTAGACAGGCTACAGTCCAGGGTGTCACAGAGTCAGACATGACTTATCCACTAAATAACTGTCATATATGCTTTTGGGGGCAAGGGTTCGACGAAGACATTATTTGAAAGAAAGATGAAGTAGGGACTTCCCTGGTGGCCCAGCCAGTTACGAATCTGCCTTGCAATGCAGGGAACGCAGATTCAATCCCTGGTCAGGGAACTAAGACCCCCACATGCTGCAGAGCTACTGAGCTCATGTATCACAACTAGGGAGTCCCTAAACTACAGTAAAAGATCCTACCAAAGCAAAGATTTCAAATGCCACGATTAAGACCTGATGCAGCCAAAGAAAAAGAAAAAGAGAAGGAAAACAATTGGTTTCCTTATTTAATGCCTATAAGAAGGGTCTAAGAGGGTCTATAAATCACATCTATAGCAAGAAAACAGTCACCTCCAAAGAAATGTTTAAAGCCAAATGCTTTTAAAAGCCCCATCTGGGACTTCCTAGGTCACTCTAGTGGTAAAGAACACACCTACCAATCCAGGAGACATAAGAGACATGGGTTCAATCCATGACTGGGTTGGGAAGATCCAGGGAAGAAGGGCATCATGACAACCCACTCCAGTATTCTTGCCCAGGAAATCCCATGGACAGAGGAGCCTGGCGGGCTACAGTCCAAAGGGTCACAGAGACTCAGACACGACTGAAGCAACTTAGCACGCACATATGCTTTTTAAATTAACACAGAATTTACAGTCTTTCATATGCTACCTTATGGAAACCACCTGTTAAAGTTTTTCCATTATTTCAAGCAATATTAGACACCTGTAGATAATTACTTTTAGCAGTCTTTGGGGAAAAAAAAATTGCAGCATTTATTTTTCAAACAGGAAACTGAAGCACAGAGAGGTGAGGTTATGACAGTCCTCTCTTCGCATAGTAGTGTCACCACAGTAGTTCTAAACCCTTCTGTGTGTAATCAACAAAACAGCACGTGAATAGCATAACTGTAAATAACCATGCCAATTTTGATTTACCTGCGGTCTCCAGACAATTGGCTTTGTGGAATATATCAGTTCTCACCACTATCTCTGCTGTAGCACCCATGGAAATAGCTAAAATACCTACAGATTATCTTACTATAGAGCTTTTGGAAAATAAATGCAAAAATAATTTAGGAGTAACAATTACAAAGCTCAGTGAATATTTTCACAAGGAACCCAAAATTCTCAGGGTAAACAATCTGTGTCTGTCCTCTATGTCATGTACAAGACAGAAGAATCTGGGACTTCCCTGGTTGTCAAGTGCTTAAGATTCCATTCTGCCAATGCAAGGGGACACGAGTTTGATCCCTGATCCAGGAACTAAGCCCACATGCCTTGGGGCAACTAAGGCTGTGGGCCATAACTCCTGAAGCCCATGTGCTCTAGGGCCCGTGCTCTGCAGCAAGAGAGGCCACCACACTGAAGTCCGTGCACCACAACAAAAAGTAGCCCCTGCTCACCACAACTAGAGAAAGCCCGCACACAGCAACAGAGACGCAGTGAGCCAAAAATAGATTAAAATTTTAAGGCAGAAGAATTCAAATATCTTCTTGGGGTATCTTCCTCAGGATTGAAGTTGGATCATTTCCAGGTCAGTCCAGGTGGCGCTCTTGGTAAAGAACCCTCCCGCTAATGCAGAAGACATAAGAGATGCAGGTTCAATCCCTGGGTCGGGAAGATTATCTGGAGAAGGACATGGCAAGTCACTCCTGTATTCTGGCCTGGGAAATCCCATGGACAGAGGAGCCTGGTGGGCTACAGTCCATGGGACTGTAAAGAGTTGGACATGACTGAAGCGACTTTGTACACACCACCTAGGACCACAGGAACATCTTTTTGTTATGCCCATGGTCCGGTTCCCCAAGACTGAGAGAATAAGACGCTCACAGCAATGCAAAAGCACAAAGGGGTTTTATTGCTAGCTCGAGCTAGGGCTCATGTCTCATCCAGCACAGTGGAGTTCTGACAAGAGCCCCAAGCTCTGGATTACATTGCTTATATAGGGTATTCTCCCAGAAAATTTGAAAAATGGGAGTTTCCGGGTTGGGAGACTTCTAATTGGTTACCTTCTGTGGAAGGGTTAGGTATTGGGTTCTGATTGGTTCCCATTTCCCGGGCTGGCCACGGGTTCTGATTGGCTCTTGGGTGGTGGGGTGAGGTCAGGGGATTTCCAAAGGCTCTTGGATTTCCAAAAGCTCTTTTCCTGGAACCTTACAAAATGGAGTTATAGAGTTTTTCTATTAACAAAATGGAGGAGCTTAGGTCCTTCACTTTTATGGCTTGTCCTCCACTGGGTATTTGCTACTTAATGTTATTTAAAAAAAAAAAATTTATATTGGAGTATAGCTGATTAACAATGTTGTGATAGTTTCAGGACAGCAAAAGGACTCAGCCATTCATGTACAAGTATCCATTCTCCCCCACAGTCCCCTCTCATCCTTTAAATCTTCCACTTCAACCTCCAGTTTTCAACAACTGGAAAGGTGGGGGGAAATGTGATGTCACTTTCTTCTGGCAAAGCAATAGCTTTGGACCACTGCACCTTCCTGTCTATTGTCATAATTTTTTCTGTAACACTGAGGGTCACTGGACCTCCTTGGAGAGGACATCAACGGCTGGCTGTTCTGTCCGCACCCCCAACTGTTTATTCCTTGGTCATTCATTTGTATGCTCTTTGCAATGCCATGGTGTGTAGCCTGCCAGGCTCCTCTGTCCATGGGATTTCACAGGCAAGAATACTGGAGTGGATAGCCATCTCCTCCTCCAGGGATTGTATCTGCAGTCATGTCCTATTTGATCGTATGTGTCACCATGTATACAAAACACTGGCCTGAGGTTAGTGAAGATCTCCTCGTTTCCCACTCCTCATCTCCTTTCATGTGTGCCGAGAAGAACATTAACTACACTAATAGTGTTGGCCAGTCGCCCATCCCACCCCACCTCATATCCTGGAGAAGTGAACTGTGTCACTGATGATTCTGGAGAAATGAACTGGGTGTGCTCCACTCAGCCCATTTGGAAATCTCATTCACAGTCAGCGTGGCCACAGACCAGTATGCTTGGGGCTGCTCTCCTGGGAGCATGGTAAGGATCCTGTACATGCAGGTGAGGCCAGCTATTGCCCTTCCAGGCCAGTGACTGGTGAAGATGCCTGTCTACCGCATGGTGGCTCTTGGGATCTGCCTTTCTCTAGCTTCCATCCATCGCTCCATTTAGAACTGGGGTGGGGCAGGGATGGGGGCACAGATTTGTGGAAAGAGTCTTAAATTGTAATCTCTTAAAACTCTCATTCCTGGAATTTTGTGAGACCCTCCTCACTCTCATCCACTCTGTTTTCTCCATTCAAGCCCATTAGAAGTTGTCATTCAGCTCACATGCCTGCCTTATCTCATGTGGTACCCTTTATGATTTCAGCCTCTTCCCATTAAATGGAAGGGACAGAGCTCAAGTGTTCTCACTGGACTGCTCAGTCTGGGAATAAGAAGATCCATACAGAGATCAAGTTGACCCTGCCTAACCTCATTGAGCAAACAAAGTGAGCTGTTTTTCCAGTAATGGAAACGGGGTCCTACGAACCATCCTCACCCCCTCCCTTTGGCTCTCATGGTGAGCACACATCCAGCCTTAATGGCACACTCAGAGGTTGCAAGAAACAGGATGACAAACAGGTAGGAGGATGAGCTCCACAACTGCGGTGCCTTGAGCTCAGCGCTCAAACAACATGAGCAAATCACTTCAGGCAAAACAGCAAAAGGGATGGCTATCAGAGTAAGAAAGATCCGGTCTTTTCTGTCAAAGGAGAAGTTACAAGAAATAAAGAAGTGATTCATTCTTAGAATAGCTGAACAGAAAGGTATAAGACTTGTGAATAAGATTCCTAAAGTGGTGGCTCACTGCCAATCCTTTGTTCTTTTCACTTCCTGATTCTCCTTCCTCAGAAGAACATTTGGGTGGGCTGATTTCTCAGGCTTTATCCTTGACATGTGCAAAGAACTAAAAGGGTGGGGAAATAGTTCATATAAATCCTTCAGTAAGGAACTTACAAGAACTACTCATGGCCCTCATGGAGACCAGTTGTCCAATAAAAACTTAGGCGATGTCCAGGAAAGATTGTAACTCTGTGGTCCTTAACCTTTGAGGAGGCAGAGGAGGGAACCTGCATCTTTGGGAGAAAAACCAAGCGGACTTCCCACTCAGTGTGTCTGCTATCAGACAACAGAGCACACCCTTCTGTAGCACACCCTTATGCAGAAGTAAAGACTGCCTTGCCAAGCCATTTTCGATTATCTGTCTTATTCCTGTGACACCATTTGAGAACATTTCCAGCATCAGCTCAGAGGCAGCTGCCGTGTAGTGGCGGAGTGTGTGAAGCCCTGGAGCTGGCAGCTAGGGTTTAGATCCCTCTTCTCTATTTACTGGTTTCTTGGCTTCAGGTATGTAACTTTACCTCTGACTCTGCTTCTCATTTGTGAAATGAGGATAATAATAGTACCTATCGGGAATTCCCTGGCGGTCCAGTGCTTAGGACTCTGAGGGTGTGGGCTCAATCCCTGGTCAGGGAACTAAACTCCCAGAGAGCCACGTGGTACAACCAAAAATATAAAATAAAAAAATAATAGCATCTATCTGTCAGGTTTGATATAGGACTAAACAAATTATTAACACTTCTAAAACATTTAGACAGTGACAAGTATATAAACATTCAATAAATGTTGGCTATCATTATTTGAGTTTGAATGTGATGGTACATGCAAGCAGAAGCATTGGATAAGATTTAATTTTGTCATCAATAATGGTAACAGAGACAGAAAAACATCTGGTTGTCTCAGCTGAGCATAGCTTCATCCATCATAAAAGGTTCAACAGGACTCTTTGAGGTTATATGTTCAGCCTCCTTCATCTTACTCTAAATAATTGTGTACATTTAAACAGACCCTGGTGCTGGGAAAGATTAAAGGAGAAGAGGGTAGCAGAGGATGAGATGATTAGATAGCATCACTGACTCAATGGACATGAATTTGAGCAAACTCCAGGAGATAATGAAGGATAGGGAAGCCTGGTGTGCTGCCGGCCATGGGGTTGCAGAGAGTTGGACACGATTTAGCAACTGAACAGCAACAACAATGTACATTTTAGTTGATTGGTGAATCACGTTCCAAGTGTTACTTGAGCTGCCCGATACAGGTGTGAGAACCTGACTCTCCCACACAACTTGGAAGCACTGGATTTCCGTTGTCATTGGCCTCAGAGCCTGCTACATAATCTGCTCATCCACTTTGATATCACTCCAGCTCTGCAGGTGACATCACGCCTGTAGCTTTGAGTCTCAGTCTCCATGCGGGACACTATAGAGGCTAGCCCAAAGTAAGCATGGCAAGTGGAAAAAAAGGGGAACTGGATAAGAGAGTATCAAGGTCAAAGGCATTCCTCAAATGCTCTAAATGACCAGGAAAGCAGCAAGGTAAGGAGTGATTAATTTCCTCAAAGAGGATCCTTGCAAGACAACGAGCTGAATTCCCATAGAGTCCACAGAATTTGGGTTTCATTCTTACTCTGAGTTCTACACACAATAGAGCCCATTCCCTAATTGCTATGCATTGCTTCAAATGAAAGAAACACAGTATGTTCCGTTTTTATGGTAATTGATAGTCTTGTTCAGAAAATGTAAAACTCTACCACTTGCTGAACCAATTGTTCAGTTAAGTTGTCGCTGTAATTCCCAGGCAGGAGGGGGTTTCAGCTGGGTTGTAGGCAGCATCCTTCTCGTTCTCACAGTAGGGGCTTATTTTTGCTTCCTCACATGATCTAACTAAAGACTCCCTGTCACCACTGGAGGAAGAATATGACTTCCGTTTCCTGTCTTCCTGCAGAACAGGACTCTGCAGCAAATCACAAATGCAACAATTAATAGAGGCCAAATCAATTAAGTTTGTAATGAATGCATCTGTATATGTGGTGAAAGCTAAGCAGTTGCACTCAATGCAGGGCTTAGTGGAAAGCTGAAAGGCATTTGAAAATCCTGGGAAACACGGGAAATGTGTGCATGGAAAGTGGATTTTGTGGTTGTAAATCCAAGTTGCCAGACACTTGATTGACCTGGTGACTCCTGCCTGCAAGTCTCTGCTGGGATCCATGATACATCTGTTAGGAATAACACACTAACTGAAACTGCCCATCCTGGCCAGGAATCATAGTAACCATCTGCATGAGTTATTTTAAGACAGGAGGTCCTAGTAAGTAACACAGAATTAACAACCAATTGGAAGAGTTCGGGAAAGGTCAAAAGGAGATGCCAAGTGTCCTACCACCTCCTAGAATCCTTCTCACTGCCATCCATCTTGGTTGAACAATGCCTGTACCACCACAAAGGACCTTGAGTCAAAATTACTGGCCAAACACAACCCGGAAACTAATCCATCACCATAAAACCTAAGACTGTGAGCCACGTGGCAGAGCAGTTCTCCTGGGTTCCCTAACCCTCCTGCTCTCGGCCCAGGCACACCCCTTCCCAATAAAGCTTCTGTCAGCACGTGTCTCCTTGGATAATTCATGTTAGACAAGAGCCCCCTTTCAGGCCCTGAAGGGGTCTCCCTCCCTGCAACACATCCACTGGGAACCCTGGATACATCTCTCCTGACCTCAAGGTGGTAGCTCAGGGAGAACGCCTCATGTTACAGGCAGTAAGTGGTAAAGAACTTTGCAGGGACTTTCCTGTGGTCCAGTGACCAAGACTCCACACTCCCAGTGCAGGGGGCCTGGGTTCCATTCCTGGTTGGGGAACTAGCTCTCTCATGCTACAACTAAAGAATTCACATACCACAACTGAGACCCAGTGCCACCAAATAAATAAGTAAAATTGAATAAATTCAAAGAATTTTGCAAAACTACCCTGATTCCAAATGCTCTAGAAGGGTTGGAGGATCTTGGTTTTGTAACGTAGATACCCACACCAGCAGGAGCAGGTAGTTTTCCAGCTTCCATAAATAGACTTTTAAGTAATAGACAGTTCTAATTACAGTTTGCCTTGAATATTGATTCTCATTCTTGAAAATAATGAATTAAGGAAAATAACAATGAAATTAAGGGAAGAGTCTTTGACCAGGCTCTGCCCAGATTCTCTTATTCTTTAATTACCTGGTTCTACATCTGCACTGCACTGTAGCTCTTATGCTAACAGACCCAGCTTTCTGCGACTCTGGCTCCTTCAACGCCTACCAAGGCAGCTGAGAATATCCACCTCATTTACTGGATGCTGATGTTATTCTCAAGCTGCAAGACACCATCCCATCTATATGTGACAACTGACTCCGAGGTACCCTTGCCAATATATTAAACTCTCTGTTCCTTGTCTCAAACACTGTCTCTCATGTCCTGCCCTCCTGGTTCAAACTTTCAATTCCCAGACTTAATTCTTCCTGTTCATGCTGGTACACATGAGCCCTGTCCTGCAGCTCTTTTAGTGAACACTTCTTTGCTTCTCATACAGGAGAAAGCCTTCCCCCACTTGTCATGTTGAAATGTCACCCTAGTTGCTACTCTGGGAGCAATGCGGAGAGGCAGATCTTGAGAAGCACAGGCTCGTCTTGTGGACTGTCCATCTCAGGAGAGTCTTGTGCATGGTCTACAGATGTCACAGACTGAATCGTGTCCCCTCAAAACGAGGTTGGAACCCTAACACCCAGCACCTGAGAATGTGAGCTTATATGGAAATAGGGACTCTGCAGAGATGATCAAGTTAAGGTGAGTTCATCCTGGATTAGGATGGGCCCTAATCCACTATGAATGGTGACTTTATGAGAATACAAGGCACACAGACACAGAAGGGGCACATGCCATATGAAGATAGAATATAGCAAATGAAGCAACTGACAAAGAATTAATCTCAAAAATATACAAGCAACTCCTGCAGCTCAATTCCAGAAAAATAAATAACCCAATCAAAAAACGGGCCAAAGAACTAAACAGACATTTCTCCAAAGAAGACATACAGATGGCTAACAAACACATGAAAAGATGCTCAACATCACTCATTATCAGAGAAATGCAAATCAAAACCACAATGAGGTACCATCTCATGCTGGTCAGAATAGCTGCTATCCAAAAGTCTACAAACAATACATGCTGGAGAGGGTGTGGAGAAAAGGGAACCCTCTTACACCGTTGGTGGGAATGCAAACCAGTACAGCCACTATGGAGAACAGTGTGGAGATTCCTTAAAAAACTGCAAATAGAACTGCCTTATGACCCAGCAATCCCACTCCCATTGCTGGGCATACACACGAGGAAACCAGAATTAAGAGAGACACGTGTACCCCAATGTTCATTGCAGCACTGTTTGTAATAGCCAGGACATGGAAGCAACCTAGATGTCCATCAGAAGACGAATGGATAAGAAAGCTGTGGTACATATACACAATGGAGCATTATTCAGCCATTAAAAAGAATACATTTGAATCAGTTCTAATGAGGCAGATGAAACTGGAGCCTATAATACAGAGTGAAGTAAGCCAGAAAGAAAAACACCAATACAGTATACTAACACATATATATGGAATTTAGAAAGATGGTAACAATAACCCTGCATACCAGACAGCAGAAGAGACACAGATGTATAGAACAGTCTTTTGGACTCTGTGGGAAAAGGCAAGGGTGGGATGATCTGAGAGAATAGCACTGAAACATGTATATCATCATATGTGAAACAGATTGCCAGTCCAGGTTCGATGCATGAGACACAGTGCTCAGGGCTGGTGCACTGGGATGACCCAGAGGGATGGGATGGGGAGGGAGGTGCAAGGAGGGTTCAGGATGGGGAACACATGTACACCCGTGGCTGATTCATGTCCATGTATGGCAAAAACCACTACAATATTGTAAAGTAATTAGCCTCCAATTAAAAAAAAAAGAAACAGGGAAGGATGGATACATCTAAAAGCTAAGGAATGCCAAGGATTGCCAGCAACCATCCAAAGCTAGGAGAGAGCCTTGCAACAGCTTCTTTCTTAAAGGCTGTGAGAAGGAACCAGCAATTGATTTCAGACTCTGGTCTCCAGAAGCATGAGAGAATACATTTCTGTTTAAGGCCCCCTCTTGGTGGCAACTCGTCATAGCAGCCCTGAGAAATGAATGCACCCAGAGGCTGCTCCTTTCCACTTCTGCCAGCCAGCGACGGCAGTCAAGGGGATTTCAGAGTTTAAACCCTAATATCCTCATCCCAGACCTTGGGATCCCACCTCTTCCCACCTCCTAAAATTAGGAACCTTAATTTTAATATAGACATATATAGATGTGTGTGCTCAGTTATGTCTGACTCTTTGCAACCCCATGGACTGTAGCCTGCCAGGATCCTCTGTCCATGGAATTTTCCAGGCAAGAATACTGGAGTGGGTTGCCATGTCCTACTCCAGGGAATCTTCCTGACCCAGGGATTTTTAGAGTTGTAACTTTATCATGTTTACAATCAAATCTTGTCTGATTTTCAGCACAATCTACCTTCTAACTCCAGAAGATAAGGGTCTGTTGAAATGCTGCCATAAAGGTGAGCTTTCACACGGTACCTCTAGTTGATGATTGACTAGTTTGAATGGGCCATTTTCTTCTCTCAAGGTGTCCATGGCCATGAACCCCAGACCACTAATCACCATTATGCCACATCTTCCAAGCATTCAGGACGAGTGGGCAGGCCATCTGTTTCCTTCTTCCTACTCCCCACCCCAGTCTAGCCCTGGTCAGAGTTTTAGTATATGTGATGCTACAGGACCCCAGGGGTTATCACCACCACGTGAACCCCAGCATTTGGGCCCGCTGCCACTGGCCAGAGAATTATCCAACTTCAGGATTTCCTCCTAAGACTCTATTTCCTAACACACATATGTGCACACATGCTCAGTCATGTCTGACTCTTTGCAACCCCATGGACTGTAGCCCATCAGGCTCCTCTGTCCATGGGATTCTCTAGGCAAGAATTCTGGAGTGGATTGCTATTTCCTTCTCCAAGGGATCTTCCTGACCCAGGGATCAAACCCATGTCTCCTGCATCTCCTGCGTTGGCAGGTAGATTCTTTACCACTGCACCACCTGGGAAGCCCCTGCTCCCCACAGACCACTCCTTATATCAACTGTCTTAGACTGGAATCTCCTAAATAAAGAGGCTGGCATAGGACTAATTACAAGTAGTTTGTTTGGGAAGTCATCCCAGGAAGTACCAAAAGGGAGGGGAGAAATGAGACAGAGACGGGGAGGAAGCTGAGATAGGTATGTTAATGAGCTGGTTATCACCTTGGGCCAGTCCAGCTCATCCCCACTGGAAAATCTGGGAAACTTCATAGATCTGAACTCAGGGTGTACACCCCTCAAGGGAGGAGCAAGGGGCAAGCAGCTGTAACCTGCTCCTGGCAGCAGACTTTCCAGCACTTCTGGCCCGCCCCGTGTAGGGGCCAAGCACACTCCTGTAGTCAGAGAAAGGGTCACTCAGAGAGTTACAGGTTGTTATAAAGCAGCAGCTGTCTGCTTAAAAACAGTGATGCTGAGGGCACACAGGTAGAATATAGACCATACTGCTATGCTCCAATATAACATATTTCACTGGGGACAGTGAAATGAATACCCCAGTGTTTGTGGATTTGAGTTTGGGCAGAGGTGAGGCAGACTCTGAAATAGGAGGGCAAGAAGAAAGCTAATGTCATTTTTCCTTAGTCACTGCCCCCAACCAATAGACCTTTACTCTACTCTTAAGTTCTCAGAGTCAAGAAAGCAAAGAGGACAGTTGCTCAAGTACAGAATGAGTGACTGCATTTATTCAGTTAAAGTTATTCCAGTCTTCTCTAGGTGTTGGACAGAATATACTGTCTATGTGGGAACATAAGGAGGACTACTTGTCTTATGTGAGTTCAGTGCTGACTCAGACGTTTACTTCAGTGACTGAAGAACATCTTCTTGATGGTGCTGTTACCATGATGCTAACATAATTTTCCTTGGACATGATCTGGGGAAAGATATCTTCTAGACAGAATGCCAATCAACACAAACAAAAGATATCCCATGCAAGTATTTACTCTGTTGTTATTTCTTGGAGCACACCATGAAAAAAGTCTACGTGCCACCCTCAAGGTCATATGCAGGATTGCTAGCATTTTGTACTTAACTATTTCTAGTGAGGATCGCAGTCTGATTTAGGAAATGCTGCCTTTTGTAAAGAAATCATTTACATGCTCTCTCTAAAATGTTACTGTTGGTCTTGAAAAAGATTAAAGAAACAATAAACTATGGAGTCGATATAGCTGCTTAGCACTAACTTTTTCCCTACCCTCTTGCTTTGTCTGTATAGTCAAAACTATAGTTTTTCCAGTAGTCATGTATGCATGTGAGAGTTGGACCATAAAGAAGGCTGAGCGCTGAAGATTTGATGCTTTCAAACTGTGGTGCTGGAGAGAATCCTTGAGAGTCCCTTGGACAGCAAGGAGATCAAACCAGTCAATCCTAAAGGAAATCAACCCTGAATAGTCATTGGAAGGACTGATGCTAAAGCTGAAGCTCCAATACTTTGGCCACCTGACGCTAAGAGCTGACTTATTGGAAAAGACCCTGATGCTGGGAAAGATCAAGAGCAAGAGGAGAAGTTACTCTGACTCTGGGGTTTAGCAGAGAAAGCATTACACTGTCGGCAACAAGTAAACTCAATATGGTAGGTTAGTCTATACAAGATTGCTGATCTTCTACAACCCATCAGCTACAAAATTCAAACTGTTATATAACCCTCCAGCCAAGTTTCAGGAATGTTCTGTGTCAGTCTCAGCCATCAATAGGGATGCTATCAAGGCAAGCCCCCACAAAGTTTCCTTTTCTGACTGCTGTGGCTGGACTGGGGCCTTTGTGGCTCCTATTAAGATTGCAAGATGAACCTCAGCAACATCAGAGAACTTTGTAAAAAAAATAAGTTTGTTACTCACAGGTCTTGGAGGATACAAGGCATGCCTGGGACCACAGAGTGGCTGGGGACAGGGGGAGTTGGAGACAGAGAACCAGGGTTCTGCATCTATTGGGGTCAAGGGGAAAGTGCCTAGGGTTTCTTGAGCTCACTCTTTGCTGGTGAATTTAAAATATAAGAGTGGAAACAGGGCTTCCCTGATGGCTCAGTGGTAAAGAATCCACCTACCAATGCAGAAGATGTGGGTTTGATCCCTGATCTGGGAAGATCTCACATGCTACAGAACAACTAAGCCTGTGTGCCACAGCTCCTGAACCTGTGCTCTGGAGTTCGGGAGCCACAACTACAGACTCCCGTGTGCCCTGGAACCCATGCTCCACAGCAAGAGAAGCCACTGCAATGAGAAGCCAGTGAGCCACAGCTAGAAAGTAGCCCCTACTCTTCGCTTGAGCACCAATGAAAACCCAGCAAAAATAAATTATATTTTCAAATTAAAAAAAAAATAAGAGCAGAAACTAAAGCACTGCAGGTGGTCAAAATGGTCAGTGATCTCAGTCCACCAGTGCTTTTACAGAAAGATGGCTTCACAGGTAGGTCAGGTTATTAGCTCTTTATCGGGTTGTGTAGCTGGCAGTGCGGTTATTTGAGATAAGTGTACTTAAAGTGGATGCCTGGCCGATCAAAAGCTTAATGCCAGGCACTTGCATTACAATAAAAAAAAAAAAACTGTCAGTGAACTTTCTTAGATTCAGCACAAGTTAAAAGGAATGAGCAACAACCAGGAAATTAGAGGACGCTTTCAAATTTCAAAAACTTGGAGGATACCTCTAGTTTTAAAATGACGTAAGAAAGTTGACACTGCCCCTTCTCCTGGAAATCACTGTAAAACAAAGAATATAGGAAATATAAATCAAACTACATCCTCGATGACACCAGAAGACATAAGTGCCCCAGGACACAAAATGAGGAGAAGATGCCAAACTCAGAGCGCATCAAACAGGAGGCTAGAAAGATACTGCAAAAGAGCATGCCTGTGACTGCTAACCTCAGCAAAATAGCAAAGCACAGACCCTGTAAGAGGTGACACATACAGGTGGGCAAAACCAGTAATTCCTGATTTTGCAAAGCTCTGTGAATCAGTAATGGCACCAAGGAGAAGTGGCGGAGGCAGAGCTAAGCAAGAAATCAATAATCATGCCATATTTGTAGGGCACAAACTGGCTATAAGGCTGGTTAGATACAACTGCTCATTCTTGCTAGTTAAAGGGAGTAAAGGCTACATGAGCCTATATAACCGATCTCATGGAAAATGTCACTGTGAAACGGGATAGAGTCTTGCTAGCCTAAATATGACCTGACTCCCACCACTACAAAATCCCTTTCCAACACACAAACAACTTCTGCAAAGACCTGTTTTAAGAAGATCTCACCTTATTCAAGGAAAAATAATAATCAAAAAGTATCCAGCCCTGGGACTTCCCTGGTGGTCCAGTGGCTAAGACTCCACACTCCCAATACAGAGTCCCTGGGTTCCATTCCTGGTCAGGGAACTAGATCCCAAATGTCACAACTAAAAGATCCTGTGTGCCGCAACTAAGACTCCACGCAGCTGAATGAATGAATGAATGAATGAAGGATCCAGCCCTGCAACATAATTCGCTGCGGTATTCACTAACACATTGTTTATAATGACAAAATATTGGAAACACATCAGATGTCTGTCACAGGCAACTAGTTACATACTGTTATCTCCAAACAATAGACTGGGCTTCCCAGGTGACGCTAGTGGCAAAGAACCTGCCTACCAATGCAGGAGACATAGGAGACCCAGGTTTGATCCCCGAGATGGGAAGATGCCCTGGAGAAGGGCATGGCAACCCACTCCAGTATTCTTGCCTGGAGAACCTCATGGACAGAGGAGCCTGGTGGGCTATGGTCCACAGGGTCGCAAAGAGTCGGACACGACTAAAACGACTTAGCACAGCAAGCAGCAAGCAATAGATTACTGTGCATCTGTTGAAAAGACTGATGATTCTGCACATACTAATAAAGTACTCTATGTCAGCCAGAATGGTCTGGGTCATCGCAGTAACAAACAACCCCAATATTTCAGCAGGTTATCACAATAAAATTTTATTTTACAATCATAAAATATGCATTCCTCAAGCAGGGGAATGTCCTGCTCCATATAATTCAAGGACCTGGGTTCGCCAGCCAGAACATCATAATCATAGTGGCAGGAGGAAGAGAGATAAAAAGAATCATGACCTACTCTGAAGTCTTTCTGACCAGAAGTGACACATGTCACTTCTGATTACACTTCATTGGTTAAAGCAAGTCATATACATGATCACGACTAACTACAAAGGGTCAGAGAAGTGCATTCCTGCTAATTAACCAAAAGGAGAACTGGAAATAATTAATGAGTAGCAATGTTTACTGTCATTTCCCAGAGATACTAAGTGAAAGGAAAAATCATGCTTTATTCTTCACATTAAAAAACATATGACATATACTGTATATTTTTGATATGCATTGAGTACTTCTGGAGATCCATGCTGAAAATGAGTTAGCTCTAGGTAGGCATAGAAAAAACTGAGTGGTTTAACTTTCTTGAAGGCTTAATTTTCACTGTATAGGATTTTGTATTTTATGTATTTCATACCAGATACATGTATTATCTACTAAAAACTTATATTTAAAAACAAAAAAAGTAAAAGTCATCCCCTTTGACCCTAAAGCATAAAAGGCAATATAAGAAATTTATCTGAATTTGACTCCCTTTAAAGAAAACGATACAAGGGAAGGAATAGATGAGTCCTGAAGACACTTTTTTAAATTATTTAAATTTATAAAGATTTAGTAATCATGACTTATAAAATTTCCAAATGGCAGACACTTTTAAATTCAGAGACAGAATCAATAGATCTTGATCTGAAATGAATTTGATAGTGATCAAAGTCTATGAGAAAGACGACCAGATCACCGCAGATGCAGCTACCCATTTTTGGCCAGAACAACTGAGTCATAAATGCCTTTGCTTGGTTGTATTAAGTGAAATAAGTCAGAAAAGGAGAAACAGACTCAGAGACTGAATGAATTTATGGTTGCCGGAGGGTGAAGAATGGAGGGAAGGGATAGTTAGGGAGTTTGTGATGGAAGGGTATGCTGCTGCTGCTGCTAAGTCACTTCAGTCGTGTCCCACTCTGTGAGACCCCATAGACAGCAGCCCACCAGGCTCCCCCATCCCTGGGATTCTCCAGGCAAGAACACTGGAGTGGGTTGCCATTTCCTTCTCCAATGCATGAAAGTGGGTATACACTGCTATATTTAAAATGGATAACCAACAAGGACCCACAGGGATAGCACTGAGAACTCTGCTCAATATTATGCGGCAGCCTGAATGGGAGGGGCGTTTGGGGGAAAATGGATACATGTATATGTATGGCTGAGTCCCTCTGCTATCCACCTGAAACTGTCACAACACTGGTAATCAGCTATACCCCGACACAAAATAAAAAGCTTTTTAAAATGCATTAGTTTGTGAGGAGTAAACTCCCTCACAAGTACACATTATTTGATAACAATCAATTAGAAACTTTGGTTCTTAATGACAGCATTATGGATAAGATGTGAACTGGTCTCTGTCCATCAAAGAAAGCCCAACTACTTTCTAAAAGCAGCTTGAAAGAGGCTCGTATCAGAGAGAGAAGGATGTTCTTTCCTTATATAAACTCCACATCTAGTACATTTCCCCAGCCTGAGATCATTTTTAATACAAACGTCATCTTGTTACAGAACTCTCAGAGCTCTCAAAGTTCCATAAATCACTAATTAGTTATGCCACATGTATAGCAACTTCCAAGTTCTGTGTCTATCCATACAGATAGTTCTGTTGGGGAAAAAAAATTAGACCAGATATTTCTGGGCCCTTAAATACCACCATCTACTCCACATGATGGCTTCCTCCACACCTCTGTTCCAGAAACACAAAAGCTCACAGTTGAAATAAGCCACCTGGGTGCCTCAGTCTGGGACTCTGACCACTGGGAAGAATGAAGCAGTGTCTTGAAAGTAATCACAGGTAGGATCCACTTTGCTTGGGCTCTGTGTCCTGAGGTGGGAGCCAGAGAGGTTCTGAATATAAATAGAGCTCATCATGGCTCCTTTCCAGCCATTCTGCCTCAAATGGCTGGCCAGTTTGGGGTGCCACAGCAAACCTAGGATGAAAGAAGATCTCAAAATAGCCTGCACATTCAGAGACAAGTTCAAGGACTGAAGGATAAAGGTGAAGTAGAAAAGGAAATGCTTTTCTGTTATGGAATCAGCTGCAATAAAATGATGTAATATAAATGTGGATTCTTAGAAAACCATGGGAAAAAACAGCATCTCCACTGCTTTTGCACCAGGACAAACCATCAGCCCTTAAAGGAACAGGACATTCGTGAGGAAGGAGCCTAATTCTCATGAACTTCTCCAGTGGCTCAGTGGGAAAGAATCTGCCTGCCACGCAAAAGACAAAGGAGACTTGGGTTCGATCCCTTTTGGGAAGATCGCCTGGAGAAGGAAATGGCAACCCACTCCAGTATTCTTGCCTAGAGAATCCCATGGACAGAGAAGCCTGGTGGGCTACATTCCACTGACTCACGAAGAGTGGGACACAACTGAGTGACTAAATAACAACAATAGAAAACCAAGGTCTCAGGAGAACTCAAATTCAGCTCAAAGAAAGTGACTCTATAATCAGAGTATACCAGTTACAGTCCCCAAGAAAGAGAAATGCAAAAAGGCAAAATGGTTGTCTGAGGTGGCCTTACAATACAAATAGCTGAAAGAAGAAGAGACGCAAAAAGCAAACGAGAAAAAGGAAGATATATCTATCTAAATGCAGATTTCCAAAGAATAGCAAGGAGAGATAAGAAAGCCTTCCTAAGTGATCAGTGCAAAGAAACAGAAGAAAACAACAGAATGGGAAAGACTAGAGATCTCTTCAAGAAAATTAGAGATACCAAGGGAACATTTCATGCAAAGATGGGCACAATAAAGGACAGAAATGGTATGGACCTAACAGAAGCAGAAGATTTTAAAAAGAGGTGGCAAGAATACACAGAAGAACTGTACAAAAAAGATTCTCATGACCCAGATAACCACCTAGAATGATCACTCACCCAGAGCCAGACATCCTGGAATGTGAAGTCAAGTGGGTCTTAGAAAGCATCACTATGAACAAAGCTAGTGAAAGTGATGGAATTCCAGCTGAGCTATTTCAAATCCTAAAAGATGATGCTGTGAAAGTGATGTACTCAATATGCCAACAAATTTGGAAAACTCGGCAGTGGCCACAGGACTGGAAAAGGTCTTTGTTCATTCCAATCCCAAAGAAAGGCAATACCAAAGAATGTTCAAACTACCGCACAATTGCACTCATTTCCGATGCTAGCAAAGTAATGCTCAAAATTCTCCAAGCAAGCTTCAACAGTACATAAACTGAGAATGCCCAGATGTTCAAGCTGGTTTTAGAAAAGGCAGAGGAACCAGAGATCAAATTGCCAACATCCGATGGATCATCAAAAAAGCAAGAGAGTTCCAGAAAAACATCTACTTCTACTATATTGACTCCACTAAAGCCTTTGACTGTACGTATCACAACAAATTGGAAAATTCATAGAGATGGGAATACCAGACCACCTTACCTGCCTCCTGAGAAATCTGTACGCAGGTCAGGAAGCAACAGTTAGAACTGGACATGGAACAACTGACTGGTTTCAAATTGGAAAAGGAGTACGTCAAGGCTGTGTATTGCCACCCTGCTTATTTAACTTATCTGCAGAGTACATCATGTGAAATGTCAGACTGGATGAAACACAAGCTGGAATCAAGATTGCTAGGAGAAATATCAATAACCTCAGATATGTAGATGATACCACCCTTACAGTAGAAAATGAAGAGAAACTAAAGAGCCTCTTGATGAAGGTGAAAGAGTAGTGAAAAAGCTGGCTTAAAACTCAACATTCAAAAAACTAAGATCATGGCATCCTGTTCCATCACTTCATGGCAAATAGATGGGGAAATAATGGAAACAGTGAGAGACTTTATTTTGGGGGGCTCCAAAATCACTGAGGACAGTGACTGCAGTCATAATATTAAAAGCTGTGTTCTCCTTGGAAGAAAAGCTATGGCAAACCTAGACAGCATATTAAAAAGCAGAGACATTACTTTTTCCAGTAGTCATATATGGATGTGAGAGTTGGACCATAAAGAAGGCTGAGTGCCAGAGAATTGATGTTTTTGAACTATGGTGTTGGAGAAGACTCTTGACAGTCCCTTGTACTTCAAGGAGATCAAACCAGTCAATTCTAAAGGAAATCAATCCTGAATATTCTTCAGAAGGACTGATGCTAAAACTAAAGCTCCAATACCTTGGCCACCTGATGCAAGGAGGTGACTCACTGGAAAAGACCCTGATGCTGGGAAAGATTGAGGGCAGGAGGAGAAGGGGATGACAGAGGACAAGATGGTTGGGTGGCTTCACCAACTCAATGGATATGAGTTTGAGCACCTCCAGGAGATGATGAAGGACAGGGAAGCCTGGAGTGCTGAAGTTCATGGGGTTGCAAAGAGTTGGACAGGACTGAGCAACTAAACAGCAACCAACTAGGGAGACATGTCCTGTTCTATGTCTTTGTGTTTTTTTTTTCAACATGACCAACAGAAAAAAATAAAAATTTAAGAAGAATCTATATAAATACACCTACTAATAAGAAAAACATTCTTTGCCAGACCATCTGTCCTGATTGTGTATTTTGAAAATCCTTCATATTATTTTGATTTATACAAATAGCATAAATTGAGCACCTACTACATGCAATGAACTAAGCTGAATACAAGGGATGCAAGATTAAGAGAGCCAGTACCCTAGAGCTCATAATTTTACTAGCTAGACATATAACAAATAACTCACTGTAACAGCTGCATTGAACAGATTGCTTGGCATTTGATGGGGACTCAGTGAATATTTTCTGAAAAAATAAATTTTAAATAGATGAATGATAGAGAATTATTAAAAAAAAAAAAAAGGCAATGCCTGAACTTGAGACAAGGAGATAAACGAACTTAGAATTTACAGATAATTTAAAATTCTCCAGGAGGGTGGGCAAGGATGGAAGCAGCCTTCGTGAGAAAGCCATATTCGTCAAATTGCAGACATGCCAGCCTTGCAGCAAGGACTCGGGTTATGGAATTGGCTGCATATTGGTGGAAGGTCGTTCAAGACAAGGTTTGGAGTGTAGGTCAAGTCCAGATCACAAAAAGCAGTCTGAGGAGTTTCGCACTTCTGCTGGAACAAATGAGGTGGTCACTGTGGTTTTGTATTGAAATAATCTCCTTCATAGCCATCTGGAAAATGAAACTGAGTTCATCAGAAGTGGATAGAGGATGAGAGCCAAAATCAATCATGGAAAAGAGGAGGTTTCCAGAAACACTTCAGAAGATGGAATGGGGAAGGAGGCCTGGGTGGAATCTAGGGGGAAAAGGAGAGAAAGGACGACAATATTGGGTGAGTGTGAAACACACAGAAAATGGGACTTCCCTGGTGGTCCAATGGCTAAGACTCCACACTCCCAATGCAGGGGGCCCAGGTTCAATCCCTGGTTGGCAAACTAGATCCCACATGCTACAGCTAAAATTCCTGAGTGCCAAAACTAAGGCGCAGCACAGCCAAACAAATAAAGACTTAAAAAGAAAGAAAGAAAGAAATACATGGAAGAGATTGGAGAGACGGTGAATGCAGAAAGCCAGGGGTTAGGGAGGTGATACAGGTCATACGTTCTGTTTGAGGACGTTGACTTTCAGGTGAGTTGTAATGAGATGGGAAAATCCAGTAGGCAAAGAAAATAGATTTTGAGGCCAGGAGACATGGCTAAGATTAAGACTTGAGGGTCACAGAGTCATCAACACCAGGAGATTTTAGGTAATCTGAAGGTAATAATTAGTATCATCAATACCATAAAAGCAAATAACATTGTTATTGATAACAATATGCCCTGCTTAGTGTTTTATTACAGATTACATGTAATTCTCATAACAAACTCTTCGAAGTAGATATAATTATTATCCCCATTTTTTTTTTCAGATGAGTCAGCTGAAACACACAGAGATTATCCTGTCCTAGGTCTCACAGCCAGCAAGTGCTGGAGCAGAGAGGCTCTAGACAAGAGGACAAGTCCAGAATCTACCCCAAAATGTGTTTTGTGTGGCCAGCCCAGCACTTTCATGAGTTAAATTTGACTTTGGCCGTTGCCTACAGCCTGCTCCACAAGTTCACCACTCTCCCCAGCATACCACTGTGTCTTAATCCCACCTATATAATTGACGGACACTAAGATGAACTGTCCATATCCCCTCTCATGGAAGGACTTGTCTGTCACAAGCAACTGTCAGCTCCTTCAGGGTTTGTCTCAGTGGCAGGGAGCTGCCTGCCCGTAGATCATACCTCTTCCAGGGCAGTTCCCATCCAAAGACTGATGGAGACAAAAAGGGGAGAAAGGCCAGGCCATCTTGGCCCCACACAGGATGACTCTGATGGGTCATTCCCACTTCAGAACCCTGCTGAGTTTGGATGACGCTCTCAGCATGGATCGTAACTCACTGTCTTCTTTCCAGTTCTGCTTCCTTTCCTTCCCTCCCTCCCTCCCATGGGTGTTGTTCTCCAGGGCACTTACCAATTAATGTTTTGCTCACTAAATTCCATCCTAGAGTGTGTCTCTAGAAGTACTCAGCCTGTGACACATAACCTGCCCATTCCTTGAACACAGTGAATTTTTACACCTACAAAAGGCACAAGCATTGTCTTAAGAGTTTCTAAATCTTTAAGATTTAGCTTAGTGTATGAACAAAAGCAAGTACAAAGGGCCTGTCACCAGTTGAACAAAAGTTGACTCAGATTCCTTTCCAGGCCAGAAAATCCACTGTGAGCTCAGTCTGGGGGTTGCTCCAACTCTGGCTCCCATCTGCCTCCCCTACATCTTTATATTTGAACACCTACCCTCCAAAGTCTCCAAGCCTACAACCTGACCTGTCTAAGACCCAGCCCTAAGCCAATTCAACAGGGGATAGAGTGTCAGGCTGTTGACCAGACTCACTCCTGCCCCATGCATCAACTGAGTCAATGTCCGGAGAGGGGTTAACACATATCCTTGGCACTAACTGATTGCAGCCATGAAATTAAAAGATGCTTACTCTTTGGAAGAAAAGTTATGACCAACCTAGATAGCATATTCAAAAGCAGAGACATTACTTTGCCGACTACGGTCCATCTAGTCAAGGCTACGGTTTTTCCTGTGGTCATGTATGGATGTGAGAGTTGGACTGTGAAGAAGGCTGAGAGCCAAAGAATTGATGCTTTTGAACTGTGGTGTTGGAGAAGACTCTTGAGAGTCCCTTGGACTGCAAGGAGATCCAACCAGTCCATTCTGAAGGAGATCAGCCGTGGGATTTCTTTGGAAGGAATGATGCTAAAGCTGAAACTCCAGTACTTTGGCCACCTCATGCAGAGTTGACTCATTGGAAAAGACTCTGATGCTGGGAGGGATTGGGGGCAGAAGGAGAAGGGGATGACAGAGGATGAGATGGCTTGATGCATCACAGACTCGATGGACGTGAGTCTGAGTGAACTCTGGGAGTTGGTGATGGACAGGGAGGCCTAGCGTGCTGCAATTCATGGGGTCGCAAAGAGTCGGACATGACTGAGTGACTGAACTGAATTGAACTTATTCCTTTGGCTGAGAACTTCCACTGCCTCCCTCAAGTTCTTCTGTTGAAATGCAAATAATCTAAGTATATATGTCTGCATGTCTTCAGTATTTATGAATTGATAAAAAGATGAGAAGGATTCAGGCCAAAACATAAACAATGGTTTTCTTTGGGTTGTAGAATTGTTGGTATTTCTTTTATTTTTCTACAGGACTGATGCTGAAGCACCAATACTTTGGCCACCTGATGTGAAGAGCCAACTCATTGGGAAATACCCTGACGCTAGGAAAGATTGAGGGCAGGAAGAGAAGGGGGTAACAAAGGATGAGACAGTCAGTATCACTGACTCAATGAACACAGTTTGAGCAAACTCCAGGAGATAGTGAAGGACAGGGAGGCCTGGAGTGCTGCAGTCCATTGAGTCGCAAAGTATTGGACATGACTTAAGCAACTGAACAACAACAAATTTTCTAAAATGAACCTGGGCTGTCTTTACAACAATGTTTAAAATGAGTTTTCAAAGACAATAGGACTTTACCTTTCTCCTCTGCAGATAACCTTGGGAAAGGAAGCCCATTAAGCTATGAGCGTGAGAGGAAGGTACTAATTCCTTGCTGTCAATGATTTGGAAAGTCAGCCAGTTGATACCAGAGCATCGAGGAAAATAAGATGTTGAAAAGTTCTATGTTAGATGAAGCTGGCCATAGTGAGAGGCCATAGTTTTCTGATTAAGGCATCTAAGGTCAACCAGAGGAGGAAGGCCTTGCAAAAATGGACACAGGAGACATTACACTAACCTTATTCCTCACCCTCCAAGCATCCATCCCTTTGCGCCTACCCCCACAGCACACAGGAGAAGGAAAAAAGCCTAGATGTACTTCTACCCCTTATGGCAGGGGAGCACTTCTGCCTGCCCCTCTTCCTCCTCTGGTGATTTCTGAAGTCCCTTTTATCTCTCACCTGTGAATTTCAAGTCCAGGTCTTCCCTGGTGGCTCAGATGGTAAAGAGTCTGCCTGCAATGCAGGAGACCTGGGTTCAATTCCTGGGCCAGGAAGATCCCCTGGAGAAGGGAATGGCAACCCACACCAGCATTCTTGCCTGAATAATTTCATGGACAGAGGAGCCTGGTGGGCAAGAGTCCATGGGGTAGGCAGAGTCAGATGTGACAGAACTAGGCCAAAACACTTGATCCTTTTCTCACCTCCTCCAGGCTTGGCTCTGATACATCTTACTGTCCAAGATGGGGAGAAGCCTACCAAACAAGAGCCCAGACTAGAACACCAAGAAGAAAGGGCACTGAGCCCTTCAGCTTAGCCTTGTCTATGCTCGGGGATGCCTTCCAGCAAAGCCCAATTTCACCTGCATTGCCGTGCGCTGGCCTCATGACCTCACAACTCTCCCTGCTGCCTGGCTCCTGTGATCACTGCAGTTCTCACTTGGACCCTGCTGTCCCCTGGGGTCTGCCACCTCCCCATTGCCCCTGACCCAGTTCTGTCCCCCTGTGTGTGGGAACATGCAGGCATCTTCCGTGCTCTGTGGAAGACAAAGGAGACCCGGCTCTGTCCTGCGTGGTTCCCTCATATCCAGTTGTTACTAGAAACACCGGCATTAAATCTTGGCCCAGGGAGCAGGGAGTCAGGGAGAAAGTCAAGGCGCCCCAGCTCCTTTCCTTTTCTTCTCTGTGGTGGATGAAGTCAGCACTTTGCACAGGTCCGCTGGGGTCACCTTTATGCATTAAGCTAGCTCCCTGGCTTTCACCTTCAACAGCCAGCACTGAAGGGTCTTCTCTGAAAGAGTTCCCAGAGTCCACTTCACCTGCAAGCCTAGAAAGTAGACTTGTCTGTGAATGTGTGTTCCTAGTGCCTAACCCTCTTCCCCTTACTGGAGGGTGAGGAATAAGGTTAGTGTAATGTCTCCTTGCAGTCTTTGTAATCCCAGGGACTACAGCACACCAGGCTTACTTATCCTTCACTATCTCCTGGCGTTCACTCAAACTGGTTTCCACTGAGTCAATGATGCCATCCAACCGTCTCATCATTGGTTGCCATCTTCTCCTCCTGCCTTCAATCTTTCCCAGCATCGGGGTCTTTTCCAATGAGTTGACTCTTCTAATCAGGTGGCCAGAGTACTGGAACTTCAGCATCAGTCCCTCCAATGAGTATTCAGAGTTGATTTCCTTTAGGATTGACTGGACTGATCTCCTTGCTGTCCAAGGAACTATCAAGAGTCTTCTCCACAGTCTTCACTACAGTTTGAAAGTGTCGATTGTTCAACGCTCAGCCTTCTTTATGGTCCAAATTTCACATCCGTACATGACTACGGAAAACCCATAACTTTGGCTATGCGGACCTTTGCCAGTAAAGCAGTCTCTGCTTTTTAATACCCTAGGTCTGTCACAGCTCTTCTTCCAAGGAGAAGGTGTCTTTTAATTTCATGGCTGCAGTCATGGTCCTTAACCAATAGCTGATGGGACAGGAACATGAGAGCCTCAGCAGCCTTGCTGCAGGTTGGGACAAACCCTCAAGTTCCCCTGGAGGGTTGGGGGTGGAAAGGTATTCTCCTTCCTTCTGAGGCCCCCCCTTCCTTCCCCATCTCCCTGGCTACTGCCTTGAATGCATCACTTACTCACATGTGAACCCTCTCTCCTGGTCTGCTTCTGGGGAACATGACCTAAGACTCTCTCCATTTCCCTCTCTTCTTTCTTCTTCCTAGCAGTGAGCTCAAACCACTTCTATAGTCTACTTTCCTTCTACCACACTTCAGTAAACCTCACTTCTTAGAGTGGTGAGATGTCTTTTTTTGAAAATGTCTTTCTAAAGAAATACCAAGACAAGTGATTCAGCACAATCTTCTTTTAACAAGACAGATGCACTCTGGGAAAATGGAAACCCAGGAACCCTCTTGGACTTGGCAATAATGACAGTTGACAAGAGCCGTGGGCCATTTATCTCAGAATTTTAAACTTAAAACACCCTGATCCCTTTACTGAATTTTATGTTAAACTTGTTCAATTATTTTCAACCAAATTGCAAGTTATTCTCCAGATGCTAAATTTGACCTGCTTTTTGAAAATAGGTTAGACAGTCTGTGTGCTCCTCTGAAATCTGACATCGTTCCGTAACTAACATTAACTTAAAAATAGGAGTGAGCCACCTTTGCAATAAACTGTCAATAAAATGTGGTCTGTAGAGACTTGACTAAGTTTGCTTCTGATTGGTTTTAAAAGTTTAATATGAAACAAGAAGCTCCTGATATTGGGCTAATTTCTTCTTCAAATCAATCCTGCTTATGTAGTGCATTAGGAAGCACCATTAAGCTTGTGCATGGTATCACAAGGCCAAGCCTGAATTTCATTGACCATAAAATAAAAGATCAGCCATGATGTCAACCTGGAGACCTAGAGCCCTGGTTTCAGGAGGAGGAGATTTGATGTTTCTCTTTCCACCAGTCTTCTAGACTAACTTTAGATATATCATTTTAGAATCTCTAAGTGAAGATATTCCAAAGAATGCTCATGCTTAATGATATAATGAGTCGGTTTCATCAAGCTAATTTTTGTCCTCCTGTGAATTTCATCAAACTTTTTGCCAAACAGAACATAGTAAAGTGAAGAATTATTACCAAAGTTATGGGTAATTTAAACATTCAGGACCACAATTAAATCTGAAATGAACATTGCTACTAAATTAGATAGCACACTTCTACCATTATTCTCCTTCTTGTGGCCAAATTAACAATACCAGAAATAGCAAGCAACTCTTGAAAGCAGAAAATTACACTACGAGTAGAAGGGAGGTTGTTGTTCAGTCGCTCAGTCACGTCTGACTCTTTGCAACCCCATGGACTGCAGCACACCAGGCTTCCCTGTCCTTCACTATCTCCTGGAGTTTGCTCAAACTCATGCCCCCTGAATCAGTGATGCTATCCAATCATCTCATCCTCTGTCGCCCTCTTCTCCTCCTGCTCTCAATCTTATGGTATGGAAGGGTTGAGCAAATAATATTCTCTGAGGGTTTTGCGTTCTTAGCATGTGACAGATACTATCTTAGAAGCTTTATCATATTAAACTACTTAGTCCTTACAGCAATGAGGATTATCAGTGAGAGAAGTACTATTATTATCCCCATTTTTCCAGAAGAGAAAATGTAGTTACCAACAGCAAGGCATTTGTCCCTCATGTACAGTTTTAGGGAGTGAGGAATTAAACTCAGTTTTCCTCCACAGCCTATACTCTCACCAACTATGGGATCAAGCTGCCTCCAACAGAAGACTGACTCAATCAAAAAACAAACAAACCTTCCTCCATAATCAACCAGGAAACCTAAACTTCTTTCTGTGGGACCAATTCCATGAACAAGGACAGGGCCTCAGAAGGCCTGTGTGAACTTGTAAACAAAAGGCGGCGGCAACATCTAGCGACCTCGGCACCACTGAGTGGTATGGGTGGGCACCATTCTCCAAGACCACAGTGTGAGTGGCTCCCCCTGGAGGTGGGCAACCCTGCAGCAGGAAGAAAATGATCAAGTCTGTGAAGCACTGGAGATGTTTTGGATTGGAGTGAGGTCCAAAAGAGAGGAGGGAAGCCTGGGGGAACAACTAGGCCAGCAAAGCAGAGTTGTGAGGCTGTGGGAATTTGATACAAAGCAAAAACGTCGCCAAAACGGGAGCTGGGAGGTGACTGAAGAAATTCCTGGCCTGCTCAGATTTTTGACAGTTGGATCCTCAATTAAATTTGCTCTGAATTCTTATCTGCCCATTGGCCTCCTCTCAAATCAGTCCCAAGAGAATGTACTTTGGGCATCAATCACAGCCTTATCGTGGGGAAGGGGTTGTGTAACTCAGTGAAGCCATGAGGCATGAGCCACAGGGCCTCCCATTGACAGACGGGTCATAACGAAGAGTTGAGACAAACAATGGTCCATGGAGGAGGAAATGACAAAGCACCCCAGTATTCTTGCCCTGAAAACTCCATGAACAATATGAAAGGCAAAAAGATATGACACCAGAAGACAAGCTCCCTCAGTTTGAAGGTGTCCAATATGCCCCTGGGGAAGAGTGAAGGGCAATTAATAATAGCTCTAGAAAGAATGAAGCTGCTGGGCCAAAGGGAAACAATGCTTAGTTGTGGATATGTCTGGTAGTGAAAGGAAAGACTGATGCTGGAAAGAACAATTTTGCATAGGAACCTGGAATGTTAGGTCCATGAATCAAGGCAAATTGGACATGGTCAAGCAGGAGATGGAAGATTAAACATTGATAATCCTAGGAATCAGTAAACTAAAATGGACAGGAATGGGTGAATTTAATTCAGATGACCATTATATCTACTACTGTGGGAAAGAATCCCTTATTTAAAAAAAAAAAAAGGAGTAGCCCTCATAGTCAACAAAAGAATCCAAAATGCAGTACTTGGGTGCAACCTCAAAAATGACAGAATGATCTCAGTTCATTGCCAAGGGAAGCCATTTAACATCACAGTAATCCAAGTCTATGACCTAACCACTGGTGCTGAAGAAGCTGAAGTTGAACAATTCTATGAAGACCTATAAGACCTTCTAGAACACACACCAAAAAAGGATATCCTTTTCATTATAGGAGATTGAAAATGCAAAAGGACGAAGTCAAGAGATACCTGGAGCAATAGACAAGTTTGGCCTTCGAGTCCAAAATGAAGCAGGGTAAAGGGTAACAAGAGAACATGCTGGTCATGGCAAACACCCATGCCAACAATCCAAGAGACAACTCTATACATGAACATCAGCAGATGATCAATACCAAAATCAGAATTAATTATATTCTTTGCAGCTGAAGATGTAGAAGCTCTATACAGTCAGCAAAAGCAAGACTAGGAGCTGACTGTGGCTCAGATCACCGGCTCCTTATTGCAAAATGTAGGCTTAACTTGAAGAAAGCAGGGAAAACCACTAGACCATTCAGGTATGACCTAAGTCAAATCCCTTATGACTATATAATGGAAGTGAAGAATAGATTCAAGGGATTAGATCTGATAGACAGAGTGCCTAAAGAGCCATGGATGGAAGTTCATAATTTGTACAGGAGGCAGTGACCAAAACCATCTCCAAGAAAAAGAAATGCAGGAAGGTAAAGTGGTTGTCTGAGGAGGCTTTATAAATTGCTAAGGAAAGAAGAGAAGTGAAAGGCAAAGGAGAAAAGGATATACCCAACTGGATGCAGAGTTCTAGAGAACAGCAAGGAGAGATAAGGCTTTCATAAGTGAACAATGCAAAGAAATAGAGGAAAATAATAGAATGGAAAGACCAGAGATCTCTTCTAGAAAATTGGAGATATCAAGGGAACATTTCATGCAAGGATGGGCACAGTAAAGGACAGAAGTGGTAAAGACCTAATAGAAGCAGAAGATATTAAGTAGAGGTGGCAATAACACATAGAAGAACTATACAAAAAAGGTCTTAATGACCTGGATAACCATGATGGCATGGTCACTCACCTAGAGCCAGAGATCCTGAAGTGTGATGTCAAATGGGCCTTAGAAAGCATTACCACAACAGAGTTAGTGGAGGGGGATGGAATTTCAGCTGAGTGATTTACAATTCTAAAATCCTAAATAATCCTATTTAAAATCCCAAAAGATGAGGTTGTCAAAGTGCTGCACTCAATATTTCAGCAAATTTGGAAAACTGAGCAGTGGGCACAGGACTAGAAAAGGTCAGATTTCATTCCAACCCCAAAGAAGGGCAATGCCAAAGAATGTTCAAACTGTTACACAAATGCACTCATTTCACATGCTAGCAAGTATGCTCAGAATCGTTCAAGCTAGGTTTTAGTGGTACGTGAACCAAGAACTTCCAGATGTGCAAGCTGGGCTTAGAAAAGGCAGAGGAAACAGAGATCAAATTGCCAATATTTGCTGTGTCATAGAGAAAGCAAGGAAATTCCAGAAAACATCTACTTCTGCTTCATTAACTATGCAAAAGCCTTTGACTGTGTCAATCACAACAAACTGTGGAAAATTCAAAAGATGGGAATACAAGATCCTCTTACCTGCCTCCTGAGAAACCTGTATGCAGGTCAAGAAGCAACAGTTAGAACTGGACATGGCACAACGGACTGGTTCCAAATTGGGAAAGGAGTATGTCAAGGCTGTATGTTGTCACCCTGTTTATTTAACTTACATGCAGAGTACATCAGGCAAAATGCCAGGCTAGGTGAATCACAAGCTGGAATCAAGACTGCCAGGAGAAATATCAATAACCTCACATATGCAGAGAATAACACTAATGGCAGAAAGTGAAGAGGAACTAAAGAGCCCCTTGATGAGGGTGAAAGAGGAGAGTGAAAAAGCTGGCTTGAAACTCAATATTTTAAAAAAAAAATGGAGATCACAGCATCCAGTCCCATCACTTCATAGCAAATAGATGGGGAGACAATGGAAACAGTGACAGACTTTATTTTCTTGGGCTCCAAAGTCACTGATGACAGTAACTGCAGCCACAAAATTAAAAGACACTTGCTTCTTGGAAGAAAGCTATGACAAAACTAGACAGCATATTAAAAAGCAGACACATTACTTTGCCAATAAAGGTCTGTATAGTTAAAGCTGTGGTTTTTCCAGCAGTCATGTATGTACATGAGAGTTGGACCATGAAGAAGGCTGAGCACTGAAGAATTGATGCTTTTGAACTGAGGTGTTGGAGAAGACTCTTGAAAGTCCCTTGGACAGCAAGGAGTTCAAACGAGTCAGTCCTCAAGGAAATCAGTCCTGAAAATTCACTGGAAGGACAGATGCTGTAGCTGAAGTTCCAATACTCTGGCCACCTAATTAGAAGAGCTGACTCATTGGAAAAGACTCTGATGCTGGGAAAGATTGAAGGCAAAAGAAGAGGGAGGCAGATGATGAGACATTTAAATAGTATCACTGATTCAATGCACATGAGTTTGAGTAAGCTGTAGGAGACAGTGGAGGATAGAAGAGCCTGGTGTGCTGCAGACCATGCAATTGCAAAGAGCTGGACATGACTGAATGACTGAACAACAACGTAAAGGGTAAAATGACCCTCTTCCCAGCCTCCTCCATCCACACCCCCAACTTGCTTCCCTTCCAATGACACCCACCCAGATGCACTTCAAGGGGCTGTACTTGTCTGCCTTTGCTTGGTTCTCTTAGACTTCTTACTCACCTGGGGACTGACCGATTGTCCTTTAGGACAGTTACTATATCATCTGAGTAAGCGTGAAAGTGTTAGTCACTCAGTCATGTCTGACTCTTTCCAATGCCATGGACTGTAGCCCACCAGGCTTCTCTGTCCATGGGATTCTCCAGACAAGAATACTGGAGTGGGTTTCCATTCCTTTCTCCAAGGAATTTTCCCAACCCAGGGATTGAACCTGGGTTTTCTGCTTTGCAGGCATATTCTTTATCATCTGAGCTACCAGGGAAGCCCCATACAGTCTACAGTATAGACAGTATCTGGTCTGTTGTAAACAACCAGTCCTCATTAGCTGAACCAAATGGAATTCCTCAGGGCATTAGAGAGGCCACTGAAATTATAGGATGTTAGTCTCTCTATCCAGTACTCTTGCCTGGAAAATCCCATGGATGGAGGAGCCTGGTGGGCTGCAATCCATGGGGTCGCTAAGAGTCGGACATGACTGAGCGACTTCATTTTCACTTCTCACCTTCATACACTGGAGAAGGAAATGGCAACCCACTCCAGTGTTCTTGCCTAGAGAATACCAGGGATGGGAGAGCCTGGTGGGCTGCCGTCTACGGGGTCACACAGAGTCCAACACGACTGAAGCGACTTAGCGGCAGCAGCCTCTCTCTATATATATATGTGTGTGTGTGTGTGTGCGTGTGTGTGCGTGTGTATACACATACATACATTCATACGCACACCATAGCTATAAATATAGATACAGATGCCTAGAGAGCAAACATGGTGTGTGTATGTATGTGTGTGTACATATGCAGAAAGAGAGAGAGAGAGTATACATACATATTGTAATTTTAATGGCCTCTGAGGAATTCTATTTGGTTCAGCTAATGAGAACTGGTTGTTTACAATAGACCAGATGCTGTGCTCAGAATTCAAAGGTAGTTGTAAAAGTGATCCCTTGTTAACCTCTCCCTCATATAAGCCTCCTAATACAGAACCTTATAACTCTCGTATGTTTCAGACTCACTGGGAGCATGTTATATTTCTGCCCAGGCTACATGCTATAGAAATTCTGACATCCAGTCTAAGATGTCACTGCCTATTTGAAGTGTATTTTGTCTAAAACTAAGAAAGAAAAATGCTTCAAGTTGTTATTTCATCAGTTTTAAGAAGCACAGATTTCTGAAATGTAGGGGAAATTACATCTAAGAATAGTAGTTTGCCTAGTTTGGGGACCCAGGCATTAATGTGTGGTCTTCTTTAAATATTTATTTATTTGGCCATGCTGGGTATTAGTTGCAGCATGCAGGATCTTAGTTGCAGCATGTGAACTCTTAGACGCAGAATGTGGGATCTTAGTTCTCTGACCAAGGATCAAACCTGGGCCCCCTGCATTAGGATAGGAGTATGAACTCTTCACGATTAGACTATGTGTTTTAAATGAGACTTAAATGATTCTAATAAGAATCACTGCCCTGCTACCTCTACCATATGTCTTACTATTCACCCATTCTTCATTCAAGAAGCATATTTTAAACACTTACTGAACTGCAGATGGTCTATAATGTGTAATATTACACACACATTATATATATATATATATATATATATATATATATATATATATATATATTTCCCACCCATATGGAGTTTATACTCTAGTATAGAAGAGATAGGTAAATTAATGAGGGCACTTTCTGTCTCCTTCACCAGATCATGAAAGCAGTAACTCTTCCCTAAGTAAAATGGCTCTATTCCTAATAGAATGGGGAGAGACTATGCAAACCTCCTGTCCCATGGATGAAAAACTTCACCTTTGTTATGCTCCAGGACCTTGACTGTTGATACACCAGACCTCACCCATCAAAAACTATGAACAGTATTGCTCTTTCCAGCTGAGAAGCAACTGGGCCTTGAACAGTAATAACAACAAGGAAGGTGAGGTATTCTTGGCTAGAAATTGCTGGAAAGCTGAGCACACACAGGCAACAGAGTCAGGAGGAAGAAAGACCAAAAAACTAAAGTAACAAGTGGAACAGAAGAACAAGAATAGCAAGCGGCAGGGGGTGGCAGATAGAAGACAGGACATTAGAGATTAGAAGCAGCCAAGACCACAAAAATGACCAGAAGCAAAAAGTGACAATGGACAAGAGATCTGGTAACAAAGAATCAGAGGGGAAAAAAGACCAGAACATTAGCAGTTACAGTGCAAATAGAAATGCATAGCCAGCATCAGGTGAGGAATTTGGAGCAGAAATGAGTCAAGTCCTACCTGAAGGAGACTTCATTACAAAGTAGAAGAGCAACTGATGTTAATAATCATTGAGATTAATGATTATTTTCTATTATTAAAATTGCTGCCCAACTCCATTTAAAAGCTTTGAGAGGTTTACACAGTTAAGATTGAGTCCCTTTTAAGGAATTGCTGATAAGACTGTTGTAGCCACGCATTCTGGGAAACAAACTCACTCAGGACAAGGCAGATAGTGGAGTGGAGTTTATTACACCAGTGGCTCCAAGGCAGAGTCTCCTCTTAGCCAAGGACCCTGACCAGCTTTTCTGAAAACATTATATACCCTAAGTGTATGTGACCAAACCCACCTCCCCAAATTACCTGAAACTAGTCTGAGCAAAGGAAAAGAAAGACACAATCAAAGTTAACCCGTGATTCATATGCCTTAAGCCTAGGTAGTTAACAGTGGACAATTATCAATAGGCCTGTGGTCATACCCCAATAAGCATAATAGAATTTATGATTCTATTCAGTTACACAGATAATTAGGTATTCTTTTAGGCAACAGAGAGTCTAGGTACGAGCCCTGGGGCTCTTGCATCCAGGGGGCCTGGTTTTCCAGTTGGTATGTCGTTTCCATAGATACTGGGGCACAGAGCTCAAAGCCCACAGTCCGGCCCAAGATGGAGTCCTGCTTTCAAGATGGAGCTTGTTCTGTCTGTTTCCTCCTCATCTATCATTTATTGAGTTGCTACTTTATAGCAGGTATTAAGAGACAAAAATCTCATAGTCCACTAAAGGAAAGAAACACAAAAACACATAACTGGTACTGCAAGGAATTTGGCACAGCACCTGGTGACTCCAGATCCTGAGTCCATGTCTGCTGACCTGAAGGTGCACAGGTGTTCATGCCACCAGTAGAAGCTCAATTTGGCTGAGCAAAGGACTCATTATCAGAAAGTACAGAACAGGAGGCATCTGCGGGTCGCTCTTTGGCCTGAGTAGACCGAGACAATGCTACGTGGGCTGGGTGGTCGGCTGAGAGACTGGGCTGGAGAGGAAACATAGTAAATTGGGAAGAGGACAGACGAGACAGCCTGGACGCTTGAACCAGCATAGGGAGGGTTGACGACTACAAGACCCGAGCAGCGTCATCCTTTATACCAGAAAGCTGGTGGCATTATGGGGAAAAAATAAAACAAGAAGAAAGTGGAGGAGGTGCTAGAAGAGGAAGAAGAATAAGTGATGGAAGAGTTTTAGACCATTGAGTGGTAAAGGGCAAAGTGGAGTATCTCCTAAAGTGGAAGGGGTTCTCAGATGAGGATAACACATGGGAACCAGAAGAGAAACTGGATTGCCCTGACCTCATTGCTGAGTTTCTGCAGTCACAGAAAACAGCACACGAGACAGATAAATCAGAGGGAGACAAGCGAAAGCTGATTCTGATTCGGAAGATAAGGGAGAGGAGAGCAAATCAAAGAAGAAGAAAGAAGAGTCAGAAAAGCCACGAGGCTTTGCCCGGGGTTTGGAACCAGAGCAGATTATTGGAGCTACAGACTCCAGTGGAGAACTCATGTTCCTAATGAAATGAAGAACTCTGATGAGGCTGACCTGGTCCCTGCCAAGGAAGCCAACGTCAAGTGCCCACAGGTTGTCATATCCTTCTATGGGGAAAGGCTGACGTGGCATTCTTACCCCTCAGAGGATGATGACAAAAAAAGAAAACAAGAATTAACTCTCTTGAATACCAGCCCCTGTCACATCTGACTGTGGGTTTCAAGTGGGGAAAGGAGGAGTTCTACTTGTTTTGACACCATAAAGGTGGCTTGAGAAGATGTCCTTTGAAGAGCCAGTATAGTTTCTATGCCCTACAGCAGCCCAAGGGCTTCAAAGCCATTCCACACTATACAGTTTGCACACCCATCCCAGTGGAGGGGGAGGGAAGGAAGGTCAGTGTTTGAAGGCAACCCATTCTGAACCTTACCAAAAAAAAAGCAAATGGCCTTCTAGGAAGAACAAAACGCAGAATGGGATGTGGGAGAGCAAGTGATACTATAGATCTTCAAAGAGCATCTCCACAACCCACACAGCCTTGTTCCCAAGAGTGTTAACTCTGCACTTTTACATCGTAGCATGTGTGTAGTTTTTGGTTATTACTGGTGTATCATTTGGGGTGGGTGGAATTGGGTGGGAAAGAAGGGAGATGGGTTAGGATCATTTTCGTTAAAATTTGGGGAAACAGTGAAAGGAAGGAAAAAACAACTAATAATGACTGGGTTCTGTGTCCAGAATATCGTATCCTTTCAAAAAATGTCATTGGCAACCTAAATGAGGACTGTGAGAGACTATTTAAAAGCTGTGAATGCCTGAAACTTAGAAGCCAAGGTATTCCCTGCCTGAGCTTAATGCTGTTCCCAGCAAAAGACTAAGAAACTACCAAAAAGATATATGCATCACAATGCTCAGTTCAGTTCAATTCAGTAGCTCAGTCGTGTCCGACTCTTTGCAACCCCATGAATTGCAGCATGCCAGGCCTCCCTATCCATCACCATCTCCCGGAGTTCACTCAGACTTGCGTTCACTGAGTCAGTGATGCCATCCAGCCATCTCATCCTCTGTCATCCCCTTCTCCTCCTGCCCCCAGTCCCTCCCAGCATCAGAGTCTTTTCCAATGAGTCAACTCTTCACATGAGGTGGCCAAAGTACTGGAGTTTCAGCTTTAGCATCATTCCTTCCAAAGAAATCCCAGGGCTGATCTCCTTCAGAACGGACTGGTTGGATCTCCTTGCAGTCCAAGGGACTCTCAAGAGTCTTCTTCAACACCACAGTTCAAAAGCATCAATTCTTCAGCACTCAGCCTTCTTCACAGTCCAATTCTCACATCCATACATGACCACTGGAAAAACCATAGCCTTGACTAGATGGACCTTAGTTGGCAATGTCTCTGCTTTTGAATAGGCTATCTAGGTTGCTCATAACTTTTCTTCCAAGGAGTAAGCGTCTTTTAATTTCATGGCTGCAGTCACCATCTGCACTGATTTTGGAGCCCCCCGCCAAAAAAAGTCTGCCACTGTTTCCACTGTTTCTCCATCTATTTCCCATGAAGTGATGGGACCAGATGCCATGATCTTCGTTTTCTGAATGTTGAGCTTGAAGCCAACTTTTTCACTCTCCTCTTTCACTTTCATCAAGAGGCTTTTGAGTTCCTCTTCACTTTCTGCCATAAGGGTGGTGTCATCTGCATATCTGAGGTGATTGATATTCCTCCCGGCAATCTTGATTCCACCTTGTGTTTCTTCCAGTCCAGCGTTTCTCATGAAGTACTCTGCATAGAAGTTAAATAAGCAGGGTGACAATACACAGCCTTGATGTACTCCTTTTCCTATTTGGAACCAGTCTGTAGTTCCATGTCCAGTTCTAACTGTTGCTTCCTGGCCTGCATACAGATTTCTCAAGCTCATAGCAGCATTATTCACAACAGACAAGGAAAGCAACCTAAATGTCCATCAGCAGATGAATGGATAAAGATGTGGTACATGTATACAATGGAATATTACACAACCATAAAAATAAGGAAATATTGCCATTTCCAGCAACATGGCTGAAACTAGAAATTATCATACTGAATGAAGTAAGTCAGAAAGAGAAAGTCAAATACCATATGATATCACTTATATGTGAAATCTAAAAACAAAAAAAAGGATACTAATGAACTTATTCACAAAACAGAAACAGACTCACAGACACAGAAAACAAATTTATGGTTACAAAGGGGAAAGGGAAGGGGGAAGGATAAACTGGGAGTTTGGGATAAACAGATACACAATATTACATATAAAAAACAGAAAGGTCTTACTGTATCTTGTAATAAACTATACTGGAAAAGAGAAATATATATATATAGATATGAATCACTTTACTGTATACCAGAAACTAACACAACATTGTAAATCCACTATATTTCAATAAAAATAAAGAAATAAAGCATTGAGCCTGGAGCCAGGGAGATCTGTTGAAAGAATAATGGTCCCAGTGAATGATCACAAAGGTTTGAACCAAGCCAGTGGTGTCAGGGATGGAGAAAGGGATACCAAGACATGTTTAGGAACAGAATCGAGAGGACTCGGGCTGAATGACGAGTTCCTAAAAGAAAGGGCAAAATCAAGAGTGGCTTGGGTAACTGCATAGAAGCTTTTTACAGAAACTGATTACAACAACAGGAGAGAGTTGAAGCAAGAAGGTGGGGCAGGGAACAGGTGCCGCTTCGGTCTTGTTAAAGTTAAGATGACTCTGAGACATCCAAGTTCAAATCTCTAGTAGCCACTGGGAGTACAGAAAAATAGTTGAGCCAGAGTTACCTGTTAGATCTCCAAAAGCTGTAACTAAGGAGACAAGAGAGGATGTACGCATGGAAACAATTAGTGAACAAAGAAATGTGGAGCATTTAAGATGCTAAAATTCCTTAAGTGGGATAATCAGGATTCGAAGAGGAGGGAGAACCATGCCAGCTAGCAGAGTAGGAGAAAGGAAGCTTGGCTATGAGGAATGGGAAGAATTTGGAAAAGCAGAGGAAGAACACTTCAGTGGTCAGAAGATGCACACACCAAGTCAGAAGGCAGAAGTGGAAACCTAGGCAGAAGTTAGGTTACAGAGTACAAGCATGATGACTAAAAATCTAGGGAAGAGCAGGTTACCAGGGGTCCAAAAGTCAGGAAGAAGAAGGAAGTCTCATCACAATAGGGAACAAGAGGCTGTTACACATTTTGAATAGAAGAAGGTCATGACAGAAACATTTAACCACTCCATTTGAATGTAGTCTAGGAGATTCACCCCATGCGTATTCACATCTGTGCCCAACACAAAATTATCATCTCTTCAGTAAAGCCTTTTGATCATCCACATTTATATAAAGAAATCTTAAAATGGAGAATTTCCCAAAGATCTAGCAAGGTGAAGAAGCACAGTAACAGTGAAATTTCATGATGCCAAGCATCATTACAATAAATTACTCTGCCTAACGAACATGTCCACGTTCTACAGATGGTCTATAATAACAGTGTTCTGTTGAGCAGCTTATAACATGCCTTCTGTCTGAGAGATCCTGTTTAACACATGCTTTCCTTTATACTTGACCATGGGGGTCACTTGCAATGGTGACTCTGAAATATTCATGAGCTATCCCAAATCTTGGATCACAGATGAATAACAGAACAGGAATTCCTTTTTTCTTCATTAACAGTTGAGTCAAGAATCTAATAAGGGTTTTCCTGCTTCTCTGGGTAGGACAGTTAGCTTAGGAGTCAGTTTGAATAATAGGGACCCAACTTCTTCCACTCAGTTCCTCTGAGTTGAGCAGACTGACAAAATACTCCTATGAACCATCAAGGCCACTGCCTCCATAGCATCACAGGTAGGCATGTGACTAGAGGTGGTAGCTGTGATTGGTTCAGGAATGGATACATAACCTGAATTAACCCAGTGAGACACAGGCAGATACTGCCAAGGATTGAAACAGCCCACCTCTTCTTTCTTGCAAATTAAATTCTGACTTTCAATTATTGGGTGACCTTAGCAACATCATATCTAGCCCCTAGGGGATAAATGTCAATAAGCCTAAAACTACCAAGTAATTGTATTCCCTTTGAAAAGGATTGGTAAAGCATGAGTGTGCAAGGTAACTGACCCACGAGACCTCGAGGAGTTCTGTAGAGTTTTTCTGCATTCTCAAAAAACAGAAGCAGGGACTTACTCTTTACTACTTTTGGACATTGTCATATGAAGATGTGATATCAGGAGCTGCTACAACCATCTGAGATTACGAGGAGGAGGCCCACAGAGAAGCTGACCAAATGCCCTCACATGATTGATCCCCTACATCAACTCATTTTGGAACTGCCTCTATCTCTGGGCTTTCCGCTATGTGAGAAAGCAAGCCCCTTTGACCCAGTTTTCCGTTCCTTGTGGCCAAAACCATCCTGAGTGATTCAGGATGAAATCTGGCCCTTTTGCTGCCGCTCTCAGATAACGGAAGTTCTTCCTCCACTGATATGACTAAGCAGGTGGGACGTGACCTTGGTTCTCTCGACCCTCTATCAGGGAGGCAGCAATCAGAAAAGCAAGCCAACAAGAGAAGCACTGTTCAGAGACAGACAGATGATATTATCTGAACATCTAGGTCCAGTTTTTTTCATTAAGTTACCTCCAAATTTTTCAGTTATGTGAATCAAAAAATTTCCTTTTCCCTTCTTCCTAGTTTATGTAGCTTCTCCTCCACTTGTAATTTAAAGACATCTACATATACACAGGTATGGAGGGAGAAAAAAAACTAATTGAGATAACATGGAAAACCTCCAGAAGAATGTCAGGTCATAGGCAACAACAGTGGAACCTTAATCTATGCTTTCTGTACTTCTTTTATATCCTTCAGTCAAATTATCACAACCAAGAATAACATCAAGTAAGTGCCAATCCTCTCCAACTTCCTCCACCTCCCCAATCCCAAATGTCCCACAAGTTTGAAATAAGACCCAGCCAAGCATCCATACCAGCCCTGAAAACAAGGCAGAAGAAAAAGGAAGCAAGGTGGTCAATTATGTGACCTTTCCTTCCTTCCCTTCCCACTCTAAAGAAAGTTCTTTTCATGTATTAGATTCTTTTACTATAAATGAGTCCCAGCTGTTTCATCCTCAACTGCTGCCAAATGGCTGAAAAAATTCCAGCATTTTATCAATCATATCACATTCACAGGTCACATCTGGTTCAGTCCTCTGTCACAGCACATTTGGTTTATATGCTAATGTTTACCTGTGCTACAAAATGTCAAGTCCCTCAAGACTAGGAAGAGTCTTCTCTATTGAACACTCCATGCCTAATACAGTACATACAGTACATAACACACTGAAGGCATCTAAGAATACTTGCTGATTGAACAGGAGAATGAATTCCACCTCAAGGCTCCCTTAATTTATATGAGAAAGTAGGGGTGTTCTTTAAAGATGAGTCAGGCCAGGGAATACAAATACACCAGATTATTTATCTATCAAGAGCAGTTCTTAGCTATAAGCAACAGAGGAAAACCCTGACTGACTAATTAGAAAAGAAATGTATTTAAGAGATGTTGGGTAACACAAAAATTGTTAGGAGGTCTGGAGAACCAGTGCAAGGCTTACCTTTAAAAACAAAGCCCAATTTCACACCACAGAACTGGCCAGTTGAGGAAAGCAGCACCGTACTAAGCACTGGCAGAAATGCTACCTTGGCCACCAGTGTCACCAAAAATGGAGGCTCCATCCCCATTATGTTATGTTATATTCTTCACATGCGAATTGTAAACTTATCCAGGTGCATCTGACTGCAGAGTCTGGCTTCATATTTGCATTCTCATGGCAAAAAGACTTGAAATTTACATCTATTTCTATATTGAGGAAGTAAAAATTCACTATAAGAGAAGTGTCTCTAAACATAGAAAGGCCACTCAAAAGATGATGAGCAGTCATGAATGTAACACATGCTCACTACTTTGGAACTTAGAATTTTAGACACAAAGTCCTCTGTATGCATCCCACCCATATCTGGACCAAAGCCCTGAATGAGGCAATGACTGACTCCAGGGCCCTCAGAGATGGCTCTTCAGACTCTTCTCCAGTGGTCTGCTCTGCCATCAGCCACCTAGGCTGACCTTAAGGCAGCGAGGAAACCAGAAAGGAATGCAAGTAGAGTGTATGAGTTTAGTTTGAGAAATGTGTCTCACACAAGTGGTTGAAAGTAAATGATAAGGAATTTGCATCCACTAACTCACAATCTTGGGAGGGGGATAAGAAGGCAAAAAGATATGATAGCAGAAGAGAGCCCAAAAGGTTGGAAGGTGTCCAATATGCTACTGGGAAAGAGCAGAGGGCAAATACTAATAGCTCCAGTAAGAATGCTAGGCCAAAGTGGAAATGACACTCAGTTGTGGATGTGTCTGGTGGTGAAAGTAAAGTCCAATGCTATAAAGAACAGTCTTGCATAGGAACCTGGAATGTTAGCTCCATGAGTCAAGGTAAATTGGATGTGGTCAAGGAGGAGATGGCAAGAGTGAACATCTATATCTTAGGGATCAGTGAACTAAAATGGATGGGAATGGGCAAATTTAATTCAGATGACCTATATATGAACTGATATATCTACTACTATGGGCAGAATCCCTTAGAAGAAATGGAATAGCCATCATAGTCAACAAGAGTCTGAAATGCAGTACTTGTGTGCAATCTTAAATAGGACAGAATGATCTCAGTTCATTTCCAAGGTAAACCATTTAATATCACAGTAGTCCAAGTCTCTACCTCAATCACTGACACTGAAGAAGCTGAACAGTTCTATGAACACCTACCAGACCACCTAGTGAAGAAGGAATTCATAGGGCCTGGACACCATCTTAGGCCTGTTCATGCTGATCATACTCAGCCACCTCTCCAACGGACTCTGGACTCTGTGCTTAGTGCCTATGGAAACTACAATAGAAGAATAAGACCCCCTCTGGACAGGGGAATCTTGAAGATCACATCCAGGTTACTCATCGCCTAAGAAAAAACACACTCTAATCACCCCTGCCTCCGGACAGGTCATAAATTCTTTCTGTATCTATCGGAGTGTAACCACAGGCTTATTGATTATTAACTGTTTGAACACCTAACACTTGATAACACTTGAATAATGGGGTTATTGTGATTGTATTTACCCTTCCTTTGTTTTATGTAAGTCTCAAGGAGATTGGGATGGTGGGTTCGGATACGTACACATGGGGTATAAAAGATTTTCACAAATGCTGGTCAGGGTCCTTGGCTAAGAAGAGACTGCTTTGGGCCCGCCGGTATAATAAACTGCACTCCACTATCTGCGTTGTCCTTCTGAGTGAGTTTGTTTCCCAGAATGTGTGGCTATAATTTGGTGCGTTGGCCGGGAAACTCCTCGCTTTGAGGAGACAGGTCTCATTTGAGGCCACCCCAAGGCTTTGTAGCTTGAATCTCCTAGAGAGGGAAGGCACCTCACCCCTCTGGAAGAATTCAGCCTCTCAACGCCGGGTTTCTTCGCTTTGGCAGGTAGTGAAAGGCAGCAAGGGAACTGAGCCCTCAGGTGGGGAGGAGCCCACCTGGAAGGGTGGAAGAGGGGGCCTGATCACCCCCCTGGGCGGGACCAGAAGGGAGACACATAGGAAACTGGTTTAGATTAGCGACAATACCTGCTCTGCACTCAGATCAAAGGCCATGCCAGGGATTTAAAAAAAAGGGAACTTAGGGTTTAAGCAAGCCAGTCAGAGGTGTGTCCACGCTGTCTTAAGGAACGTGCTGAGCTGTTGCCACAGGGTTTTAGAAAGAGGATATCGATTTCCGCATGCTCCTATTCTGCCCTCCCCCAGGAGGTACCCATGTGCTGTGTGACCCATCACCTCCCCTGCCAGTGGAAACAGGTAGATTGGCTTCTCGGGAAGGCCCTGGGATGTGGGAAACCAGAGGTAAGAAAATGGGAGGAAGCGGATCTAAGGCCACTGTATTGGAGAATATGATTGAGAATTTTAAGAAAGGATTCGATGGAGACTGTGGGAGGAAAATGACGCCCGGCCATCTCCGTACCCTTTGTGAAGTCGAATGGCCTTCAGTGGGAGTTGGCTGGCCAACAGAGGGAACTATGGACTTAAATCTCATAAAGGCAGTCTATGCTATAGTTACGGGAAAGCCCGGACACCCCGACCCGTTCCCGTACATAGACTCTTGGCTGGGAATAGCCCAAGACGCCGCCCCTCGTCCCCCAGATGGGCCCGTTTTTAAGCTCATGGAGCGGAAGGAAAAATCTTAATGGCCCAAAAGGTAACCAAGGATGAGGAGGAAATTTTACAAGACCCTGAAGGAGATGAGCTTCCACCACCGCCATATTGGATGATGGATCCGCCAGCTAGTAACACCGCGGCCACCAGAGGAACCAGCCCAAGAAGGGTAAGCCTCCCGGACTCTTCAATGGTCCCGACAGCTCCACAAGTCGTAGAGCCGGCCCCCTGGCAGGCTCCAGCCTCAGCTGGAGGGACAGTGAGCCCACCGGACTCTACCACCCTGGATGCTGCCACTACGTTCCCTGAACTCTACCCTCCACTCCCGGTAAGTACTCCCAGACAAGGGGGAGGAACCGCTGGAATTAAACAAAGGCTCCGCTCGGCCAAAGAGCCAGAGGAAAGAATACCCTTGCAGATGCCCCTCAGAGAAGTTCAGCAAGCCCCAATGATAGGCTGCTGCTGCTGCTGCTGCTGCTAAGTCACTTCAGTCGTGTCGGATTCTGTGTGACCCCTAGGGGAGGATGGTAATTATCTCCAAGTTCCGGTAACCTATTACTATCAGCTCTTTTCATCAATCGATGTACTGAACTGGCAAAAACACACCCCCTCTTACTCGGTGGAACCCCAGGGCATGACTAGAATAATGGAGACTATTTTCCGCACTCATCAACCAACCTAGGACGATATAATGCAATTACTAGCATCTCTCTTTAGTACAGAAGAGAGATATACGATCAACACTGAGGCAAGGAAATAGTTACAGGAGATGGTTCCTGAGGGCACTGCTAACCCAGAGAGGTGGATAGAGCAAGCCTTCCCCACTGACAGACCTAATTGGGACTACAATCCAGAGGAAGGAAAAATCCAATTAGACAGATACCGGATGGCGATTATACAAGGACTTAAAAGGGGAGCCCGGAGGCCGATGGACATGTCTAAACCGGCTGGAATAGTTCAGAAGGGAAACGAATCACCTTCCAACTTTTACGAGAGACTTTGTGAGGCCTACAGACTCTATATGCCCATAGATCCTGAAGCTACGGGCTCTCAGATTGTTATCAATTCGGCGTTTATCTCGCAAGCATCTCCTGACATAAAATGAAAGCTTCAAAAGACCGAGAGAGTTCTATCCCTGTCTAGTTCTCAGCTGATTCAAATAGCAGGTAAGGTGTTCTGGAATAGGGACATGGAAATAGAAAAGAAATACAAGAAAAGGTATAAAGACGAGCAGAGGGGAACAGGCGAGAGGTTTGCAATGTTGGCTGCTGCGCTTGGAAAGTCTTCTGAAGACTTTTCCATCGCTAAAGCAAAGAAACCCCCTCTAGCTTCAAGGTCAGGACAGCCCTCCAACCGGTCCCAACAGAGGCCACAGACTCCATTACAGCCAAATCAATGCGCCCAATGCCACGGGTTCAGTCATTGGAAGAATGAGTGCCCAGAAGGAAGAAGGGAGAATAAACCCCTCCTGGCTGCAAAACTCACTAACATAGAGACTGAATGAGGATGCCAGGGCTCAAAGACATCAAGAGCCCCAAGAGCCCATGGTAACTTTAAAAATTGGGGACCAAGACATTGACTTTATGGTGGACACCGGAGCAGAATTGTCTGTGGTAACTAAACCCGTGGTGCCACTGTCTAAAAGGACAGCCGCCATAACTGGGGTTTCAGGAGAAGAAATGGTTAAGTCATTTTGCCAGCCCAGGAAATGTCAGATGGGGGGGGGGTCACCAAGTGACTCATGAGATCCTCTATATCCCTGAGTGCCCAGTACCCCTGCTGGGGAGAGACTTACTCTCCACAAACTAGGAACACAAGTGACTTTCTCTCCTGAAGAGAGGCCCCTTTTAGGGTGGGCACAACAACCTACTTACTCTCCCTCTGTGTGCCCCCTCAAGACGAATGGAGGCTACATGAGCCCCCTGGAGATAAACAAGACCAGGCAACAGAGTTGGAGAGAAGGCTAACTCAGCTGTTCCCTGAGGTCTGGGCCGAAGATAACCCCCCTGGGCTAGCTAGACACCAAGCCCCTGTAATAATAACTCAAACCTGGCGCCACCCCAGTGAAAAAGCGTCAATACCCAATACCCATAGAAGCCCGAACTGGGATTCTGCCTCACATCAGCAGGCTAAAACAGGCAGGCATCCTGGTGGAATGTCAATCAGCCTGGAACACACCCATCTTACCAGTAAAGAAGGAAGGAGGACAAGGCTATAGGCCCGTACAGGATCTCAGGTTGGTTAATCAGGCCACTGTAACTCTGCACCCAACTGTCCCAAACCCCTATACCTTACTTAGCCTCCTCCCACCTAAGACAAGGATCTGTACTTGCTTGGACCTCAAAGATGCCTTTTTCTGTATACGCCTAGCACCTGCATCACAATCATCTTTGCCTTTGAATGGGAGGACCCAATTGGAGGCAATAAGCAGCAGCTCACTTGGACCCGCCTCCCATGAGGATTCAAAAACGCATCAACCATCTTTGGAGAAGCCTTGGCCTCGGACCTGGAACCTTTCCAGCCTGAAAGGTATGGATGTTGGCTCCTGCAATATGTGGATGACCTGTTGCTGGCTGCTGAGACCTGGGAGGAATGCTGGGAAGGGACCCAAGCACTTCTCCAATTGCTGGCAGAGGCGGGATACTGATTGTCAAGGAAAAAGGCACAAATCTGCAAGGAGGAGGTAAGGTATTTGGGGTTTGTCTTAAGGGAAGGCACAAGGTTGCTAGACCAATCTAGAAAAGAAGTAATTCTGAGCTCCCCATGCCCAAGACTTGGCAGCAAGTCAGGGAGTTCCTAGGGGCCACTGGATTCTGCAGGATTTGGATTCCAAGGTATCTCAAATAGCCCAGGCCCTATTTGAGTTCCTGGCAGGGCCTGAAGAAAATCCAGTAAGTTAGACTGAGAAACAGCAGAAAGCCTTTGAGGAGCTAAGACTAGTAATCACCTCCGCCCCCACCTAGGGATTGCCAGACCTCAAACCATTCACCTTATATGTGACCTAGAAAGATAAAACAGCCATGGGGGTTTTGACTCAAACCTTGGGAACCTGGGACAGGCCGATAGCTTAACTTTCGAAGCAACTTGATAACGTTGCCACAGGGTGGCCTAGCTGTCTGCAGGCAGTGGCTGCGGTCACCTTACTGGTACATGAAGCCACAAAGCTGACTTTCAGCCAGGACCTGATCGTAAAAGTCTCACATGAAGTCAACACCCTCCTTCAAGGAGACCCCTACAGTTCAGTACAGTTGCTCAGTCATGTCCAACTCTTTGCGACCCCATAAATCACAGCATGCCAGGCCTCCCTGTCCATCACCATCTCCCGGAGTTCACTCAGACTCACTTCCATCGAGTCAATGATGCCATCCACCCATCTCATCCTCGGTCGTCCCCTTCTCCTCCTGCCCCCAATCCCTCCCAGCATTAGAGTCTTTTCCAATGAGTCAACTCTTCTCATGAGGTGGCCAAAGTATTGGAGTTTCAGCTTGAGCATCATTCCTTCCAAAGAAATCCCAGGGCTGATCTCCTTCAGAACGGACTGGTTGGATCTCCTTGTAGTCCAAGGGACTCTCAAGAGTCTTCTCCAACACCACAGTTCAAAAACATCAATTCTTCGGCACTCAGCCTTCTTAACAGTCCAACTCTCACATCCATACATGACTACTGGAAAAACCATAGCCTTGACTAGACCGACCTTAGTCAGCAAAGTAATGTCTCTGCTTTTGAACATGCTATCTAGGTTGCTCATAACTTTTCTTCCAAGGAGTAAGCGTCTTTTAATTTCATGGCTGCAGTCACCATCTGCAGTGATTCTGGAGCCCCCCAAAATAAAGTCTGACACTGTTTCCACTGTTTCTCCATCTATTTCCCATGAAGTGATGGGACCGGATGCCATGATCTTCGTTTTCTGAATGTTGAGCTTTAAGCCAACTTTTTCACTCTCCTCTTTCACTTTCATCAAGAGGTTTTTTAGTTCCTCTTCACTTTCTGCCATAAGGGTGGTGTCATCTGCATATCTGAGGTTATTGATATTTCTCCCAGCAATCTTGATTCCAGCTTGTGTTTCTTCCAGTCCAGCGTTTCTCATGATGTACTCTGCATAGAAGTTAAATAAGCAGGGTGACAATATATAGCCTTGACGTACTCCTTTTCCTATTTGGAACCAGTTTGTTGTTCCATGTCCAGTTCTAACTGTTGCTTCCTGACCTGCATATAGGTTTCCCAAGAGGCAGGTCAGGTAGTCTGGTATTCCCATCTCTCTCAGAATTTTCCACATTTTATTGTGATCCACACAGTCAAAGGCTTTGGCATAGTCAATAAAGCAGAAATAGATGTTTTTCTGGAACTGTTTTGCATTTTTGATGATGCAGCAGATGTTGGCAATTTGATCTCTGGTTCCTCTGCCTTTTCTAAAACCAGCTTGAACATCAGGAAGTTCTCGGTTCATGTATGGCTGTCAAATTCCCAGATTATTCAATACCAGGGACTGCTATGTGAAAAAACCCAACCTCCATATCGAGCCTTGCCGGGGTTTAAACCTGGCAACGCTTCTCCCAACGGGAGAAGGTGGACCTACTCATGATTGCAAGGAAGTCTTAGAGGAGGTCTATGCTAGCCGTCCAGATCTCCAAGACAGGCCAATCTCAAATCCTGACTGGACTCTGTATACTGATGGCACCAGCCTGGTAAAGCTAGGACAGCGACTGTCAGGCTATGCTGTAGTCACAGAGAGAACTGTTATCGAGGACGACTCCTTACCAGAGCACTGGTCAGCCCAACGAGCAGAGTTATGGGCCTTAGTCCGGGCACTGCAATTGTCAAAGGGTAAGAGCGTGAACGTCTATACCAACTCCCGGTGTGCTTTCGCTACAGTCCACGTACATGGGGCCCTATACTGGGAGAGAGGCCTTCTAACAGCCAGTGGAAAGGACACTAAGAATAAGGAGGAGATCCTGACTCTGCTAGATGCTGTCTGGAGCCGCATGGAGGTAGCAGTCATGCACTGCCATGGGCACCAGAAGGAAGACACCCCACAGGCTCGAGAAAATAGGCTGGCTGATGAGACTGCCAGACGGGCAGCCAAGGACAGAAAGGAATCGGGGGACATCCCCATGAGAACATTTGTCCTAGCTGAGCTACCTGAGCTGGCCCTAGACTCCCCGACATACACTGAGGCTCAAAACCAACTAGCTGAAGCGGAGGGAGCCACCAAAACAGACAAAGGATGGTGGGAGCTACCAGGCGGTAAGCTACTAGTGCCCGAAGAGACGGCCCCCTCTCTGGTGAGCCAAGCTCATCGTATGACTCACCTGGGACATGACAAATTGGAGGAATTGATTTGAAGATATTTTCTGGTTCCTCGCCTCTCCTCTCTATGTAGAACGGAATCCCAAAATTACAACGCCTGCTTTCAGATTAACGCCACTCCAGGGTGCAGACCAAAACCCAGGTATCCAATTAAAAGGTACCCTTCCTTTTGAACATCTGGAAGTGGACTTCACTGAGATGAGACTGTATCACCATCTTCATTATCTGTTGGTCTTGGTATGTACTTTCTTGGGATGGGTGGAAGGCTTCCCCACCCAAACTGAAAGAGCATCAGAAGTAGCTCAGAGCCTGCTTAAGGAAATAGTTCTTCGATTTGGATTCCCCACCAGATAACCACCCAGCCTTCATATCGGATCCGATACAACAAGTAAGTAAAGCCATGAATATAAAATGGAAGTTACACACTGCCTACCAGGCTCAGAGCTCCAGAAGGGTGGAAAGAACTAACAGGACTTTAAAGGAGACGCTTTCTAAGTGGATTATAGAAACTGACTGTTCCTGGGTAGATTTACGTCCCATAGCCTTGCTTAAACTCAGGATGACCCCACAGTCCCACGGCTACTCTCCCTACGAAATTGTATATGGGAGGCCTCCTCCCATAATAAGACAGGTACAAGTGATATACATCAGGTAAGAGGAAACAGGATATCACAGCAGATGGAACAACTAGGAAAGGTAATTAATCAAGTAAGTCTGTGCAAGAAAGAATACCATTCCCCTTGAGGGAGCAAATGTGTGAGTTTACACCAGGGGACCAGGTATGAGTAAAAGACTGGAAACATGACCCACTAGACCCCCAATGGAAAGGTCCTTATACTATTGTTTTTTTTGTTTTTGTTTTAATTTTTATTTTACTTTACAATACTGTATTGGTTTTGCCATACATGGACATGAATCCACCACGGGTGTATACTGTTGTTTTAACCATCCCTACCGCAGTTAAATTGCAGGCATTGCCCCTTGGATCCATCACACCAGAGCAAAGATGGCATACCACTCTGACCCAGAAGACGCTGACTGGACCACCTAGAAGGACCCCACCGACCCATGGGAAACCAAGATCATCCTGAAGAGGAAGAAGAAAACGAGGTCCCAGATGACCCCTCTATGGGATGGAGCTGGGTAAACGACTCCTGCTACTCACCCTCACCAATGCATTTCTGCAATTCCTGCACAGGACAACGTCTTTATCTCATGGGCACATTCTTATGTGGACTTCCACAACTCCTCCAATTGTTGGGTATGTGGGGCTATGCCCATGTCAGTAATGGACAGACTCCCCTGGTGGGTGTCACCACTTCATTATGGAGACTTTATACCACTGTGTTCCTTCTTGGAACAACAGAAAGAAACTTTCCTTTCTCTCACCAATCATAACCTTTCTTTGCTCTCCTGGTGTAAGAAAAAGCCATCAATGGGCTTGGGACATAGGGTTACATTTAACATGAGCACTAGTCTTATGGAGGTAACAAGGGCTTATATCTCATATATGAAAAATAAAAAGGAGAAGGGCTCCCTTACAAAAGGGGGCCAGGCCTCCCAGTACCTTGAACAATACTATCAGGTCTGGGATGAATATTGCTGGATGACTCCTGAGAAAGGACAGTTAATTGTTCCCACTACTATTTGCTGGGAACAAAAAGAACATAAAGTTGGATTTGGAGACCGCCCCCTAGACCCAAAAGAATTAAAATATATGGGTTATTTGTCCCCTGAACAATGTAAACAAATCTTGGAAGTTACTTATCACCCCAATTGGTCTGTTCAGTGGCCCAGTTCCAACTGGAAATAGAGTCCCAGAATCCATTGGGTAGCCCCCAATGGGGCCCAGTGGTTCTGTGGGCTTAACTTATGGCTGTGGTTACCAGTTGGCTGGGTAGGGCTTTGCACACTAGGATTTGCTTTCGCCCATGGCAGTATTAAGCCTAGCCTACACCAACATCCAGTAAACCTGCCCTATCTGCATGCAAGACAGACATGATCCATGTTCCAATGGTATGACTATCTTACTGCCTTGTTCGTACCCTCTATAGGGACAGTGGATATCATGGTTAAGGTAGAGGCCTTAATTAATTTCACTAAACAGGTCCTCTTAGACAGTACAAAAGCCATTCAAGCTTTGAACGAAGAACAAATTCAGTTGAGGAGGGCAGTAATTCAAAATAGGATGGCATTAGACATAGTCACAGCAGCCCAGGGGTGGACTTGCGCCATAATTAAAGTCGAATGTTGTGTATACATCGCTGACCTGTCTGGAAATGTATCTACTGCCTTGGAGGATATGCGAAATAAAGTGAAAGCCATGTCTAATGAAAATACTCTCTTTTGGACTTCGGTCCTGTCCTGGGTAAAGGGAGACTGGTGGAAAACTATTGTAACTGTTGTTATAGTCATCTTAATCATACTGGTTTGTGGGCCCTGCTTCTTACAATGCCTTGTGAATTTTGTAACCCAGAGATTGATAGCGTTCTCTCGTGTGGGTGGCAGGAGGACTAAGGTGCAATATATCTCAGTGAATGATGCTCATTACAGAAACTAAGAGCATCAAGAAGGGGGAATGAAGAAGGAATTCATAGGGCCTGGACACCATCTTAGGCCTGTTCATGCTGATCATACTCAGCCACCTCTCCAACGGACTCTGGACTCTGTGCTTAGTGCCTATGGAAACTACAATAGAAGGATAAGACCCCCTCTGGACAGGGGAATCTTGAAGATCACATCCAGGTTACTCATCGCCTAAGAGAAAACACACTCTAATCACCCCTTCCTCCAGACAGGTCATAAATTCTTTCTGTATCTATCGGAGTGTAACCACAGGCTTAATTGATTATTAACTGTTTGAACACCTAACACTTGATAACACTTGAATAATGGGGTTATTGTGATTGTACTTACCCTTCCTTTGTTGTATATAAGTCTCAAGGAGATTGGGGTGGTGGGTTCGGATACATACACATGGGGTATAAAAGATTTTCACAAATGCTGGTCGGGGTCCCTGGCTAAGAGAAGACTCTACCTTGGGCCCACCGGTGTTATAATCTGCACTCCACAATCTGCATTGTCCTTCTGAGTGAGTTTGTTTCCCAGAATGTGTGGCTATGACACTAGAACTAACATCAGAAAAAAGACATCCTTTTCATCACAGGGGACTGGAATGCCAAAGTAGGAAGTCAAGAGACACTGGAGTAACAGGAAAGTTTGGCCTTGGAGTACAAGGTGAAGCAGCGCAAGGGTTAATTGATTTTGTCAAGAGAACATGCTGTTCATAGCAAACCCTTTTAAACAAAACGAGAGACGACTCTACACATGGACATCACCAAATGGTCAATACCGAAATCAGACAGATTATATTTCCTACAGCCAAATATGGAGAAGCTCTACACAGACAGCAAAACAAGACCTGGAGTTGACTGTGGCTCAGATAATCAGCCTCTTGTTGCAAAAATTCAGGTTTAAATTGAAGAAAGGAAAAACCACTAGGCCATTCAGATATGACCTAAATCAAATCCCTTATGATTATATGGTAAGGGTGAATAGATTCAAGGGATTAGATCTCATAGACAGAGTGCCTGAAGAACTATGGACAGAGTTTCATAACACTTTACAGGAGGCAGTGACCTAAACCATCCCCAAGAAAAAGAAATGCAAGGCAAAACGTTTGTCTGAGGAGGCTTTACAAATAGCTGAGGAAAGAAGAGAAGTGAAAAGCAAGGAAGAAAGGAAAAGATATACTCAACTGAATGCAGAGTTTCAGAGAACAGCAAGGAGAAATAAGAAGGCCTTCTTAAATGAACAATGCAAAGAAATAGAAGAAAACAAAAGAACGGGAAAGACTAGTGATCTCTTCAAGAAAACTGGAGATATCAAGGGAATATTTCATTCAAAGATGGGCATGATAAAGGATAGGAACAGTAGGACCTAACAGAGGCAGAAGAGATTTAGAAGAGGTGGCAAGAATATACAGAAGTATACAAAAAAGGTCTTAATGACCAAGATAACCATGATGGTCTGGCCACTCACCCGGAGCCAGACATCCTGAAGTGTGAAGTCAAGTGGGCCTTAGGAAACATTACTACAAAGTTAACAGAAGTGATGGAATTCCAGCTGAGCTACTTAAAACCCTAAAAGATGATGCTGTTAAAGTGCTGCATTCAATATGCCAGCAAATTTGGTAAACTAGCAGTAGCCATAGGACTGGAAAAGGTCAGTTTTCATTCTATTCCAAAAGAAGGGCAATGACAAAGAGTGTTTCAACTACCATACAGTTCTGTCATTCAGTTGTGTCCAACTCTTTACAATCCCATGGACTAAAGCAGGCTTCCCTGTCTATTACCAACTCCCAGAGCTTGCTCAAATTCATGTCCATCGAGTCGGTGATGCCATCCAACCATCTCATCCTCTGTCATCCCCTTCTCTTCCTGCCTTCAATCTTTCCCAGCATCAGGATAACTACCATACAAGGGACTCATTTCACATGCAAGCAAGGTGATACTCAAAATCCTTTAAGCTAGGCTTCAGCAGTATACGAACCAAGAATTTACAGATAGATGTACAAGCTGGATTAAAAAAGGTGAAGAACCAGAGATCAAATTGCCAACATTCGTTGGATCAGAGAGAAAGCAAGGCAATTCCAGAAAAACATCTATTTCTGCTTTATTGACTATGCTAAAGCCTTTGACTGTATGGATCACACTAACAAACTGAGGAAATTCTTTAAGATATGGAAACACCAGACCACCTTACCTGTCTCCTGAGAAACCTGTGTTATGCTCCGAGCCCGTATCTCTAAACCGACCGAGAGAGCAAGTCCACCACAGTATTGCAAATGCAAGAAGGGAGTTTGTTTATTCCTAGCGCGCTAGGGCCCAAGTCTCATCCCACACAAGGGAATCCGACAAGAGCCCCGAACAAAGGAGTATGGCGGCTTATATACAGGCAGGTCTTTGTCTCAGTTACAGGAGTAGCTGGCATTACATGATTGGCCAGGCAGGATGAGCGCATATCCTATCTCTTTCTGGTAAACATGACTCAGGTCCTAGAGACCGTTGTTTGGTCCCTAACATTCCCCCCCCCCCCCCCCCGTCCTTAGATCATATAGAGGAATCTTCTTCTCGGTCCTGAGACATAGTTTGATATTGTTGTCGAAGCACAAAGAGCTGTACTGTATTTATGTGTTCCTTTACAAAGGCTACAAGTCTATTGATAATACATGGGCCAAAGGTAAGCATTAGTAAAAGTACTAGCAGGGGTCCTAGCAAGGTGGAGATTAAGGTAGTCAGCCAAGGGGATTGTTGAAACCAAGATTCAAACCATCCCTGTTGAGCCTCACGTTTTCGTTTACGTTGGGCTAGTCCTTTTCTCACTTTGGCCATAGATTTTCTAACTATTCTTGTATGATCCACATAGAAACAGCACTCTTTTCCTAGGGCAGTACAGAGTCCCCCTTGTTGCAGAAAGAGCAGATCTAATCCCCTCCTGTTTTGCAGAACTACTTCAGATAGAGAAGTTAGAGATGATTCTAAATGACTAATAGATTGCTCTATACGGGTAATGTCTTTATCTATGGCCACTCTCAGGGAGTTAAATCCTTGGCCTTGCAGGGACAGAGCTGTTATTCCGGTTTCAGCCCCAGCTATTTCAAGACCTAACATAGTTGCTATGGTTATGGCGGTAAGAGGTTCCTTCTTAACTTTATAAGTTCTTTTTGGAGGATTTAGAGTTAATTTGTGGGCCCAATAATCATATATTGCTTTCTCTGGTCGGTACAGAATCTTTGGCATGACAGCCACCATAACACAGAATTCTTCTTTGGGGTCAAAGATTGAGCTATGCAGGCATGGAGTTAGCCCCGTGTGTGAACAGACCCACCATCCCCCGATTTGAGGTATTAACCATTTAGCTACAGGCAAATCATCAGGCTCGACGACATGCACACAAAGTGGAGACTTTGCTGGTAACACCGTGCCCATGCATAAGCCCTTTCCCCATACCTCTTTCATCGTAAGACCCACCTTTCAGTCCCCTCAATGACATTGAAGAAGATCGGTGCTGTTGGCCAAGTCATAAGAGGCGTTGAGGCCTACTGCTTCGTAATAAGGGGGAATTATGTTGTAACATAACCAACAAGATTTAGTTGCCTCAGGATGGGTCTGATTCAGGATGGCATAAGCTGCCCTAATCAGCTTCCATAGGGGATCTATTTCAGCTAGCGCTTCTGCTTTGGGGCTCACTGCCAAAGATGTTGGCATGGAAGTCGTTAGGCGGGGGGTTACAGCCAGCTTTTTTACTTTGTTGGGCCCGATACTGTGTACAAGAATTGGCTCTAAGACCTGGCTCACTACTATAATCTCTTTTCCATCAACCCCAAACCCTCCTGATTCCCTCGTCTGTAGCCCCCAAGATAGGCCAGAGATCCAGGTCCCCTCTTTTTTGCTTTTTTCTGGATTGAACCTTATTCTGACTTTTGCATAATTGCAACTTTTACAGCTATAAGTTGGATCTCCGAGGACCCTAGGGAGGGGCTTGGCGAATGAAAACTTAAGTAAATCTCGATTTCCTACTTCCCAGCGCCGAGGTCCATCATTAGAAGTAACACAATCCCAAGTTTTACAATAAGAGTCTTGTGCCCCTCCACAGGTCTTCCAGTCATGTCTGGGTGTGCCTGGGCATGCCCAGAACCCTTGTTCTCAGAGATAACCCCTAGCCCAAGGCACATTTACCATCGGCTTAAGGTCAAAGTACAAGTCTGGCCACCATGTGTTTGGTGGATGTATTGCGGTAGTGGAGTTTAGCACCTCTCGTGTTAGTCCATTTTGCAGCTTCCAGGTGATTTTGATGGGTTGATGCGGGTTCACGCTGGCAACTCCGGAGCAGAGTAACTGGGTCATCCACAAGATGGCCCAGCCGAGTTGTCCTGGTCCTGTTGGCACCTTCGAAGCTTTAGCCTCAAGGGGTTGGACGGATGCAGAGATGCTTCCCATTCTTTCTTAGCGTCTTCCTGCTCTGCTGAAGCAGCTGGGTGTACGTGGCTGCAATGCACCCAAGGCCCAATACTGTCGACCTTTAGGGCAGTTGGAGTGGTAAGAAGAACAACATAAGGACCCTTCCATTTGGGTTCTAGTGCCTTGGTTTGGTGCCTTTTGACCCATACCCAGTCTCCGGGGCCAATGTCATGTGAGGGAATAGTTCCCTTATTTTGACCCACATGTATTTCCTGGAGCAGTTTCCAGACACGAGAGTGCACCTTGCTTAAGGCCATCAAGGCCTCTTGGAATTGCCCCAACGTGGGAGGCGGTAGTTTCTTCCCTTTAAATATTGGACATACAGGGGGAGGTCTCCCATACAGAATTTCAAATGGGGTCAGATTAAGTTGATAAGGAGTATTACGCGCACGGAAGAGGGCAAAGGGAAGGAGGGTCACCCAGTTCCCGCCAGTCTCTATAGCCAATTTAGTTAAAGTTTCTTTTAGAGTCCGATTCATTTTTTTTACTTGCCCTGAGCTCTGTAGACTGTATTCACAATGTAACTTCCATTTAGTCCCCAGGGCTAGGGCAAGGCTCTGAACTATTTGACTCACAAAAGCAGGTCCATTATCAGAGCCGATGGTCACTGGCAGGCCAAACCTGGGAACTATTTTTTCTAAAATCTTTTTATGCCACTATCATCGCGGTTTCTCCCTTTGTAGGAAAAGCCTCCACCCACCCTGAGAAGGTATCCACCAACACTAACAAGTACCGGTAACCATATTTGCCTGGCCTTACCTCGGTGAAATCTATTTCCCAGTGTTGCCCTGGTCCTTTTCCCCGATACCTCAGTCCTGCATGTTGTCCTTTTCCTGGCCTCATCTGTTGACACACCTTACAAGCATGCACTATGTTCTTTACAGTTCTCTGGTGCCGGGGAAATCGCAGGCGCGCAGTTTGAAAGCGCATCAGAGTCTTTTTTTCTCCCAGATGAGTAGACAAGTGCAAATGCTCACATAGTTGCTGTCCCAACTGAGCAGGGAGTATCAAGTAGCCGTCTGAGTCTCGGTACCATCCATCTTTATCTTTTTGAAGGTTGGTGTGTTTTTGGATCCAAGCAAAGTCTGTGGATGAATACTCAGGGGTTGGGGGCAGAGTTCCCATACCTGGAGGTGGAAGTCCGATCGCCAACACAGGGGTGATGAAATCTTCATCAGCTACTTTTTTAGCTGCCAGGTCTGCGGCATGATTCCCTCGTGCCGTGGGGCTGTCACCCTTTTGATGTCCAGGTACGTGTACTATTGACACAGCCCGAGGCATCTGTACAGCCTCTAAAAGCCTACGGATTTCAGGCAAGTTTTTAATTTCTTTTCCTTCAGCTGTCAAAAACCCCCGTTCCCGATATATCGGGCCCTGGATGTGTACCGTGCCAAAAGCATAGCGACTGTCAGTGAAAATAGTTATTTTTTTTCCTTTGGCTCTCTCTAATGCTTGAATCAGGGCAATTAACTCTGCCTTTTGTGCTGAGGTATCTGGGGGAAGGGCCTCTGCCCATATCGTCTGTCCAGAGTCATCTACTACTGCGGCTCCTGCCAGTCTCTGTCCATCTTTTACATAACTGCTGCCATCTGTGAACCATTTTAGCTCACTGTTATCCAGTGGAGTATCGGTTAAGTCCTTTCGCATTGCTGTTACCCCGGCCAGTATCTCATCACAATCATGGAGGGGGCTATTTTCCCCCGGATTGGGCAAAAGAGTGGCCGGATTTAGAGCGTTTGGAAATGAATCCGTGGGGTGTCAAGTAGCAAGGCCTGGTAGTGCGTCAAGCGGGCATTAGAAATCTATTTACCTGGGGGTTGATTTAAAACTCTTTCTATGGCATGAGGAGTGTAGACCAAGAGTCTCTATCCATAAGTCAGTTTATCAGCATCGTGGACTAAGAGCACAGTGGCTGTGATGATACGGAGGCAAGGTGGCCATCTGGCTGCCACTGGGTCCAGTCTCTTGGAAAGGTAAGCTACAGGTCGCTTCCATGGTCCCCATCTCTGTTAGTACCCCTTTTCCTCTCCCCCACTTTTCATCTATAAATAATTGGAAAGGCTTAGATGGATCAGGGAGGGCAAGGGCAGGAGCTTCTAGCAAGGGGTCGCCTGAGCTCCTGGAAGGCCTCTTTCACTGGCTCAGTCCATTTCCAGTCCTTGTTTTCTTTGGTCCCTTCATATAGGGGCCTGGCCTTTTCTGCAAACCACAAGATCCATAACCGGCAATATCCCATCGTTCCCAGAAATTTTCTCACTTGTCTAGGGTTAGCCAGCTCAGGGATCTGGAGGATGGTTTCTTTCATAGCCTGTGTTAGCCACCTCTGGCCCTGTTTTATCTTATAACCGAGGTATGTAACCTCTTGCTTAGCAATCTGGGCCTTTTTGGCACTAGCCCTGTAACCTAAAGTCCCCAAGGTTTGGAGAAGGTCACCTGTTGCCTCTTGGCACTCTTTTTCTGTAGCCGCTGCCAGCATAAGGTCATCAACATATTGTAATAAAACAATGGTAGGGTGTTCAACCCGATACTCATGGAGGTCTTCGTCCAGGGCCTCATTAAATAACGTGGGGGAGTTTTTGAAACCCTGTGGTAAGCGAGTCCATGTCAGCTGCACAGGGGTCTAACCACCGTCTTCCTGCCATTCGAAGGCAAAGATCTCTTGGCTTGCGGGGGCAAGAGGCAAACTGAAAAGGGCATCTTTTAAATCTAAAACAGTGTACCAAATGTAGTTTGTAGGCAAGTTGCTTAGCAATGTATAAGGGTTAGGAACCATAGGATGAATATCATTCACCCATTTGCTGACTTCTCGTAGATCTTGAACCGGTCTAAAATCAGTTCCCCCAGGCTTTTTCACAGGCAACAGGGGAGTGTTCCACAGGGACCGGCACCTTTTTAGGACCCCAGCGTCTATGAGGCATTGTATATGAGGAGTAATTTCTTGTCGAGCCTCTTGACTCATGGGATACTGTCGTACCCTCACCGGGGAAGCACTGGCTTTCAGTTCCACAATGATAGGGGGCCTCTGTTTGGCTAGTCCCATTCCTGCAGTTTCAGCCCAGGCCTGAGGGTATCTTTGAACCCATGGTTGTAGTTCGGGGCTTATTGTTGCTGGGGCCTCTGGCAAGTAGAGTCTGTATTCATCTTTTAATGCCAGAGACAAGACCTGAAGAGGATGCCCGGTCCCATCTAAAACCGACACTTGTCCGTGGTCGAAATGAATTTGGGCATTTACTTTAGACAGTAAATCCCTTCTCAACAAGGGCGCTGGACACTCAGGTATCACCAGAAAAGAATGGGTTACCTGGTGGGCCCCCAAGTTCACATGCCGTTTTGTAGTCCATCCATATCATTTAGTCCCGGTTGCTCCTTGCACCCAGCTACTTTTCTTAGACATGGGTCCATCTTTTTGGTTTAAGACTGAGTATGAGGCTCCCGTGTCCACCATGAAGCCAACCAGTTTCCCCTCCACATTTATAGTTACCCAGGACTCGGGGAGGGGCTTCAAGCCCTGACCCCCCTAGTCGCTATCCTCACCCGCGTAGAGGATATGACTGTCTGGAGAGGGAGTCTCGTTCTTGGGGTTCTTGGGCCCCTCTTTTAGATTTTTATTGGGGCATTTATCTTTTTAATGTCCAAACTCTTTACAAAACGCACATTGGTTTTTCTCAAGCTTACGCCTTGTTGTTTTTTATTCAGTTTTTTAGTCCAATTTTTTCCCTTTCTGGAACCTGTTTTTGTTTTCAACCCCAGCAAAAAATATCTGGGCCAGCTCTTTTTGATTTTTACGGTTTTCTTCAGCTCTAAATTCTCTTTCTTCTCTTCTAATGCAGTCCTCTCTCTCTTCTGGGGTCTCTCTATGATTAAAAACTCTCTCGGCTGCCCTCACTAGATCTTGCAAGGATTGTCCATTTAACCTCTCTGTCTTTTGTAACTTTTTTCTAATATCGGGGGCTGCTTGATTTACAAATGCTAACGTAACTGCCGCTCGTGACTCATCTGCCTGTGGGTCCATAGGGGTATACTGTCTAAAAGCTTCCATTATCCTTTCAAGGAAGGCTGCTGGGCTCTCATTTGGTTCCTGCCTCACTGAATTTATTTTGGCCAAATTAGTTGGCTTCCTGGCGGCCGCTCTAAGGCCGGCCATAAGAGTCTGACGGTACACCCGGAGACGCTCCCTACCTTCAGCGCGTTCGAAGTCCCAGTTGGGTCGCACCAAGGGGAATCCCTCCTCAATGAGGTTAGGCTGTATTGTGGACCTCCCATCCACCCCTGGCACATTCTTCGGAGCTTCTGACAGGATCCGCTCGTGCTCCTCTGTGGTGAGAAGCACCTGTAACAGTTGCTGACAATCATCCCAAGTGGGATTGTGAGTAAAAAGGATAGATTCTAAAAGATCAATAAGACCCTGCGGTTTTTCAGAGAAGGAGGGAGTCTGGGTTTTCCAGTTGTACAAATCACTAGTGGAAAAGGGCCAATACTGATATGTCCGCTCTCCACCCTCTCTGGCTGGTCCTGCCCAGACCGGAAACGCGTGAACAGTGGAGGAGGGGACTTCTGGGTCTTCTTCCACTACACTGGCCATTTTTCTTGTTTTTTCCCGAGTTCCCTGGGCGGGGCCCCCTTCTCTGCGATGAGCTGAAGGCTCGGTTCTCCTCCTGGCTTTTCCCGATGAAACCTGTGGAACCTGTGGAAGCAAGGGCAGATGTGGATCCACATACGGGGGTGGGAACAATTCGGTCTCCAGATCTATCAGATTAGGATACAGAGAAGATTCCTGGAAGACCGGCTTTGGTTGATTCTTTTTTTTTTTTTCTCTTCGGAAGCCTTCATGACTAGCACCTGTGGGCTTGGCGAGGTTGGAGTTGGGGAAGAGGGACGGGGAAGTTTAGGAGGAATGAGAACAAAGGGTTTAAGCCATTCCAGCGGGTTTCTCACTAGATCCTGCCAGACCAAAATGTAGGGAGTCTGATCTGCGTGCCCAGCAGGACTAGGAGTAAGCACCCTCTCTTTAACTGCCTGGATAATTTGGGGATTGAAGGTTCCCTCTTGTGGCCATCCGACATCAAAGGTGGGCCACTCGGCGGAACAGAAAGTCACCAGTTTGCTCTTCTTTACCAGTAACGAAAGATTCTGAGCTCTAGACTTGAAATCAGAGAAGTGGTTAATCATAAGAGATAAAGGAGTAGAAGTTGTTTGTCCCATGATCACAGAAAAGTACACTGGGAGCCAACAGAGCACACAAAGAGCAGCGCAGACACCACAAATAGACAAACAGATAACAAACACAAGGTGGCCACCGACAATGCACTCAATCTTACCTGCAGGATGTTCACAGAGCCAGCCACCTCCCCAGCACGAAACTGGGCCCCGGCCTTATGCTGGACTTAATCCAGTAACCAGAGCCAGCTGCCTCGCCAGCACGAAACCAGGCCCCGGCCTTACGCTGACTTGCCTCTGCACTTTACAGCCAGATGCCTCCCCAGTACGATACCGGGCCCCGGACTTAATCTGGGCTTCTGCAACGTTAGCACCGGTGCTCAGAGCTCTTATCTCCTAACGAGGTTACTCCCTTCTACCAGGAGAGTTGTCCTCCCCGGCGGGACGGAGATCCCAGACGAGCCCCCAGATGTTACGCTCCGAGCCTGTATCTCCAAACCGACTGAGAGAGCAAGTCCACCACAGTATTGCAAACGCAAAAAGGGAGTTTGTTTATTCCTAGCGCGCTAGGGCCCAAGTCTCATCCCACACAAGGGAATCCGACAAGAGCCCCGAACAAAGGAGTATGGCGGCTTATATACAGGCAGGTCTTTGTCTCAGTTACAGGAGTAGCTGGCGTTACATGATTGGCCAGGCAGGATGAGCACATATCCTGTCTCTTTCTGGTAAACATGACTCAGGTCCTAGAGACCGTCGTTTGGTCCCTAACACCTGTATGCAGGTCACAAAGCAACAGTTAGAATCAGACATGGAACAACTGGCTGGATCAAAATTGGGAAAGGAGTACAACACGGTTGTATTTTGTCACTCTGCTTATTTAACTTCTATGCAAAGTACATCATGTGCAGTGCCAGGCTGGGTGGATCACAAGCTGGAATCAAGACTGCCAGAGAAATATCAATAACCTCAGATATGCAGATGATACCACTCTAGTGGTAGAAAGTGAAAAGGAACTAAAGAGCATCAAGAAGCATTAAGAAGCAAAAAAAGCTGGCTTAAAACTCAACATTCAAAAATACTAAGATCATGGCATCTAGACCCATCATTTCATGGCAAATAAATGGGAAAAAAGTGGAAGCATTGACAGATTTTATTTTCTTGGGCTCCAAAATCACTGAGGATGGTAACTGGAACTGTCGGGAGCCACGTTAGGCATTACTGACAAAATGGAGGCACGGCCCCAGCCCCCTCTCCTCATTCCGCAGGCACGGACCTGGGATGAAGGAGTTAGGCCTTATAATTCTGACTTGTTTTTTCCTCTCCTCGGCTGAGTTGACTGAAAAGGAATATTAAGGTGCTTATTGTTCTTGAGAGGAGTATGAGAAGGCACAAAGCCTTCTGCGGCTGTGCTCAGAGAATAATTCATAAAGTTAATAATTGACATTTGTTTAAGGACTTTTACAAAAGAGTGTTCCAGGATGAGCACATAGGCCACAGCTTGAGGCCATGGGAGGGATTGCTATCTGAAGCCTATTTGTGAGGAAAATGTTTATGGCAAAGGAGTTTACTGAATTTAGGGCTTAGAAATAATTAAAATAGTTAGAAGTTAAAGATTTAAGGAATGTTGTAATGTTAGCATATTTTACTATAGCTTATAGAGGTTAGGAATTTTAGAGATACTATAGCTAGAAGCCTTTTTAAGAGATAGTGAACTCAGGATGCTAGGGGCAAACAGGATTTAGGAAGATAAGTAGTAAACTGAGGAATGTAGCATGAGTTACAATGTAATCACAAGTTAACTATAGGACACATTAGAGGAAGTAGATAATAGATGGCAAGGCTGATTCCAAGAGAATCACTGAAGCAGAAACTCTGTTTGAAGAGCAACAATGATTTATGGACATAATAAATCTGGGTGAGGGGGAACTGAAAATGTCAAACCTCTGACCTAATGCTTTTGTAAAAGTATAAAAGAAAATCTTAAACTTGAAATAAATAGACAGTCCAAGAAAACTGAGAGGCTGTCTCATCGCCGACATCATTCATCTCTTCAGGTTGAATCCCTGGCTGCTAGAGCTGGACTCCAGCATGGAACCATGAAATTAAAAGACACTTGCTCCTTGGAAGTAAAGCTATGACAAATCTAGACAGCATATTAAAAAGCAGAGACATCACTTTACCAACAAAGTCCATATACTCAAAGCTACGGTTTTTCCTGTAGTCATGTATGTATGAGAGAGCTGGACTATAAAGAAGGCTGAGGATGAAAGAACTGATGGTTTCAAATTGTGGTGCTGTGGTGCTTGTCTCCCTTGGACAGAAAGGAGATCAAACCAGTCAATCCTAAAGGAAATCAATCCTGAATTTTCATTGGAAGGACTAATGCTGAAGCTCCAATCTTTTGGCCACCTGATGTGAAGAGCAGACTCATTAGAAAAGACCCTGATTCTGAGAAAGACTAAAAGCAGGATAAAGAGTTGACAGAAGATGAGATGGTTAGATAGCATCACTGACTCAATGGACCTGAATTTGAACAATCTCCGGGAGATAAGGGATGGCAGAGGAAACTGGAGTGCTTCAATCCATGGGGTTGCAAACAGTCGGACATGATTTAGTGACTGAATAACAGCAACAACATATCAAGGAAATCAAACAGCAAAGAATGCTGTTCAATAGGGATGGAACACCATTGCTGACCCAGCTCCATACTGTAAGAAACGCCGCGGGAAGAAAGAGCCACCCCTACGGGCTGTTGATCAGGGCCTTTTATTGGGCGGTCGCTCTCGGGCAGAACTCCCGGGGGCGGGTGAGCAAGGAAGCGAAGGGGGTCTGCGAAGCAAAGGGAGTCTGTGAGGTATGAGGGGTGGGGAAGGGTTTTATAGCCTGGGCCGGGCTCCCATATAAGGAAGAAAACACAGGTTCAGCGGTGATTGGTGTCCAAGGGCTCCATGTCGGCTCCTGATTGGACGGCTTGGTTGTCGGCCCGCCTCCAGGGCTTGTCTGCGGCTCTCTGCTGGGACATGTCCCGACATGCCTGGGCATGCCCAGGCATGCCTCAACATGCCCAACCTTGCCCTGACCTTTCACATACCTCCCCACCTTCTCTGATGGACCCCATTGCATTCTGACAACATTTTTAGATTTTAAGTCCTTTGGCACTTGTGTATTTAAACCTTCTTGGCTAAAAAACAAAGTATTTTTATTTCTGTGTCTATCTTTTCATTTTCCAAATGTTTATTATGACAGATTCTCCAAAATTGCTGCTTGAACAACAGAACACAGATTTTACAAAAGATTAAACTGTCTATAATCTCTGCCTTTATTGATCTGAACCCCGTGTATCACAATTGCTGAGAAAGACTTGTTTCCTGTGAAATAACTTCAATAATTACAGCATGCCACATAATACATATAATGCTCTTTAACCAGCATAACTACGTTTACCCTCACAGGCACTCATTTTCTGTAATTAATGCTTATATGAAAATAAACCTGGGCTGAAAGCAAGGGAAAAAAATCAATGAAAAATAACACCTCTAACTTGCCAACCCTGCAGAGATGTTTACCAATATGCATACACCATTTCTGTGTGCTGCCCACTGAGACAGCACTAACAGTTCACAAATTCCTCTAAGAATAATCTTATTGACAAAGGCAACGAAATGAAATTGAAAAGTGCTGTCAGCTCAGTGATTTGCTGACAAATTATCCACAATAGTCAGTGACTCCTGACTTCAGGATTTCTAGAAGAACCCACTCCAGTGAATGCTGTGTTTTTTTGGTATCCCATAGTGAGGACATTGTACATTATCATTACCTTTTGTCTTTAATGGAAGGAAGCTGTTGTTATAGCAAGACTTAGGCATGAATTCTGGCTCTGTCTGTGGCTATCTGTTGGATAAATTATTTCACCCCTCTAAGCCTCTATTTTACTATCTTAGAACTGATATATATCAGGATTTTTTGAGAAGGCCAAAATAGGCATTCACAAACAGGAAATTAATAAATGTTGATATATTTAACATAAACTCACAGTGTAAGATATATTTAACATAAACTTACAGTGTAAATTTCCAGTAGAATTCAGTCATAGGAATAAATATTACTTGCCAGATACACTGATGTACTTTCTTTAAACTGGGCTAGCCTGCTTTGTAATAGACCAGGAGGTAATCAGATCAAGATTGCAAACTAAGAACATGCTTCTCTCATCTCAAATCCCCATAAACTGTAAGAAAATATTTTAAATTGAAAACAGCACAAGAAAAGAAGACTTGGTGCCCTCAATAGATCAGAAATTATAATAAAATTCCTAAAATGTTAAAGGCAGAGGAGTTTATATTTAAGGAAGAAATAATGGCCAAAACACACAAAAGAGAGAACTGATGAAGAGCGTGACTTGGGCTTCAAGCTGAGAGAAAACAGATGAAAAGAGAGGATGCAGGGTCAACCAGCAGGATGACTGGCTGATGCAGAGGCATCCAGGAAGGTCGAACCCTTGGATCTTCTCCTTGTGCCATGCAGGATCAGGAGAGATTTGTGTCCCTAGATAGAAGCGATGCACAACCAGGAAGATGTCCCCCCTGGTAGTCAGGGCTTGGGACAGAATTCACTGCCACCTGAAAGAAAGAGGAAGCCTCCGTAACTGAGGAGGCCACATTGCTGCCTGGAATTCTGGAAACAAGCCAGGCAGAAAGTGAAGAGGAGCTAAAAAGCCTCTTGATGAAAGTGAAAGAGGAGAGCAAAAAAGTTGGCTTAAAGCTCAACATTCAGAAAATGAAGATCATGACATCTGGTCCCATCACTTCATCGGAAATAGATGGAGAAACAGTGGAAACAGTGTCAGACTTTATTTTGGGGGGCTCCAAAATCACTGCAGATGGTGACTGCAGCCATAAAATTAAAAGATGCTTACGCCTTGGAAGAAAAGTTATGACCAACCTAGATAGCATATTCAAAAGCAGAGACATTACTTTGCCGACTAAGGTCCATCTAGTCAAGGCTACGGTTTTTCCTGTGGTCTTGTATGGATGTGAGAGTTGGACTGTGAAGAAGACTGAGCACTGAAGAATTGATCCTTTTGAACTGTGGTGTTGGAGAAGACTCTTGAGAGTCCCTTGGACTGCAAGGAGATCCAACCAGTCCATTCTGAAGGAGATCAGCCCTGGGATTTCTTTGGAAGGAATGATGCTAAAGCTGAAACTCCAGTACTTTGGCCGCCTCATGCAAAGAGTTGACTCATTGGAAAAGACTCTGATGCTGGGAGGGGTTGGGGGCAGGAGGAGAAGGGGATGACAGAGGATGAGATGGCTGGATGGCATCACGGACTCGATGGAAGTGAGTCTGAGTGAACTCCGGGAGATGGTGATGGACAGGGAGGCCTGACGTGCTGCAATTCATGGGGTCGCAAAGAGTCGGACATGACTGAGCAACTGAACTGAACTGAATCACATATAGCATGACACAGACTAACCTAGGAGCCCGCCCAGATCCCATATAATGCAAGCCCAGCAATTTGTTTCTCTTTTTTCTCTTTTGGACTACACCATGTGGCATGTGACACCTTCCCCAAGCAGGGATGGAACTGTGCCCCCTTGCATTAAGAAGCATGAAATCTTAACTGCTTGACTACCAGGGAAGTCCCCAAACCCAGCAAATATTTAAGGAAAAGTAACTCTTTAAAACCTTCGTGTGGCTCAATGGTAAGAATTCACCTGCCAGTGCAAGAGATGCAGGAGATCCAGGTTCAATCCCTGGGTTGGGAAGACATCATCTTCTGAATGAAAGGGACCATAATCATTATATGGATAAACTAACATCCAAAGAAACAAAGTTTTAAAAATGAGATTTTAAGTATGTATGGTACATATAGGGCTTTCCAGGTGCAACAGTGATAAAGAATCTGCCTGCCAATGCTGGAGAGGCCATAGACAAAGGTTTGATCCCTGGGTTGGAAAGATCCCCTTGAGTAAGAAATGGCAACCCGCTCCAGTATTCTTGCCTGAAAAATTCCATGGACAGAGAAGCCTTGTGGGCTTTAGTCCATGGGGTCACAGAGAGTTGGACATGACTGAGCACATTACGTATGATTAACATCATAAGAGGAATAAGAAGATAATGTCCTAGAAATATATTCTAAACAACTAGGGATCTTCAAAAGGAAGGTTGTAATTATTGAAAAAGTCTGAAAAACTCAATAAATGTGCCGAGTAACAGAAAAGATATAACTAAAGGATGATTACTTGGCTAGAAGATACAACTAAGGATCCTCCTAGAATACAGCTTAGAAAGGACAGATAAAAAGGTGAATATGGGTGGGAAAAAAATTCAAAGGTTTCAACATTTGCCTGATAGGAATTTCAAAAAAAGAACAGAGAGAAGAAATATTGATAGAAATGAGACAAAAAGATTTCCAGGAAAGATAAAAATCCTCAGAATAGATGGGTTGAACCAATGTCCACAACTTGCAAATACAGAGGATAAACTAGTGGTCACCAATGCGGACAGGGAAGTGGGGAGAGGCAATAGAGGGATAAGGGATTAAGAGGCACAAACTATTGTGTATAAAATAAGCTCCATGGATATATCATAGGGGCTTCTCTGGTGGCTCAACAGTAAAGAATCTGCCTGCAATGTGGGAGACTGGGGTTCGATCCCTGGGTCAGGAAGATCCCTGGAAAAGGAAAGGGCAACCCACTCCAGTATTCTTGCCTGGAGAATTCCATGGACAGAGGAGCCTGGTTGACTCTAGTCCACAGGGTCTCAAAAGAGTTGGACACGACTGAGTGACTAACACTTTCACTTTCAAGGATATATCATACAACACATGGAATATAGTCAATACTTTATCCTAACTATAGATGGAGTATAAGTTTTAAACACTGTAAACAAATCATTTCATTATACACCTGAAATTTATACAATATTGTGAGTCAACTATGCCTCAATAAAAATCAATAAAAAGTTTCTCCACTTCTTTCTTACTGACAGACAATATTAGCAAGCCCCAGCCCTCCAGAGGCTCAAACACAACGCCGCAGTATTGGAAACCCTGTTCAATGGCTGAGTGTCATCCGCATGTTTTCAGAACGCTTACTGAATGGAGTTCAGATCCTGATATACTGGTTAATGCTTCCTTCAAGCTTCCTTTGTGAACTTGATCTTTGCCTTTTGTCACCCAATATTCCGTGCCTTCCCTTAGGACCAACTTTAGCCATGTCCCACAGTCTACAAAACTTATCCAGGCACGGAGCAGTCTTTGAAATCAAAGGTACACCGTGATCAGACCTACTCTAAATGCTGCATGAGTTTCTGATCCAAACTTTTGATCTGCCATTTGTTCCCTGTTCCCTCCCTCCTGGAGTCCTGGTCCAGATGGCACTTTTCATTGGTGCTGTGCCCCATTCCTGTCACAGAACAACAATGGTTTTAATGTCCAAATATGGAAGCAGTGTTTCAGGACTGATGGTATCTACCACGTAAGGTAACGTATTCCTCAAAATATTTCCAAGATTTGGATGTCTGTTACCACAACTGATCACTCTTCAAGTCTGTGTTTGTTGACTAAACTATAAATATTTTAGCAATGGATTCACTCATGTTTTAAAAACACTATGCACTTATGAAAACACAAGGCTCATTATCCATAGAATATTTCATGTAGCTTAGGCAAAATACTTCTACATGTAGTAAGGGAATACAAAAAGGTTAACAGATGGGATGTATTTGCATTAGTGTCTTACTCATAGAAGTGAAGAGGTGAAACCTTTTTTTCTTTGGAAGTTACTTGGCAAAGAACTTGGCAAATAGATTAGAAATTATAATGATAAGAATCCAGTAGCAGAATTAGAGCCAATTCCCATTTAAGTGCCCCCATGCAGTCTCATTTACATGAGGGGATGGGGGGGGACAGGGAGGAGGCGGAGAGAGAGAGAAGCCTAGTAGAAAGAAAAAGTTGTGAACTTACTATAACAAGTGACACAATACGTAGAGACTTCCCTGCAGTCCAGTGACGAAGACTGCGCTTCCAACGCAAGCAGCCCAGGTTCAATCCCTGGTCAGGGAACTATATCCCACATGCCACAACTAAAGCTCTTGCATGGATCTTTTCACTGGTGCATGTTGTAACTAAAACCCAGCACATCCAAATAAATAAAATAAAAATAAATATTAAAAATAAGTGATACAATATGTGACTGACCATATTTTCAATTAAAACTCCAAGCCAAAACAATCTGCATGATAAATTATTGAAAGGGGCTGTCCAAGGCACCAGAAGAGATACAAAGAGTAGCCCATTTCCTAAAGATATAAGATAACTCCTCTGCTTAGAATTCAATACCTTCCTCCACCAGGGTTCAGTGGGGGCCCGTGATCCGGACACTGAGCACATTGCCTTCACCCCATAATCCAGGAATACCAATGACATTAGTATTCTTTTTTTTTGAGAATAAAATCACTTCATTTATTTCCAAAAGTGTAGAGGTGGGAAAGCAGCATGATAAAAATTAAGGTCAGCTCCCTGTGGATCCATTCTGGCTCAGGTGAGGGACAGTGGCTCTTTGGGCCAGTGTGTTCTCAGTGGGAGGGCTTCAGGTGGTTGGATCCCTCATTGCCATGGCATCCCTCAGGTCCATCACCAGCCAGAGCTGGTCCCTCCTGCCCTACCCTCCCCGGGAGCTATCTACGGGTTAGTGGGTTAATTTCCAGATGCAGCAGCTCTGGATCCTCCCAGTGGCCACCAGGTTCCCCACCCTCTCACTTTCCTGTCCCCTCAGCTGTCTCTTCAGCCGCAACCCCTCCTTGTCCCACTGAGTACCCCCACCACCACCAAGTCCCCGGCTTCTCAGGGTCACCCTCCTCTGGAACTCCTTCCTTCTGTCTGCTGACAGTCAGGCCATGGAGGTCTCAGTGACTGAGCCCCGCTCAGCCCACTGTGGGGCCTGGGGAGGCTGCAGAGGGGGTGGGAACAGGCCATCCCAAGCCCCAGTTCCACTGCCACCCCCAGCAGAATGCATCCTGTAGCAAAAGGTTAAAAAACGAGTAAAAGACACAAGCGCGTGATAGACCAGGAAAGAGCATGTCCACGCAGGCAGCCCCAACGTGGGGAGGGGCTGTGATGAGCTTCTGGGCTCCAGTGCCCACTTGCAGCCTGTAGAGCCTAAGTGTGCACCAGCCAAGTGGCCAGGGACTGGCTGGCACTGCCTGGCAGTAACAGAGCACTCTAGGGGAGAGTCCAATTGCTCCAGAATCTTGCGTCTCCCAACCAGTACAAACATCTGAGCCTACAGGCCGGCTCAGCCCTGGCCTGGCTATTGCTTCCGCTGAGCTCATCTGTGGCCCTACCCCTGTGGACCCAAGGTCACAGGCTCTGGACTTGGGAAGTGGTGGGATGGAACTGCTGGAGCCCTGGGTCAGAGGGCTCTGGTGGGGCCAGGACGTTTCCCTGGGCTTGGAGGCCTGAACTGGCTGCAACACAGCCGAAGGGAGCCTGGCATCAGGGCCAGGGCCCTGGACATCTGAAGAGAAAGTGGGGCCTGCAGAGGTGCCCCCAGTACCGACCCGGTGGTGGGAAGGAGACCCGGGGAATTAAGCACATCACCTCACAGAAGGGCAGAGGGTGGGCGGCCATCCAAGGGGGTGGGGCCGGCCTGCAGGCCCACGGAGCTGTCCCACCTGCCGGGTGGGACCCAGCCCTGCAGACCTCAAGAGCAGGTGAGGGAGAAAAAGAGGGTGGTGTGTGGCCTGGAGGCCAGGCTGCAGGGGGCTCACAGGCCGCACCTGTGTACATCTGGTCTGGCAGATGCTTAAGGACAGAGGGTGGAGGTGGGGCTGACTGACCAGGACCCAGGAGGGAGGGTGTCAGAAGGAGGTGTGAAAGCCTTGAAACCAGAAAGCAAGAGAGGAAAGACCAAGCCTGAAGTGTGTGAGCCGCACACCACAGCCTCCTGATGCCTCTCTGAATAAAACCCCACCCTCCCCTCCGGCCTCCACCCCGACCTGCTCCTCCCCCACTGTCCCTGTGAGCACCCAGAGGGCTGCAGCTTCATTTGTGGAGGTAGGCGTCCAGCCACAGCTGCCCAGACTTCCTCAGGGACCCGATGATATCTTGCAGGGCCTGGAGCAGCAGCTTCTCCAGGTACTCAATGCTGTGCTTGGCGCACAGGGACCTCACCAGGGGGGCAACCTTGGGCAGATTTTGCCAGGGCATGGTGGGGAAAAAGTGGTGCTTGATCTGGAAGTTGAGGTGCCCACTGAACCAGCTGTTGAAGAAGAACTGCTCCACGTTGCAGGTGGCTGCCAGCTGGCTGCTGAACCAGTCACGGTAGGGCTCTTGGTCCATCTCCATGACGATGTGATTCATCTGTGTGATCCACACAAACCAGTGGCTCTCCAGGAAGCTGATGAAGTTGAGGAAAAGGATGGCTTAGGACAACATAGAAAGGGATGTAGCTGATGAAGAAACGGATATAGTAGCTAATGACCCAGGCCAGGTCCACCCAGTCCTTGCGAACGATAATGGTCATGACCATATGGTACTGGAAGTACAAAGGGATGAGCAATGGAGGCCCAATCAGGAAGAAGTACTCACGCTGGTGGTTGTAAGGCAGGTATTCCAGCTTCTTCTTGCCGTACTCAGTGGGCTGCCACTCCCCCAGGACAAACACACGCAACATGTTCACATCCAGATCCTTGTGGAAGACGTTGGGTTTGACATGGTGCTGGAAGTGACGATGGTTCCACCAATTGGCAGAGCCACCCTTTAAGTAACCGATGATGAACTTCTGTACGATATGGTTCCACATGGACTTCTTGTAAACAGAGAGGTGGCCGTAATCGTGTTGCAGCCATCCAGCCTGGGCCTGAGAGGTAGCAAGGACGACAGCCGTAATGATGGTTGGAATCCAGCCGTTGCCAAAGTAAAAGATAGTGAACCAGGCGATGCTCTCCATGGCGATGAAGTGGGCCAGGTGGAGAAGGAAGAAGAGCTGGTTACTCTTGAACAGGTTCATGACCTCAGCAGTCTTCCTCAGGGCCCAGAAGTCCTCAATGATCTGGGAATTTGTCGCGGTCCTGGCTGGGCTCCTCAGAAACCAGCTCACCAATCAACAGGGGCTTCATGAACTTGAGCACAAAACCGAAGTTGCGGTGGAAGGCCAGGAAGGCGTCTGTAGCATCTTCCCCGGCGTAGTGCCCGATGACCCGCTGGCCCTCCGGGTGCCGGCTGGACCATTTGGTGATGTTGTAGACCTTGCGATTGATGACCAGCCACTTGTCGGTACGCAGGTTGTGCTTCTGAATCTCCTCCCATTGGAAGGTAGGCATCGGCACCTCAAGCTCGGTGCCCTGGTTACCCCCACTTCCCCATGCTGCCTGCTGACCGGGTGTGGTGAGTGCGGTCCAGGGATCCAGGCCGTTCTTGCGTTCAGCTTTTGTCGCCCTCCCCCTCCCACGACATCCCCTCCCCCTCCCACGACATCCCCTCCCCCAGCCTCCTCGCCTCTGTTCCGGAGGTCCCCTCTCTCCGCCCCCCACAACCACCACCGCCCTCCCCCCCCCCCCCACAGCTTGCACTTTTGCCTCCAGAGAAAACTCCCGGGTAGCTCAGGGCCTCAAAGCCTCCTCTGCCCGCCCCCCCGCCCCCCCGCACCCCCCACCCCCCCCACCACCCCCCGCACCCCCCCCACACCCCCCCCGCACCCCCCCCCACCCCGCATTCCCCTCCGCCTGGGTTTCCACAGTGATCAGCAGAGCTACTGCACCAATCCGGGCGCTTTGCCCCTCCTGCCGTTGGCCTAGGAGGATCTTTCGAAGGCCAGTGGGCTGGGGCAGTGGTTCCCGGGTCCCCGGCCACACGGAGTCCAGAGGGGCCGGGAGGCTGGTTACGTGTCCTAACTCCTTCCTCCCCCCACTCCAGCCCTGGGCACCCGAGGAGATCCCAGGGGAGCCAGGCAGGCAGGAGGGGGTGGCGGTTGGGGTTCCCGGCGCTTACGCGCATGCCGGTGACCCACACTCCCGGATGTGCACCTGATGCCCACACAAAGAGGGCCGCGCGGCTCTGTGTGTTTTGCTGTGGGGCAGTATTCTGTTTTTTATAACTCTTTGATAGGTATCACATCATCTGTTTTTTTTTTAATATTTACTGTGGCTGTGTTGGGTCTCAGTTGTGGCACACAGGATCTTCATTGCAGTACAAGGGTTATCTAGTTGTGGCATGCAGGCTTAGTTGCCCTGGGGCATGTGAGATCTTAGTTCCCAGGCCAGGGATCAAACCTGCATCCTCTGCATTGGAAGGCAGATTCTTAACCACTGGACCACCAGGGAAGTCCCCTACATTAGTACTCTGTTATGTCACTTTTTCTTATCTATGTACATGCTGTTCAATAGCTTGTCTACCCAACCAGTAAGTATTAAGTCATTCTTCAAAATCTGACTCAGCACCTCTCTAAGAGAATTTGCAGGAGATACCTTCAGTTGGTACCACAAAAATGTGCCTTCAACAAACTATGCCCTCTTTTATCAGTAATGACTCTTCATTTGAAAGGCAGCTCTTGGCTTAGTCCCAAGCCCTGGTAGAGGATGAAAGCCTAGACCATGTAGCATCAAGTGATATTGCAATTTTGAACTATCATGAATTAGTTGTTTATCTGATCCACCAAATCACAAAGTTAACTATATACAGCAGCATTCCATCATAAATTAGAAATTGTAGAATTGTAGGGACTTCCCTGGTGGTCCAGTGGCTAAGATTCCAAGCTCCCAATGCAGGGGGCCTGGGTTTGGTCCCAGGGAACTAGATACCACATGCTGCAACTAAGAGTTCACATGCCACAAATAAAGAACTCACAAGCTGCAAATAAAACAGGGTACACAAATGAAAAACTAGAAATTCTACAATACAGATCAGACTCAGCATGTCTGGAAAGGACATCTCTCCCCCCAATATCAAGGGGTCGCTGGGAGTTTCTTGTGATCAGTTAAGAGAGGAGAAAAATGCCTAGTCCTGATAACAAATAAATTTCCACCATATGCCTTTCAGGTCATCCCTGCAAACCAGTGGTTAGTATAAACCCTCCCCATAAGGAAAGCTTTGGGTTGTTTGCTTTGTGAAAAAGGAAAAACCACTGAGATCTAGATCGACACTGACTCATGGGCAAGAGCTAATAGTGCTAGCTGGCTAGTCACAGACTTGCAATCAAAATTGGGAAATGGAAGGTGAAGGTAAGCAGGGGAGAGATACGTGGGTGCACTCAGAATGCACATGAGGTATGAAGACTTTCACCACAAGGATCACTTTGAAGGAGGCTCTCAATCAGGTAGACAAAATGACCTATTTAATTTCTGACAGTAGCCTCTTTCCTTAGCCTCTTCTGTGTTTTCTCAGTGGATCCATGCAAAGAGTGGTCATGGGGGACCTCCCTGGTGGTCTAGTGGTTAAGACTTTGCCTTCCAATGGAAGGGGTGTGGGTTGGATCCCTGGTCAGGGAGCTAAGATCCTACATGCCTTTTGGCCAAAAAAATCAAAGCATAAAACAGAATATCATAACAAACTCAATAAAGACTTTAAAAATGATCCACATCAAAAAAAGTCTTAAAAAAAAAAATAGTGGCCACAGTAACAGGGATGAAGGCTAGGCATCGGCTTATCATCCAGCTACCACATCTGCTGAGTGTCCAAGGTGCCAACAGTAGAAGCCAACACCAACTTCCTGATATAAAATTATTTTCCCCAAAAAATTAAACACATAAAATTACTTTCCCAGAGGTCCAGCCGGTCACCTGGACTTACCCTGGCCTTCCTCCGTGATGGAAGGAGTGAAAATTTGTCCCCACACCTTAGACTCATATTCTGGGTATACATTTGTCTTCTCTACCTAAAGTGCTTTTTCCAGCCCCTCCATGTGGACTTACAGAATGTTCTAACTATTGCCATCGGTATCCCACTCACATGCTCCATCCAGAGGAAATATTTTAAGGCTAAAAAAGAATAGTAAGGGTCGTGCGTATATATAATTGATTGGTCTTTCCCTCCAAAGGTAACTGGCTTGATAAAACAATAGAATGGCCTGTTTAAATATTATCTACTGCACTAGCTAAGAGACCACTGGGAAATACTATGAGGTTGGGATGCCACCCTATAGAATACAATATATGCCTTAAATCAGTTTCCACAACATGGTTCTATGTCCTCCAGAGCCAGAGTTCATGGGTCCAGGAATCAAAGGCAAAAGGTAAAAATACTTCTTCTCACTATTATTATCTAGTGATTTTTTTCATCTTCCTCGCAACTCAAAGAAATTTCGTTTCCTATCAATGTGACTTTGAGCTCAGTGGATTTAGACATCTTAGTGCCCAAGGGAAACACAGTCACTGCTCTGATGAATTCTGAGGCTGACCTCTGACCTTTCTGAAATTCTCATGCTGCTGAGTTGACAGAGGAAAAAGGTTTCTCTACTGGCCAGGGAAATTGATCCAAATTACCAGGAGGAAATTGGATTGCTGCTATATAACAGAGGTATGGAGGACTCTATGTGAAAGACTAGAGCACCTCCTAGAACTCTGGTCAATGGAAAACTGACCAATAGCCCTGATAATGAAAAAACTGTCAGCAACTCAATTCAGAGAGACATCCAAGGATGCAAATCCCATGGGAATGAAGGTTTGGACCACCTCACTAGGAAAAGCACACTATTTGGGTGAGACATTAACAAAGGAAGTATTGGCTTTTTGTTCAGGATTGGCTCCTGAACAAAAGCAATAATGGTTACCAGTAAACTCTTGTGGCAATCTACAGAAGTATTAATATTAATAGAAAACAGCAGCAATACTTTATTTTTCCCTTTCTCCCCCACATCCTCATGATTTTACAGGAAGAACACCGGTGATTGCTAACATGTTCAGCTGAGAGTACAACCAAATTGATGATATATGTATCAGTGATTAACTGACAGGACAATGTTTCCTCTGCTGGGACACACACACTTACCTGAGTGAAGGGCTAGAGTGGACACAGAGGAGGTAGAGAAATGGACTATGCCCCCCAGGTCTAGTCTCCCCTCTCCTCCACCCTGTTCTCTGCTTCCAGAGGTCTCTGCTGACCTCTAAGTACCACAAGAACCATCAGTGAACTTCCTTGCCTCCTGATGTCTGGTTGAGGAATATCAGGAGATCAGAGGACAGAAGTAGAGTGAGATGAGATGTTTATTCTCTCTACCCATTTAGTCCCTACCTGTATCACCCATCTAAGATTTCAGCTCCATCCAGGAACCCTGATTGTCTCTTTTTCTCTAGATTCCAGTAACTGCTTCCTTCCATGGAACCTTTCTGAAGCCCTGCACTCTCCCTTACGGGGGCCCTAACCGTGGCCTGTAAAGATCTCATTGTTGTTGCTGTCATTTAGTTACTGAGTCATGTCTGACTCTTTGGCAACCTCAGGGATTATAGCCTACCAGGCTCCTCTGTCCTTGGGATTCTCTAGGCAAGAGTACTGGAATAGGTTGCCATTTCCTTCTCCAGGGGATCTTCCTGACCCAGGGATTAAACCTGTGTCTCCTGCATTGGCAGGTGGATTCTTGACCACTATTAGATCCTCTTCGATTTACTCAATAGCTATGCCTTCTGTTTGTTACTGTGACACTGACACACGCCTCTTTGTCACCCACTAAGGTATGAACTCCTTGAGGAAAGGGCTGAAATCCAGTCCAGACAGAGTTGGCACAGAGCTATGTGAAATGAAAATATCTCCTGCCATATTAATAAACAAGAAATGTCACAGCGATTTCTAGCCTCCAAATGTGAATGAAGGCTCCCAAAACTACAATTCAGGGGATGCTGCCAATGCCCCCCCCGAGGTGATTGCTGAGGAGCTGGGGGAACGCAAGAAGCAAGGGTGGACAAGGAAACAAACAGGGTTGGCCCCAGAGAGCTGAGGTGCATATGAAAGGAATGAAGTCAGTGAGCCCAGAGGCTCGCACCTCCCCATACATACAGTACTAAATTCTCTTTGATGTTCAGACTGCCTGCTCCCTTTGTTGCAAACATATATATATATATATATATAGCCTGACTTCTCCTCCTGCCTCCTTAGAGCAATTTTCTCAGAGCTACTGAGATGCTGTCTCCTAGGCTTGGAGTCCTAAACATTCCCACCAAATAAAATGACTCTCTACTTTCAGGTTGTGACTGTATTTTTTAGCCCACAGCTGTCTCAGCCTGACCCAGAGAAGGGCTACCTTTTACAGACTTAGTCCAGCCAGTGAGGTACCTCTTGATAATATGCACAAAGAGATGGTAACTCCCCACAGGTGGTCTTGTGTAAGAAAAAGAAATGACCTAAGCAATTTGGGGCAGTAAGAAAATATGTTTATAACAGCTTGGGGACAGAAAGAAAGACTTCAGCTAAAGGATATCTCATGATTACATTTATCATGAGATAAAAGCATTGCTATTTGGTTTTTATATGATATTTACAATGTTTTAATATAAGAACAAGTCAGGGTATTTTTAGACAAGGCTACATAACTCCAGACAAATCATAATAGGATCTTTTTTTGTTTTCTTAACTCCAGGCCAATTAGTTGAGGGCTAATTTAGCAATGGAAGATGCTTCCAAATACTTAACACATGACTCAGCTGTATAAATAAGTGGTGGCAAATGAAGCTGAACAAATTTCTCATATGTTCTGATTTGGCCACTGGTGTACACACACAGATTTATACAAAGCTTGAGTTCTCTCCATAAAGAGGACAAAAGAAAAAAGTCCAAAACCAATAAATTTTTTTAGGTTACTAAACCAATATCTAAATACTGTGAGATAAATAATTGACTATATAAATAACAATGCTATGCTTTAACCCCATCTGATAAACTTAAATAAATACCACAGAGAAATAATGCCAAAGGCTCAGCTCAATTGCTATCTGTCAGACAGATGAGGGACTAAATTGACTGAAATACTTTGCTTTATTTGGTATATCTAGATTCATTTCAAATAGCTGTAGGAAATACTGAATCTCATTTTTCAATGATAATTTAAGCAAAACCTCTGTGATGGACTAAAATGCTCTAGTATTAGCATTTGTGAGACTCTTAGGTCCTTAGTAAAACTATAGGGTTTGAGGTTGAACAAAAGGAGGATTGGTGAGCCTTCACTTTCATAAAAAAGGAGTTTAAGATTCCTATGGCAAAGTGGATTAGTCAATAGAGAACTCACACATTTTTATGGTTCTATCTGACCAGTCCTGTTGGCAAACAAATAAGGCACTTTTGTTACTGCTCTGCCATCCTGGGTCAATTCAAACCACACCTGTTTAGAAGGGTGCCTAGAAAATTTCTACAAGTTTTTACCTGCATCTCCTCATTCAGAGTAAGCAAGAATGTGTTTCTATATCATATTTGTATCTCGGGTTTCAAAGCCTTACGCAGAGGAGCAAAGTCAGTTTGCTATTTTATGGGTCACTTCGTGGAGTGAATGTCTTCTTTTACCTTCTCTTCTGCCTTTTTCCCCCCTTGTATAAAGGAAACGACATTGTTTTAAGTCAGGCTGTTTGATTCAAATTCTATTAATAATAGTCCCTTAATTTTAACTATGTTTTTAATGCTAAGATGCTCAGTTTCCCCATTTATAAAATTGGGGTAAGAATAACTGTTTTACAGTTATCATGTATATAAAAAATGCATAGAAAGTATCTATTTCAACACCAGGTATTTAATAAGTGGAAGCAGCATCATTATCCATGTTATTATTATCACAAGTACCCCATCAGGACTTCTAAGATACTAACGTGATTTTGAGAACCTGCAGTATTTAGGAAAGCAATTATTCAAAATTATTCAGGAAGGCAGGGTGAATCACTAGTAAGTCAGTTGTATTTTATTCATTGGCATGTACCTAATGATGGGAAGAGAGGCTTCTTCTCCAAGCCTTTCTACCATATAAAATGTCTGTATAATGTCTAAGTAGAATTATTTTTGAACGGCAATCAGAGAGCCAGTGGAGGTGAAAATTTAGGTGAGGTCTGCAAAGTCTAAGATACTCCCAGAGCACTCAGAGTTCAGAAATGAGTTTTTCATTTGTCAACATTGGTCCAGATTTCAGCATCCTCTGTGAGCAATTAACAGCTTTAGCTATTGCCATTTTAATATAAAACCTCCATGAAATGATTTTTGCCATTTTTCTTGCTATAATTGTTGCCATGGTTCATTTAGGCAGCATCTCTTTTGTCCGATAAATAAACAAAATGTTCAAATCACTTGACAGCCATCCATGCAGGTCCTGGATAAATAGTACAATAACAGAGATGCTTTAAGCATGAAACTGTAAATCCTCAAGTTCCAGCCATATTATAATATCAGTGTTGAAATTTCTCACCTAAAGAATTAGAAAGCCTTTTACAATAGGATTAATACATGACATCATTTAACATCTACCTTGCTTCACCTGACCCCGAGACCATATCTAACAACAAATAATTTGCCCCATTCTTTCAAGGTGTCAAATGACTTTTTTCTGTATTTGAATGATCTAATCTAAGAGAAGTAGCTTGGAAAAGCATTAGGAGTGTCAGGTTTTATAACAAACCATGTGGGTGGAGGGTTTTGTTGGGTTGATTTTTCTGGGGTTTTTTTTTTTTTTTTTGGCTGACAGCAAACAAGTCTATCTGAAAACACATAAGCTCCAGCAGGTGCCCAGAGCTAATTTGGTTTGACACTATTTTTAAAAAGCACTAGCTAAGTTTTATAACAAGTCATAGTGAATGGTTGTATTGTTTCTCTGTCTTCTGCAACCCAGGAATCAGTTTTAAAATAGGACCCTAAGCAGAAGGCCATGAATCTAAAACACCCAGCTTCTTAAATCTTCTCCTAGATCCCTAGAAACAAAATGCTTAGAGGTTTACACTTGACTTTGCACTTCACACCTTCCACCACAAAATCGAAATCGCTGCACTTCCTGTCAGCAGTTTTCATTTAAATCTAGTGAGTTTCAGCTCTGGCCAGCAAGGATGATATGAAATGCTTGCCGGCAGCCAGACTCAAGATGGATTTGTCGATCCAACCACCTGCTGATGGCATGTGTTTGGCTCCCAGCATTCACAGTGGATACTCATCATGATATTCACTCTCCCTATGGACTCTCACAGCAGACACATCAGTTGACATCTCCTACTAATACGCCAAGCTTAAACGCCCACTTAGGTGTGGTGTTTGAAGAGCCCTTCATTTTTAATCTCTCTGATACGTGTGGTTAGCCTGGCCTTTCCTCTCTCAAACACAGAAGTCCTATTTGGATTAAGATACAAAGACTGGATTTGGAGAGTTGTTTTTCATTTGTTCTGTCTTTGTCTGTGCAAGCACAGAACTCACTAATTTACTGCCGAGGGTCAAAATATACATTTCTACTATTGAGTTAGTAGGTGCAATGTTAAGGGTCAATCAAACTTGGATTTGAATTCCAGCAAGTTCACCTGGCAGTGTCATCTTAGGCAAGTGTGTCATCTCTGACAAGACAGAGATAACAGCACCTACCTCCGAAGATTGTTAAGATTAAATGTGATGATATATGTAAAATGCCTAACATTAAGTCAGGTTTGTAATAAATGCTCAATAAATTCTAGTGGCTAGAATTCTAGTTTTTAACTTTTTATTTTATACTGGGGTATAGCCAATTAACAATGTTGTGATAGTTTCAAGTGAATAGCGAAGGGCCTCAGCCATACATACACATGCATTTATGTCCCTGCAACTTCCCCCTCCCTTCCAGCCTGCCACATAACATTAAGCAGAGTTCCAAGTGCTCTACAGTGGACTCCTGTTGGTTATCCATGTTAAACATAGCAGTGTGTACCTGTCCATCCCAAACTATCCCTTCCCTCAATTCTCACTCCTGGCAACCAGAATTCCTTCTCTAAGTGTATGAGTCTGTTCCTGATTTGTAAATAAGTTCATTTGTATAATTTCTTTTTAGATTGACTTAAAAAAAAAAAAAAACAGTGAAATAACCCATCCGACTCTCAGATAGCTTTGTAACAGGATAGAGGCAGCCAGCATCAGCCTCCTCTTGCAGACTGGAAAATGGCAGTGCAAAAAGGTGAAGCAATTCTCCCAAAGCCTTACAAGAGGGAAATCGAGAGCCCAAACTAGACCCTAGATCGTCTAACCCTAAATCCAGTTCTTTTTCTCCAATTTTATTATTTGTGGTTTGACTTTGTTAAATATCCTCTGAATTACTCAGTGGAAACCGACTCTCGGTAGTCTCCATTCTCAGCAGACACGGTAAACAGAATTGTGAGTCTATGATAGGGACAATGACAAGCCGTTCGAGTCATGTTCACCGTGGTCCTGCCAGTGCAGCCAAGGATCAAACTGGGGGAGGACATGGCTGCCTTCCACGCCATCAACTTCAAAAGACTGGGGTATTAGGGCCAGAGAGGACTTGGCCTCAACCCAAGGTTAAGACGTGATGAGTTCAGTGCTGACATTTTGAGGCTGAAGAGACAATAGGACTTGTTGCCTGGTCCACTCCACCCTCATTCAAAGGGCTGGCAGCCCTGGGTGGTGCAGAACGGAGCTACCACAGTTGGCTGTCACCCCTGTACCCAAGACTCCCAGGTCTCAAAAGAAACTGCCCAGTGTCTCATAATTTAAAAAAAATTTTTATAATACTCGAATTTTCCTATTTCCCTTGACTTTCACTTTCCAGTTATACTGGACTATAGACAAATCAAGTATTTAGTAAGGAGCCTGAGGTTCAGACATGATAGGTGGTAAGAGAGGGCACTGAAGGGGAAGCCAGGCCACCTAATGCCTCATCCCGAATTCTTTGCACCGCCTCCTGCCTCCTGTCGTAGCCATGGGAACCCAGGCACTGTGCTTCTTGGTCTCCCACTAGGAAGCATAAAGGGGATTCTATAAACATTTGCTGAATGGATGGTACAACAAAGGGATAATGAGGAGCTATGTGCTCCCATTTCTATACATTCTGCCTCTCTTTTATTGTGAATGAGATGCCCAGCAAACGCAGCTGAAATAATCAATTCATTTTTGTGTTGTCACACCAGTTTGTCATGTTACCACCAGCCAAAGCAGTAATGACCCGGGTCAACACCCCCGGAGCACTCCTGTGGAAGAGATTCTCAACAAGGGAAGGTTGCATAAAACGTCCTGAAAGGACAAAGAAAAAACCCACAAAGCTAAAAGACCACAAAATTAATGTACCCCATGCTTGTTTAGCAGGCACTTCCAGTCTCTTTCTCTGCTGATGACCTAGTGTTGTTGTTTTTGTTTTTTGGTTGCTAAGTCATGTCCAACTCTTTTGCGACCCCATGGACTGCCCACCAGGCTCCTCTGTCCATGAGATTTCCCAGGCAAGAATACTGGAGTTGGGCTGTCATTTCCTTCTCCAAGGGATCTTCCTGACCCAGGGATTGAACCCACAGTGGAAGCCCCCTGCGGTGGAAGCACAGAGTCGTAACCACTGGACCCCCAGGGATGTCCATGTAAATATAATTATAGAGCACAAAGTCATGAGACCATTTGGTCAGCTCAGTTAAGACGTCAGACTCATCAAGTTTGAAAAGCTGGAACATGAAAAAACCTAAGAAAAAAATTATGAGAGGTCTGAAAAAGCAAAAGAGAGACAAAGATGGAGAGAGAGAAACAGTGGGTCCAAGGACTATGCCAATGATAACCAATAGTGACAGAGCATGTTCCTGTTAGTATGTCTATCTAAACTTGAGTCAACAAAATCCCCTCAGATCAAACAGAATTGCCCTTAAGACTCCTTAGACTGCATTGTTATTGTTTATAACAGATTCATTAACCAGGTTATCAAGGCCCTCTTTTGTCAAAACATCCTTTATCAGATTAGCAGCAGTCTGGTGCTCCACTACTGGACTGCTGGTCACCCAAGCACTTGTTTATAACATTTCCTGTTTCATTGTGACAAGACAGCGCTCCCTTCGGCAGCACACATACTAAAATTGGTACAATACAGAGATTAGCATGGCCCCTGCGCAAGGATGGCAGGCACATTCCTGAAGTGTTTACTATTAAAAAACAAACAAACAAACAATGTAACAAGACAGCCTTCCCAAATCAGACCTCCCTGTTACCTAATCACATTTCTGTTCCAGATTTCAATCCTCATTCAGGAACACTCAGTAGCAAAAACTTTTATAGTGTAGTTAAAGACACCTGCAAAACTTGATGGGGAAAAATGTGTGGAACATTTAGAGCCTCAATATGAGTTCCAGGAAACGTCTCTTGTCTTTCTGATCTAATTGAAGGGGATGTTAATCTCTGTATTCAACCCCACAAAGTGGTCAGTTGGGTAGGTCGTGCTATTTGATATTGTTCTCCAAAACCTCAAATCAACACATTATGTATCTATGGAAATAGAAAAGTCTCATGGGTCCCAAGACCTATAAGATGCAATAGAGAATTCTAAAGCAAACAGGTGAGGGATGACAAAATTACCACAGAATGCTAAGAGGGAAAAACAACATATGGGCCGCTGCTTTATTTATTTATTTTTTGATGGAGGGCAGCAATCTGTGCTTATGAGAAATCTTAAAACAGTGCTTCTCAACCAATGTCACCACCTCCAGGGGACATTTTGGCCATTTGTGGGGGTTGTTTTATTGCCTCAATGGTAAGAGGACCCCAAAGACATTCAGTGGATGCAGACCAGAGACAGCGAATGTCCTGAAGTGAGCGGGCTCATGCCATGGGGCAAAGCACTCTTCTACACCCTATAAGACATCATACACATCCAAGGCTCTTGCCCCACAGTCATGTAGGTGAAACCCTATTTACAATGGTCTAAATCCTATGCATATGTTTTGGATGCCACATCCAACTTCTTCAACGTGTCCTCTCGTGAAGAAGTACCAACGCATTCACATGCTGAAATGCACATTACTTTTTTATAAATCACTATTCTTCCATTCCTCTTACATTACAGTTGAAATTATGTGTCTGTAGGCTACATAAATCATCTATAAGATATACTGTAGGACAGTAAAGTGAGTGTCACACATAATCTGTGATAAAATCCATTTTCACTTTCTGTCTCCATCATTTCATCTACATTTATTAATGACATGATGGAATTGGGAAATTATCTGTAGATGCTAACATGAGTGGGTGCAAATTTACTATCAAACAGGAGATTTATGCAGTTGTAAAGCATCTCCTCACAAACTGTTTAACTGCAAAGAGAAAAATAGTACTTTACAGTGTCAAAGCCTGGAAAACACCACCTTAATCAAATGATCAAGGTTTAGAAAAATAAATGTAATATTTGTGTGTGTGTGTGTGTGTGTGTGTGTGTGTATGTAGAGAGAGAGAGATATCAAGAAAGAGAAGCAGAGGGGAGTAAGCAGAGGAGGAAGGGGAAGACAGCAAGAGGAGGAAGCAAAATAAAAATGAAATGAAAGGTAAGAACTGAAGTAACCTTTTTTAAATAGTTATGATTCTGTGTGTTATATAAACAATGTTAATTTTCTCTTTCATAGGTGCAGATAGACTCATGGAAATATCTAAGAACAGTGGGAGAAAGCAGTGTGAAAGAAGAAAAAGAACAGTACAAACGTAATAAGGGTCACAATTTTTAAAGACAAATGGGGGTGTGGACATACATTAAAATATGCAACTTTATCCTGATTTATAAAACTTTCATAAATTCAGTGTGAGATGTAAATATAAGAGAAGCTGACAAAATTTTATACCAAACAAACAAAAGCAAATCAAACACCTCACTCTAACCCTGCTCAGTCCACCGTACGGATCCTCCCAGCAGTCACTGACCGCAGCTTTGCATGTGTCCCCAAACTGCAGCAGAGTTTTTTTTCTGAGAAGCTAAGCAGCAGAGTACATTATGTGCCCATAATCATATGCTCCCAAGTACAAAATGTTAAGTCAATGATTAACCTACCAAAGCACTTTTTTGGAAAGATAGGCAGACTTCAAAGATTTCAAAAATCTTTCTTGTAACCCCTGATCTGGCCTACATCTTGGGAAAAGGGGTATGAGGTACAAGGAGGGGCATTTCCCTTTGTGGGAGCCCAGGAACCCCTGCACTGACCAGCTGTCCGCCCCACCCCAGCCAAGATGGTCAGAGCCCAATGCAGTGAGCATGCAGGAAAGGGTTATATCTCCTTTGCAAGCAGTTGTCTTTTTCCTGGCAAACAAGCTAGGTGCCAGAAACTTTACCCAGACGGGGAGGAAAAGAGAGGAGAGGAAGCAGAAGGGGAGGGGGAGGGCACGAAGGAAGAAAATAGAATCATCAGGGAAAAAAAAAATGAAAGATGAGGTCAAGATGATTACAGTTTGAAACAACTTCAGAACAGTTACATATTTTTTCAAAGCATTTAAAGCCTCTCAAAGCTCTCAAAAGGTACAAGCCTGCAGGGAGGTGACTTCCCTCAGCCTTGAAATCTTTCACTCAGCTGTACAAAAACAGAAAAGAGATCTCAGACTCAGAAGTTACAGAAGTACATGTGCAAGCACTATTGCTGGTTGCATTTCATTTCTTTGTCTAAACAGAAACTGTTCTTGCAAGTTACCACCAACCCCAGGACACCTTGCAAGTGCACTTCCCAGGGCTTACATCATCCCGTGCTTTCATTACACCTGTTTCTTTCTACTTGTCACACATTCCTCTCCCTTTCCCCTGAACAACGGAGATACCATTTCCAAGTTCCTTAATTAAATCTTATTTTATCTTGCAACTATCAGGAAAAAAAAACAAAGTCATCCAGGGTCATCTCTTGAAGGTTGAGAAGCCTGAGCCACCCACCTGCTCCTGCTTGTCAAAATTAAATCTGCCAAGTGCTGAGTTGCTTGAAAATGTCCTGTTAAGTCATTTAAAGACATAGCTCTTCATATATCTAGCAAGGCATATCCTTAATTTGAGACATATGCCTTGCCACAATCACAGAACCTTTCCACCAAATGTTTTCTTTAAAAATATAATAAGTTCCCATCTGAAAATGTTATTATCCATGTTTCCTCTTCATATTTCTTATTTCCGTAACAAAGTATTCTTGCACCTAATGAACCATGAAATCTTTAACAGAAAAGGATGTTTTTTGAGGAATAACTGGCATAACATTGTCTAGCTTCAGGTGTACAACATAATGATTTAATACTTGTATATATTATTATTTTTATAACAGCCATCCTGATCAGTGTGGGGTAGTGTCTCGAGGAGCTTGCCACCTGTTTTCTTCCAGGAGTTTTATGGCTTAAGGTTTCACATCCAAGTCTTGAATCCATTTTGAGTTAAAGTTTGTGTATGGTGTAAGGTAGTGGTCCAGTTTTTCTATTACCATTTACTGAAAAGACTATCCTTTCTCCCCAGCACATCCTTGGCTCCTTTGTTTTCAATCACTTGACCACAGAGGCATGGGCTTTTTTTCTGGGTTCTCTATTCTGTACCATTGATCTATGTGTCTGTGCTTTTGTTTTGTTGCCAATACCATGCTGTTTTGATTACTGTAGCTTTGTAATATAGCTTGAAATCAAGAAGCATGATACCTCCAGCTTTGTTCTTTCTCATGATTGTTTTGACTATCTGGGAGTCTTAGTGGTTCCATACAACTTTTAGGATTGTTTGTTCTATATCTATGAAAAACTCAATTGAAAGTTTGATAGAGATTGCATTGAATCTGTAGGTTGCTTTGGGTAGTATGAACAATTTTACAATAATTATTCTTCCAATCCAAAGCATATATTTCCACTGATGTATACCTTCAGTTCCTTTCATCAGTGTCTTATAGTTTTCCTACAATGAGGTATCGCTCACACAGGTCAGAATGACCATCATCAAAAGGTCTACAAACAATAAATACTGGAGAAGATGTGGAGAAAAGGGAATCCTCTTGCACTGTTGGTGGGAATGTAAATTGATACAGCCACTATGGAAGACACTATGGAAATTCCTTTAAAAACTAGGAATAAAACCGCCATATGACCCAGAAATCCCCCTCCTATGCATATACCCTGAGGAAACCGAAACTGAAAAAGACTCATGAACCCTAATGTTCACTGCAGCACTATTTACAATAGCTAGAACATGGGGGCAACCTAGATGTCCACTGACAGATGAATGGATAAAGCTGCAGTACGTGTATACAATGGAATATTACCCAGCCATAAAAGTGAATGCATTTGAGTCTGTTCTAATGAGGTGGATGAACCTAGAACCTATTATAGAGAGTGACATAACTCAGAAAGAGAAAGACAAATATCATATACTAACACATATATATGGAATCTACAAAGATGGTACTGATGAAATTATATACAGGAAAGCAATGGAGACATAGACATTGAGAACAGACTTATGAACACAGAGTGGAGGGGAGGAAGGAGAGGCTGGGTTGTATGAAGAGAGTAACATGGAAACATACATTACCATATGTAAAATAGATAGCCAATGGGAATTTGCTGTATAGCTCAGGGAACTCAAACAGGAGCTCTGTGACAACCGAGGGTGGGAGAGGAGGGAGGTGGGCGAGAAGTTGAAGCGGGAGAGGACATGAGTATACCTATGGCTGATTCATGTTGATGGTTAGCAGAAACCAACACAATACTGTAAAACATCCTTCAATTAAAAATAAATAAAGTTTAAAAATATATCTTATAGTTTTCAGAGTACAGATCTTCCACCTTCTGGATTAAATTTATTCCTGGCTATCTTATTCTTTTGATGTAGTTGTAAATGGAATTGTAAATTAATTTCTTTGATTGCTTATTATTAGCATATAGAAACCCAACAGATTTTTAAATTTGGTTTTGTACCCTGAAAATTTACTGAATTTATTAGTTCTAACAATTTTTGATGGAATCATTTGGGTTTTCTACATATAATATCATGTAATCTGCAAAGAGTAACAGTTTTATTTCTTCCTTCAGAATTTGGATGCCTTTCATATCTTTCTATTGCCTGATTGCTCTGGTCAGGGCTTCTAATAGTATATTGAATAAAAATGGTGACAGTGGACATCCTTGTCTTGGTCCTTGGAGGGAAAAGTTTCATCTTTTCACCATTAAGTACGATGTTAGCTGTGGGCTTATCATATATAACCTTTATTATGTTGTGATACTCTCCCTCTAATTCATTTGTTGAGAGTTTATCATAATGGATGTTAAATTTTGTCAAAGGCTTTTTCTGTAGATATTGAGATGATTTTTATGTTTCATTTTGTTAATGTTTTGTGTCACATTAATTGATTTGCAGATGCTGAACCATCCTTGCATCTCTGGGATAAATCTCACTTAATGGTGGTGTATGATCTGGCGTGCTGTGATTCATGGGATCACAAAGAGTCAGACACGACTGAGCAACTGAACTGAACTGATGATCTTTTGAATGTACTGTTGAATTCAGTTTGCTAATACTGAATTTGAGAATTTTTGCAGTTATGTTCATCAGGATATTGGTCTGTAATCTTTTCTTATGGCAACTTGTCTGATTTTGTTATCAGGGTTACACTGGCCTCATAAAATGAATTATGAAGTGTTCTTTCCTCTTTTATATTTTATATATTTTGAATATTTTAGAAAATTTACCAGTGAAACCATCTGGTTCTGGACTTTTGTTTGTTGAGAGGTTTTGACTACTGATTTAATCTCCTTACTAGTAATCAGTCTATTCTGATTTTCACCTTCATGATTCAGTTGTGGTAGACTGTACATTTTTAGAAATACCTTTCTTCTATGTTATCAAATTTGTTGGTGTATGATTATAATATTCTCTTATGATTTTATTTCTGTAGTATCTGTTATAACATTTCCTTTCATTTCTGATTTTGTGTCCTTTTTCTTGGTGAGTCTAGCTAAAAGTGTGCCAATTTTATCTTTTCAAAGAATCAGCTCTTAGTTGTATTAATCTTATCTATTGTCTTTTTGGTCTCTGCTTCATTTACTTTTGCTCTGATCTTTGTTATTTCCCTCCCACAGTAAAAGATATTTTAAAGTTAACAGATCACTTGCAACTGCAGTGCCTTATAACAGGTTTCTATCCTTCCTTCCTCAGCAAGCATGTGGGATTACCAGAATTAGCATTTTAATCATTTCAAGTTCAAGAACTAGGCTGTCAATCTCTCCATCACATCATTGACACAATCATTCATTTTCCTCTTTTGCTGAGAGCTGCTGACTTGTCAGTGTCTTCTCTGGGCATCTCCATCTAATCCACTTGCCTTAAAAACCCACACCCCTGTCTGTCAAATAATCTAGGATATAATATTACCCTACAATCTAAGCCTTGAATAAATGCCATTGTAAACTGTGCCCTTACCAGACTGTGATTGCTTTTTATCACATTCTTCTTCAAAATGACTTCCAAAGAATCATTTCACAAAATAAGTTTAACATTATCTGTGTGTGCGTGTTAAGTTGCTTCACCCGTGTCTGACCTCTGCAATCCCCATGGACTGTAGCCTGCCAGGCGCCCCTGTCCATGGGATTTTCCAAGCAAGCATACTGGAGTGGGTTGCCATGCCCTCCTCCAGGGAATCTTCCCAACCCAGGGATCAAACCCACATCTCCTGCATTGGCAGATAGATTCTTTACCACTAATGCCACCTGGGAAGCCATTATCTACAAAGTTCTGTGTTTCTGGAAACTACTATTCTAATCATCCATTCTGCCAGGTGAAGTCTGTTTGGTTACCTTCTGCAAAGGCAGAAGCTTTGCAGGTTTCCTGCTCACTGTGGCCCTTTGTTCTGTAAACACAGTATCTCAGTTCAGTGAGGAAGGACCCAAGCTCCCACTGTGAGTCCCCTTGATCTAAACCAGATGGATAAGTCAGTTTCTTCAGACATCAGTTTTTGCATGTGAAATTAGGGAGTTTATTACATGATCCCTTAATTTCTTTATGAATCTAACTCCTGCATCTCTGGGGGTCATATGACGATGACTCAACAAGGACACCTTGCTAATGGTTAACCCGGCTCTCACTCTTAAAGGCTTTGCATCTTCCAGAGCTTTCTCTCATAATCTACCTCACAGAATTTTAATAACACTCCCATGAGGCAGCACTGGCAATTCATTCCTCACTTTGCTAATATTGACCCTGAGCCTCTGAGAGTGACTTGTCCAAGGCGAAACAGCCACAGATAAGCAGGATCTTGATTCAAACCCCAACTCAAAGTTTTAAATTCCCAGCCAGGTGCCCTTTCTACTACATAGTAATGTTCCTCATAAAGTTTCTGTAAACCACCGCTAAATCAGTTATACAGAAGACTCTCATTCTCTACCCTTCCAAGTAAATTAATCTGGATACTATCACATGCAGGTGTCTTCATTCTGAGATTTCTGTCCTGCACAGTTAATATTCTTTCCCTTAGGAACTGTGACAGACCAGCACCATTTGTTTCTTGCTTTAAAAATTTTTTTAATTAAAGGGTAATCACTTTACAATATTATTATGGCTTCTGCCATCCATCAGCATGAATCAGCCACAGGTATACATCCATCCCCCTACTCCTGAACCTCCTCCCACCTTCCACCCCATCCCGCCCCTCTAGGTTGTCACAAAGCACCAGCTTTCAGTTCCCTGTGTCATGCATCAAACTCCCACTGACTATCTATTTTGCACATGGTAATGTATGTTTCAGTGTTATTCTCTCAAATCATTCCACCCTCTCCTTATCCCACTGTGTCCAGAAGTCTGTTATGCCTGCATCTCCTTTGCTGCCCTGCAAGTAGGATCATGACTATCTTTTTAGATTTCATACATATGCATTAAGTGAAAGTGAAGTCGATCCGTCGTGTCTGATTCTTTTCTACCCCATGGACTGTAGCCTACCAGGCTCCTCCATCCATGGGATTTTCCAGGCAAGAATACTGGAGTGGGTTGCCATTTCCTTCTCCAGTAGACCTTCCTGACCCAGGGATTGAACCCGGGTTTCCTGCATTGTAGGCAGATGCTTTACCATCTGAGCCACTAGGGAAGTCCAGATATGCATTAATACACAATATTCATCTTTCTCTGACTTACTTCACTCTGTTTAATAGGCTCTAGGTTCATCCACCTCATTAGAACTAACCCAAATGTGTTCCTTTTTATGACTGAGTAATATTCCATATTATCTAATCTCCAGCAAGGAGATCAAATCAATCAACTCTGAATATTCACTGAAACGACTGATGCTGAAGCTGCAGCTCCAGTATTTTGGTCATCTGATGCAAATACATGACTCACTGGAAAAGTCCCTGATTCTGGGAAAAGATTGGGGGCAGGAGGAGAAGGGGACAACAGAGGATGAGGTGGTTGGATGGTATCACTGACTCAATGGACATGATTTTGAGTAAGCTCTGGGAGTTGGTGATGGATAGGGAAGCCTGGCGTGCTGCAGTCCGTGGGGTCTCAAAGAGTTGAGCACAATGGAGTGACTGAACAGCAACCCTCTCACGGTGTACCTGATGTGGCCTATCTTCTCTGTGTACAGAGAGAGCTCTCAGGTGTCTCTTCCTCTTCTTATAAGGACGTGAGTCCTAATGGATCATAGCTCCACCCTTATGACCTCATTTAACCTTAATTACCTCCCTAAAGGTCCTACCTCCTTATACAGATGCATTGAGGGTTAGGGCTTTAAGATAGGAATTTGAGGGAACACAATTCGGTACACAGCAAATAATCTTAAGCCAAACCAACATGAGTCAAGACTATCAACCAGCCCAAGAAGTTTGACCTCCATTTAGTTGCTGGTAGAAAGATGTTGGAAATCTCAAAAGTGGTCATGGACATGTTTTCAAGAAAGGCACCATCCTTTTCATTTTTCTGGTCTATAAAATAAGAACTATTTTCTAGGATCCCTTCCAGGCTAGTAGACCATGATTACTGACTGCATTTTACAAGATTAATCTTTTAGAATTAGTTGTTCTCTCTGATATATAGCCTATGAAGCAATTATGTCACTGAAAGATAGATCATTTTAAGGGCCATTGTTTTTGTTCTAAAAAGGTTAATGATTACTTAAGTAGAGTAGCTTCTACCAAAAGCACCCAAATCCTGCTGGTTCTTAAGAGTACTGTCAAGCAAGACATTAAAACAGAGTAAGATGCACCTGGAAGATTTAGAAAAGACCAGTCCCCCTGGCATGGTTAGCTTGCACAAGAGTATTTGTGAACATTTTTCCAAGGCTGTACTCTTATCCAGTTTCCAAAAGAAATCCTAGTCTTTTAAAACTCCCTATCAGTAAAGAATCTGCCTGACAATGATGACCCTGTATGCAAGACAGCGAGAGACACAGATGTGTAGAGCGGACTTTTGGACTCAGAGGGAGAGGGAGAGGGTGGGATGATTTGGGAGAATGGCATTGAAACATGTATACTGTCATGTAAGAAACGAATCGCCAGTCTATGCCCGATGCAGGATACAGCATGCTTGGGGCTGGTGCACAGGGATGACCCAGAGAGATGTTATGGGGAGGGAGGTGGAAGGGGGGTTCATGTTTGGGAACGCATGAACACCCGTGGTGGATTCATGTCAATATATGGCAAAACCAATACAGTATTGTAAAGTAAAATAAAGTAAAAATAAAAATTAAAAAAAAAAAAAAAGAATCTGCCTGAAATGGAGGAGACCCAGGTTCAATTCCTGGATCAAGAAGATCACCTGGAAAAGGAAATGGCAACCCATTCCAGTATTCTTGCCTGGAAAATCCCATGGTCAGAGGAGCCTGGCAGGCTCCAGTCCATGGAGTCACAAGAGTCAGACAGGACCTGGCAACTAGACCACTACCATTCAGTAAAATATGAATTGATGAGGAGAACCGAATCCCAGAAGGCCAGAGCTGGCAGGTTGCTTCTGAAATGACTCGTTTCTGACTTTCACATCAAGATGAGGATGCTAAAGCCCAGAGATGTGCCATGAAGGGCCTGGGATCTCACAGGTACTTATTAATACTAGAAAAGCTTGCTTGACACAGACAAGAAGTATGTTTCTAACTGGTCCAAAGGCAGAACTGCTCCAAAACAAAACCAGCATCAGGCAGTCTTTGGTTACGTCCCAGCCAGTGTTTGAAGTCACTGTTTCTGAGACATTGGTGTGCAAGGAAAGACCTGAGGAGCTCGTCAGAAGGCAGATTCGGGTTGGGCAGGTCTGGGTGGGGTCTCAGAGTCTATTACTGACCAGCCCCCCCAGGTATCACTGATCCTGCTGGTCTGAAGTTGACAGGGAACAGAAAGGTTCTAAGAGCAAACTCTCATTTCTCCAGAATAACCCTGTTTCTGTGACAGATGCATGTCCTCTACAGGCACTGGTACTATTGCCATTTGACAGAGGAGGAAACTAAGCATGAGTTCAGTGAATTGCCTCATGCCACACAGCTGGGAAGGGCTGGAGCCAGGATCACCCAGAGAACCAAACTCTAGTTAAGACTCCATGCTCCTAATGCAGGGGTCCCAAGTTCCATCCCTAATAGGGGAACTGGATTCCACATACTGCAACTGAAGATCCCACATACTGCATGGAAGTTCGGAGATCCTGCATGCCATAACTAAGACCCCATGCAGCCAAATAAAAAAGTATTTAGGGCTTCTCTGGTGGCTCAGTGGTTTGAAGGAAACAAAGAAAAAAAATCCGCCTGCCAATGCAGGAGACACATGTTCTATCCCTGATCTGGGAAGATCCCACATACTGTGGAGCAATTAAGCCCTTCCTCCACAATTACTGAGCTCTAGAGTACTCTTGTGCCTGGAGAAGGACGGCAGAGCCTGGTGGGCTTCCATCCATGGGGTTGCACAGAGTCAGACACGACTGAAGCAACTTTGCAGCAGCAGCAGAGTACTCTTGCCTGGAGAATCCCAGGGATGGCAGAGCCTGGTGGGCTGCCATCCATGGGGTCACACAGAGTCAGACACGACTGAAGCGAATTAGCAGCAGCAGCAGAGTTCAAGAGCTGCAACTACTGAAGCCCTCGGGCTTGAGCTCATAACAAGAGAAGCCACCACAGTGAGAAGCCTGTGCACTGCAGCGAGAGAGTAGCTGCCACTCACCACGAGAGAAGAGCCCTCGAAACAATGAAGACCCAGCACAGCCAAAAGTAAATAAAAATTATTTTTAAAATAATGAAAGCAAGAGACATTTTTTAAAATAAATATTTAAAAGCAATCCAAGATCACCTCCATGCTTACACATGTCAGCTTTCAAGGCTGAGTCATTAGGACCATATTTTAAATATGTAGCTGTTAAAATATATTCATAAAAAACAGAAAAGAAAAAGTGGGGCAAGTACTCATGAGATAATATTAAATAAAAACATCAGGATACAAACTATATCAGACCAGGCCAGGCCCGCTGATTACCTGGCTCCATCACTCAAGCTGATACAAGCCAATGCATTATGGCAATAGCAGGAAAGGCTTTCCCTTCTCTTTTTCCTCCTCCTCCCAGAAACTATCCCAAGGGAGACTTCACTCTAGCCCCAGCTCCCACAACAAACACTTCAGAAAGTGAGGTCTTAAGGGGAAAAAGGCCTGACACAGAACAAGTCTCAGTACATGGGAGAAAGCCAGCCCACAGCTCCCAGCATCCAAAATTTTCTCTTATTCATTCAGCACATAGCTGAATGCCATCAACCACACCAGACTTTAGGACACAAAACAGCCAAAAGCCCCTGTGCTCATGAAGATTGCATTCTAGTAGGAGAAGCTGACAATAAAAAATAGGGCTTCAACCACACCAGACTTTAGGACACAAAACAGCCAAAAGCCCCTGTGTTCATGAAGATTGCATTCTAGTAGGAGAAGCTGACAATAAAAAATAGGGCTTCCCTAGTGACTCGGTGGTAAAGAATCCATCTGCCAATGCAGGAGACACAGGTTGGATCCCTCATCCAGGAAGATCCCACATGCTTCGGAGCAATTAAGCCTGTGCGCCACAACTCCAGAGCCCAGGAGCCTCAACTACAGAGCCCACACGCATCAACTACTGAAGCCCGAGTGCCCTACAATGAGAGGCCCACATACTGCATCTAGAGAGTAGCCTGCCCAGCAGTGGAGACCCAGCACAGCCGAAAATAAAGAATTATTCTTAAAAACAAGCATAGTAAATAACCATACCATATAGTATGTTAATAGATGATAAGTATTATAGAAAAATAAGAGGGGGATAAGGAGTGCTGGGGTGGAACAGACTGCACTAGTCATTAGGGTCATGAGGAAGGTGACACTGGAGAAAGGGCTTGCAATGAAGGAGTTAATTACACACATGTCTGGGGCAAAGACATTGAAGGCAGATGGAACACCAGGCACAAAGGCCCTAAAATGGAAACAGATCACATCTGGAATGTGTAAGGAAAAGCAGAGGCCACTGTACCTGCAGTGAAGGATTTAATAGGAGAGGAAGCCAGGGAGGTATAGGCAGAAAGGTCAGATCTTACAGAGCCCCTCAGGTCTAGAGAAGGACTTTGGCCTTTAAGGGAAACTGGGAGTCGCTGAGGGTTTGGAGCCAAGAAGTGACGTGATCTGACTGATGTACTGAACGACCTCACGCCAGTCACTCTCTGAGCCAACTGAGAAGTGGGCAGAAGCCTGGAGACCAGTTACAAGGCAGCTGCAATAACCCACGCAAGGGGCACTGGTGGGTCAGACTAGAAGGGTAACAGTGAGGTGGTGAGAAGTGTAATAAGACCTGGGTCTCATGATTTCTTGAAGCTTAGAGGTAAAATGTGAGGGAAAGAGAGGAGTCAGGGATGTTTCCTGCACTTGGAAGAATGAAGTTGTCCTTAATTGATACAAATAACTCCAAGGGAAGTGGACTTGAAGGCCAGATCCAGAGTCTGCATTTAGACAGGTGATGATTGAAGTGTAGACACACACAAGAGATGAGTGACTGCATGGGTCTGGAATTCAGGGACGTGGGCCAGAGATGTCCACGTGGGAGCTGTGAGCACATGAGACCAGATGAGGTTTCCAGGAAAGGGAATCAAGTTGAGAAGAACAGGCGCTGTAGGGTCTGAGTCCTCGGCACATCCACGAAGAGAAAACGAAGCAGCAAGCGTCTGGGAAAGAGTGACCCATGAGTGAAGTCAGAGGGCAACCAAGGAGTTGTGAGGGCCTGGGAGTCAAGAGAAGAAAGTGTTTGCTAGAAGAGAGTCATCAAGTACGTCAACTCTGCTGAAAGGTCAAGTTAGACCAAAGCAGAGAGTTGAGCTTTAGATTTAGCAAAGTGGAGGCCATAGGTAATGTTCGCAGCAGTTTCAGGGGAGAAAGGCAAGGAAGTTTTACCTACTGAAAGGATAGGAAAATATAAATGAGAAAAGGAGAGAGGGAAGAAGTGATGGCACCTTTGGCATTTAAGGCACAGACTTGTGTGTAAGCCAAGCAGAGCTGTTCTGTGTGTGCACAGCCTCTATTTTCTCATGACTCAATAGACTATGCTGCTAACTTACTGACTCTTTGTTCTCTCTCCAACTCTATCCTAAATACAGCTTAATCTTTTAAGTGAAAGAAAAAATAATAATAAAAGGTCACCTACCAGCTATCAAGCCTTCCTTCATCCGAAATCAGGACTTAATTCATTACCTGAAAGCCATGCTTGAAGGCTTCAACCTGAGGTACATTGTTCCAACAATGGATTTTTGCTTTTGATATTGTTGCCACACCTTTGGAACAACAATATGGGGAAACTCACACTGTTCTTTCTTGGTGTTAGGTCCAAAGAGGCCAGATTTCTACGTTTAAGGCTAAGCTCACTCTTATCCCACACACTGTCTCCCATAAAATCATCTATTGCCAATATTTCTGCCAAGTTACCCACTTAGAACCATCTTGTTCTTTCTCACACAAAGCCATATATGGAATGCAGAAGAGATGATCTACTTAATCCCATCAGAATTTCTTTATCTCAAAAATGGAAGGTCACCTCAAAAAAGTCCTGAATAGTACCAACTCATTAGGAATTACCAATTGCTTATTTTTCCAGTTGGACCAGAAGATGAAATATTTTCTAGAAAAGTACCTAAGACATAATTATTTATACTGCTTATCTTCTTCGTTTCAACTTGATGGAAAGAACTATCATTAACTTCTATGGCTAAACAATAGGAAAATATCAGTAAAGCCTCATTATTTCAGATCCAACTGCTTTGAAAATAACAGTAATTAAACCTTGATTGAAGACTACTTTTGTAACATGTTTGAAAAGGGAGCACTACAAAGAAAATTAATAACATAAACAGTGTTCAGGAAAGACATCTAACTCACTTAAAACATAATGTGTTTCAAATATTATATATTTGTTAAAGGAGACCTATCTGTACACTAACAGTACAGAAAGGCAGTATATATGTTTATGTATGATGGATGTGTATTCATGAGTTATGCCATTTCACAATTTTTCTAAATTTAAGAGGTTGTATTGTAATTTCTGATCTATACACACACATACTCTCACTCACCTACAGTCATGTAAGTATATACAAACAACTCACCAACCCACACACTTTATCTGCCAATGCACACACCCACGAGCAAGTAGGTTTCCCAGATAAAATAAAATAAAATCACCAATTTGGTTGGGGGGACAGGATCCACAGCTCCCTCTATCCCTGAGTCTTAAATGGACTACCCCCAAAACTGCTTTTTCACAATTATATAATTGCAATTTTAGCTGTGTGAAATTAAAAGAAAAAAATGTTTTTTCTTGGCTAAGAAGTAATCTATAAAAGAGATCTGCCTCTTCTCCATGCCGGGTACATTTCCTTACCAGGGCAGATATCATCAGAATCCATGCTTACTAAATCCAATACACCAAGATTTACTTACTCGACTTGAAATAAATAATAAGCTTTCTTAAAATATTACTTTTAGGTGAGTTGTATAAGCAACCTGCAGAAGACGAAAATTGAAGGCGGTCCCTCCCAAGATGTTAGGTTTGAGAGGCATATATTAGGAATCTTCCCAGCCCAAGACCAGCAGATGATGAAACCTGACAGATTGGCTGGCATTATCTCCCCCATTCTGGGTGTCTGTCTCATGCAATCTGCTCCCACGGGGCTGAACCATTGCCTTGTTCTAAAAACACCAACCACACACACACACACACACACACACACACACCACCTCCAATCCTGGAAGCTAAAGAGCTCTCCACTGCAGTAAACACTTATTCTCTGAAGTTTTCTTAACTGAACTTTTAGGATTCATACTGACCACACATGTACCAAATGCACAACATTCAGAAAACCTCCTCCATTGCTATCCCACAGGAGATAAAAAATACTTGTTTAACAAACATCTTCAGAGCACCTGCTATGATGCCAAGCCCTGCAACAGCTATTAAAGATGTGAAGCTACATCACAGGCTGGTTCTCTCTTAGAGGAGATGGATGTGAAGGTGAAAAACAATGTTGCAAATGTGATACCAACAGTATAAGTGGGGGAAAGGCAGCTGCATGAGACGGTTTGAGAAAAGCTGCCCTGGAGAGGTTATTGTTGACCTGGGTCCATAGGACAAGAAGGAGGTCACTGAGGGAGAAAGGCAGGACACGCGTTCCCAATACAGCAAAGCCCTGAGATCTCTCTGGGAAACGGGAGACCTTGAATCATGAGGGCAAGAACACTGAGCAAATGTGATTAAAGTGACGGGTTGGGCAGGATGCAATTCAAATGCCACGCTTCTGTGTTATACTCAAACAATAAGGAACCATGGATGCCTTTTAGTCAAGGGCGAACAATCAAGTTACATAAAGATAACTGTGGCAGTTTGGAGGATGGACTGAAGTGGAGTGAGGAAATCAGGAATTGAAGGGGAACTCATGCTTGTGTTCATGCTCAGTCAAGTCCAACTCTGACACTAAGAACTTTAGCCCACCAGGCTCCTCTGTCCTCGGGATTTCCCAGGCAAGAATACTGGAGTGGGTTGACATTTCCCACCCCAGGGAACGTTCAAAACCCAGGAATCGAACCCAAGTCTCCTGTGTCTCCTGCACTGGCAGGCAGATTCTTTACTGCTGAGCCACCAGGGAAGCCCTGAAGGGGAACCAGGTTTATGTAAAGGGAAACGAGAAGGTGAGGTGAGAGTTATTCCCAAAAGAAGATGAACAGAACTCGGGGACCTTTGCGTGACAGAGGTTAAAGAGACACAGGAGCACAGGATGCATCCAGTGATTCCAATGACAGTGACAGATGAGACAGACTTCCAAGACTCACACACAGGCGTGCAAGAGGAGGAAGAGGGCAAGCTTGAGTGAAGTTGTCTGCCCAGCACTGGCTCTCCTGTGGGTCACCTGAGAGCAGTGGGTGAGGGAGGAGCCAGGGGTGAACAGGTAGGTGATCGAGGTCAAGCAACTAATGCTAAGGCCAGGAGTCGCTGATGCTGCAGTTAAAGGCAGTGACAGAGACAAGAGGGAGATGGTGGCCCTAGAGCGAGTGGATGCAATGAAACGACATGAATTTTCACATGTTATGGCAGCTTGTGTGGAAGAACATGATCCAGCTGGAGAGAGTGGCCCCTGGGGCAGATGTTTGTAGTTGGCTAAGTCAGAAGCCCTAGTGGCTCAGAGGGTAAACAATCTGTCCGCAATGCAGGAGACCCAGGTTCCATTCCTGGATCAGGAAGATCCCCTGGAGAAAGGCATGGCAACCCACTCCAGTATTCTTGCCTGGAGAATCCCATGCACAGAGGAGTCTGGCGGGATACAGTCCATGGGGTCACAGAGTCAGACACAACTGAAGCGACTTAGCACGCACCTAGATCACAATACATCATTCACCTTATTTCATCTTACTTATATATAGACATTTATTCATCTCACATCATCACAAGAAGGGTGAATATAGTACAACAAGACATTTTGAGACACAGAGAAAGAGAGAGATCATATCACAAGTTTTATTACAGTATATTGTTATAACCACTCCATTTTATTATCCATTACTGTTACTAATCTCTGGAATATGCCTAATTTATAAATTAAACTTTATCATATGTAGGTATATGGGTTTCCCAGTGGCTCAGATGGTAAAGAATCTGCCTGCAGTGCAGGAGACCTGGATTTGATCCCTGGGTCAGGAAGATCCCCTGGAGAAGGGAATGACAACCCACTCCAGTATCCTTGCCTGGAGAATCCCATGGACAGAGGAGCCTGACAGGATATAGTCGAGGGGATCACAAAGAGTCAGACATGACTGACTGACTTTTACTTAAGTCAGGAGCCATTCTCAAACCTCTTCTTTCCAAAGCCAGACTCTCATTTTCCCAGTATTGCTTTTAGCTTGAAGTGGTGAGACAGTGATGGGGAAGTCCGCTGGGAGTCGATGATAAAGCCCACTTCTCTGATGAAAGAAACAGACATAGCTGGAGCAGCCCCCCGTTTGCCTTAAATGAGGACACGAGGCCTAGAAGTTCTTAGAGCCAGTTTGTCACCCATAAGATGGCAAAAAGTATGTTAATGATGGGGTGGGGGGATGAAAAGATAGGATGCTGTCTAGCCCTGGATTGTGGGAAACTCTTACGCAAGAAACAAACACGAACAGTACTAGAAGAGGAAAATCAGACTACAAATGAATCTAGAGGAGGGACACATCAAGGCATATGCCTGGCACATGGTAGGCTGTGAAGAACATGGTTCCATCTTTGGAGATCCACAGCTCCACTAACACCTAGGGACTCTCCAGGGGACACCAGCCATCTTGGAGGGGGATGCCCGACTCTGAGAAAAGCCATGGGTCCACTGGAATCTTTCATCATCTGACTCTTCAAGTCTAACAAGATAGGAATCTCAGAGTGTCTGACTTTAGCCAGGTTTCATCTGGAATGACCAACTCCCATGGAAGGAAGGTGGGCACTGGATAAGAAGAACTAATCAGCTCCACAGCTCCAGGGGAAGCAGTCTTGCAAGGTGGTATGGCCTCAGCAAGCTTTCTGGGTGGAGAAATATGGCCCAGCAGCTTAGAAAGCCCACAGCTGGAGGAAACTAGCCATCTGAAAAGCGCTCATAGAATTTCCCATGATACCCCACAGTTTCTTAAGTTTTACTGCAGCCTCATCTTCCCCTGAATATCCCTTCCCTATACCATCCGTTTCCGTACTTCCACCTCCCTGCACAAATTCAAAATGGAAAGTAAATCTAATGATACTTTATGTGGTCTTAACAAATAACAGCCCCCTCAAAATATATATACGTGGGGCTTCCCAGGCGGCACCAGTGGTAAAGAACCCACCTGCCAATGAAGGAGATGTAAGAGATGAAGATTCCCTCTCTGGGTTGGAAAAATCCCCTAGAGGAGGGCATGGCAACCCACTCCAGTATTCTTGCTTGGAGAATGCCATGGACAGAGGAGCCCGGCAGGCTACTGTCCATAGGGTCACAAAGAGTCAGACATGACTGAGGTGACTTAGCATGCCCATATATATGAAATATATACATAGACCAGAATCACATGGGAAAAGACTTAAATTGCCATCAAACAGTGAAGGTCTCTGTAGCATGTGAGCACTGCTGTATTTCCAAATTGAGATGAATTTTTGATCCTTTATATAATATCTAAGTATTCCATTAAGGAAGAATGACATTTTCAAATGTTTGTCTTGTACATATAATTTCGAGAGTCTTACCAAATTGCTGGTGAGGCTAATCTAATTATCTACAGACCAAGTATAAAGTTCAGTTAAAATTGCATTTAACACTCAACCTTATTACCAGAGAGGAAGGGTGAAGAGAGAGTGAGTTAGGGAGTTTGGAATCCACATGTACACACTGCTATATTTAAAATGAATAACTAACAAGGTCCTACTGTAGAGCACAGGGAATTCCGCTTAATGTTATGTGGCAGTCTGGATGAGGAGGGAATTTGGGGGAGAACGAATACATGAATATGTATGGATGCGTCCCTTCACCCGAAACTAATACAACATTGTTAATCAAGTATGTTCCAATATAAAATAAAAGTTTTTAAAGAAAGAACAGAGAATAAAAGAGAGCTCTTATGAAAACAAAACATTCTACCTTAGTGGCCTTGCACACATGACCTGGTGGAGAGGAAGCCCTAACAAGAAACAGTGTCACCTACGGACCACACACTAAAAATAGTCTTACTGTCGATTTTAAAAGCATGTTCGGGCAGACAGGCTATCACATTGAGACATGTAATTTATTTCATCTGAACTGAACTTTGACATTTTTGGAGACTTCATTGAAGCACAGTGGGGATAAAAAAATTCTAAAACACTAGCAAGGCTTCCTGCCTCTTTTCATTCTTTAAATATATCTTACATCTCTATTATAAAAAATTCTGTTAAACTGTATTAATTCATTAAACACACATTTGTTGGGCACCTACATGGGCCAGACCATCTGTCTGGCAATAGGACTAAAGTGATAAACAAGTCCAACCTGGCCCCTTATCCTTTTAAGATTACAATATTTCTAGAATCTGGCCATTTTTCACCACCTCCACCCGGAGCAGCTTGGTCAGAGCCACACGGGTTATTAGTGCAAGAACCTGCACACCGGTCACTCACTCTTCTGTCCCCACCACCTCTTCTGAACGGAGCACAGAGGGAGCCCTTTAACCCAGCAGCCTCCAGCCTTTTCAGCACGAGGGACTGGTTTTCATGGAAGAAACCAGTGCGGCGAGGGGCAGGGAGATTTATTATGTACTCTATTTCAATTATTATATCAGCTCCACCTCAGATCATCAGGCATCAGATCCTGGAGGCCGGGGACCCCTGATTTAACCTAAGTCAGATGATGAGCCAGCTTTGCTCTCAACACCCAAAGCTTCCATCGGATCCAGAGTAAAATCCAGAGTCTTCAGTGCAACTCCCGTTTCCAACTGCACAGCCTCCAAACCCCCATCAGCCATACCGGCCAAGCTGCCGTCTTGTTCTTCCTCAAATCTGACAGGCCTCGGGGCCTCTGCACTTGCCAGACCCTCTGCCTGAATGCTCCCCTTCTCAAGTACCTGCATGACTCCCTCCCTCCAGGCCTTGACTCAAATAGCCCCTCTCAGACACCATCCCTTCACGTTGATACCCATCCTCCCCCCTTGCCCTGCTTTACTTCTCTCCAAGGTGCTTGTCACTATCCAACACACTAAGAGCAAGTGTTTGCCTGTTTGTTGACTGCTGTCCTCCCGTTAGATTTCAAGCCCCATGAGGACGAGGACTTGTTTACTGCAGAATCTCCAGAGCCTAAAACAGTGTATGTCCAGTATTTGTGGAGTAAGATCTCACACACTTTCCCCTATGTATCTCTCTCACTCTCCAGGACCCTGGTTCCTGGGGACAGGAGAGAAGTCAGATGTGGGATGCCCTCACACAGATCCCCTGGGTCAGGACAAGGAAGAGCCTTTCCTTCGTATGTTTAGGGCAGAGACGACATCATGGGTATGTGACCTGCAGGCTAGTCACAGAGGGCTCCATGCTCAGAGTGGCCTTGTGCTTCGTTGAATGCTCTGTGATCACTGATTTGTAGTTCTTAGAAGTCTTTGAACAAGGGGACCTGCATTTTTATCTTGCACTGGACTCCACAAATTATGTAACTGGTCCTGAAAGACGGACAATTCTCAGAATGCACAACCCTTGGGGCAGGCCGTGGTCACCAGCTACCCCATCACTACTAATGCAAGGACAGGAGCTTCGTCCCTGAGGCACATGGGATCTTCACTCTCTTCAGACTAGGACAGCGAAGCCCTTTGGCAGGTCATGGGATTGTTCCAGCAGTTCTCTCCTCTGCACCTTTCTCACCCCCAGGTCTCCCTCCCTCCAGGCCACAAGCTGGAATTCCCCACCACTAACGTCAATGTCAGTGAATGGCAACAGAGAAGCCATAGCACACTCACTCGGAAAAAACTGTAAAATTAGTGACTGTAGAACTTCAAATTTAAAATAGAACAGCTCCATTCCAGCAGGGGAGAGAGATGGTTTATGGTGTTGGCTTAGATGCTGATGGGAAAGGGTAGTGAACCCAGGAAAGGGTGAACGCTTAGGGATACGTGGTACAAAGTGGAGGGCAGTGCCAAAAGGTAGAAGGCACGTAAAACATCTCCAAAGACTTAGCAAGGGCTTTGTCTCAGCTCAGGGAACCAACAAGTGCCTCCTTGTGCCATCCTGGTCTTGGCAAGAGAAGTGTCCAGAGCAGCCAGTGTTCCGGCTGACCCCTGCTGGCTCTTGAAGGAAATGTCCGTGCGCATAGGGCTGGCAAGGACTCCAAGAGATTGTCCAGAATGATGGATGCACACACAACAAGCCAGATTCCTGGGTGTATGTGTCAGGTTGGGGGGGGGGAGGTGCAGGGGGGTGCTAAGATAAGGGTAAGGAACACTTTCCAGCCTATTTCTCTTACCAGAGTAATGACAATGGTGATCCATATAGACACAGAAGAACAGAGCAGCTCATGCTTTAGAGAGGGGCTAGAATGTATTATCATCTCTTTGAGACCCTCAAGTAGAGTAGAGAGCTACAGTTTGCAATGTGGAACTGAAAAGCATCAAACTTTTAGGATGCTACCTTTGTTTCTCAGTTTTCTTCTCTCCTCCTTCCCTGAATGAAGCCAGTCACAAGAAATTGCCACATAAAAAGGCACATTTTGCATTCAAAGTAGTTACAAGCAACACAACATTGTAAGTCAACTATACTCCAATCAAAATTAAATTTTAAAAAATGTAGTTATGAGTAAATTTTCTCACTAGTCAGCCCAGCAACATTAAACACAGGGTGAAACTTAGAACTCATTTTCATTAGAGCCAAAGAAACATTATCTGGACAGATTTTTTGCAGAAAACCGTTTAAACGTTTTTAGGATGGAACAGGAAAATTTATATTACCTTATCTATGACACAGAAACTCATTTTCAATTTCTTTCTAAAGTTTTCTGAAAAGCCCTGCTTTATTTACATCTAAAAAGCACTATTTCATAAATGCAAATGTGGTACTGCCTCACTACTAAACTTGAGGAAATAAAGGCATAAAGATTTATGCTCCTAGGTAAGACCTGCTTTTTAAACATATTAGGTGGACTAATAAGTCTACATATGCCAAAAATCCATTCTCTAAATATTTATCAATATAAACCAGAAACTTTGTAATGTTTCCTCTTGAACTTTTGCTCCTTCGAGCTGGGGCGATTATACTGAACCCACCTGCATCCAACGCAACGTTCTGCAATATTCATCTAAGGACCCAATCAACCTGCCCTCAAGTGTTTACCAAGCATTCAAAAGTAGCTTCAGGCTCTTTGTCTTCAAATTGATTCCACAGGAGAGTACAATTAAGTACTAAAGACTATGGTACATCTATTTTGGGAATTCGAGGAGGAAAAAGGCCTGTGGTAGAGGGAACTTAAGTGGATGAAAACAAACTTGAATTTGTTCCTGAAAAATGAGGATTCAGATGACCAGGGGGAAAAAAAAAGAGAAATTAGTGTTAGGGGGAAAGTCTTTCAGAGAAAGACCCATAGAAGAATGAGCACAGGAGGGAGCTGTTTGAGGCCAACTATTATTTTGAATATTAAACAATGTTTACATCAAGGTTCAAGATAAACTATGCCTTTTCTCCGGTAAAAATAAAGAGGCAGCATCTAAAAAAGCAAAGGAGGTTCTTGACCAGGGGAAGCCTCTAGCAATGTTTGGAGATCTATCTTTGGTTGATCAGGAAGTCTCACTTTTCATACCCCTGTGCAATATAGTAATCCCCCTACACAAGAACGAGTTCCATTCCGAGAGCACATTGGTCAGCTCAATTTGCTCTGAAGTCCAACAAGGTTAGACTAGGTCCCTACCTAACACAGTTGGCTATGAGCGCTGTGCTGTGCCCCGTACAGTATATACAGAAGCGCCACCACTCGTAGAGGAGTCACACGCGTGACAATGGAAGCCAGACACAGGAAGGTGAAAGCGAAGTCGCTCAGCCGTGTCCGACTCTTCGCAGCGCCACGGACTGTAGCTCACCAGGCTCCTCCAGCCGTGGGATCCTCCAGGCAAGAATACTGGAATGGGTTGCCATTTCCTTCTCCAGGAGATCTTCCAGACCCAGGGATTGAACCCGGGTCTCCCGCATTGTAGGCAGATGCTTTACCATCTGAGCCACCAGGGAAGCTCCCACACACATGAACTAACCTTTAAAGTTCGCAACTTGAAGGTTCATACACACAGGACTAACTGTAGAAAACAAGCAGGCCAGAAACAAAAAGCACAGCGTGAAATGGCAATGTGATTGAAGCAACTCGCCTCAGGTGCCTCAGGGTAAGCGGGCTGTGGTAAAGTCCAATCTCACTTCTTAAGGACATGCGTGAGCTTCAGTCATGTCCAGCTCTATGTGACTCCACGACTGTAGCCCGCCGGGCTCTTCTGTCCGTAGGATTCTCCAGGCAAGAATACTGGAGTGGGTTGCCATGCCCTCTTCCAGGGGATCTTCCTGACCCAGAGATGGAACCGGAGTCTCTTACATCTCCTGCGTTGGCAGGCAGGTTCTTTACCACTAGCGCCACCTGGGAAGTCCTTTCTTAATGAAGCGGTTCTTGAACTTAATGGCAAGTAGGCTACACCTGAGTACTTGTCAAAATGTAGCCTGCAGGCCCCACCCCCCAACATATTGAATCAGCAGCTGTGATTGTGGTTTAGTTAGCAGCATTTAAACACCTTCTCCAGCCCCATCCCACCAGGTGATTGATATAGATGAAGCTAGGACTAAACTTGGTACTGTCCTGTAAACTGTTTCCCAAGCCACTGGTTAACTCTGAGCAAATTCATCCATTTCCAATTTAGTTTTGTAAACCATCAAGAGCTTTCACCAACCAACTTTGGGAGAATGTCTGAGGTGCTTCCATCTGTCATACTTTTCTCTCACCGAGAAGCACTCAAGGTTTCCATCAAAAACAATCTGAGATGCTATTATGAACTGAATGTTTATGTCCGGGCAACGTTTATACACTGAAGTCCTAACACCCAATATGACAGTATCTGGAGGTGAGATCTCTGAGAAGTAAAAAGCTTTAGTTGAGGTCATGAGTGTGGGACCCTCATGATGGGGTTTCCTACCTTATAATAAGACTCCAGAGCTCTTTCTCTCTGCTTTATGAGGATACCACAAGAGGACAACTCGCACCAGAACTGAATTTGCTGGAACCTTGATCTTGGATTTTTAGCCTCCAGAACTATGAGAAACAAATGTCTATTATTTAAGCTGCTGGTCTAGGTATTTTGTTATAGCAGCCCCAGCTGACTAAGATAGATGCCACATTTCAAAACTGAAGAGATGGCTGTGCTATACAATGTGGCCTAAAAACATGTTCCCCTACCTACCTCTGTCCTTTTCCCAGAACAGTCTATGTCAGAGGAAACAGACTAGCTCAAGCAAACAGGTTTCACTTAAAATATGAATCATCTTGGACCTCAGCCTAATTTATAACTAAATAAATCTGGCTGTTTGTTTTAAGCTATGGTTTTAAATACAAAAGGCAGAAACCTTTGACTTTCTAGATAGAAGAGTAGATTATAACAGCTGTGGCAGTTCTGGTGATTAATTGGACCCAGTGGTGATGGATTTGGGCTAGGGAGCCCTCCATGTAGGAGGCAATGAGCAAAGGATGCCTGAACTGACTCATTTGTTCAACAAAGGCTTTCTGAGTGCCTACCACGTGGTGGGCTCCAGAGTCCCATTAATGGACAGAACTGGCCATATTCTCCCTACATTCTGGAAGCCAAAGAGGGAAGGTATTTTCAGTGGTAATAAGAGCTAGAAAAGACCCTGAGAACTGGGAAAGAGAGAGTGATTGGGGGGCTAGGGAGTGGCTTCTTTAGAGGATGGTCTCTTCTTTAGAGAGGATGTCAGTCTCTGCAAGACTGGCATTCAAGCTAAGACTAAAGGTGAAGAAGATAGATCCAGGGAAAAAATCAGATGTGAGACAGGCTGGGACCTGGCACCCTTTGCTGCAGTGCTTGCACCTGGACACATCTCTTCTCCAGCAAGAAATTACAGAGAAACTATATGGGACTGAAACTAACTAGCAGTTGTGGCAAATTCTGAACCCAAAAGATACAAAGGGACCAAAAAACCCAACTGCCACTTTTGAAGAGTCTGTAGCAAAAAAAAAAAAAAAAAGGTGCTGGAAGAAAAAGCAGGGTACTGAGCATGCCCCCTGCACACAACAGTGCCTAAGGGGTGGGCAAAATACCCAAGCCACCCCTCCAGCCCAGTCCCTGGATACAATCTGACCCTCACCCCATATAAGGAACAAGCTTGTTCCTCCTTGGAAAGAGAGCATACAAACAAGGCCATCTGTTGTTTGTTCTCACTCCCACCTGCTGAAGCAGGGGTCCCAGCAAAGCCTTGCCTGAATTTCTTGTCATGCCTCTAATCAATTTCTATTGATTAAGGAAGCCAAGAGCCCTGGTCCATAACAAGCAAATCCCAGAGACCGAAAGGAGCTTGGCATGTTTGAGGAACAGGAAAAGGGTCACTTTTCCTGTTGGAGCTGGACCAAGTGAACAGGATGGAGGAGAAGCTGAAAAAGTAAATAGGATCCTCGGGAAGTGGGGCAGGCATCATTACTACTTCTGCAATTGCAGAGAAACAATCCCACATTAACATTCCTGAGGGGAGAAATCTTTGGCTTTGTGGGTGACTGCCAGGCTCTGCCTTAACACAGTGAGTAACTTGGGTCCTTCATACTGCTGATTTCAATCTTAAGAAGCCCTCATCTCCCTTAACCCCTCTCTCCTCCTGTTCAATTTCATGCCTGAAATGGTATTGAAAAGGTAGGTTCAATACTCTGGCTTATGCAGCCACACAACCCAGGTTTTATTTTCATCTCTGCCACTTTTTAGCTGAGGCTAAACAACCTGAATCTTGTTATTTACATCTGTAAAATGGGGGAGGGGACATGAACACCTTACAACATATGTAAGTATTTGCCAGAGTAGCAGACACAATATTTAGTGCCTACAAATGCTATTCTTATCCAAGAAGCGTCATTTCATTTCTCTAATTTAAGACATTGATACAAGTTCAATAAAAAAATATCTCTGAAATAGTCACACTAAGTTATTGGTTATTTGTACTTTAGTGTGAATAAGCCTGCAGTTCTTTCCCAAATCCCTTCAAAGTTGGATGAAAAAGAGGAATTATGACGGAGAGAAATTCTAGATGTCAGAGGAACCAAAGGAAGGATGAAAAAATTAGATGAGTAAGGAGGGCCATAACCTCTCTCTGAGGACTTTCAGTGTTTAAATTCTTTAAAAATTATTAATAAAAGAATCAAGCCTTTATTTTCCCATACAAGTACATTTCAGAGTAACCAAATGTTGTTGAGAGAAGTTTCTCTTTTCAATAAAAAGTATTCTAGTTAAGCCATAAGAAGAGATGATAGAACTAAAATATTACCATTTAGCAACCTCTTCCCAGGTGGCTCAGCAGTAAAGAATCTGCCTGCCAATGCAGGAGATGCAGGTTCGATCCCTGCGTTGGGAAGATCTAGAGAAGGAAATGGCTACCCACTCAAGTATTCTTGTCTGGGAAATCCCACGGACAGAGAAGCCTGTCGGGCTATAGTCCATGTGGTCAGAGAGTCGGATACAACTTAGCAACTAAACAACAACAAGCTAATGGGTTGAGGTAATGACCATAAAGGGCTGCTCACATCACAAACAGAGAAAAGTATTTTGTGCCTCCTGATAGAAGTGTCCATGCCACCACTTAGGAGGCATTTCTGCCCTAAACTTTGCCTAAAACATTTAGCTCTATCTATCAGTTTTAAGGAACTATAGAGAATAGAGGAATATGTTAAAAATCAAGGGGAAGCAAAATCCAGGCTATCAAAAACCCTCTTGGGAGAGGAACCCAGTTTCTTCAACAAATTGTGAGGAAAAATAAAGAACATGAGGGGAAACATACATATTAAAAAATAGATTTAAGAGGTACCTCAACATAAGGGCTTATCAAAAGAGCCTAATTCAGAGACACCAACTGTAAAATTAAAAGCTGATGATAAAATCAGAAATTTGACTGGATATTTGATAATATTAAGAAATTAGTGTTCATTTTTAGGTGTGATAATGGTATTGAGGTTACTTTTTAAAGAGTCCTCATCTTTCAGATATATAATGATTTATATATCTATTTATATTCATATATATTTATAAACATTTTGTGTGAAATACATTTTAGAATATCTAAGATTAGCTTCAAATTAATCCGGTGGGGGGGCTGGGTTTTTTACTAATAACTAAAATAAAAACTAACATCAGAAGTATCTGCTTCTCCTGCAACTTTATCATTTTCCTTAAGGTACCTGTTCTCTACACACATTTTACTGGTAACCAAGGGCTCTGGGAGTTAGAGGCATTAAAGCTTTTGACACGGGGCATGATAACAATAATGACAATGACTAACATTTCTTAATAATCTATACATTTGACTAAAACCAGTCCAAGAACATGCTAGGCCAAAAAACTGATGCAATCACCCTGGGAGAAGGGGAGGAGGACCCCCTGAGGACCAGAAAGAAGGTAAAGAAAGAGTCACCCACCGTGAGCTGCTCACATTTCTGTTTCCCCCAGATCACTGTGAGCTGCTGAAACCAGGGAATCACGTTTTATTCATCTACCCCTTCCTCGGTCCAATTACCACACCTGACAAGTGCAGCATCACTAATTGAGGAGGAAGGCAAAATGCAGAGATACAGAGTAAGGGAGGGATTCTGATATCTAAAACTGGGAGAGGGAAGCTAAGACCAGTCAGTTTAGACTTGCCACAGAGCAGCAAAGGGACACGACTCCCCTCAATCTACTTGAAGAAAACCACAAACCAAAAATGTACGAAAGTCCATAACCAAAGGAGGTGGTCTGTGACTTAAACGGATTTCATCTCGCTTCTGCTCATCCCCAGGTGAGTCTACTGCCCAGACTCACCTGGGGATGAGCAGAGGTGAAGTTGCAGACACAACTGAGCTCATCTCATCCCCAGGTGAGCCTGGGCAGTAAAGGACTGTGATGGAAACGAAACCTACACCCACAGGAGGCAGCAAAGAGCTAACATTCTAAGAGGTGCGAAAGCCAGATCAGTAAGGTCGGGCCTCAGCACTTCCTGCTGGGAGCTTCCAGCCTTGGCTTCAGGGTTTGCCTCTCACAGGAAAACAAAAAGTGCCTAAGTAGCTTTTTGGAAGACTGTTGGGAAGCAGTTAATCAGTAGTAGTGTGGGAGGGATAAGCTCTGCTGTGATGAAGTGATGGCGGATACAGCAGAGTATCCCGAGTGGAAAGTTTTTCATATAAACATCCTGAAAACTTACACTTAGCTAAACCTCATGCCAAAGTGTTCTGCAGGTTCCCTCTCGACACATGCTCAAAGCCATGTACCTGCATTTTAAGATTAATTCCTAGCCCCACAACTGCTCAGAGATATCACCTGAAAGCACTTTAAGAGTCAGTTTATTATTGAAGGTCTCCTCCCTGGATTCCTTAATGCTGTCTCCAACCCAGGCCATCAACAGCAACAAGAACAAAAAGTCTTCTTATGAGACACCGAGGCCCCTGGGAATAAACCAGTGTTGATCAAGTTAAATGCAGAGCCACTTAGGCACAGACCTTGCAGCTTGCCTTGAAACCCTGAGCCCCGTCCCAGGCAGATCCAGAGCCCTCACCCCCGACCCTGACCCCTGCTCTGATGCAAGAAGGGCCTGCTTTCATACAGACTAAGGGGGCTTGAGCAATACTTCTGACATCATCTGCAGAAATGGACTTTCCCTTCACTTCAGGTGCACACCCTCCATCCCTTCTCCCTTCTCATTATATGTAAATAGTGATGGACAAGAATTTGAAGAAACCTGCCCTCCTTGATTTTTCTCTTTCCACTTGTCCCCAGTTGTCCTCACCTCATAGCCCACACCTCAAGGTAAGGCACACCTGGGGCCCTTTGCTGCAATGCCTGCACATGCACACATCTCTGCTCCAGCAACAAAATACAAAGAAACTATATGAGACTAAAAATAACCGTGTGCATGTGTAGCTGGGGCAAACTCTGGACCCAAAAGATACAAAGAGTCCAACCCCCCCCCCCAAAAAAGAAAACCCAACTGAAACTTTTGAAGAGCCTGGAGGAAAAAACACTGTCAGGAGCAAAAGCAAAAAAACAAAGGCAACAAGAAAGAGAAAATGCTTCCAGAGAAGAGGAAACCTCACAACTTTTTCTGATTAGGATTCAGAATACAGTCTTTCTCTTCTCATCTAATTTTTCTAGATTTGGGAAATATGGGGTGTCATGAGCAGAGAGGACGATGCCAGACAGTGGAAGGTCTGGGCAGGAGCCTAGTAGACAAGGGAGGTTGTGTACTTCTTGCATTTTCTAGAAGGGAGAGTCTGCTGCTCCAGGGGATTTCCTCCTCCAGAGGATCTTCCCAACCCAGGAATAGAATTCATGTCTCTTGCATCTCCTGATTTGACAGGTGGATTCTTTATCACTGAGCCACCTGGGAAACCCAGCCTATGAAATTACCCAGTCCATAAAAACTAACAGCACCCCACCACCCACCACACCACCAAAAAAAGAAAAAACAGCCCCATACCCTGAGTCCACTCCCACCTTCTGAGACTGCATTCTGCCTGTGGGATGTATATCTCTCTAAATAAATTTGCTTCCACTTTACTCTTGAATTTTTCCTGCACAAAACCAAGGACCATCACATGGTGGCCTATCCCAGGAACTTGCCCAAGACCCAGGACATGACCATTCTTTTTCTCCCTCTTCTCCTGCAGCACTGCCAGATGTCAGGAATCTGAGAAGTGACCAGCTCTGAACCCCAGTGGCCCAGTGCAAGGGCCTAGAAACCAGACACCGCCTGACTTGGAATCCCTACTCCAGCACTTGGGTGAGCTCCCACATTTCTGAGTCTTAATACTCTAATTTGCAAAATAAGACTCGTACCCTGGAAAATCTTGAACAATAGCATAGGGTGGTTACTGTGAGAATTCAAGGAGAGGAAGTGTGGAAAGCACCTAGAACTGTGGCTGGGCACGCTCAGAATTAAATCATTTTCTGTCTCCCTTTCCTTCCTGCCATCCTATTATTTCAGTCTCTCCTTTCCCAGTTATGCATTTGGCCTCACTCTACAAGGAAATCCTCAAATGCCACTGAAAGTTTTCAGCTGACATTGCAGGATATTTGGTTTCTGAACAAGGCAGATCAACATGATACTCAAATTTGACTTCTTTCTGGATTCATTTGTCTAGCTCTAGAATATGAGACACCCAATAACATATGCCAACTCTATATGATAATTCTTTTACCAAGAGAAAATTGCTTCTTCGTAAATGATCTTGGGGGGAGGGGTTACATTTTTGTTATGCTTAAAATTTCAAATACAAGCATCAGTTCAGTTCAGTTCAGTCGCTCAGTCGTGTCCGACTCTTTGCGACCCCATGAATTGCAGCATGCCAGGCCTCCCTGTCCATCATAGAATGCTATAAAATACCTCTGTGAGCCCATATCTAGCTTTAATGTGTGTGTACCCTCAGTTGCTCAGTTATGTCTGACTCTTTGCAATCCCTATGGACTGTAGTCCACCACGCTCCTCTGTCCATGGGATTTCCCAGGCAAGAATACTGAAGTGGGTGGTTATTTCCTCCTCCAAGGAATCTTCCTGACCCAGGGATTGAATCTACATCTCCAGCATTTCCTGCATTGGCAAGAGGATTCTTTACCACTGAGCCACCTGGGAAGCCACTGGAGCTTTAATGGTTATCAATGGTTATCAACGGCTATCAATGGTTATTGAGTATTTTTGTTTCACCAGCAGTCCTTCCACTGTTGTCGCTGTTATTGTTTTTCTAGATGTCTTATTATACCACCATAAATGCTTCAAGGTATGTCACTAACAGATAAGGACATTTTCTATCATAACCATAATACCATTATCAAACCCAATAAAATTAATAACGAATCCTAACTATCATTTGATACCCAGTCTATATTCCCCTCTTGTCTCAAAGATATCTTCTTATGATTGTTTCTTGGATTCAGGAATCCCCTGCATGTGGTTAATATTCCTTAAGTCTTTTTAAATCTGTAACAGGTCTGTGCCAGCCATGGAGGAGCACCACTCAGATCCCCTCAGCTGCAAAGCTTGACACTGATGCCAAAGCCCCTTCACCCAAGGTCACACCCTTCCCCAAGCAGCTCACATTCGAGGGTAGGTAGAAAGCCCAGCTTCTTGGCCTGACACAGGACAGACAACTCCAGTGGCCAATGTTTGCTCCAGAGAGTCCCAGGCATTGTCCAAGACTCTGCCAGGCCTGTGTCACGTGGGTTCTTTCTTGCTACCCCCTGCTTCCCAGCCCCTTTCTTTTACAGGTGTTGATCCTTTTTAATCACCTTGCACCCAGACTGTGTGGCAATATCTGCTCCTAGAGAATGCAATGTGCATAGCTTCCCTTTCCATACCATCAACTAGTGGAAGAAACTAGGACTGACTGTATGTTTTAAAATACTGTTTACTAGACTTACTGTGGTGGTCGTTTTGCAATATGTGCAAAGATTGAATCAGTATGTTGTACACCTGAAACTAATATAATGTTATATGTCAATTTTATAAATAAGAAGGTAACTCTTTTCAGCATCCACACATTTGATTTTTTCCAGAATGGAAATGATAAGCCAAAGGTTCTCATTTTCAGTAAAAGAAACTTCCAATCAACTAAAATCAAAAGAAATCAGAGATGAATACAGTGTAGGTTAACCCTTCTATTCCATTTTCTTAAAAAAGCTAAACTATTTCATCTACATTTCTACTAAATTGCTGCCATTACCAAAATAAGTCACAAAGTAAAAAGGTCTGCTGCTGCTGCTAAGTCGTTTCAATCGTGTCTGACTCTGTGCGACCCCATAGACGGCAGCTCACCAAGCTCTACCATCCCTGGATTCTCCAGGCAAGAACACTGGAGTGGGTTGCCATTTCCTTCTCCAGGGCATGAAAGTGAAAAGTGAAATTGAAGTCACTCGGTCGTGTCCGACTCTTCATGACCCCATGGACTGCAGCCTACCAGGCTCCTCCATCCATGGGATTTTCCAGGCAAGAGTGCTGGGGTGGGGTGCCATTACCTTCTCCAAAAAGGTCTAGATGTTTATTAAAACTATTTTAGTATAAATTATAATATGTTCATCAATCTTTCTTACCCCTAATAGAGCAAGAACCAACTTGAGCAACCACAGGCTGTAGGAAAACTGGAGGTATTTTAATTCCTAGAGAAACAAAAAGCCCTCCTAGAGCACTTGGTCATATCCATGAAAACTGGCTGACCCAAAGCAGTCTCAACTCCCTGTCCCCCTGGAAAAATGAGAAAGCCTCTTTGTCTCCAGAATCTCATATGACTCACTTGTGAATTAGACAGGGAGAAAGTACAAGAAAGCACCTTTTTACACTGTTACATGCCAGCAGCTACAGACCCTTGCCTATACACATACAACACACATACACACATGTTGCAAATCTCCTGATTCACCTTGTAGTTGGGAACCAGCACACACACACACACTGCAAATCTCCTGATTCACTTTTTGTTGGGAAGCAGCAGCTGGACCTGTGAATACTCCACCCTCCTCCTCCCACTTTCAGGGTCTCTGATCTTTGAGCCAGGTGTGTATGTCGTGTTTAGGTCCTTGACAAACATACAAGGAAGGTCAGGTGAGAAGCAACAAGAACACACATGGGTTCAGTTCTCACTTATGCTTGTGGGATTCAGCCCTCCCGCACTCTCCTCATCTTTCCATCTCTCTTCAATTTCTGATCGCCTGTCCCCTAGCCTGCAAGCTCCCAAATCAGACAGACCAACGGCAACAGCCTTGCAGAGACCACACTAGTGGTCCCTGATTGGACAGGGCCAAGTCTCTCTGCCTCTGCTAGTGGTTCTGCTCCTCTGGCCGGACCGGGCCTGATGGGGCCACACTCTCACCTCCAGACTCATGCTTGCTCCCCACCTTCCTCAGCACAGCTTCACCCCTTTCCAGCACCTCCCAGGACTTCCCTGTACCTTTAAGTTTTTCCAGTTTTAAAACAGCTTTGTCAAGAGCCATAAAGCTTGAAAGGGTTTTTCATAGGTTTAAAAGAAAAATCTCTCCATGTAAATGGCCACCATTTCACAACGTAATGTCAGCATGTACCAAATCCTTTTCAAAATGAGGATATCTGCCACTTCAGCCTGCTCCACTTTTAGAACTTATTTGAAAGATATATCTTGGATGTATAGAAAGGATTATCGTGTCAGTTTAATTCATCATGATGAACTATTGAGGAAATATTAAAAGAAATATTAAAATTCTATTTTAACCATATGGTGAATTATTATGCATCCATTAATAGTCATGGGGAATTCCCTGGTGGTCGAGTGGTTAGGACTCCACACTTTCACTGCCGAGGGCCCAGGTTCAATCCCTGACCAGGGAACTAAGATCCTGCGAGCCATTCAGCGAGGGAAAAAAAGTCATAGAAAACTAAATCACAAGAAGCAGGCTTTTCACAGAAAAGGAAACGTTCGTGGCCTATAAGCTTATTTCATTAAGAATGACAAAAAAGCAAACCAAGATTTCAACAAGATGTGATTCTATACCTATGAGTTTAGCAAAATTCAGAAGTTTAATGAGATCAAGCTGTGGATCAATAGCTGGTAAGGTGTAAAATAGCACAACCACTTTGGAAAATTGTTTGGCATCTTTTTTTTTTATTATTTTACTTTACAATACTGTATTGGTTTTGCCATACATCAACATGAATCCGCCACAGGTGTACACGTATTCCCAATCCTGAACCCCCCTCCCACCTCCTTCCCCATACCATCTCTCTGAGTCATCTCAGTGCACCTTCTTGACAAGTTGAACTCTCACATACCTTCCAACCCACTAAACGCATTTCTGACTCTGCATCCCAGAGAAATGTTTTCACGTGGCGCTTGTATACCAGAGGCATATATAAGATCAGAGCAACGTCTGCAATAACAACAACAACAAAAAACTAGCAACAACGCAAGTGGCCAGCAACAGGAAAATAATAACTTGTGCATATCCACACAATGCAACATGATAGTGGCAGAGGAAATGAACCACTGCTATACATATTGTGGATAAAAAGAAACATTATGTTGAGAAGGAAGAGGTAAGTGACAGAAGGCTATGTGCCATTCACTCAGTGCACAAAACAAGCAAAGACAGACAACAGGGCTTTTAAACAGATACAGGTGCATGTGCGTGCTAAGTCGCCTCAGTCGTGTCTGACTTTGCGACCCCGTGGACCGTAGCTCTTAGGTTTCTCTCTGCATGGAATTCTCCAGGCAAGAATACTGGAGTGGGTTGTCATGACCTTCTCCATGGGGTTCTTCCCGACCCAGGGATCCAACCCACGTCTTATGTCTCCTGCATTGACAGATGGTTCTTACCACTAGTGCCACCTGGGAAACCCAAACAGATATACATTAGAACTAAAGCCATATTCCATTTAAAATGGTGGGCCTGAGGATGAGAAGTAGGAGATTCAGGTAGGGGAAAGTAGATACAACTTTTTGTTAATACCCTAGTTCTTGAATTGGGTGGAGGATACACAGTATTCATAATATTGTTATGCTTGAAAACTAATATCAAACTTACATGTAATCTTTTGAATATATCATTTTTTCTTATTACAAGACATTCTGGAGTCAAATGGGTTCACTTTTGAGAGCAGCCAGAGGAGGATTGTTTGACGTGTCATAACCAAAGAGTTAACTCTGTTGGCAATACTGAGAGAAGAAGGCTATTTTGGATGAATTTCCAATTCTACAGAAACATCTTTATCTGTTTCCTCTAACCTGTTTCTGCTTATTTTGTAAGTTTTGCTTCTCAAAAAAAAAAAATCTTGCCAAGTAATTAATGCCATGTAAGATACTTCCTGCCAAGTCCCCTGTGAGTAATACTTCTGAGCAGCTGAACAGCATCCTAGCTTGGTGGTTAACAAGCCCATGTTCCCAAGTCCAACTGCCTATTCCCAAAGGCCATCCTGCCATGTACCTGAGGTACGTCACTTACTTGCATCTCATTTTGTCATCTTTAAAATGAGCATGATAATAAGAGTCGGCAGGAGGAGAAGGGGACGACAGAGGATGAGATGGCTGGATGGCATCACTGACTCGATGGTCATGAGTCTGAGTGAACTCCAGGAGTTGATGATGGACAGGGCAGCCTGGAGTGCTGCGATTCATGGGGTCGCAAAGAGTCGGACACGACTGAGCGACTGAACTGAACTGACCATATTTCACTGATGTGAGAATTAAATATTTGTGTAATAAAATGCTTGACAACTGATATTCAGTAAGGAAATTCTCATTTCTGGCAATATGGCACACTAGTACCCAGAACAACACTCCTGATAAAAAGAAATTTTAAAATGTGCTGTATAAAATATTTTAATTTTTTAAATGCACCCTTAAACCAACAAGAAAATAAAACAACTTATATCCTGGTTTTGGTCTCTAGAACACTTTCCCATGAAAAGAGATCAGGATTCCTTGGAGAAACACCTGGTTCCAGGGGAACCAGGAAGGATATAAAGGGAAGGAAGGAAACAGGAAGGATACAAAGTAAGCCTGTCACATTTTTGTAGCGCTTGAAACCAGGAAAACTTTCAAAGATTAATGGAATCATAACAAAAAGACACAGAAGTAAGTTGAAGGGGATCTTAAGGGCCTAATGGGGATAATATAGGAATCAAAAAGAGTAATTATTATAGTTTAATGGCACACATTGACTATATTAAAACCAAAATTTCCAGTGTATTAAAAAAAGATATAGCTGGAAGGAGAAGGAACTCATTTATCACCATCTAAAGAAGTTATTAAACCAAATTCTTACTGTGAAAATTGGTAAAGGGGAAGAATTAAACATTTACCCTGGTTTTCTAGTATAAAATATATTTCAGGAGAGCCAAATGGCTCTATTTTACAGAAAAAAAAAATGCCAGCTAATAAATACGGAAGGAATAAGAGGACTAATTTAAAATCTTCATTTCAGAGCCTCAATAAAATTTTTTATTTTTTTCAACAAATGAATGAATTAACTGCTGACTAATGGAGGTTAAAAGCATTAGGAAAAAGGTTAATAAGGAACTAAACAGTTATATAGTGCTAAAGGAATATCCCTTAGAGAATTCCCTGGAGATCCTGTGGTTAGGACTCCTTGCTTTCACTACAGAAGGCCCAGGTTCAATCCCTGGTGGGGGAACTAAGATCCCTCAAGCTGTGCAGTGTGAACAGAAAGAAAGAAAGAAAGGAACATCACATAGACTCTTCTTGGTTAAGGAATGTCACTGTGCACTCAGGAGATCAGCCTGCTGTCCCTCCAACATCCATGTCTCTGATGATGTGGATACAAAGCTCCCAACAATTCTTCTGACATAAGCAAGCCACAAAATGTTCACTTCATACCAAGACTAGCTTCCATCTCAAGAACCATTTTCTTTGCTCATTCACAAGAAGGAACTTCTCATCTGTTAAATTTTTATCAGGAGATTGTAGCAGTTCAGTCACATCTCCATTTCTAATTCTCATTCTGTGGTCATTCCTACCACATCTGCAGTTACTTCCTCCCCTGAAGTCTTGAACCTCTCAAAGTCACCCATGAGGGTGGAAGCCAGTTTCTTCCAAACTCCTGTTAATGTTGATATCCTCTTCCCATGAATATTCATGAATATTCTTAATGGTATCTAGAATGGTGAATCCTTTCCAGGAGGATTTCAATTTACTTTGCCCAGATCCACCCACTACCTATTACAATTATAGCTTTTTAAAAAACAGAGTTCTTAAATAGGAGTTAAAAGTCAAAAGTACTACTCCATCCATGGGCTGAAGAATGGATGTTTTGTTATGATAACATGGCATGAAAACATTAACTTCATTGTACATTCTATTAGAGCTCTTGGGAGACTGTTAGGTAAAATACCAGGACACCAGAAAGAGTGTCTAACAGGCTTTAATGGGGAAGCGCTCCTGGGCGGGGTTCCCAGACCCGAACGAGGCAGGTAGAGGAAGTCCGCGCCCCGGACTGTGTTGGAGGTGGTTTTATAAGTTCGTTGCGAGGGATGGTCAGGCTAGATGGACGGGGGTTCAGATAGGTCGCCAGGCCGAGGTGTCGCAGGCTGACAGGTCCTTCTACGTGGCTGGGGTGGGGCAGCTTTAGCTGGCGAAGTGTGCTGTCATTGGTCCCCGGGATCTGGGAGGCTCCTTCCGTTAGAGACCTCCCCCGCCGGCGGGAAGGAGAGGAGGGGTGGCCCATCATGGCCCCCGGGGTCCAGCCTTACATTCTGACCCTTTTGATAGGATAAGAGGTGCCGTTATCACTTCTGGCTACTTCCTGCTGAACTGGGGCGTCGCTGGGGCTGAGGGTCGTGGCCGGATCCTGGTGACCTTTAGGGGGCCTCAGGGTCTCTGGACGGGAGCTTGGAGTATGCAGCTACCATTAACATCTGTCCAGTAGCCTTCTGGGTCAGCTCCCTGACCCTCTGGAGGATGATCTGAAAAACACGAGGTCCTATCGACAGGATAAGGAACAAGGCTGCAAGGGGTCTGAGAAGTGGGAGAAGCCATTTTGCCCAAGACGACTTTCACCATCCTGAGAAATCGAAACCATCTGACTCGGCCTGTCCAAGTCTAATGCTCTCTCTCAACTCTCTGACCTTGTTCTGGACCATCCCCGAGGCATTAATGAAAAAACAACAGTCTTCCCTTAGGAATTGACAGGTTCCCCCTTTTTCAGCCATCAGCAGGTCTAAGGCCCTTCAATTTTGGAGAGTCACTGCTGCCGGAGAGGTTACCTGGGTTTGTAATGTCATTAGGGAATCTGCCACCTTGTCCAGGTCTCGACTGAGGTCTGTGGACAGCTTATAGTAGAAGTGCGTGGCTGATCCCAATCTTCCCGCCCCCAGTCCTAAGGCCGTGAATAAACCTCCCCCCGAGGAGCAGGGGGGTTGTAGCCAATGCCTTCCTGTGGCGGCAGGTTTGGCTGGATCTGGTCTTTTATTGCCTGTGGGGTCAGTATGGTCAGGTAGGGAGTAAGGAAGACTGGGGTGTAAGGCTGAGTCCAGTTGGGTGGGAAACATTGTAATAAGGTGGTTTGGGGATAGAGAGTTTCGTCTTGAGCCGTCACAGGCCACTGTGGTTAATAAGGTGTCATTGGCCAGAACACAAAAGGCATTGGCTGGAAGGTACAGTATCTCAGTGGTCAAGGGCCCCATTGGCAAGGTTACTTCTGTGGCATTGAGTGAGATTTGGGGCCTCTATGTATTTCCTGGGGATCGGTTGGGCTAGGAATGGTCGAGGTCTCAAGGGGAGACAGAGCCAACATGAGAGGTTTGGTGAGGTTTCAGTCAGAGTCTGATAGGTGTCACTGAGGCTGGTGAAAATTTGGGATGAAAAATCTAGGGGTTTGAGCGCCTGATGAACCTGGTCTAGGAGTTTGTTGGGCTCATGGTGTGGATCAGAGGCTTCAGTTGCCAGCTTTATGAGGTCCTGTTGGGCTTTATGTTGGATTTGTTTTTGCCTCTGATCTTGGGCCCCCTTCCCGTCTGTCATTCCTTAGTGAGTTTGCATAGTAAAACAGAGATCTTTGTCCCTAGCTTTATAGCAGTTAGAGGCTGAGCTTGATTTGGCAGTTTCAAAGCTCTTGGCCATCCAATACCATTTACCCCCATGGGAGCACAGCTGGGCAGGTGAGGCATAACAGTCTCGGTGGACATAAGTGTAGGCTGTGAACCCAGTTCTCCAGCGGTCTCGTTCGGTGCACGCCTGGGGACAGGGCGTAGGTTGTCCCGCCTGTGTTATCATGGCCAGCAGGAATAGTGGTAAGAGCATGTTTAGCTATGATATTAGGAGGAGAGTGATAAAAGAGAAGTCAATTTGAGATTTTGTAAAAAGGAGGAAGGTCCCCTGTAAGTGCAGATCAGAAATTGTCTGAATGAAGGAGTCACAGTCAATAATTGGGGTAGCCAGCCAAAGGTCCTGTAGTAGGGTCAAGGTAAAGTCTTCAAGGCAGGCTAGGGTGAGAGACATATGGCCAGGTCAGGCCACCCCAAAGGAATAGCACCCCAGGAGTAGTGAACAGATAATAAGGTAAGCAAGGGCCAGTAAAAGTCAAAGTGTGAGCGGCCAGTCCTGGGGTGCCGTGACAGCCAGTCTAATGGCGAAGAGTATAGCCAGAGTTGTGATTGGCAACAGCCACAGCAGATGACACCAGACAAGCATTGGATGGGGCGTGTCACTCACCAGCAGGAGGCAGGGGTGTCTTAGTAATGGTGATCTTGGTAGGTCCCGAGATTTTAGAGGTGTAAGTTTTTAGGGGTTTGGGAGGAGGCAGGCCGTGTAGTGGAGCCCACTTGAGCCGTGAGATGTGGTACCACGGCTCGTGTCCCCACAGTTTGGCTGCTGTAGGGGTGGTGAGGACCACCATGAAAGGCCCAGTCCACCGGGGCTGAAGGGGTTGAGGCGTCAGCGTTTTTAGGAGAACCTGATCTCCTGGTGCCAAAGCAAGGGACGGGATCGCCTGGGCGTGGTCTCTGACAGGTTGAGGGAGGACACGGTCAGCGTGTCCTCTAAGTAGGGACCTCAGGAGAGTGAAATAGGACAAGTAAGTCTCCAGAAGGGGGGTTGGGGGATCCGGAAGGTTAGTCAGCAGATATGGCCTACCGTACAGCAGTTCAAAAGGTGTCAAACCCATCTTGACATGAGGAGTTGTCCGTATGTGGGTCAGGGCTGCTGGCAGGAGATCAACCCAGGAGAGATGAAGTTCTGCTGTTAACCTGGTCAGATGAGCCTTGAGGATGCCATTAGCCCGTTTTACCTTGCCTGATGACAGGCCAGCATATACCAGAAGGTCCAATGTCTAGGCATGTGAGTAAAGTCTATCTGCCAATCCTGTCCCGGCACAGGTGTCCCCTCAGCTGGTGAGGTTTTGTTTTTGTTTTTGTTTTTGTCTTTTTGTGGCGGCCTGAGTCCTCCTTGAGGAGAGGTCTTGGCACAGATTAGGCAGCAATGATGGACTGCCTGAATGGTAGGTTGGAGGTGTAACAGGGAAAAGAGAGGGCTAAGGGAGGTCAAAATTGTGTGGGGCCCAATGTGTAAAGAGTCATGGATCTGGGTGATAATGGACATTGTCTGTTTTTTGGGTAGGACTAGTTTGTTGTGGAGCGTGATCTATCCTGAGGGGTGTCTGGAAGTTCCCTCCTGTGAGAAGTGGGCCTCCATTTTGGCCTCTGAGTAGTTAGGTGTAAGGGAGGTCCTGAGAAATAGTATAGGCAGAGGCCCCTGTTGTAAGGCTATCTGTCTGGCCATCTGGTCAGCCTTATTGTTGTCTAGGGAAACCGTGTCGCGAGTCGTCTGATGTCTTTTGCAGTGTAGGATGGCTACCTGGGTGGGCTGTGAGATGGCTTCCAGGAGCTTGGCGATTAGGGGGGCATTAGAGATGGGTGATCCCTTGGTGGTGAGGAATCCCCTCCCTCCTTTTTGCATCTGCGTATAGAGAAGCTGCTGCTGCTTCACGTAGGGCACGTAGGCAGGGGAACCATCCCCGGGTGGTGGGTCTAACTGTTTAGAGTTAAATGCCATTGGCAGCATTTCAGGGCCCGCAGGCTGTATGAGGGCTCCAAAAATTATGTCCCCTTTTTTATCAGTGTATAGGTGATAGGGGAGGTTGGGATTGGGCAGGAACAGTGGGGAAGAGGACAGCAAAGCTGAGCGGAGGTTATAGAAAGCCTCCTGGACCTCTGTTTCTGAAGAGAATGGTCCAGTAGGGGTGTCTTTTGTGGCTGCGTAGAGGGGTTTAGCCAGGGAAGCGTAGTTGGGGACCGAGTGCTGGAAGAATCCTGTCAACCCCAAAAAGGACAAGATTTGTTTTCCAGTGGAAGAGGGGCAGAGGTCTCGGAGAAGGCTGAGTCTGTCGGTAGTTAGAGCCTTGGTTGTTGGGGTAATCTTTAGCCCTAGGTAAGTCACAGAGGTCTGGGTGAGTTGGGCCTTTTGTTGAGATGTTTGGTATCCTTTAGAGCTAAGGAAGTTAAGAAGAATAGTGGTACGTGTCTGAGAGAGAGCTCGTGAGGGGCTGCAGAGCAGAAGGTCATCCACATACTGTAAGAGGACATTAGGGGCTAAAGGGCATGTAGCCAGATCCCAGGCCAGAGCCTGGCCAAAAAAATGGGGGCTGTCTCTAAACCCTTGGGGGAGGACTGTCCATGTTAGCTGGGAGGACTGTTGGGTTTCTGGGTCAGTCCACGTGAAAGCAAAGAGAAATTGGCAGTCTGAGTGTAAGGGAACAGTGAAAAAGGCATCTTTGAGGTCTATGACAGTAAAGTGAGTCTTACTGTTAGGAATGTCAGAAAGCAAGGTATAGGGATCGGGGACAATCAGATGGGCAGGGATTATGGCCTCGTTTTTATCAGTCGAAGGTCAATCAGTAGCCACCAGAAGCTTTTTGCACCAGGAGAATGGGAGTATTGCAGGGCGAGGTTGTGGGGACTTGGAGACTCTGGCCCAAGAGACAGTCTATGATTGGTTTAAGACCGCATAGGTGAGTCTGAGAGATGGGGAACTGAGGGCGGTTTGGGAAGCGGGAAGGATCACGCAGCTTAATCAGGATGGGAGTGTGCTGGGTTGCTACCAGAGGGATTTTAGTGTCCCAGATGCTAGGGTCAACAACTGGAACCTCAGGGGAGCAAAGGAGGAGTAGGGGCAAGGTGAGAGATTGGGAAAATGAGAGAGGTAGGTGAATGGTGGCCCTAAGCTTAGCTAAAATGTCCCACCCCAGCAGGGGAGTAGGGCATGAAGGGATTACCAGAAAAGAGTGTGTGAACAAGAAGTGGTCAAGCTGACAGGGCTGTGGCCCAGTCTACAAGGGTCGTGAAGATGTGCCATCTATACCCACCACCAAGACCTGGGAAGGATGCAAGGTGTCCCCAAAGGAGGGAAGAACCGAGTAAGTAGCCCCCGTATCCCTCAAGAAATTGATAGACTCATTTGCCACCTGAAGCATTACCCTGGGCTCGGCTTGGGTTATGGGGGTCCCCGAGTCTGGGCGTCGTCAATCCTCATCAAAGAGAAGTTCCAAGGCGGGGTGCGGGGAGGAAATGTCCTTTTGGGAACCCAGACCTTGGCCTGGTAAGGCCGGGGCCTGAGTCGCCCGGGGACAATCACTCACCCAATGTCCTGGCTGTTTGCAACGAGGGTGCGGCTTTGTCGGGAGCCAGGGGTTTGGGCATTGGTGGGCCCAATGGCCCTCATGACCGCATTTGAAGCAGGCTTCCGGCGGTGGCTTCTGGGGACCCACCTTCTGTCCTGTGGCCGACCGCAGGGCTGCTACCAGTGCCTGGGTGTGTCTCTCAAGGAGGTTAGCCTGGAGTTCGGCTTTTTGTTTAAGCCTTACCTGTGGCTGGCTTCGGTGGCTTCCTCTCGGGCATTGAAACCTTAAAGGCCATTTTTACCAGGTCTCGGAGAGGGGTCTGAGGCCCATCCTCAGCCTTGGAGAGTTTTTTTCTGATGTCTGAAGCTGATTGGGATATAAAATGTTTGGCTAGGGTGGTAACCCCTGCCGGAGAGTCTGGGGCAATCTGGGTATAGGTGGTAAGAGCCTCTGTCAGCCTGTTAAGAAAGGCTGCTGGGTTTTCATCGGGGCCCTGGGTTACTTCATCTAGTTTAAGTAGGTTTACCACCTTGAGGGAGGTGGTCTCCATTCCCTCCAATAGGCATATTACCATGTACCAAATGTTGGCTCTTCCTCTCTGTCCCTCCTGATAGTCCCAGTCTGGGTCTATGTCTGGAATAGCAGCTACTCTAGGTGGCCAGGCAGGGTCTGCTGTGTTGGCTAGATGTTTTTGGTCAGCCACCACTTTTATCACTGCCCAAATGGCCTTTCTCTCCTCTGGGGTAGTGGTGGACCCCAGAATGACAAATATGTCCTGCCAGGTAAGGGCGTAAGACTGAGGCAGCTGGGTGAAGTTTTTGATGTGGTTAGAGGGGTTGGCCAAATAGGAGCCTAGCCATTGTTAAATATGGGCAAGATGTTGGAGTGAAAAAAGGCACGTGGACATGGGCGAGACCCTTCAGGCTGGCCACCTGGCAGAGAGGAAGCAGGGGAGCTGGTGGTAGATTGGGAGCGGTCTGGGACCTTGTGTGTGAGCTGACTGGTGAGTCAGAAAGGGGTGGGCATGGAGGAAGGGGTGAATATCGAGGCTGTCACAGGAGGGCTGGGCTGTGAGGACGATGGGGGAGGAGTGGATATGGAGGGAGTTGGTGAGGGCGATAGAGGGGAAGTTGGTGTGGGGGAGGTTGGTGAGGCAGGGCATGGAGGAAGGGGTGGATATCGAGGCGTAGTCACAGGAGGGCTGGGCAGTGAGGACGATGGGGGAGGAGTGGATATGGAGGGAGTTGGTGAGGACAGTAGAGGGGGAGTTGGTGTTGGGCCATGGAAGGGAGGGCCATGGCTAGGAGAATTTCAGAAGGGGAACAGCGGGTACACAGGGTGGGATGGGAGCGCAACAGCCAGAAAGCCTGTATGTAGGGTACCTCCGACCATTTTCCCATCTTCCGGCAATAATTATCTAAGTCACGGAGGATGTTAAAATCGAAAGTTCCGGTTGGCGGCCATTGTGAGCCATTATCTAAAGAATACTGGGGCCATGCCTCAGAACAAAGGAAGGTTAAGCATTTGGAGCGAATTTTTCCAGAGATATGTAGAGTTCTGAGGTTGGCGAGTAAACATTTTAGCAGTGTAGATCAGGGTTGGTCAGCCCTGGAGGCAGCCACCCCCATGGTGAATATGAAAAGAAGGTCCTGGACCAATAGTTAGTGGGGCTGGGAGTGGTCCGGTCAGGTGTCCCTGAACAGGCCATCAACCCAGCGAGGAGAGGGCCACTCAGCCAAGATGGACGTCTCCGAGTTGACTGGCACCGAGGAATAGCAGGCCTGGCCTGCGGAGGAGCCGCAGGACACGGACACGGCCGCAATTTAAAGGGACCGAGATACCCTCGGAATATTCGCCATGGGAGCAATGCCCCACAGAGCCCAGCCGATGGAACTTACCCCGGATCCTGCCAGACAGTTGAATGGTCCTGGAGGGGTGACGGGGTGACCTGGTCCGGTGCGGGCCAGGCCCGAGGGGGCCACAAATCCCGCTCGTCGTGGGATGGGCCCTTGCCTCGAGCCCCACGTTGGGTGCCAAATGTTAGGTAAAATACCAGGACACCTAAAAGAGTGTCTAACAGGCTTTAATGGGGAAGCGCTCCCGAGCGGGGTTCCCGGACCTGAACGAGGCAGGCTGAGGAAGTCCGCGCCCGGACCGTGTTGGGGGTGGTTTTTATACGTTCATTGTGAGGGATGGTCAGGCTAGATGGACGAGGGTTCGGATAGGTCGCCAGGCAGAGGCATCGTGGGCTGACAGGTCCTTCTATGTAGCTGGGGTGGGGCGGCTTTAACTGGCGAAGTGTGCCATCATTGGTCCCCAGGATCTGGGAGGCTCCTTCCGTTAAGGACCTCCCCCACCGGCGGGAGGGAGAGGAGGGGCGTCCCATCATGGCCGCCGGGGTCCGGCCTTACAGTGACCAGGTGCATTGCCAATATGCAGGAATATTTGGAAAGCAATCTTTTTTTCTGAACATTAGTTCTCAACAGTGGGCTTAAAATATTCAAGTAAACCCATGTTGTGTACAGATGTGCTCTCATCCAGGCTTTGTTGTTCCATTTATATAGAGTACAGGCAGAGTGATTGAACATAGTTCTTAAGGATTATGGATTTTCATAATGGTACATCAGCATTTGTTTCATCTTAAAGTCACCAGTTGCATTAGCCCCTAACAGGAGAGTCAGCCTGTCCTTTGAAGCTTTGAAGGCAGGCACTGACTTTTCCTCTGTAGCCATGAAAGTCCTACCCGACCTCTTCTTCCAGTTTAAGCCTTTTTTTTTTCACCTACGTTGAAAATCTGTTGTGTAGTGTGGCCACTTTCGTGAGTTATCCTAGTTAGATCTTTTGGTTAACTCGCTACAGCTTCTACATCAGCGCTTGCTGCTTCACCTTGCACTTTGATGTCACAGAGATGACTTCTTTCCTTAAAATTCATGAATCAACTTCTGCTATTTTCAAACTTCTTCTGCAGCCTCCTTACCTCATTCACACTTCACAAGAATGAAGAGAGTTAGGCTCTTGCTCTGGATTAGGCTTTGGCTTGGGAGAATGTTGTAGCTGACTTGACCCTCTATCCAGACCGCTCAGACTTTTCTCCATGTCAGTAATAAGGCTATTTCACGTTCTTAACATTCATGTGTCAGAGAAGGCAATGGCAACCCACTCCAGTACTCTTGCCTGGAAAATCCCATGGACGGAGGAGCCTGGTAGGCTGCAGTCCATGGGGTCGCTAAGAGTCAGACATGACTGAGCGACTTCACTTCCACATTTCACTTTCATGCATTGGAGAAGGAAATGGCAACCCACTCCTGTGTTCTTGCCTGGAGAATCCCAGAGATGGGGGAGCCTGGTGGGCTGTGTCTATGGGGTCACACAGAGTCGGGCACGACTGAAGCGACTTAGCTTAGCAACATTCGTGTGTTCACTGGAGTAGCACTTTTAATTTCCTTTAAGAACTTTTCCTTTGTATTTACAGCTTGACTGGTACAAGAAGCACAGCTTTTGGCCTGTCTTGGCTTTCAATATGCCTTCCTCACTAAACTTAATCATTTCTAGCTTGTGATTTAAAGTGAGAGATGTGCAATGATTCCCTTCACTTGAACACTTAGAGGGCACTGTAGGGTTATTTATAGGTTTGTTTATTTATTTATTTTGGCTGTGCTGGATCTTTGTGGCTACCTGGGCTTTTCTCTAGTTGCACTGATCAGAGTCTGCTCTCTAGTTGCCATGTGCAGGCTTCTCATTGGCGTGACTTCTCTTGTTGCAGCATACTGGCTTTCAGGCACTCGGGCTTCAGTAGTGTGGCTCTCAGCTCCAGAGCACAGGTTCAATAGCTGTGGTGCACAGGCTTAGTTGCTCTGGGGCATGTGGGATCTTCTGGGACCAGGGATCTAATGCGTGTCTCTTGCATTGGCAGGCAGATTCTTTACCACCAATCCCTGTAGGGTTATTAATTGACTTAATTGCAGTGTTGTTGTATCACAGAGAACAGGGAGGCCTGAGGAGAGGGAGAGAGATGAGGAACAGCTGGTCAGTGGAACAGTCAAAACACACACAACACTTATCAGTTAAGTGTGCTGTCTTATATTGCATACTTCATGGTACCCTAAAACAATTCCAGTAGTAACATCAAAGACCACTGATCACAGAGCACCCTAACAAATATAAATCATAATGAAAAAGTTAGAAATACTGTAAAAATTTCCAAAATGTGACACAGAGACACAAAGTGAACAAAGTCAATTGGAAAACGGCACCAATAGAGGTACCCAAAGCAGGGTTGCTATAAACCTTCAATTCATTAAAAAAAAAAAAGCAATATCTGCAAAGTTCAATAAAATGAAGTCCAAGGATGTCCTTGATGGTCCAGTGGTTAAGAGTCTGCCTGCCAGTGTAGAGGACATGGGTTCAGTCCCTGGTCCAGGAGATCCTACATGCCACGTGGCAACTAAGCCTGTGCACCACAACTACTGAGCCTGTACCCTACAGAGTCCACAAGCTGCAACTACTGAAGCCCACGTGCCTAGAACCTATGCCTATGACAAAAGAAGCCACTGCAATGAGAAGCCTGTGCACTCAAGCAAGGAATAGCCCCAGCTTGCTGCAACTAAAGAAAGCCCATGTGCAGGAAAGAAGACCCAGCGTAGGCAAAAACAAATAAATAAAATGAAGTGTAATAAAACAATGTATGCCTATATATCTTTATGATGGAATACCATTCATCAAAAAAAAAAGAAATGAACTCCTGTTATACTCATCATGGATGACTCAAAAACGTTATACTGAGTAAAACAGCACAGTCTATATGATTCCATTCATATGAGACGTGGAAAAGGAAAATCTCATTTATAATGACAGAAAACAGACCACTGGATTGCCAGACTACTGAAGGACACTGACCAAGAAGAAAACAAGGGACTTTGTGAGGAGGGTGGGTAATGGAAATATTTTATATCTTGGTTATAGTATTGGTCACACAAATGCATATATTTAATCAAAGCTCCTCAAACTATATACTTGAAATGGATGTATTTTACATAAATTATTTCTCAATAAAGTTGGTTTAAAAATGCTAACAAACTGAATTCACCATTGCCAAAAAAAGAAAAATTCATTCAAAACAAAACAAGATTCTCAAGACCAAGCTAGTTGTCATATGTGAGTAAAAATTAGCTTAATGTTAGTTGAACAATTAATGTCATTTACCATATTAACAAATTAAAGGAGAAAATGTATGATTATCTAGAGAGAGAGATCACAATAAAATTCAACAGTCATTCACAGATTTTTTTGGCCATACCGCGTGGCTTGCAGGACCTTGGGTCCCCAGTCAGGGATCAAAATCAGGTCCTGGTGGTGAGAATGCCAAGTCCTGACCACTGGACACCAGGGAATTCCAAACAATCATTCTTAATCTTTTTTAAGTTTGGTGATCTAGGACCAAAAGGGAGCATCTTTATCCTGATAAAGCAGATCCACAAAATGCCAACAGGAAGTTTTTAGTTAGTATTAGCCATAAGACTTTATTTTGGGGGGCTCCAAAATCACTGCAGATGGTGACTGCAGCCATGAAATTAAAAGACGCTTACTCCTTGGAAGAAAAGTTATGACCAACCTAGATAGCATATTCAAAAGCAGAGACATTACTTTGCCGACTAAGGTCCGTCTAGTCAAGGCTATGGTTTTTCCTGTGGTCATGTATGGATGTGAGAGTTGGACTGTGAAGAAGGCTGAGCGCCGAAGAATCGATGCTTTTGAACTGTGGTGTTGGAGAAGATTCCTGAGGGTCCCTTGGACTGCAAGGAGATCCAACCAGTCCATTCTGAAGATCAGCCCTGGGATTTCTTTGGAAGGAATGATGCTAAAGCTGAAGCTCCAGTATTTTGGCCACCTTATGCAAAGAGTTGACTCATTGGAAAAGACTCTGATGCTGGGAGGGATTGGGGGCAGGAGAAGAAGGGGACAACCGAGGATGAGATGGCTGGATGGCATCACGGACTCGATGGACGTGAGTCTGAGTGAACTCCGGGAGTTGGTGATGGACAGGGAGGCCTGGCGTGCTGCGATTCATGGGGTCACAAAGAGTCGGACACGACTGAGCGACTGAAATGAACTGAACTGAACTGAACTGAACTGATACATGTGGGGGCTACCATTTTATAGTTAATGTAATTTACTCTATAATTCAATAAGCATTGTTGGACCTACCAAATTCCAGATCCAGAGTGCAAGGAAAAATAATTTGTAGATCCTGACTTCAGGTATAGAAAGAAATCTGGTGATGGAGTCTTAAGCAGTCATTTAAGAAACATCCTCATTTGGAGTGAGATTTAAACATATTCACTTGATTTATATTTTTAAATTAAAGTGTAATTGACTTACAATGTTATATACAATATATTATATATATTCAATTGTTCAACATAGTGATTTGATAGTTTTTACACAACAAAATGACAGCATGAGAAGTCACATTACCATGTCACCACAAAAGTTATCACATTACTGACTATGCTATACATTACATCCCTGAGACTTATTAAACATGTTCTTTTTTAAAATACATCCAGAAATTTTATT